>NC_091491.1:20086824-20686824 GCF_947461875.1 Haliaeetus albicilla | reverse complement strand
CACCCAGCTGGCTCCGCAGCCTGCTCGGGAGAGGAGCCTCCTCCTGACATCGGCGGAGGCTCCTGACTTCCCAGCAGGTCCCTGTAAATGCTACAGTTTTGCTGGCAGTTGAATTGGTCACCTACCTTCGTTTAATTTCTTTCTCTCTCCAACCGGATTCTCCCCCCCCCCCCAACGCACACACACACACACACACGTAGCTAATTCGGAGCGATAACGAAGTAACGGGACGAAATGTCACATTTCGCGTTTACACTGGCTATTTTCGATTAAATTGAGCGGCATGGTGTGAATGCCGGCACGGGAGCGGTGCAAACCGCACCGACCCGCGGGCCCGGCCCTTGGGAGGGTATTTCACTAACACCTAGTGAGAACTCTGGCACTTGGCTGGGGCGGGTGTGTCTGAAAAAAACGTGAGGCTGCGGTAAACGGGCTCTGGACGAGGGAGGGGGAAAGGGTCGTGATTTCTAGGCTGGCGGGACAGCTTCCACTTCTTCGGGCAAGCGGTGCGTGCAAAGATGCCGGCTTTAGGGACACGCTGCCGACTCCGCCGCAAAGAAGAGTTAGTGACCTCTTGTTTGAGATACGGCGCCTGTTTCCCCGTTTTTTTTTTTCCCGGCGATAACTGTGATTCTTTTTATTACTATCGTTCTCTTCTGTGAAAACCCAAACAATCAATAAAGGACAGGGCGAAGCTGAGCACAACGCGAGGCGTAACGTCCTCAGTTATCAAAAGGGGGAAGAAACAAAAAGAAGTCACTCGCTACTCATCTTTTTTCAGGTGTTGCTTTTAACAAGATGTTCGGAAAGAAAAATATCAGGCACATGTTGTTGACGATGTGCTGAGTTTCCTCTGCTCCTTTCTTTAGGAGGCGATATTGCTCGGTGCTTATCAGCGTCTGTGGCATCTGGTACATGACTCCTAAACGCTCCCCGCGCTCAGGTACAAATAATGATTGCAGTACAAAGGCTGCCCGGCAGCCAGCCTTCTCTGCCGCCCGCCGAGCCCTTCGCTGGGGAGAGTTTTCAGCCTCCACAGAGAGCAAGGAGCGGCGCCGATAGCGGAAGCTGGGAAGGGTTTCGGGGAGAGGCAGGTTTCAGGAGGCTGAGGTTTCGGCAGCGGGAGTTCTTTCTTGATTAGTTTTCAACAAGGTTTTCCAGGCTGCGAGATGGGCGCGCTGCCGCGGAGCGTGCGGCCAGCCCCTTCTGCCTTCAAAAGCGTCCCCAAACGAGGCAGGAGGGATACACACCGACTGGGACGGGCCGCCGGGATCCCCACTAATACCAGTGGGAGATGGATCCCCGAGGCACCTTAATTCATATCCTCACGGATTGCCACGGCAACGTTCTAATGTCCACAGTGTGCGGCGGGAGGGGTGTTGGGGCAGCGGCCGCCAGGCCGGCCTGGCGGCGGGGAGGTGAGGCGGGCACGGGCAGGGGCGGCTTCTCTGTCCCCTGGCCTTGCGGGTTGCCTTCTTGGTTCCTGTGGTGCCTCCGAGACACGGGAACGTTTTCAAAAAAGAAACAGGAGATTTTGAAAGTTATCAGGGTAATTTGGAAGGTCTTTTAAAATACACATCATTGATCACATCTCCTGTAGAGCAGTCTCCCGCCCTGGCTGCTGTAGGTGCAGTCCCACGGAACAGCCCTTCTCCTTTTCTACTCTTTCCCCAAATCAGTGAGCTCGCTTTGGAAGCCTCTTGGTTTGCCTTTTTTGATAAACTACCGTTCAGTTCAGCCCAGAGCAGCCAAGTGTTGTCTGGGACAGTCACTAGTTGCCCTGGAATAGAAATAGGAACCACTTGTTTAAACATCCTAAGGTCCCAAAATCTCTACGAGCCATCACAGAAGTTTTGGGTTTGTTTTTTTTTTTTTCTTTTTTTCCCTTCCCGGAGCGGGAAGGGAGCAGGGGGATTATAAGGAGGAATGTCTACCCAGGCTGCTACAAGCACCATAAGATTTTAGTTTGCCTTTTTTTTTTTTTTCCCCCATCAGTTTTTCCATTCCTTGAGGAAAATTTTTCAGTATCTGAATCAAAGTGCATTATTGCAACTCCTTTTTTGTTGTTTTGTTTTATCTTAGCCCTTTTTCATGTTTTCATTTAAAAAGTGACAGATTTGGTAGAACTCTCAACTGTTTCCCATTAGAGGCGGAGAGTTCACCAGTGTGCCTTTCTGATGTTGCACATTACACGTTCTGGAGTTTAAAGCGGGAATACATCCTAAGTAGTTACAGTTGGCCCGATGCGGGAAGCCCTTGCTCCTTTACCTCCCTCCCCGAGCTCTCGCAGCGACTCCGGCGGCCCGGCCCGCCGCTGCCCCCTGCCGGACCCGCACCGCGCCGCGCCGCTCCCCGCCGCCGCCGCCCCGGGCGGGGAGCGAGGCAGCCTCGCCGGCATCCCGCGCTGCGGAGAGCCCTGCCGGGGCGGAAGGGGCTCCAGGCTTCCGACTGCCGAAGAGCAACCTGTTTGCTGCCTGCCGCCGGCCACGGCCCGGATGCTCTCAGGATGGTCCCGTTGACAGAAAATACCCAGAAAAATCATGGTGGGCGGGAGGTGTTTCCCAGCCTGCAGAACGTTCTTCATTCGGTCTTGAAATGGGGGGAATTCCTGGGATAGAAATACGCAGCGGCACATTTCTCCTTTTGCGCTCTCCATTTCCCTCACCGATTCTTCTTTTCTCTTTGCTGCTGCTCTTACGGCTATTGCTGCTCTCTCTCGCTCTCTGATATTGCAGGGGCTGTAGCATTCCATCCTGACAGCAGGCTTTTACCGTTGCTCTGTTGTTCCATATTTTTAACCACTAATCTCCCCTTTAAGGAAAATCCCCGTTACATAACAAGTCATTCTGAGTCCTTGTGTTTGGGAGTGTAGCCCTGTACAGATACCAGTCAAGCGGTGTGGAGAGCAGCACTTGGTAGGAGAGTTAGATGGTGTCAAGTAATCTTCATCGCCAAATTTTCTTGTAAATACGTGCAGGATACAATACACGTTTATTAAAAAAATCCTCCTTTGGCAACTGAGACCTTATAGCTATAGAAAGTGGTTTTGTACACATGTGCTGAAATTTTTGGTGATACGCCTTCATCTTATATTCCTTAGACCCAAAAAATCACTCTGCAGTCCATTGATCTTGAGCAAATGAGCACGTTTGTGATTGCAAAATGTGAAATGAGAAAGAAAAAAAAGGATGTAGATTAAGGAAATATCCCTTTCCATACACTACTTACATTTGTTAATGCACAGGCACAGGATAGCTGCTAGCTTATAGCAGCAGTTTGTAATTTATGCCACAAAATCACCAAGTGCTGTAGTTCCTAGTGTAGCAGAGTTTAAGGTGCTCACAGTTTATTAGATCCTACACAAATTGTAATATTCTTTATATGATCAATTTTTGCCTTTTATTTGAAAAAGAACTGAATATCTATAAAGTATTAGGAGAAACAGAATTTGATAAAGAGAATCAAGTGCAGTGGATTCTAGAGAAACACAAGGCACAGTGAAATAATTTATACTGAAGTAAGTCCTGGTTTTATCTGTGCTGAGGTGAGTTATCTCGCTGAGGCCTGGCAGTGGACCTTCCCTGTTTCAGTTCTGTGCTGGGGCTGGGCAGGCGGATTTGTGCACTGGCAGCGTGACTGCCAGGGATTCCCCGCGTTCCCCTTGTCTGAACTAGCCGAGGAGGATCACAAAGTTGTCTCTGATCCTTGTACCTCAGCACTCATCCTGGAGGATGACCTGTGGTATCGTTGCTTCCATCACCGACACAGAAACGTAGACTGCAACTGAACCCCCTGAGTCCTCTGCTGCCCAGACCTGATGCAAGTGAAGCCACCTTCCCTTTCAGTGTTGCAATGTCAACATCAAAACACTGGTGGTAGGATGTCATTTTGCAATGGGAAGGACTGACCCAGAGGAGCTCTCCACAGTGAAAAAACGTATACGCCTAATTTTCCAGCGCTGTTTTTTCTTTAGATCTTTCACCTTTTGAGTGACAAAGAGTAGAGCAGAGCTGAACTGTAGACTCATTGTGCACCCAACAGCTTAAGCCAGCGCAGTGGGAAGTGTTTCTGAGAGGAAGGTGCTCGCCTCGCATTGGGAATTTCAGGAGTGGGAATTTCTTTTTTGCAGTTTATCTTTATAGCTATTGTTATATTTGTTTACTGTTCAAGCAAGATTGGGGCATTGCTGCAATACCACAGTATACAAAGCAGCCCCAGCTCCTGAGAGCCCCCAGTCAAACTATTTCTGTGATGTTTTCAGAGTATTGGCTACCTCAGATGGAAGGGCACCTTGCTCATGGAGAACTTGCCAGGACTGATGCTTCACTGGGGCAAATCAGCACAGTAGTAACAAAGTCAGTGTGGCCCCATCATATTAGGTGTGGATTTCTACTTCTATTGACATATTTGGTTAATAGTACTTTTTTCTTTATCCTGTGCTTCACATCACTGTAGTACAGAACAACTGTCATAATTTAACTTTTGTACTTTTTCCCAGAAAACTGAGTGAGATGGATCGTTTTCTGGTGGTGACTTAGTATTTTCTGGCTAGCAGTTGGAAATAAAGCTCATCCACTTGAAAGCCAGGTGGGGCAGGAGCAGGGTAGAAAAGATAAAGCTCTATGCTCAGCTGTATTCTCAGACTACTTGAAGGAGGGTGCCCATGGATTCGGCACCAGTGGATCTGACACAACGTGAAAACTGTTTTTCTGTATCACTTACATTATAGTTGAAATGTGAAATGAACTCCATGTGGCAGCAGCCAAAGGGAAAGTAAAAAAAAAAAAGAAGCACTCTCCAAAAGTTTCGGTTATCCCTTGAAGCTATATTACAACATATACTACTCTAATTGAATCAGTGTGAGAACTTTTCCCCTCCATTTAGATCAGTGCTAGTCTCTGTCCACTTTTCCCTGGAGATGCACACATTTGATACAAAGATGTGCCAGGGACACCCACACCTAAGGTAGGATTTGAGTGTTCGGTTTAATGCTTTAACTGCCAAAAAGAAAATGTTGCTTCTTGCATGCCTTTGCCAGAACCCATTATGATTTTCTCCCTCTTATCTCCCCTTCTTTATAGACTTAGCACCAGGGTGTGATGCAGGAAAGTTTTTTCTGAGTAAGGGCTACTAGATCTGCTCTGAGGATGCAATAGATTAATTGATCATTTCTAGGGAGTTTTTTGGGATGAATCAATAAACCTTAGAAATACTGGCAGCATCTGTGAAGAGCCATTAACAAGGCTGATGGTGATGGAGAAGAAATGTGGTCTTGATGCTGCTCAAACTCTACCACCCTGTTAGCCCTGGATGGGGAGTTGCCTGTAAGTTCTTGTTTTTCACCTGTGAAAGGATGCTGAGCAAAGCCCGCTCAGCATTGTGAGCCCTCATTCATTACATTTACAGAGTATTTTTGGAAGTATGGAGAAAATCTCTGCATGTTTCAAAGTATCAATGCTACTACATAGCACAAAATTAATTGACAGCTCAGAAAGCAAAAGCAATTGATACCCAAATACACGTCTGTTCTGTAAGTATTCACATGTGTGAAACAATACGTGATCCACAAAAACAGATGGCTCTTGTATCAAATACATGGAATCAAGTTGAATTATGAAGACTTTGAAAAGGTCCTCAGTTTAAATGTACATGGCTCTCTGAAATGTCTAGCTAAGTTTAGCGCAACAATTAAAAACAGATAGATTGTCAGGATGCATAGACCAGGGGTAGAGTTAATTCAATATGAAAGAAATGAGTGACTGGGAATGAGAAAGAAGAGCAGAAGCAGCAGGAAAGGAGCAAGAATGTGTGGAGAAGTGAAATGCTAATAAGGGGGGTTAGGGAGAGCCAGGAATAGAAGGGGGGGAAAGAAAGAAGTGGAAAAAAAGGGAGAGAGAAAAAAATGAAGGAAGGCTATGAGACAGGAAAGAGAAGGAGAGCAGCAAGAAAAATAATGACATTTTATTTTGTAATCTGGCAGCTTTCACTTTAGAACAAAACCTGGAGCAGACCTAAAGGCTACTACTTATGTATTGAAAGTATGTGGGAGGGTCTTTCTTTGATGGTTATATATACATGCATTTAATTATAGAAATAAAATTACCTAGTAATTGCAGTCTTTCTGGGGATCTCATATTATTCCCCAGAATCACAGTTTTCCCCACACTGCCATGTGTCCACCAGCATTAATGCCATTCCTGCGTGCTGCACTGTGAACCAGGGCTTTCTGTTTCGATTTGCTGTTTGTTTCTGTCCTGCTTTCTCAGAGCTGGAAATGGTGTTCCTGGCTCCCCTGTTCTGCAGCCCCCGGTGACATGACAACCTGATATGACCTCACAGCTGTCCGCTGAAATATCACTGTTGTTTGCAATCACTGTTTCCTTCTGTTGATATTCATGGCAACATTTTAATTTCACACTGGCTGATCCAAATCACATCAAATGTTTTATTGCTGAATTAGTTGGTTTTTTCTTTTTTATTGTTTTTGCCTTGTCTGTCCCTCTACATGCAAGCTGCTAGTAAAATGGCATAACTTTTCAAACTTTTTTTGGCTAAAAAAGTAATTGAGAGATATTTTAATCTAGCTATCTATTTGATAGTTTAACAATGCTAAATATTGATCAGAATCTATCCGCCTCCTTTAAAACAGGCCCTTTCTTATTTTAACATAATCTTCTACCTTTGGCTTGGGTACTATTGGGACCATCAGCTACATATCATCCACTAAGAGTATTTACAGTCATGGCGAGTATACTGTGCTGTTATTGTATGAGGACTAACACTCTCGGCAAGAAAAATGGATTGGATATGATCATCCATCTGGCTTTAGGAAGGCTGTCTCAGGGAGACGGGAGCAACAGATGAGGTTTCTGGCTTGGGCAGATTGGTGTGGCACACATTTCCCTAGACAGCTGAGCATTCCAAGGAATTTCTGATGACTGCTGCAGCAGGTGTGCTGCCAAACCTCCCTGCCATCTACCTGTCCATCTGCTAGGCTGACTCTTCTCATGAAACCAAATACACGTTTTCTGGAACTTCTTAGCTGATCACAAGATTCATTTCAAAGCTGCCCATGGTCCCTGCCTGTGTTCTTCTCTTGCTTGAGGTCAAACTGTCACACCCACCACACCCAGGATATTGAAGATAGTGGAAAATTTCCTCACCTTGCACAGTGATTGATTTGTTGCTAGATGTCTACATGGGTGAGTGTACCCGTACGGCTGGCTCCTGGGCTTGCACTGATTCCTAGTTTTGTGTGAGCCATTCCAGCTCCATTTTATTTTGACTTGGAGGTTCTCCCCAGGGTGTGAGGAGGGTCAGACTCCTTTAGTCTTCTTCCATACACTGTGGAGAGCTTCCTCTTCTCCAAAGGTATCCTCAGGTCCTCCCGTGATTGCGATTGTCCCTTGTCCCTCCAGGGAGGACACCTTTTGGTACATTTGTAGTTCAGTGATGGATACTTTATTTCCCGGTGCTGTTAGAAATGGCATCTCTGCATTTTGTTAGTGACCTGTACGCTTCATTCCTATGTCATGTTACACTTGGCATTGTTCAAATCACCTTTTCTAGGGTACAAAGTTTTCTAGTTTAAACATGGTTCACAGGTTCATTAAACATTACATAGTTAATCTGTATTTTTTCTGGAAAAAAAAGGCTTGCAGCCATTGCTGGACCATTTCTGAATGTCTTTTCTGCTGTTTCAGATAAAAATCTGTGTTAAATTTTGCCATTCTTCCTCATCATTTCCCTGTTTCATTTCTCATCATTCTAATAGTCCTGTTATGAAGACAAGAAACAGAAACATGGATGTTTAACACTTAACAATGTCTTATTGTCTCATTGCTTTTGGAAAAGGGAATGGAAGAGGAAAAACCTCCCATACGGCTATAAACAAAACAGAAGGAAGTGAGTTCACTATTTACGGGAAAGCACAGGTCTCCTGCAAAAGAGATTTTTATTTCAGTTGAGGGGAAATGCACCACTGTTCTGGTACCAAGCAGTTCTTCTCAGCAGGCTGCAATGCTGAAAAACTTGTCAGGAAACGCCAAATGTGCCCTGCATACCTTGGGAGCATTTCTGATGAAGATGGTGATGAAAATGGCTTGTAGTCTGCCAGTGTGAAGTCAGTGGCAAATTCATATTGAGTTCAGCATTGCATACTTGGGCTTCCTAAGGAGAAAGAAATATCATATCCTGCCTTTTCCAGAGGTGTCATTTTTAGTGTCCACTTGAGTCCAACCTCTTCTAGTCCATAGTACCTCCCCAGTTGTTGCTTTCCAACTCTTGGCCTCTGAGTCCCCTACCTTGTCCATGTCTTGGGTATTCCTTTACCTCATCCTCCTCCCTGACCTGCCTCTGGGCATTATAATGACCTAGAAACCCAGTTGGGTCAAGGGCTAGGCACCCTCAAGGCAGTGGAGATCAGGATTGTTATTACTAGATATAGTAAAAAGGTGGAAGTTAGAACTTCTGAGGTGGTTAAAGGGATGGGTGGTGTAAAAAATTTCCCCATGTTTTAATAAAAGGAGAGAAAAAAGGAGAGAAAATGAAAAAAAGCAACCAGATAAAAGCTGCTTTTAGAGTCTGAGGCAGAATCAAAACATCATTGGAGAATTGGGGATGAAATGGTTAAATAGCCCCCCCCAACGTCTACAAACTTAGTGATCTTTGTAAGAATAGCAAATAATCAGCAAACAGCTAAATGAAGCACAGCATTATGGTCATTACTGCCTAATGCAGAAAATGAGTCATATCCTCAGTTTAGAGCCTCAGGTGAGTAATAGAAGTGGGTGTAACATCATCACAGCATGAGCTTTCTTGGGGATACCTGCAATATCTGTCTCAGCATGACTGGTGAAAGGGGTTGCAATAGATTGTTTAACGTTTTGAGTTTGGTGAAGCACAAATATAATTGAGCATCCTAATTTTATTCCCTTCCTCCAGAAGATGGCAAAAGTTAGCTGGACTTAACACAGACAGATGGAGAAAAATGTTTCAGGACCATTTGTGCTATACTCTAATTTCAGGTCACCACTGGTTTATGCTCCAGATGGATGGTTTGATACCAAACCCACAGAGATAAAGCGGTTGTTTGGAGCAATATCAACCACCGCACCTCCCACTTGGCAGCACTGCAGTGTGACGGGTGAGATGCTGCACTCCAGGCAGCAGAAGGGGCTGCTTGGCTGCAGCAGGAGTGTGCTCTAGGAGCTGTGCAAATCCCAGTTTATGTCCCACATTTCCCTTTGTTGGGAGGGAAATTGTCAGTGACATCTCTACAGAGATCACAGCCAGAAATGCAGCTGCGAGAAGTTTAAATTTTGTACGCAAAATATGAGAGACATGAATTGGAGTATTTGTTAGGGCTCATAGTATTACAGACCTTCTGCTGAAGAAAAATCCCTTGAGACTCACTCCTTGAGTACCAAAGAGGTTAGTTCCCACTAATATAGCATATATTTTGGCTAGGACAGAGTGGAGAACTTGCATTTACAGAGGAACATTGACTAAAAAAAGGAAAGAATATATAACAAATATATGGAAAGAAACATCAGATTAAATACAGTTTTGGCAACAGGGAATTTTTTTTCCAGGTCAGCAAGGAACTCTAGAAAAAGGAAAGAAATATTACAAATAAAATCAGAAGAGACACAAAATAAGCTTTTCTTTCTCTTAGAGTTAGTTTATTTTCTTCCTATATTTAGCTCCTCTGGCAGTTTATAATTTCAACATTAGGAAAATGTGAGAGTGTTTGAGTAAAGTGATATGCTGAAGTCAAGAGGCTTCCTGCCAGCAGAGAAGGAGAACTGAGGACTGCTTGTTTAAAGGATGCTCCTGAGGTGGTTCAGCTTAACCTGGTGCTTATCCCACAGTGAAGTTCTAATTTGATTTGAAACAAATTTGTCCTCACAACTTTTTCCGCCTAAGGGTTTTGACAGCTGCTGTAGCTGACTGATCGATGTTCAGAACATATTTGTGCCCATGCCCTTGGAAGGGAAGGGAGCAACGGGCCAATTTGGAGGACGTTGACATCCTTGCAAAAGCCAACACATCAGCAAGCTGTGTTAACAATGCAAGAGCCCATGACAGCTATTCCCCTTCTTAAATGTCCTCTATGAGGAGGTAGGCCATGTCCCTAACTGGCAGAAAGCTCCAGCTGTCTTCTTAGAAACCTTGCAGCAGGTCAGGACCAGAGATGGTGCAAGGACACGTGAGCTCCCACCTGAGCTGCCTTTACACTGAGTTTTGGTTTTGGACAGGATGCTGTCATTTGAACACACATTTTCTCCTTTGGACAGTGTTCAACCTACCAGTCACATTGCTTAAGACCCGCAGTAAGGTAGTAATTGTATCTTCTGTTATGAGAAAATGTTCATGTCACAGTTGACTTCTTCAAGGTCATATACTTATTATTCAAGCCGATTGGGAAATTTTTACAAAGTGATTCCCTGGCCCTCCACTCCCTGAGAAAATGCAAATTTATTAGAACAAAAACTTCATTTTTTCATTTTGAAGACTCTTAGTATGTCAAAGTATTCTGTTTCCCATCCAGAAGGAGGAAAAAAATCTTGTTATCTCAAAATTTTTGGCTGAGTTGGGTTTTCTGGGTAATACAAATGTGCAGAAGGGATATTGCCAACTGGCTGTTTTTACCAGCATGAGAAGCAATACCAACCATGGGGAATGACCCTGCATCACTTTAATTTGAATGACTCAGCAATGCTATTTGTCAAGAACTGATTCCGATCAGGTTGGCAGAGCCTTGCAACTGCTGCTGAGTTAGTTCAATCCCACCAGCTGCGTCATCGATGGTTTCCCTAGCTGTGCAGCAGAGGAAGCAGTGAGACAATGGCTACAGTGGTAGGAAGCTTTCTAGCCTCACCCCTGCTTCCTCCCGACAGCAGGGGTATTACCTGCTTGTCCGCTCCTCTCTGCTGGGTTCACCTTCTTATGATCCCTCTGCTCTGGCAGGTCTGGTTTGGATAGAGAGTCACGTTCAAAATCCTGCAGGAATGAGATTGTTCTCAAGGTATGTATTTACCAGTGCGTTGTTGCAAGCTCTGAAGAAGCTGTTGCAGTGTTAATAGCTCTACTGCTGCCAGATCAAAGAAGGAGTTGATTCAGATCTAATAAATCAACAGATATTAAAGCAAATTCTGCCTTCTCTGTTATATTGCACATCAACAGGAACATGGTAAAGTGCTTTTTTGTAGTTTAGCATCTGACATTTCAGCACATCTTGTAAGTGTGCATTAGGAGAGTGGAATGTTGCTATATTTGTACTTGCAGATTTGGAATGAGAATAAAATCTGGAGAGATGCAATGTGCACATGGAATGTTTTCCAGAGGGGCTGAGGCTGAGGAAATCCAGCACAGTGAAGCTTGAACTGTCTTGAAACTTAAGGCAGCTAATGCAGGGAGACAGAGCATATATTGGTTTTGAAATGGAACTGAAAACTGTTGAAACTTGTAGCTGCTTCTCCAAACCCTGCTTAATTGTGGGATCACAGATACCACTGTAAACCACCAAAATAATGTGTTTGATTTTTGCAATTACTCTCAAAATATGTTGTTCCTTTGTCTTGTCTCCTAGGATATTGGTGATGGCCCTCTGTCTAGTTGCTTCAGAAGGGAGCCGTTGCCATTGCAAGTGCTATTTTTAGGGAAGCCGGGCTTTTACTGCTGAGACCTGGTGGGGCCGCAACACAGCACTGTCTCACTGCAGCACTGTGCATCAGCACGATCTCTCCCTATGCTTCCAGCAACCATTTTCTGTTAGATCTGTTCTTGCCTATTAATGACATGTCTCCAGTCACGCCAAGCCTGTAGTCAGCAAAGCCACTCTCTTGTGTCAGGGTCCTGAGGGCACTGAGGCCCTCATTAGCCTGAAGAGCCTCACCTGGGGCCTCCACCCACAGCCCTGCCCGTGGCCCAGAAGTCTCCTTCAGCTCATCCTGGAGCCTTCAGTCTTGACCTGAGCTACATGACATGAGTGCTGGTTTCCAGCCATGGTCACACCTGTGTCTGGCCATGAACCCTGTTGATCTGGACCTCAACCCACAGACTGATGTCACAGCCTGGCCTCAGACCTGCCTTGTCACTATGGACCTGCCTCGAAGACCTGACGGGGACATGCGTGTTGCTAGAGTGGTGAGGAACCAGCAGCCTTGGCTGTGTTTTGACATGGAAGAGAGGCCCTGGGAGATGGGCCTAATGTTTAACTCCCCCATCCTTGTGAAAAGAAAGTGGGTTCTCTATGGAGGTGAAGGAACCCTTCTGCATAAGGGGCAGAAACTCATTCCTGGTAGATTTGTGCAGGGAGGGTCAGTGTATCCTAGAAGGTGGAGATGAATTGCAGAGGCAAAAATAGTAGAATTCCTGTCTGTCTTCCCCTGTTTTCCAGTACTTCTCCTCAATTAGCTTGTTTGAATGTTGCCTTTTCTTTCTAGGTTCCTTTCTCTGCTCCTGCCTGGACTCTGCTTTGTCTTTTTTAAGAGCAACATTAGCTTTCAGGTCTCCTTTGCTTCTTCTTCAGTCACCTGTACTTTGCTGGTAATGTTCTTTGTTTCCAGCAGAGGCTGCTAAGGCTGCCTTTACAGTTAATAGGGTTCCAAGGAGGTGCAAGGGCGTACCGCTTTCTCTCCTTCCAGAAGGCCCTTAGACTTTTCCCTTTGATGGGAGAAGCTGAACTGAGCATCCTAGACAAGTCCACACCTCCCAGGGGTTCAGCCATTTCTCAGGCTACCTTGCCCCATGGCCAAGTTACAGGAGGATGTGTCCCTTCCCTCCTGAAGTCCAGTCCCATCCCCTTCACCCTCCCCTCCCACTGAGCTACAGAGGCAAACTGGGGCAGTGGTGCAGAGGGACTGCAGCCAGCCTGGCCTCCCCGCCTGGAGTGTTGTCTTAAAGGCAGTTGAAAGGAGATTGGGCCAGGAAAGGCTGTAGCACAAGTGGGTGAAAACATAGACGCAGAGGGAAAGGCTTTGGACGTTGCTGGAGCCCAGATATTGTAAGAACATTTAATAGGTCTCTCTTTTTAAGGAATGGATGGGTATTTGTGGTAACAGAAACTTGTTTTTTACTCCAGACTTGAGGAATTCCTCTCTCAGTAGACCTAGAGATCTAGCACTGAGCATTGGTTTGCAGCTTGAATGTTAGACAAGGGCCAGTTAGCCAGAAAGCAGAGCCTTGGGCTGTTATTGACTGCCCATCCAGCTGCTGCATCCTGCTGTGCCTCTGTGTTTGGATCATTTGAGTATTACAGATGTTCATTTGAAGGCACATAGGCAGAGGGCTGTAATAGCAGGACCTAGCAAAAGAACGAAACCACTTGTCTTTAGCTCTGCTGCAGTCAGCTGTGCGGGAGCCTTCATCCCAGGGTGTTGAGCTGTTGGACGCAGCCACGCCTTGGCCCTCTCGGGCATTACTTTACCACATCTGTATTTCTGTTAGTAAAGGAGAATCTTCCACGGTCATCTTCTCTGTGCTAATGAATATTTGCCTAAGGCTTCTCTGAAAAAACATTCTGCTTCCAGGTTGAGTGTCTGTCTTGGGCTGAGCGTGCTTTCCGTGATGCTCCGCTGTTGTTTTGCCATTTAGGCTGGTTTGGCATATTTTGTTTCACCACCTAAGCGATTCCGTGTTAAGACTTCTGTGTGCTGGCTGAGCAGAGGACTAAAAAGCTCCATACCCTCAGTTATCCAGACTGTTCTGCTTATGGAACAGTGACCCTTTGTGTCAAAGGACCTCAGGGAAAGTTCCCCTGAAACCAGCGAATGTTAGTCCTGTGTAACTGAACGCGCCGCCGGGGCGGTGACGCCACTGTTCGCTACACAGGACAAGGCTGGCGTCAGACGTCTTCCGGCGACCCAGCAGGGCGGTGCCAGCCACCACCGGTGCAAGGGGGCGCGGAGCTGCCGCTCCCGTCCGCCAGGTGGCGCCACGGGGCACGGCGGGCCCTCCCCGAGGGCGGGCCCGGAGCGCCACGTCCGGCCTCCCCCGCCCCGCCCCGCCCCGCCGCGCCGTCGGCCCCGGGCTGGGGAGGTGCCCGGAGGAGCCCGGCCCGTTCGCACCGGCTGCCGGCGGCCGCTCGTTGGGCGTCCCGGCGAAGGCGGGGAGCCCCCCGCGCCGCGTGTCCGTGTCCCGCACCCACCCCTCCCCTGCCTCCTCCCGCTGCGGGAGCCAGGTGGAATGATGGCTTTGCTGCTGTCCCCACTAACAAAATAATAAATACGTATATATGCAGGATTTTAGATTTAAAGTGTGTTTGTAAAGTGTCTCGTATAGAGGCGCCCTGACTCTACTTGGAGCTGCCGGAAAAGAAAAAATACTCTGAATCCTGACCATTCATGAGGTCAGCAGGTGTAAGAAAGTCTCAGTAATATGGAAGTATTGAGTTACTGTGCGTTACTGTACAGCGCTTTGTGCATCCGCACCAAAGGTGCAGGTGAAGTCCTGAGGGCGTTGCTGCCAACTGCAATGGAGCTGAAATTTCCGCTACGTCTTTTGTGGAAGAGAAATCAAGTGTTAAGATACGGCACTTCTGAACTACTGCCTCTGGGGTATGTCGTGCTGTGTTTGCCCATTGCTGAGGTGCTTAGGCCTTCTGGCATGTTCTCCAGCGGGATTTAAAAGGATCATTTACAAATACCTAATTGGATGTTTACTACCCTTGCCCCAAGTGGAATCCGGCCAGTTTATAACACGTCCAATCCTTCTGGATACAGAGGAGTCTCAGCTCGATTTAAATCTTGTAGGAGTGAGTTCCATAGGTTAATTATGTGATGTATGAAAAGGGATTTTAGACCTTTATATATAACTTTTTTTAATAACTTTATGTCACCTTTCAAACTGTATTGAAGTTGTCTTGTTCTTGTATTATTAAAAGGGGGTAACCAGTCAGCTCGGAGCAGACAACAGGGACTTAACATGTTTTGACACTAACATGTATTGTTTAAGCATAAAAAGGACTTGGGTTACTATCCACTCCCATTAATTTCCAGACTCTCTCTAGGCTCACCCTTAAATTTCTGTGTGAAAAAGTATTTCCTTTCCTCAGATTTCAGTTTTCCACCCTTTTCATTTCCTTGCATATCCCTGTGTTCAAACATCAAGACAGGAAAGGGCCAAGCTCCTACCTCCTGTATTGAGTCTGTTCATTCCAGGGTGTGCTTATATCAAGTCTTCTCTTACTCACTTCTTCTCTGTCCTGAAAAGTCCTGGTCTTTCAATCTTCACTTGAATTTTCCCAGGCCATGTATCATCAGCATCTTTGTGAAGATGAATTAGCCAACAGCTTGAGGGCTGGTGTTTTACCCTGAAGCAGGCAGGGCTGTAATCTCCCTTCCCTCCTAGTAACACTTAGCACTGCTCATGATTTTTTTCCAGAAGCTGAAAGAGTAGCTGTACAATTCCACATAATTACAGCTGTACAGTGCTCACATATCTCGGGTACCTACAAAGATATTTTATTTTTTCACTGTTGTGTACCTCAAGCATCCAGACACCTTGTTGTCTTCGTTGACCATAGCTGCGTGTTCCCATGAAGGCTTTCTGAAGCTGTTTGCAGTAATACCCAGGTAGATTTTGTATTAGCACCATTAACTGTGAGCAGCAATGTCTGAAAACAGCCATGCCTTATTACTTAAGTACAATTATCTCTTAAAATGCCTAAACTGGGCTAGCCTTTATTTTATCCCCTGTAATTGAAATTTGGCTTGAAGTGTTTCTAACTACAGCCAGCAAATAGAGACAAAACCCAGTCCCTCAGCAGTAACTCATTCACACATTGTCCAACAATGTCTCCAATGATTTATTTGATGACTGTTGCTTGGCCATGTACGAGGTGGGGTGAGCAGTGGAAATGATACTCATTAGGACAGATAGGAGCACTGATGAAAAAGTAGATTAAACTGAACAATTTGGAGAGTGTGTTGGAGACAACTGCATATTGGAGATTGAAATGTATGTTTCTCGAAGAAGTAGGAGGGGACGTCAAAATACGTGCATCTTTTAAATAAGCCGGCATCCAGATTTTGTTACCCTTATTTAAGGTTATCCCAACAGGCCAACTCTCAGTCTTTACTGAAGTTTGTTTATGTAATGACTAGGTTTTCTTCCTCTTTGGATTTTGTCCAGAGAAAGTAGGGAACAGCTATCAGTGAGCTTCCAGTTGTGCTCCGAATAGAGGGTATGGCCAGCACATATGAAAATAAGATAGCATTACTCATTACAAGAAGTGGCAAAATCTGGCCTGTAGATATCACCACTATTTTTCCACTTATACAGAGTATTGGTCATATGCCAATAGAAAAAGCTGCCAACAAAAACTTTTTAAGAAAGGAAACACTGTTTGAAGCCTGGCAATAAATGTTTTCCTTCCCCTGAAGTATGTGCTGAACATATATAAAGAAGACTCAGAAGAAGTGTCTAGTGAGGTTTAACATTTTGTAATCATATGGATGGATTTGTTAACATTTTTCACACTATTCTTCAATAGATGAACATTGTAACTAATAATATTCAGTTAAAAACAGTAATTAATCACTGAAAACAAGGGATAATATAATGCAGTTGCATCAATCCATTAAAAAGGCAATAGTATAACATTAAAATGCTAACACCATGAATTCTTTGTTGGTTTAAAATTCCTTTGCTGTTCTGCCACTTTCTTTGTTTTTTTATGCTACTGTTTTTTCTTGTAACTGAAAACATCAGATGACCAGGAGCAATGAATATGCAGCGGTGCTGCCTCCCAGGATGTGTAGCTGCAGCCTCTAAGCCCAGTGTTATGGCAGCAGTTGGAATCCACGTGGCCAATTGTTTTGCAGACATAATGATGGTGTATTTATGTATTTCTAAACTTGTTTTTCAGGATCTGTGGCTGCCTGTGTATCATGAAGCTCGCTGCTTAACAACAGAAATAAAGCACTTGTCAGGCAGAAGCAATGCGTCAGTGCAAAATGGAATTCGCGATACTGAAGTTTACACGAGGCAACAACAAAATCTACTGTGCCATTCTGTTAGGCAACAAAGGTAATTTGTTATGCAACATAAAGAGGACTTGTGCGTGATAGGCGGCAGTGGCTCTTGGTTACAGGGCATTGACATCAACAAGCACATGCAGTGCACAGATATAAGAGAATTGCTATATAGCAGAGAATTCAAAAGCTGTGTTGTTATTACAGGATTTTTTTTCCAACTTAAAATCACAGAATAAACAAACACACTGAGACCGGTCCTGCAGTCCTTTATGGTCTGGGTAGGACCTTCATCCTTTCCTTTTGGGTTGGTCTGTGTCTTAGACTTGACCGTCAGCCTAGGGGCCACAGGGTCAGGGCTCACAAGTGTCATACATTTAATGTGGCTCTGACACATTTGGCAGGTCTCCTGCCAGCCCACAGAATGACAAAGGAAGAGCGAGTGAAGGGGGAGAAGATACACTCATAATGCTGTTTACCTCTGCCCAGAAGTCCATGATGTCTAATCCCACATGCTCCACTGCTGCTGTTAGCATATACACTCCTAAAAGCCAGTTATCCTTCCTGTAGGGAGGCAATGGTCATTCACCTATTTTGCAGATAAACTACCAACAAGTGGGCTGCGTACAGAGTTGGAATTAGAGCCATGGCTTATAAAGCAGCGAGGTTCATCTGCTTTGCTGTATCTCCTTTCAAAACAAATCTACCTGCTGGTGTGATTGGGCCTCTTGTTTAGGCTGCTCTCTGCTTCCAGAGCTAGGGCTAGACCCAAAGATCCTGTTTGCTGACATTCCAGTGCTGTCTCACAAATGCTTGTGTAACTCACTGTCAGGTATGTATTCTCCTAGCCCACACTGAATGTTTCCCTTGTCGTTCAGCTGGAAGAGACTGTGTGGGAGCAATCTCTTCCTGAGAGCTGCAAGGGAGAGTCTGGGCTTGAGCTTCACCAATAAATACATGCAGGAGAAATAAGGAATCAAGACTGTGCCGCACAGTGTGTAGAGGTAAAGGACTAAGCTGAAGTTGTGTTGGTAACCTTTGTCCTGGCAATCTGTGGGGTTGGTTCTGTTTCTTCAGTGTGCATATAATATTGTACCTTACACGTGATACTCTGGAATAGTCATAACCAAGCAAACAGTTTTATTCCATGACTGCTGTGTTAATCTGGAGTTAATGCTTGCTTTTTGCCTAAAACCACAGTCAAGCCTCGTTGGCCAGACCACGTTAGGGGAAGCTGCTCCTGCAGAAAAGTCAAAAACTCCCATTCCCTTGTGTACTGTACCTTAAGCATCACTGTCAGTGGCAGGATGTTGGAGCTCTTCTGACTGTGCCAGTGGCTCAGCAAGGGCCTGATCTGTTTACTCCTACTCAAACAGGAGCCCAACTACTTAGCACAGTTATGACAGCAGTACAGTTAAGGGCAAACCACCTAGTTAGCCGCTACCTTGGTCAAGCTGCTTTACCTCTTGGTGACTTAGGTTACATGGGAGTATGGTCACTATGAACTTACTCTCTGGTGCTTGAGGGTTTAACCAAACAGACTGAAATAGCAGCTTTTGTTTCACAGCTTTTCTTTAGCTTTAGTAATTTACGGTGTAATGTTAGGCATGATGCTCAGGCCAAGGTATTCAAACTAACATGTGATCGAGAAAAATTTTGCTTTTGGTGCCAGACAGGTACCTGTATTCCATTTCCAGACACGCCAGGCACCTGCCACTCAGCAGTGGCTTCCTTGCATTATAAGGCAGATGGGATTGTCTGGCCCTGTTTTTCTTGTGTATTTTTTTTTTTCCCACAGTCTTTTGAACAATAGGGATCTAGTCCTGATTTAGGAGCCACCATGATAGAAATACTTCATGATGATACTGTTGGGTTTTTTTTTTTAATTTAAGAAATGTTAATTTAATTACCAACTGAAATAATTAAATTAAGTCTAACCAAATGAATATTGCATCATAAGAAGCAGTAAGATTCCGTACTGTGAGGATAAGAAGCAAACAAACCAACCCTGCCTTTCATGCAGAAGATGCTATCTGGCATTTGCATACACACTGTATAGGTAATTAAAGCCATCCTTAATGTGCAATGCTGTTATTACAGCCCTTGCTATTTCGTAGCAGTTGGTAGACCTTATAATGAACAAGTATAAAAATATCCCAGGGACTCTAGAAAGCATTACAGCGACTTTGCAGACAATGACTGTCTTAAGTAAAACCCCACAAGCATCCTTGCTTTTTCACAGGGAAACATCTTGTTAGCATCTGTCGGTATGAATGCCGTTTTGCATCAAAAAAATGCTGATCGCGGAACAGTCTGGGCGCTGTGCACAGAAAGCTCACAGGTAAATAAGTCGGCTAGCTCTTTCTGCATTGCAAGTGCAGTGTGTTTTCAAATTCACGGTGCTGCTTGGCTGAGCCTTGGGTCATGGAAAGGTGAGCTGTTGTGCTAGACAGCCCCGTGTGAGCTGCCCTCCCAGAGGTACTGCGCTTGGATGCGTGGTGCGGCAGAATTGTGCAGCAGTAGGCGATCCCGTGTCGGATGTGCTGGAGGGTTGTCTTTCCGCTTGAATGCAGCTGCTTGCAAATGTTCTGCTGCTTCGTTCCTCTGCAGCCCTGCTTTCAGGACCATTTCAAGGTCAAGGCTGTCAACGGGGCTGTGAGTGCAATGCTTTCTCTCAGCCAGGGGTGATTATTTATGATATGCTTGTGCAGTACCTAGTGCACTGACATGTTACTTTCCTCAGCACTTCCAACCTGCCTAGGAGCCACACAGTTTATGCGCCTTTCATGCATCTGTCAGTCCTGCTGCCAGTCCCCCAGGGTCCCCGAGTGGGCAGCTGGGCTACCCTAGCCTTTGGGGCTCTTGCCCCAGATGCTCTTCACAGGGAGCAGCTAGAGTGATGCTGGGGATTAAAGCCAACTTCTGGGGCTTCCTTCAGTCAGCCCTTCCCTTTTGCATAGGCAGCAAGCAAGGACCCACCTTCCAGCAGTGCCAGCACCCAGAAACACTTTTGGCAACCCCACCCATCCCCATGTCTCTCTGTCAGCACCTCTTTCTCCCTCATTTATTCCTTCATCTCCTGCACCTGTAGCAGAGGATGCCCAACCACTTTCTCAGCCCCTTTGCCCTGTTCTGTGGAGTTCTGTATTCCCTTTCCAGCACTACTTGAGTCAGGCACAGCAAGATGAAGGAACAGCTCAGTAATCTTTAGCTGAATAAAGTATCACACACAGAACTACACAGAACTTGCATCGTTTCCATCAACAGCTTACCAGAATATGAATGAGTACAATTGTTCAAAAACCAAGTTAAGAAGGATTTTCACATTTAAGCATTTGGACTGAATGTTTGGACGTGGGGGCAGATGGATGTGTGTTGTTGCATGGTTTTGGCCTCTACTTTACCATCTTCAAGGTACTGTATTAGTGTCAGGCTCAACTGGGTCAAGATGGTGGAATTTGCTCCTTGGCAGGAAGCTTGCCAACTGATTGCTCCCCATGTGGATGTTTTTTGTGCAAACGGCATATCTGTAGCGCTTTAAAGTCAGTGTTGTGCCCAAACTGCACCTAGATAAGCCTTTTCAAAATTCAGGAAATGTGTCCATGGCAGGATTTGATTTTAATGATTAAAAGAATCAGAAATTAATAGATATTCCTTTAATCTGCTTGCAACGGGCACTGTACCAGGTGAATGTCAGAGACGGGATGAGTGAGACTGTCAAGGACTGACAGGTTACCAACCAACTTTAGTTGACCAAATTGTAGTTTTTATACTGTAATCGAAAGTGAGATTCAAAGCAGGTGTGTTAGAGGTATTTACTAAGTGCTAGGGCTCGATAAGTGCTGTTAGTAAGATGAAATTTTGAATTATGCACTTTGAAAGTCATAACAGGTCGAGTATCTAATGAAAAATTAAAGAATGAAATCAGTGGGAACAAGAGAGTTCCCAGCAGAGCAATAACCTGGTCCCTGAAAGCAGCCGGCCGCCTCCGCCAAGGCAGTTAGTGTGCTCTCTTCTCACAGCTGCTTGCATCTTCTCCTGAGACTGTGGGTTGGCTTAGTTTTCATTTTGTTTGCTGTCAGCACAGGCTGATTTGAATATGGTCCGAGTAAAAACAGTTAAAATCTCAGGATCTGCCTCCAAGAGAGTTTCAGCTGTGTTTTCAGAAGCAGTTATGCACATTGCTGACACTAAATGGTTCTCCACTAGTAGCCTGTCATCTCATAGCCTAATCTTACTCTCATACTTCACTTCTCAGCTATAGATCAAGAAACATTTGAAATCTGCTGCATTCATAATATGCAAAGATCGCTTACTGAAAGGGAAATGTTTGGGAGTAACATGCCAGTTTTCCCCTGCACTTCCCTACCCAGGACTTGTGACTACCAGAAGGGACTGCAAACTGAGCAGGCCCTGGGGAGCAGTGGGCAGCTCTGCCTCTCAGCCTGCCGCCTCCTTCCCTTTGCTCGGCCTGGGTCGGCTCATGGTTTACTCTTAAGAGTTCCTACAGGGCTGGTCATTACCTGGGGATTGTTGCTGTGCTGCTGCTTTATGTGAACAGTCGGTTTTGGCTGCCTTCTCTTCCCACAGTGTAAGCAAAATGCTGAGCACCCCCATTCCCCATTCACAGTTACCCCGTGCCAGGGCAGTAAGAGCTCCCAGTGGTATTGTCAGACACTAGTCTTAGCACATCTTCCGCTGTGTGTGTGTCTGTGTGTGTGAGGGGAGGGGTTCTGGTTTTGGGTTTTCTTGTAAGATTCCAGATCTTTAAAGTTATGTTAATAAAAGAAAATGTCAACCTTTAAAACAAAACACAACACACAAACAAAAAAAACCACCAAAACCCCAACTGTAGTCCTTACAAAAAAAAGTAAAGAATTTAAATTCATAATATGTTATATAATGTAACTTTTGCCCTAATGGTTGCATGAAAAAAATTAGAAATGAGATGCAGCTGTAACCTAGCAGTTCAGGTGGAAATTAACCAATAATTAATATGAAAAAGTCATACTTTAAAATTAATTTGCATGATTTTTAAATGCTAAGTATTGGCAATATCATCTCTTTAATGGCTAAATTCAAGACTAAGATACTGCTTTTTTCTCCAAATAATGTTATAACAATACATAAAAGTATGTTTAATACTGTTAGTTGATTAGAATTGGGCAAGCATAGACAAGCAAGAAATATGGAACAACACAAAGCCAATTCCTTGCGGACTTTACAGGACCATCAGGAGTTTCTCACTGCTTGTCAGAAAACATGTAAATAGCTCCTGGCTCCCTTACTTGCTCAGACAGTGAGGCAAGATCTTTTTCTGTAAGCCTTCTTCCAGGAAACTCACTCTTCTCAAGGTATGTAATGAGAGACGACAGTAAAAAGCAAAGGCAAGAAGAATAAAAGGCAACGCTAGATAATGACAAGAACACAAAGATCCTGGGAAGTGGTGAGAGGGAGGCATGGACTGTCAGGATCTGAAGAATGCTAAATATGCTGATAAGTGATGACTAGGTGAGATGAAACTGTGGTCAGGAGTATGTAAGTTAGGCCAGGCAGGCAAACTGTCTGCAGGCTGAAAAATCCAACTATGGTAGTAAAGGTTCAAAATAAAATTTGTTCAGAGCAAGGGCAAGAAACTGAGCAAGTCAGAGTTGTCTCTGCAGTACCTTAGTACTTATTTTTACCCTTTCAGGCAATGCTTAGGTGCCACAGCTGTGTTCAGTGCATGGGGAACAACCTTACTTGGAGACCATAATCTGCAGGGATGGCTGATGGAGGGTGGAAGAAGTATTAGCCATGCTCCGTGGGAGGAAATAAGAAGTTTGGGTTAAGGAGCTGGCTTAGGGACACTCAGTGAAGAATTAGAGCCAGCAGTGCCTTTGCTGCTGATTGTTCTCTGGGACTTTTAAGTTGACACATTAGCTCCCTTGGCATAGGTGATCATACTGGGGTGTCGAAAGGAAGTAGAGTCCTTTCAAAGTGTGGTTTAACCTACAGATAAAAGCTACTGGTAAAAGTATGTCAAAAGTCAGTCATGGAGAGCTATACCTAACTCAAAATCTGTCAATTCTGATACACATACAAACTCAAAAGCACCAGCACTCTCTGAGACTCACTGGTGGAAAACACTTCACAAGGACCTGACTGAAACTATTTCTCCTAGTTGTTACTTCTCAGGTGCTTATAGGGTTTTCATCACATCTGCTGTTGATTTATATAGATATTAGGATAGGTGCCTGAATTTAGATTATTAAATGAGCACTTCCAGGTACAGAAGTGAGTACTGGCTCTTCCATTATGAAAGAAACCAACAGGATATATTCTTTTTCCTTTAAGAAGGCAGTTGTTAAGGAGAAGTCACAAGTATATTGGGAAAAGAAGCAAAAAACTCTGTTTTAGTCTGGATTAGTTCACTCATCCCATTTGTTTAGTGGGAAAGAAGCTTGCAACAGTGGAAAGGTGGGGGCAATGCAGAGAGCACCACAAGTGGGCAAGGGAAGGTGGTGTCTGTCTTCTTTGTGGTGTGGGCTTATGCCGGATGAAATTTTGACTGAACTCTGGCTTTACTCTTTCAGTGACTCTGGGTGGAAGCTGCATGTACAGAGTGTCCCAAAGCACTTCTCCCTATGTGAGGGTAATGTTACAGTATTGGTAACTGGTAGGCAGAGATGTTTGTTCAAGGGGAGGGGAGCCAGCACCCTGCAAGAAATGGCAAGGAAGCTACTGCTAGCTGAATTTTGTTCTCTGGCGGTGGGGAGGGCGGGCTTTGCTCATTCCAGGGGACAGGGGGAGGGAAGAGCTCTGGCACTGGGGTTCCACAAAGCAAACCCATGAGCACAGGCTCCAGAGGAGCCTGGAAAAGGAAGCTCCAGGTGGAGGCTGTTTTGGGTTCCTTTGTTCTGTGACATTGGCTTTCCTGCCCTTCTCAGAGCCCTATTTGTTACCAGCATAGCTGTAGGAGAGGGTTTGGAGTTGCTATTGTTCATTCCAACCTATTGCCCGTACCAAGCATTAAAAGAATGTCAGGCTTCAAAAAGATAATGTTGCCGCATTTTTAGTGTATATTGCAAATTTGTAGGTTTGAAAATTCTCATTAAACCTTTTTGCAAGTACTAAAATTTATGAGACCATTGACTTGGGTTCCTCTGCTGAAGAACACCATTCTTGCTGCTTATGACAGTCAATAAAACAGGAATATGAAGTTCAACTTGCCCTGTGGGATGTTCCAGGCCTCCTGCTAGGGCATTTTTTTGATTCAGGCTTTTCTTAGAAGCCACGTTTGCCTTTGGTCACAGTAATTGAGGCCACCCCTTCTGTGGGGACTGCTTACTGTCCTCTTTTTAGCTCTAACAGTTGCCTCTTGTCTCCTAGCAGACACCCCCTGGCCTTCCCACCAAATACAACCTGCAGCCTGCAGCAGCAGAGCTTTGTGCTCTACCACCTGATACATTGCCAGATGTGATGACTGGATTTGCACATCTGCAAACATTACACCTGAAGTCACAGGTTTTGACTTATTAAAACATCATCTCCCTAGCGGTGGCCCAAAACCTGGTGGCTGTGTTGCTGGTGAAGGTTGGCACAAGATGCTACTGTAGTGCAGAGGAGAGTGCTTTGAGTGAAGGTGTTTTGATGGCTAGAGGTTAGCAAGGTGTCCATATTGGCTGTGGGCAGCTGGTTTCTGCTGGTGCCTGAAAAACATGCAGTAGTACTGTGCTGGCTCAGGCAAGCCAGGGTATCCTCTGGTCTTGCAGGGGTGTGCCTGTAGCATGGCATGTGTCAGCCTGAGGGGCTGACAAGGAGCTTCTGTATGAGTTTCTGTGGTGCCTACCACCACAGAAGGACCTGTGGCATGCATGATGTTTGTGAGGAAGGCAGGCACGGTGGATGGACAGCTAGATGCACCACCATGAGACCTGGCTGGGAGGAGGAGGTGTGAGATGGCATGGATGCAGTGCCCTCGGTTGCCCATGGCAGACCTGGGCCCTGCATCCCCCATCGGTGTCACGTATTACCTGGTCCCTTCCTGCCAGTTCCTCCGGGGGAATTGGAGGCTGGCACGCAATGAACCATCAGATTTTATGGCAATAATCACCTTTCCTGAGGGAAGGAGATAAAGGGGGAGAGAGCGAGGAATAGCTGGGTAGCATTTAGCGTGACTCAATGGTTCACGGGCAAGTGCAAAGCCATGGCTGAAGAAATCACGCTTGTAAACTTTGGAGGCTGGCCTGTGCTCCTGCCCGGGCCGAAAGTAACTTGCCCTTCTGGGGCACCAGCAGGGCTGTGTATGGCGATGGCATGCTGGCAGGTCTCCGCTGGGCTCCCTTTTGGCCTGGGGCGCTCTAGGCAGGCAGCGGTGCTTCAGAAAAGTGCTAATGCCTGGGAAAAAAAAAAAAAGGAACTGGCCCGAAGCCCTTGGGGGGAGCAGGGTGTCGGGAGCCCTGCCGCAGCCCGGGATACCCCGTGTCAAGTAACCTTTTGGTCTAAACGTGCCTTTGCTCCGGGGCCGGGCCGAGGAGGAGGAAGAGGAGGCGGAGGCGGCCGGTTGGCCCCGAGGTGGGGCGGGCTGCCGGGCAGCCTGTGCCGGGGACGCTCAGTCGGTACGAGCCTGCGAGAGATGGGGTCCCCGCCAGCACAGCCGGGTAGGACAGCGGGTCTTGTTTCTTCTTTCTTTCATTTTTTACTCGTCCCCCGCCCCCTCCCAGGACTGAGAGGCCCGGGGGAGCCTCGCCCGTTCGGGAGCCAGCCGGGCTGCGAGCGGCGGGGCGCGGCGGGTGGCTTCGCTTCCCGGCTGGGTTCTGTTCGCGGCCAGGGCGGGAGACGGCTTGGACTTTGCCGCTGAGGACTCCCTGGCAGAGGACGGCTGAGCCGGCGCCGTTCCGCGCCGAGGAAGAGCGCGGGCTGAGGGACCGAGACAGCCGGGTCTTCTGCCGCGGCAGCCCCCGGCCGGGTGTCGGCTTCTGCGGCGGGAGAGCCGGCTCTGGCTTACTGACAGCCGGCTCCTGTCTGGGTGGACTCCCGTGCGGTCCCCTCCCTCTCCCTGGCGCCTGGGGCTTTTTCATTGTGTGAGAAGCTCCCCTGTCCCGCTTTAGTGGATGCTGGCTGAGCGGCTTCCCGGCCCTTGGCGGTGGTGCGTCCCCAGGAGGTGAAACCCCCCTACCCCGGAGGTGCTTGTGGGGTCTCTTCCCATTTGCGGGGGGGAGGGGATGAGAAGAGGGGTTGAGGTTGAAAAAGATCAGGTGCTGCTGCATCACTAAACAAGCAGGAGAAAAAGAAAAAAGAAAGAAAAAAGAACCAAAACCGCCAAGGAGACGTGGCTACAGAGGCTGATTGACCAGAAGGCAATGGGAACAGGGCCTCCAGTCGGGAAACTTTCAAACCCCAGGAAGGTCTGGCAGCTGCTGGGATTGGGGAAATGTGGCTGGCAGCACGTCTGAGGCTAACACCTCCTGCCTGCCAGCATGCGTCAAACCGTTTAGGGTGTTAATGGGAAGAATTCACCGATTAAACAACATTTCATCTTTTTTTCCTTGAATGTTTTCCACGTGCGCTGTCCTGAACAGTAACCTCAATTTTTTTTAATGATGTAAAGCATTAATGTTGCCTGTCTTCTGTAGGAAGGTGTTTTCCCTAGCTGTGATTAGTCACCCTGTTTTTCTATTCCAATTAAGATGCTCCCTTGGCACACTGAGACAATCAGTGTCTCATCCTATGAGCTGGGCTCAGAATTACCAGCGAGTTTGTCCCTCAGATTGGATTCTGGGTAAATCAGAGGTATTTTCAGTTTCAGGCTACTGTATTTTACTGGCAATTGTAAAGTGGGGGAGGTTACTTGAGTCAATGACCTGTTAAAAGCATGAGCAGACTGGGAGGGTCTGATAAGGGCGGAGCTTGGATCGTATATGCATATGAGCACTTGGGTTTACTTCTTACAGACATGGCATGCTGTAAGAGAGCTCAGACAACTACTGAGCCACTATGGGCTCTCCAGTGCCTTCAGATCAGAATCTATATTAAACATTTGAATGCAATGTTCCACTAATAGTTTTTGTAGACTAAACACAAAGATCAGTGAGTTAATCTTTGAGGTTGTCAGGGTGATGTACAACATTCCCTGGTGACCTTAGTGCCTTTTGGCAATAGGGGTGGACAGGTACTTCAGAAGGGGAAGAAGTGGAGGAACAACAGCTAACTACTTGCAATTCCCAAGCATGGGAAGAGTCTGGCAGTGCCGGGCTATGGCTCCTATTGTTGGGGCCTTCTGTGTCCTGGCGTAATTGGCTTATCTTTAGCAGTGGTAGCTTCAAGGGTCCCCAGAAATGGTGCGGAACAGACCTGATCACCAAACATATTATTTTGCAGAAAATTTTAAAGCGAAGCGTATTACTTTTGCCAACACTTGCAGTATTTTTTTTTTTAAGTTTTGAAGACTTTTGATTGACAGCTTTGACTCAGCTGCAGACTGGCTTCCCTGGCTGGACTGTATCTCCCCAGCTGTGTCATCATCTCCCCTTTGGGTGATGTCACACTGCCTCATGGGAGATGTGCTCTGGCAGGTGCGTCCAGGGGGACTGAACCACAGCTCCAGTGAGGCACTGCTTCAAAACCAAGTTTTTTGTTGAAAAACAAAAAGCAGTAGATCTTAATGTTTTTAGAAATAAAATACTAGACAGAGTGACTGCTTTTAGTGGAAAGCTTGGGGTTTTTTTTTTCCCTGGAGAAAGCCACAATTTTCGGTAGAAAAACATTGTGAAGAGAGTTTTTTGAGCAGTCTTGGGCAGCAGTTATTAAGATCCAATCTTAACAGAGGGGTGAGAAATGAATGCAGTCGATCTTGTCCATTTCTCGCCTCGACAGCATCCATGAGTGAAATGCTGACTGCCACGTCATCCTGGTGTGGCACTTTCTTCCCTAAGAGTGGGTGGCCTGTATAAATCTTTACGCTTTGCTCCAAAAGCCTGCAATGATGTATGTGGTAATACTAGTCCCTTTCATGCCTTGGGTGGATTTTGTACTGTTTGTACACTAGTTGCCTAGTTCCTAGGCTAACAGAGCAGTGAGTAGTCAGGTTTATTTTCTGTGCTTTTTGAGGCATATATGGAAGATTTTAGGACCTGGGAGTTCTGCGGGGATGCTGTGTGCTGTACCAAGTGCTGTTTTGAGGAACAAACGTCATGAGCAGGCTCTAAACTTTATGACCGTGGATGCCATGTTCTGAATAGTGGATTTTATTTTCTGCCTTGTGTAATATTTCTCTAACTTAGTGGTGAATTTTAGCAAAACTTTACTGGCCTATGTTGTAGGAATCGCATTGAACTCTGACAAACAGTGTGACTGAGAACCTTCCTCTGCAACATCTGAGTATGAGCAGTGCTGGAAACAGGATCCTTGGCGAAAATGAACCTTGTCTCTAAACCACTGTGGCTTTTCTAATGAGATCAGTTTGCCACCTGCATCTCTCTGGGGTGTGACTTCATTTTAGAGATACTGTAAATGTATAAACAACCTTCTGGCCTTCCTTACTTCCATCTTTTGCTTTATTCTCCATTTCCTTCTCTTCCTCTTCATCCTCTCTTACAGTCCTGTGTCCCTGCAGACATTCTTTATTGCTGGCTTGAGACATGTTACCAATTGACCATTGTTTCACAGCTGTTTCAAAGAGGAGGAAAGAGCTTGCGCGGTGAGATGGATAGCCTTCAGAATTTAATGAGCACCCCCTAAATATCACAATCAGCTAAGCTCTGATTTTTTTTGAAGGCATCACAGTACCCTGGTTCTCACCCTCCGACTCCTGAGCATTTGTGGTGGCTCAGCAGAGCTCAGTGGTGGAACCCCTGGGTGTATACATTGAATCAGCCTCTCCATTTCATGAAGAGAATGGACTTTATAGTAAAGAGTTGTGAACAGTGAGACCAGAATTCCCCAGTGACACTGTGATCCACGAACTCAATTACCCTTGACAGGGTAATGCTGTGAGAGATACGTTTATTATTATTTTTTCATGGAAGTTTCTCAGATATAAGAAATTAGTGTTCAAGGCCTGGATAGTTGGGATTATATTTTTTATTAATTTTAATCAGTCAAAACAACCTTGGCACTGAAGCTTCTGTGGGAAGGCTGTTTGTGAACTATTAATTATTTTCAGTCTCCTTGGCGTAATGTGAAGGATTATTAACATAACCAGTCTTGCAGGTGATCATAAATTCAACAAGCATTACTTCGACTTTTTAAAGAGGTTGGTTTTCATTACTATTAATCTTTCACATGGATGCCCTCTTCCAGCTGACACAAACTCCTTTTAGAGCTGACCTAAACCTTGTAATTTGCCAGGAGTTTAGGATAGCTTTTTATTTAAAATACAGTTTCCCCCCTTACTTAACGTAGCGACCAAAACCAGGGCTTTAATTTCATCTTGTAGAAAGCAAAACATCATGACATTATCATGTCATGATAAACCACCATGATATTGCAAAGTTACCTTACATTACATTGTGTCTTACCAATCCATTTTAAGAGGAAGAACAGGTCTGTTAAATTACAGGATAATTTTTGTCTTCTCCTTCAATTAAACACCTTCGCTCACCAATATGGCCAGAAGGAAAATTGTTTTCAATTGTTCCTATATATTTACTTTCAATATTGAGTGCAGCAGCCTGAATCACAGAGGCCAGACTGAGAATGGACCTAATGTTGGTGAAGAGGATATGTTGATTTTGATTTTGGACCAGCTTGCACTTCTGATCTAGCTACAGCCTCCTTTGTCAGCTTACTCACAGCTCTGACATAGTATTGTCAGTGTAAATTTAAGCATTAAATTGCTTTTGTGGCTTTGATGGACATTTGTTTTGGTGACTATATGTTAGTTTCTTGCTGGAACTAGTATCCAGGTTGAAATGAAAGACCAGCGATGTAATCTTACTCATTTTACTGCCTCCATTGCATGTACTCAGGTAATTTCCAAGTGTGCGTTTGCTGTGCGGTACCACACTGTATTGACTACTATGGTGTCCCGTGGGTTCAATGGCTTCTGAAAATGGAGCAATAAAACATAAATTCATGAGAAAGTAACATAATAATGTGAATACCTATCTATTATATTGACTGAAATGTATGTGTGAGAAAAGTTAGCCTTCTAATAGTCTAAATACAGACCTACTTGTATGTATCTGTAGGAAAGAAAAAAAAATAGTCATGCCTGCCCCCATGTTATTTTTATTAATAGTAAATATCTTATCCCTCAGTGAGCAGGTGTGGTGTTGGTATATCTGTAGTTAAGGGAAATTAATCTGTTCTTGTTTTAGTTACTTGCTTGTTCTGGGGCATCAGATGAATGAGGGTCACTTCATATGGTTAGAAGTACTCAGGTTGTTCTACAATGAGAGCACTACTCTTCTGATGAAAACATACGTTTCAGTATCCCACCATTACATCCCTTTTATCAGTGACTTACTGAACTTTCCATAGTCTAAACAGAGCTTTGGTGCTGCTATTTGTATTAGTTGTTTTCATTGTAGACACAATTTTTTTTTAGTTCCACTGAAATGTGCCCTGTGTTGTTCTTCTGATACAGATGGCTTTGTGGAGCTTGACATAAGCGGTCATGAAAAACATTGTTTACCCTAAGCTGAACTTAAACGCAGCCTTAGCGCTCAGAGCACAGAGTGCAGGGCATACTGTACAAGCAGTGATGACACACGTCATTTCCACATGTCCCTAAGTCTTTTTGCTTCCAATTAGATAGACAGAAATGTGTAGCAATGTAAATAATTGCTTACATCCCTCTTTTCTGCACGCCTCCACAATCAAAATGCTGCAGACAAGTAAATATGAAAAAGGAATGTCTATTTTTGTCTTGACTTTTAACTCAAGTAACATTTCAATGGCAAAGAAATTTCTATCCTGCCATTCATCTTTTGTGATGTGGTCCAGCAATTAGTGGTGTAAACTATATTTAAAAATACCAATTACAGAGAACAAAGATGGCCAAGAGAAGCTGTTACTGTCAGTACACATTACAGGCCTCCTTCAGGAGTACAGGTGACATCAGAAGTCAGCAAAGTGTCCTCTCAATTTTGTTTCATAAAATACAGATTCAGATTAATTTCCTTTGCCCTATAACTAAGCTCTCAAAGTGATGTAGCTTCCTCAGAAGGGCTCAAACCTTAGTTAATACTGTAGGGAACTTTCTTAAGAATGACCTAAGTGACTTTTATAGTCCTTCTTTCAATTTTTTTACTTGCCTGCTTTTTTTCAGATTTTTCAGCTGCATGTTTTACTTAGAGGATTTGCGTTCTGGTTTTGGTAAGCGAGATGGGAACACGGAAATCCCATTTTTCATGTTCCCCAGCTGCACAGCCAGCATATTATAGTTCCACCTGTGTTGGTAGGGATTTCCTGTCTTAGAAGATTAATTAGAGTTGAGTAACGCTTGAGTTCCTCTAAAATAAATGTTTTTCCTTTCCTGTATGGCAAGGGAGATTGCAATCTTCTGAGGCTGTAAACCTGTTCATACCTACCAGTAAAGCAGTTGGTACTATTTAGAGATATCTAACTGTCTGGTTTCAATTCTGTTTTGTTACATGGATGTAAATCTGAGTAGCTGCTGTGGCTTCCTTTACCACTTTTAGAGGTTGTTGTCCTTGTAGCCAGAGTTTTTCATGGAGCTAGAAGTTTGCCTCTCGCTCTCATTATCTCTTCTTTCCAAGTCAAAAGTCACTATCTGTATTTTACTGCATCTCAGAAAACGACTGCCCTGGTTGACTTCAAAACTTCAATTCAGCAAGTGTGCAAAAGTGGTTTCTACCATAGCTGCCTGGTGTGGATGGCCCTAAGTATTCATGTGGAAAGAGTTTTCACTCATTTTCTTTCTTTTTTTTTCCTTTTCTTTTTTCTTTCACCTCTGTTCAGCTGGTTGAATGGCTAGCACTTCTGCCTCACCCAGTTAGCTCCAAAAAGTTAGTTCCAAAAGTCAGAGTGTGAGGAAATGGCCTTTTTCCTAATGAATTTTGCCTCCGACAATTTTTCTCATCCATGTCTACTGCATTAAATTGGCACATTTCTTACCTTGTTATGAAGTATATTTGAACATAGCTTGCTTAGGAGAGCTAGATTCTGGCTTTGTACTCATTTTGTTGGGTGTCATCGGATGTGTGGTACCATTTGGTTTGAATATTGACATTTGGGTGCACACGCACCACTTGTCCTTGTCCCCTAGAGATGCACTGTCAGAACCGCAATACAGTTTAGCCTTGCTGTACGAATGTCTGAGGAAGCTGAAGGAGCTGGTAGTGCCTGTGTTCCTGTAAGACTGTCCACCTTTCATAGCAGGGTGGAGGCGTAACGTATAAAGAAGGCAGTGCCAAAGCCTTCTGATCCAAAACAGGACCTAGCAGATGGATGAGACGCCCCGCCTGCAAATTGAAGCAGCAGGGACATATGCTGGGCTTGTTTTCTGAAACATGTCATGGTGATAAGTGAGCCAGGAAGAAGACTTTTTCTACACGGTTCTGCCCGAAGCTCAGTTGTCCGCCTTTGCTAGCCTGAGCATCACAGAGACGCTTGGCTTCTCAGGCAGTGGTCGGTGGCAGAGGTGCTGCGGCCAGCCAGTGCTCAGGCTGCAGACCAGAAGTACTTTCTCACTCTGAAGCGCTACAGATTGTGAAACCACACTGTAGTTACAGAAGCACATGGCACACACGGGATTTTCCTGTTCACCTCTAAGTTACAAGCAAGTGTAACTCCCATTATTGAATATTGTTACTACAGTTCTTTTGAGGCAATTATGGGGAGGCATAGGCAGGTTGGTTAAGATAAAATAACTGAACCAGAACCTGCAGCCAGGCTGATGAGTTCAGATGCGCCCTGAGAAGGCAGCCCCATCCCTCGGGATTTCTGGCACGGTTGTGTAGTTACGTTTTCTGCGTACTTCCTAGAACTAAAATATTAAAAATAATCCTAGACGGTTTAAGCTGCATCTCTTACTGGCTTCTGCCAGTGTAGTTTGTTCACTTTGCTTTAAACTGGGAACACTCAGGACAGATAACACCATAGTTTTAAGCAGTCTTGGGTTTTGCTGTTTGTTTTGTCTTTTTTCCTCCTGTGCTTTTCATTAATGGCTTGTTTGGGGGAGGCAAGATGGGAAGGTCTTTTCATAGCTGGGAATTGCTAGATCTCCAAAATGCCAGAACTTGGTGCATTGCATCTCTGAATCCAACATGTGGTTACAAGTGAACATGAAGTCAAGATGCAGTAGGATGGGAAGAGTGGAGAGACAAGGGACAAGAAGAAATAAGAGGAGGAAAAAAAATAAAGGGGCCAGTGTATCATCCAAAATGAATAGGAGAATGTGGAGAGAAGGAGTTCATGAGGGACATGGATATTTTTCATCTTGTTCCTAATTTAGGCACAAGCTATAAAAATACATGTATTCATATATCGCTCGTATGACTTGCTTTGAAGGCTAGTAAGATTTTCCATGAATAAAACTATTCCTCTCTCTGACCTGCCATACTCAATCTTTTAAAATAGTTACAATTTAGCAGCAACCCTAAGAAGATATTTGAACTGGTCTCCTGATTCCACCCTAGCACCTGGAACCAACACACCAATCAGTGATTAACAAAAGCTGTAAGAAACAAGCAGCTTAGTCTGCATATGCCATGGACACATAACTTATTGGAGGTGGCAGGGCAGCTGAATGAGATGTTGTCCCGTTATATTTTAAATAAATCTCATCAAACCCAGATCTAGCATTGTTGATTTGAGACTACTGTCGATTTGGGATTAAGAAAGAAAAGAATTCTTAACAAACACTTAAAAAATACTGTTCAAGAAATGTAATATTTCTCCCCCTCCTGCTCTATGTCTAGGTGGAATTTTGGCCATAAACCAGACTTTTGTGTGTTTTTTCCACCTTGTACTTCATTGTCTCATACAGTTTTAAGGAGTTAGACTAAAAGATGTCGGCTCAGCTAGAGAGCATTTTTTTGATCTGATGTAACAAAAATCATTTGGTACTGATTTTAAAACTCACACTGACAAAAATAGGAAAAATAACTTGACAAATGACAGGCCTCTGCCAAATACCTTTGAAAAGGTTACACTCAGCCGGCCAGTTTGGAGAAACACTGTGGAAAGAAATTGAGTTAAGCTAGTTCTTTAATAAATCTCCCCTTAATATCATTACAGTGTACATCAGATAGGAAAAACTGAAGGGAAGAAGGTGAATTTGAAACCTTGGAAAATCATAGTCAACTGGATGGAAAGGCTATAAACAGATGGGATGAATTGGAAAAGGGCAAAATGTACAGAACCTGACATGCACTGAGCACAGACTGATTTGGAAAGATGGTTGAACTCAGCAGGATTGCTCGCGTGTGTAAGGTTACGTGCGTGGGTATGTGGAATCGATCACTACAGACCCAGAGTGCGAAACAAATTGTGATTTTCTGTGCATTAAAAAGGCAGATTGCTAATTAAGATACTCGGTATCTCAGTATCTGTCAAAGAACTTGAATGAAGCAACTGCAGTAATGCAGAACTGGCAGTAAACTTGATATACAGGCATTCATTTGCAGTCTTCTGACTTCAGTAGCCTTAAATCTAATCCTAATGCGTTTGTGTGCCATCATTTGCTAAGCGCAAAGCACTTGGCTAATATGCAGATTAGTTGTTTGCTACTGAGTGAATCGCTCATGTGTATCAGCTACAACATCATATTCCCATCAGTATGAAATGCAGGTAGAAGAGAGAACTAATTTTTAGTGTAAAGACTGGGAGGAGCATCCTTACAATAGCAGAGGTTTCTGATAGTCTGCAGGCAACGCCACGGGTGCACCTAGTATGCAGGAGAATTTCCATGTGCTCTCTGAATATGTGTGCTTGAATGTTATGTTAAGAGTTATCTTAGTGGAGGTGTGATTATTCAGAGTTTGCCCAGAAGGATTTATTTCAAAATGCTTTGTTTCAGGTAAGATGTTTAGCATGGGACTGGTTTGTCCTTTTAAACTACACTAGAAAAGCACCTTTCAGGTATATCTTAGCAGGGCGTGGAAAAACGGTATTTCGCTATTACAGTATTCAGCATGCTTACAGTGCTGGAAGGGGCAGGCTCCTGGAAGAGTTGCTGTAATGAGAAACACAAAGCATCTTTTGTTGAGTCTCCCTGCATTATTATTCTAATTCAGGGGTTACACAGTGCAGCAGCCCAACTTCTTTATCAGATGCTAATTAGGGTCTGTTCATATTTTTTCATCTTTTGAGGGAGGTTATCACCTGATCTTTAACCACTTGAAATAATCAGGTTTTTAATAGAATTCATATGGCCAAGCCACTGTAGAACTGCATTTCTATTCCCTCAGCTGTCATTGTAGGGGAAGGAGAGAAAATAACAAAAGAAAATCTTGCTCAGTTTTTCAAGGTATGTTTATGGTAAATGATAATTTAGCTGAGCATCATCAATTCTTAGGTTAGTATAAAATGATTAAGCCACAAAGTGTAATGGCATATTCTTTGATAGAAGACCTGACATCCTGTAGCAGGACCTCATTTTCCATATCTGTGTGTGTTTCTTTTTAAATATATCTGTGAAAAAATGGTAGTTTGAGATGTGACAAAGATTAGAAGAGATAAAGTATGCGTCTCTCTAATACTTTACTCAAGACTTTTTCTCAAAGGAATATTTAGCATTAGAGTCAAGATTTAAAGGTTAGGCACACATTTTTAAGTTAAATTATTAAAGGAAAGCATTAGTGTTAAATTATAGTGTTTTAATAGGCTATTTTGATATGTTTTATGAAGGAATTGGCATAGGGTGGTTTTTAAGTTTACAGGTGGTATTTCACAAATAGAGACTTTTTTCACTACAGTGTGGAGAAGATTTCTTTTTCTATATTGTGGCCGTTCTAGGTATTGGATCCATTTGTTGTTTATGGTGCTTGAGAACAAAGATGGTATTTTTAAGGTGGATGAGAGCTGATACTTGATACTTTTTGCTGTTGTGAAACACCCCTCTAGTCCACACTACAATTGATTGACCCTACCTGAAAGTTGTACTTGGCAAAAGAAATTTTAAATATAGTTTAATGACAAGGTAAGGATGTGTTTGAAGTTTCAGTTTAAATGGTTCTGTGTTTGTACCAGTTGTATGGTGGCATTAGAAATGCTGTTGGATTTGTGTGGGATAGTTAAAGGCAGTGTGCTCTTGTTTAACAGCATTACATCACTGCTTTGCTTTAGCAGCTTGCTGTAGTTTAAGATATGGATCAGTGCAGCTGAAACAGGCTTGCCAAAGTCCTCTGCTCGAAGCTCTGTGAGTTAGCGTACAGTAGTAAGGATACAGATCTATGGGTAGACACATATGTAAACATTTCCATATGGCAAATGTGTATGGCCTCTCATTACCACCCAGTCTTGGCCTTCTGGAGTCATCATTATCTGCCAGATAATGAGTCTGCTCCCAGCTCCCTGGCGGGATGTGGTGTACAGGACTCGTGCAAAGAGGGCTAGGACGCTCTGAGGCTGCACAGGGGTTGCTGTGGTCCTGCCAGACCCTGCTTTATAAAAAGATTATGATGGATGTCAGGCAGAGGTCTGTAATTTCTTGGATGTATTCAACGATGGAAGGTCACATTGCTGTGAAGTTGCAGGGAGGTGTGGATTGTATACATCTGTACGTGTGTGCAATGTGCACACCTATAAGCCCCCTCAGGAAAGCCCCTCTTCTCTCTGTCCGCACTAACACATCCTGCTGCTGGTGCTGAGGCTGTGGCAGACACCTGCCTCTTCCCTGGGGCCCTGTAGAGATGTCTTTGGGCAAGAGCTGGGGGTCATGCTTCTTGTTTGCTGATGGTGGTGGGTGGAGAGGGAAAAGGAGAGTGCAAATGCATTTTTTTTGCTGTCATCACAGTCCTCCTTGTATAGGGAGTTTATACCTGAGCTTTGGTGCCCTCAGTGCCCTGACTGAAAAATAATCAGCTTTTCAGTTGAATATAATTTCCTGAATAGTCTAGAAAGCACTGGTCTTTCTGAGAGTCCACTTAGCCCTGGCAGTAATGTTCTTAGAAGTCTGGAAATCAGTAGTTTTATTAGTCTTTCACCAAAAAAAAAAACCCAACCAAAAAAAACCCCCAAAAAAGAAAAAGGCTATTTCACAGTATAAAGAAGAACTAAGAATGCAGTGAGTTACTCTTTCTTAGGAAAGCAGCAGTGGCTAGCCAAAGCTGTCTCCAAAGGTGTTTGCAGATGGTTTGGTCTTTCTAATAGTTCCTCTTCTGAGGGGGGAACTAAAAGCAGCAGGGAAGTAGCATTCAAAAACCTTTCTTCAAAACACTCTTTACTGAGCACTGGCATTCTTGTGATAGCTGTAATGCAATCATTAACTCATTGCTGCACTGCTGGAAACAGTTTTCTGAGCAGGACAGGCTCATTCTGGCATGGTTTTTGCTTTGTGCCTGTCCTGATCAGCCCAGACATAAAAATAGGCCCACATCAGTTACTGAGGTGTGCACAATAGTTTTCATGTTATTGTGATCTGATTTTGCCATGGTGGCCCCAATTTCTGTTTCCCTATGCTTTATTTTCTTTGAACAGTCAGTGATACCGGTGCTGCAGGTATCATACAGAGGTGGGAAGCCTACTAAGAGCTGGGGGCCTTGGGGTTGGGAGCTGTGATACTCACTACCACTAACCCATTACTTCTTATCCAGATGTGGGAGATGAGGCAAAAAAGGCTGCTGCTGTAAGCAGGGGGAAAGAGAGGGCTTGGAGGAGGTTGTTCTCTGGTATTTCTGCTTTCCATATATTGCCCAAACAGGAGCACATTTCTTACTAGTTGCAGTTTGTCTCTGGGAGCAGTCTTGTTGCAGATCAATAATGAAGCCCAGGGAAACTGATTGCACTTTAAGACAGTCTTCCAAAAAGTTGCATTGGAACCAAACGATCAGTAAACATCAAAACAGGTTATTAATCTCCTGTTCTTTGGATGTTCTTATGTCTTGTTATGCCAGAAGACTCCATGTGCACCATTGATTATGAACTATCAAAACCACATGAAAACCCAGTGTTAGTTTGCCGTATGTTCAGCTTGGAAGATCAGTTGAGCTTCTTCTTTCCAAGCATCTTTGTGTACTGAGAAAGATTTTTTTTATTTTTTTTTTTCCCCAGGATCAGTGAGACCCTTGTTTCTAAGTAATGTTTAGCGCTGCTGGTGTCATGTCCTCAGCTGGGCTGCAAGTTTAATTGCCAGGAAAACGATTCACTTATGCAAAGGAGAACAATCGAACTTGCCCCACAACTCTCAGCCCTGTGCAGCTAACAGACATTAAAAGAAGTAATTTATACTTGAAAAAAATTACAGAAAATGCATGACTTTACCTTACTACTTAAGAGCTCTGTTCAAAGTTTTTGCCCAAGCACTTTTCAGAGTGGAATTTGGTATTGTTTCCTGGGAGTTCATCAGATACTTGACCCTAGGTCAGTCTATCATACAGAAAACCCTTTGGGAAAGTACAAATTCCAGTGGAAAATCCCAGAAACTTCCTTGGGCAGTCCTCCTTTGGGACTAATGGTTCTCAGTCTCATGGAGGTGATTTGAGAGCCCATCTTCATCCCAGTGATGTTTTAGCTTTTAAGCATGTCCCCTTTTGGTTAGTTGGCTCAGAACTGCATTTGCCCCTGTTGTGGAGTGTCATAGACAGTAAAGGAAAAGGAATTACTGGCATATGCTGTGCAAACAGTGTGCATGCCTAAAGCAATACTAAATTCCAAGGGGATTTCCTCTACCAGACTGAAAAAGGACTGTGGCTTCCCAACACTGTGCTCTCACACCCTTGGGAAAAATTATGTGAAAATACATAATCTCAAAATTGGGAAGGGGGGAAATATTGTTGGACAATTCATGATGGGAAGCCAGGAGTTCATATAGAACATCCTTGGTGATATAAGAAGGACCCAACTTGTTTCTGTTTGGAATTTGTCATTTGTCCTTAAATGTATTATCAGAACTGTAATATTGTTGGGACATCAAGCTACCCCATTGCATAGGCTATAAGGCCAATCAAAGACGTTCAGAGAAAGACATCTCTTAGTAAGGCTTCATTAGGTAAGTTTTCAGGGGTTTTAAAATCTATATTGGGAGGCAGGGGAGGAGGAAGATTCCAGTCAGTGATTGGTAGGAAATGCTTCATTAATATTAAGCTTTAGGTGCAGAAGAACTGAGGATGTTGTTTTTCCATTATCACAGAGGGAAGCAACACCAGTTAAGCCAAGGCCTGCAGCAGAAACATTTACTGGAAGTGTTTACATGTTACTTAATACCTTGACATGCATAATTCAACTTGTGTAATGTCAGCAGGGGTGGAGCAGGGAGGAATGGCTTTGCAGAAGAATTTGTTTGCTCCCCATGGAATATTTTCCTGAGCATAGCTACCTTCTTTGGCAATGAGGTACATTCCGGGAATAAAAAAATGCTCTTCAGCCACATTTTTTTATGAACTTCTGGAATATGTTCTCTTGTAAAGGTGACCTAACCTTGTCCAGATGGCTAGCCCTCCTCAGAGCAGTGATACCCTATCAGTCTTTCTTCACTGTAGAGCAGAATTGCAACAAAAGCCCCCTATGAGCCCCTTCCAAGCAGGAGAGCTACGCACTAAGTGGTGGAGCCATTTACGTGGATGCGCTTCTCATACTGGAAATGAAACCCCGCTTTCCCTCTCAAAAGGCGTACGCAGCAAGCGCTCTCTCCTGAGCAAACCGCTTAAGCATGTGCATCAGTTTTCCTGAGGTGTCTAAAGGACTTTCTGAACTGCAGCCAAATGGGCTGCATGTTGGGAAAAAGGCAAGAAGAGTTTGTCTGCTCAAATTAGCAATGTCATGGTGATACAGTGAAGGAGATGGGAAGGAGAAATAGATTGGGAAGCGTGAAGTTTTAAGCTGGCATCTCTCTGCTTCCCTCCGTGTTTACGTAGCATCCACACAGACAGTAATTTCATGATTCACCTGCTGAATGATTTGTTTCGCTGACAAAGCTGTGATAAATAGAGACTTGGCATCATTTGCATAGTTGCTTAATCTAAAGGCGTATGAGTCATATAAATGAAGCTTTCAGACTTGTTGTGATAGATTGCCAGACAGAGTGGGGGAAACACACAGATATTTTGATTTGGTTAATCAATACCTGGAAACATTGTTGTAAAAAGCCATTTAGCACAAAGCCTGGAGTTTCCAAAATAGTAAGGCAGGTTTAATTTGTTAGTTTTGAAAGTAATAATAATACACTTTTCCTCTTATGCCACAGAGTCTTTTTTTTTTTTTTATGGCATCTAGCCAGATTTAGTAATGTTAGCTATTGAGGACTGAAAATAAAGATGATGCATATGTAGCTCGAAGAAACTGTCTAAAATGTAATTCCTAGAAATAACATGAGTCTTCCTGATTTGGGATGACTGGATTGTCTAGCAACAAAAGGTTGTGCAGAGTATTGCTTCAAAACATGTACTGCCATTTTAGGAGTATTCCCAGAATCTCTCCTGCATTGGTTGTGCAGTGCCTGTTAATAACACTTTGTGGGTGCTGTTCTGAAATGTGTCAGAGTGCTGGTTTTTCTGAGGGTGGGACTCATGGCTCCTGATCATGGGAAGTGAGATTGATAGAACTGTGAGATGAAAGTGTTTCTGTTTGTTACAGCAGAGCACTGAATATGCTTGCTTCTCACTGATTTCAGTGTGTCTTAGTGACTCTGTTTACACTGATCTTAGCGTAGAAGAACAGTTTTATAGCAAAATAAACATTGATATGAGTAGATGCTCATGAATTAGTATTAGAGAGGTTTCTAGACACTTGAAACATCCTTAGTAAGAAATCTAGAAATGCCTTGTGAGTGCCTATCTGGTAGATATATGTATTTTTGATAGTCCTTTTAAAAATAGAAACTCATAAGTAGTATTAAAATTGTAACATTCACCAGAGGGAAGAAGTTCAAATCTGAGATTTTAAATAGGGATTCAAAGTAATAATCCATTTGTAGCTAAGAATTTATATTTGTAGAGAAATGATGTTGCATGTAGTATTTGTTATTTTTCTAGTGCTTACTGATTTTTAAAATTTCACATAAACTTTTTCATTCTGCCCTGATATGTAGGTGTAGATAGATACAGATGTACTAGCTTTCTAGTAGTGTGTAATAATCAAGGAGGTTGAAGTGATCATGTTTTTCCATGGACTAGTGAAATGTTAATGCAGTACCTGTGTTTTATGGTAGCAGTAATATATCACACTTGCTTTTATCTCTTTCTTTGGTTTGCATATGGCATACAACTTGTGTGAGATAAAGAAAGATTTGGTTTTGAGCAAGTCTTTCATGATTCTCAAATGGCACATGACCAAATTCAGAAGTGACATTCGCTGTGTACTGCAGGTCAGTAAATATATTTGACTCAAAGGGTAACTACATCGGTGTAATTTAGGGGCTAAAGACTCTGTTTTCTGTCTTATGGCAGTTCTACACAAAATGAAGTCTTGCTAACCCTGACTTACACTGTTGTGACTGGACAATGAGCTTCTCATAAGCAAACTTGACAAAACATCAGTTGAAAGTCTTCTGCAAGGCTACATTCAGAAATAATACAGCATATTTCGTATCCATAGTCATTAGAAAGTGTGATGGACTCAATAGTATTTGTGATCCTTATTAATTTTCACAGTTGTTACATCTGTTCTGTTACCAGAATAGCCTTTACAAAAAGGCCAGCTAGAAAATAAATACGTAAAGAAGGTGGGAGAGATACGGGTTTCTTTAAACCATTTATGTTCCAGTTCCTGTAATGAATCTTTTCCCAGTCTTTGCCTCTGGCTGAGAATAGCAATATACCATTAACCCTAGAGATGTAAAACATGCTGTGCTGTGCTTGGAAGGGTGTCAGAAACTCCTCCTGTAAGGATGAGAAAGTATTTTATTGCCTTTTCAATTGCTGGACAGTCTAATCCTAGTAAGCATTTTAGCAAAATGGAACTACTAAAGTAATTGTGAAGCCTAATGTTTGACTTTCATAATTACCATATTGCAAAGATGAACTGGTAATATAGCTGTATCGAGGCAGGTACAGCAGCTATTACACTTGAAGTGCTATCTAACACATTACAACCTGCTGGACATGAAGTCTATTTTTAGTAAAAGAATAAATAAGCTGGCTGTGCCCTACTTTTTGTCAAAATGTGTCATGGGATCTTTATATTTGATTAGAAAAGTCAGCAGAAATAACACAAGGGAACTCAGTGCCTCATCTAAAAACTGGCAATTCTAACATTCCAAGTGCTGCTTTTTATTACAAAAATATGTTAATATTGGGTATGAGCTCAGGCCCATAAAGTGGGCAGAGGAGATAATAGCGGGTAGGAGACTTGCCTGTGTGGTGTGTGAGGTTACATGTGGACAGAAGTCCTAGTTCTATTAGATACTAGCTATTCAAGATGCTCTTGATAAGAGAAGTTATTTTGTATTGATGAATGGAACTATTTTTGCAAAATCTGTTGAGAAACTGGAAAAATGAAAAACTATGTAGATATATTTATATATAAAGAGACGACACAGCAACAAAGTCAGATGGCCACTTCACGATGCTGTTGATCTTTGTAAAGGCCTTACTCTTCCTAATTCTGAGCAAATTTTTTGATCTTCACTGGCTGATATAAAATGGATGTCCATATACCTCATGAACAAGCTGTCTTGTAAAGTGCGGCCATACCCAGAAACCTCTCTTTGTCGTGAGCAGGTGCAGAAAATAAGGAACTATGTGTACATTTGCTATAGTATAGAATTAGTGACAACTAAGTACTTTCAATCAGTTTCTCTACAGATAAGTGATATAAAAAAAATGATGCTTTATTACAATAGAACTGGCATAAATTGATCAAGAATGACACTATTTAAAAGTATCTGCCTAAGAGCTCCTGATCATGGAGTTTCCATGATTTGGAAGCAATATGACGATGTGCCTTCTAGGTGTGGGTTTACAGGGTAGGGTAGGAGGGTTCAGCTCCCAACTTTTACTGGCACACTTGCAGCCTCAGTACAGAGGGAGTCTCCTTTCCAATTCCCCAAGTCCATGGCCCAGATTTAGGGAGCCTGAGAGAAGCATTTGGGCTCTGTGGGATCACAAGCAAAGCCAGTGCTCCAGGAGAGCTTTGGTGGGTTAAGGCCTCTCTCCAGCTTGGACCTGCTGCCACACGCCAGCTCATGCAGCTTGACTGAGTGGGGAAAAGGGGAAGGACCTGACCCCACTCATTCACAGCAGGGCTCTGTCTGCCCTAACAGATGAATCAGGTGTCATGCTGGTACTTCTGGTGTGTTACAGAGGTCAGGGAGGTTGAGGAAGAGGCCCTCTATTTCAAATGGCTTTACATCATTTAAGTTAGGCTTAAAATTTTAAAATGAGAGGCCTCAGGCACCAAATTCAGCAGGGGGAACAGAACAATGAAGTGCCAGGATGCTGAATATTTGGGTATCAGTGCTGCTGGCTGTCTGAGGTGCTGCTGTAGGTAACAGAGCAGTTTGGCTCTGGCTCTCTCTGGCTCCTGTACATATGCTATAAGTTCTACAGAGAACTTTTGCACTGAATTTTACACATGTTCAATAACTTGGTTTAGCAAAGCACTGTTAAAAGCTGCTTGCTCTTGCTGCAGGCTGTAGCTTCATTAGCCAAATTCAGCATCTGTTTTGTCTGACATCTGCATTTGCAGTCACTCAGTCCATTATTTGCTGCTGCCTTCCCCTTCACCGGAGTCAGTTTGAGAAACAAAGAGAAGCTTATTATAGACATGCATGCTGGTACAAGCACAGGAAAGAGACCAACGTACTGTACAGAACACCTTTGAGGGAATGTTATACTTACAAAATTGAGCGAGCGTGTTACGTCGAGTTTTTCACCGTGCCATTAGCACTTTATCAGTGCACCCTGAGAGGCCCTAATAACAATGGGCAGCTTTGGTTTCACAGATTGGTCTAACATCTGCAGAGATGGGGAAGGCCCAGTCCAGCCAGCCAGCTTTTATTTATAAGCTGGACTGTTACAGGATCATGCTATCTGCGTACCATATCTTCTCTATCGTATCATTTATGTGTTGTAGTACTTTAACCTAGTGCATGAAATCATGTATAGACTTAGTAAACATACTTTTAACATATGAAATTCCTTGGGAATCTCTTAGTATTTCCTTTTTAGGAGATTAAATATAGGCTTTGACAGTTAAACCTGATTCTTGTGATTTTATTTTTTGCTAAATACATGCTTTGAAATAGTCACGCCAAAATTATTTGCTTGCTTATTAACACCTCTTAAATTTCAGTGACTAATGAGAGATTCTGTCCCCCAAATGCTAACAACCTACTACCTTAGGCAACAGGGGACATTTTTTTTTCTAGTATAGATGAAGGAGGGACTTAAAATGGGAGATGAAAGTTTTGTTAATTCCAGGTAAGCTATTTTTTGAACGTTATAATCCAAACTGGCTTTCTTCTAGTGACTGCTTAGGAGACTGTCATGTTATTTTTTCATACACAAGACATTCTAAAGCCTTTTATTTGGATGACAGTAGGCAGCATGCTGACAAAGGAATGACTATGCAGTGTAGAGTGACCATTATTCTGTCTACCATTGTTCACACAGTTTTGAATATAACTTTTTATTTTAAGAAAATAATTACTCTGTGAGAGATTCTCATGTTACTCTATATTCACCATGAAACATTCCTGTGCATTAACTACCCAAAGCTGATTTGGCTTGTAGATGTTGCCATTGTATCACAGTATCAGACACTAGCAAGTTGCTATGAGCATTTAAGTTTTGTAATAAATGATTTCTAAGCATCTCCTGCCCAGTATTCAGCTGTGTTCTGGATCTTTGTCCTTTAGATTTACTAACTTGAATTTCTTTCAGACCAGCTTTTTCTACTTTAGGCCAAACATCCTTCATGTGGGATTTCCACTTGCATTTTCTTTCTCCGTCTGTCTGGGTCTGCTGCCACAGTTCTGTGATGTCTGCAGATATGCAGAAAACTTGTGCATTAGTTCCTTTCTTCTGATCACTGCAGTCACACAGGGCTAAAATAATGTAAACCCAGAATGCTGAAAATGACACATTTTCAAATGACCAAGAATGTGCCCTAGGTGTACAGCTGTTTCACATGCAAAGGCATGAGTCAGATACAGCCTTTTTAGACAAAACCCTTTTGTTATACTGAGAACACATGTAACAATAGCCGGGGGGGGGGGGGGATAATAGAACATTTGTTGTTTTGTGAAGAGGGTTGGGAACAGAATCTAAAGATAAAGCAATTGAAAATTAAAATTATATTTAAAGTCTATTTTTTTCACTGCCGCATAAGGTATAAAAACGTTTCTTTAAGACGCTTCAAGACAAGTGCCTTATCCATATTGCACACGCTGTCCATAACAACTCCATGTGTGACAGGAACATGAATATTGTGCAAGTTGATCAACTATAATCTGAAATACGTTGGTAACTACTGATTGAGATCTCTTTACTCCCACTGCTAAATACTGATGTTGTATTTGGAGGCATTAAAACACAAAAGGGAAAGGAAATTTGAAGTCAGGAATTATAACCCTACAGAAAAACTCTGTGTGGGCAGATTTCATTGAAGTCTATTCATAGATATAGCAGAAATTGCCTATACAAGACAATTTTTAAGTGCTTGGGGCTTTATGCATGACAGACACTTCAAGGCATCATTATTCAATTGGAAAGATGGCAGCACAGTAAACAGATCTTGAAGTTTCTGGATTGTAGCCCTCTGCTCAGTCTAGTAAATCACTCACATCATAGTTGACTTACGCATTACAAAGACTGCACTGGATCCTGTAAAACAACCACCTAATGTTGCAAGAACCAGAAGAAATAGCTCTTTTCTAAAAAACATTGTCTAGCCTTTCCAGGCACAAAACTGCTTGTCATCAGTGAGGCCAACTAGCGAGCCAAGGTTTGAATATCTAGGCCAAGACTCTCTGGAATATTTAATGTCAAAACCGCAAATATTAGAATGGTTTGAAAAGGGGCTTTTTGCACTACTGGATTTCATTAATACTTCATTTTTCAGAAATATATTTCAGTAGCAATGTAAACTTTAAACAAAAAAAGACAAGTGGCTCAGTGTGCTGAACTAAACATTATATAGGACACGATCCATAGAGATGTTACTGTCTTTGTACAATCTATACACTTGCCTGATAAACCAGTTACTTTCATTTCAAATCTATTGGCTTTTGGTTTTTTTTTCCAGGAAGAAGGGAAGTCAAGTGAAGTTACCACATTCCTATGGTATGAAGAAGCAGCATGAGGTTCAGAAACAATGCCTGTAGTACTGAGTGGCCTTAAAAGAACTGGTTAAAAGCAGGAAGGGGAACTATTAATTGATACACACAGCAGACGGGCTGTGAAGGCGACTGACACGCAGTAGGCGAGATTTTTCATTAGCTTCTGCCCTTCCACTGAGATTTGCCTAGATGTTGCATTGCATGCTCACCGCTCCTGCAAAAATCCCATTTGCTGAAATAAGTGGGGAGATCATTGTCCTTCCCATAAATTTCCAGTCAATCCATATTGTGGTTGGTTTGTTTGTTTGGAAAAAAACAACTAAACATCCTCTAGATGTTTTCTAATCCAAATTTAATGAATTTTTAGTGCCTTGAGAATTGGTAAGTGAAGTTGATAAGTAAATCCATCCATCTTTCTGTTTTCAAAACTGGAATAACTGGAAAAATGAACAGAGGAAAATAGACAAGACTAATAATACAGCACGATTATTAGCATAGGGGTGTTAAAATATGCATAATGTGATCATACTCTTTGAATGCGGACAAGAATCTGCTATGTCTTGCCCTATTTTCATTAAAGGCAGTGGGAATGTAACTTCTGATTTCAGTGGGTGGGGATGGGGCTAGCTGCACGCAGAAGTAAGTTGTTCCAGTACTGGTTACATTCTACCTTGCTTTTCTTTGGCTGCTTCTTTTAAGCCTTAGAAAACCACCTGTCTTTTATACGTACTAGTTTCAGTGCAATTATTCCTGACAGCTTAGCGCCGAGACTCTTAAAATGAGGATGTATCACGGAAATCATTGGCAAGGCAATAAGCTGCTATAATGAGGTCTTCCCTGCCGATTTCCAAAAGCCACTTGGGGAAGGTGGCTCTTTGATGAGCCCTTGTCCGTGTGAACATAGACGACTGCCTCGTTCACCCTTCTGAAACACGGCCCTAACTTCTAAGCCTGGCCGCGGGAAGAGGTGTTCGGGTCTGGGTACGCCGTGCGCAGCAGCAGCCGCAGCTTCCCGGAGCGCCTGCGATGCTCGCGACTGCGAACGAGAAACGCATTCGGGGAGTGCCACACAAGAGGGGGGGAAACGGAACTAGTCCTAAACAAGCGGGGCTGGGAGGCAGCGGAGGCTGGCGAGCCCTGCCGTAGCTCGCTAAACGGGGTTTTCGCGGGGGGCTCCGCGGCCCGGGCCTCGCAGCTGAGCCCCGGCCCGGCCCGCGACGGGACGGGACGGGACGGGACGGGACACCCGTCCGGCATGGCCCGCGGCGGGCAGGCGGCTCCCCTCGCCACCAGCCCCGCGGCACCGGGCGAGGCGAGGCGAGGCGAGGCGAGGCGAGGCGGCTGGTCCCCGCCACTGCCCGGGGCAGGGCCGCGGGGGCGCCTCACCGCCACCCCGCGGCCAACTCCGGCCCTCACGGGAAAATAGACCCGGGAGCGCCCAGAAGGGGCGGGGACGCGCCGCGCGATTGGCCGCCGCTCGCGGGTTGATACTGAAAGCTGCGGCCGGGTTGGCGGCCCGCGCCAAAGGGGGCGGGGCGGGACCCGAGGGCGAAGCTATTGCCTAGGTAACGCGCGGCACCCCCTCCGTGCCAGCGGAGGACGCAGCAGCGCGCGGCGCGGCCGTTGCCGGTGGCGGCGTGAGGGAGCAGCCTCCCCGCTAGCGCCAGCGCTGCCGCGCTGGCTGGGGGGCGGCGCAGGAGCCGGCGGCGGCTGCTGCTGCCCGGGCAGGTGGGTGTGCGCGGGCGGCCCGGGAGTCTTCGGCGGCCCGGGCCGGCTGTGCCGCCGGGTGCGCGCCGCGCTCTGAGGGGAACGGGACGGGACGGACCGGGCCGAACCGGCAGGGCACCGGCGGGCGGGCAGGTCTGCGTGGCGGTGGGGGGGGTGCGGGGAGGCTTCCTCTCGGTCGCCACCGCCGGCTCGTTTCGGTCCCTCCCCGCCCAGCTCCGCAGGAAGAGGGCACTTCTCGGCCGCTGCTCATTGCGACACGGTAGTTGCTCAACCGAGCGGGAGGCTCTGCCCTCTCCCCGGCGCGGGGGAAGGTTTCGGCGGGCTGCGGCCGTTCGTCAGCGGCGAGGGGCCCGGGGCGGGCGGCGGCGGCGGCGGCCCGGCGCCGGTCTCCGGCCGCCTCGGTGGAGCGGGTGGAAGCCTTTGTGCGCTGCCGTGCCGCGAGCCGGCGTTGCGCAAGAGCGCGCGGCGGTAACGGCCGCCGCAACAAGTGGCTCGCGCGCATCCTGCGCCCTCGGGACGGCGGGTCGTTGTGCAACCGGCCCGGGGCTTGCTGCGCCGCCGCGCTTCCTCGGGCTCCGGCGCGGCCTCTTGGCTCCCGCGGGTCAGGCGCGGGCGGCGTCGCCTCGTTACAGCTCCGGTGCGGGTCTCCCTCGTGCGACGGGGCCGCTGCGCAGCGGGGTGGCGGGCGGCGGAGCCTGTGCGGCCCCTCCCCAGCCTCGGGGGCTCAGAGCGGCGCTTGGAAGAGGCTTGGGGTCCCTGGCTGTTCAGCGCCTTTTCCTCTGTGGGGTTTCGCCGGACTAGCTGGGTCTTTCCTTTAAGCCTGATGACTTTTTTTTTTAATATATTTTTTCTTTCCCCAGCTGGGAACTCTTAGTGATTGCTATGTGATTTTTAAGTGACGTTTAGATTATTCGATGTTCCTGGCTCTTTTCAGCTAAGTTTCTGAGCACAGTTTTCCTTCAGCGTTTATGAAATGCATTTCCAGTCAGATGCTCATTCTCTGTGCAGCCCAGAGTTGGTAGTAGGCAGGATGATCGCTTTGGCAGTATGCTGTCGTCATATGCTTTCTTAATAGATAGCTAAACTCTTCTACAGATGAGGACCTGTTTTTCTGTAAGGGGGGAATAAATCTTCATTAGTCCCGAAGAGTTCCTGAAAGGGGAATGGAAATCTTTCATGCCAGAATTGCTGGTTTGTCTAGCTCCAACGCATGTGTGCTTACAGACTGATGCTGGATACCTTCCAAAATCAAGAAAGCTTAGGGGTTTTTTTTTGCCAGAACTTTCTGCATTTACAGGCTTTTCTTGATACCAGATACGTTGATGAGTTTTGTTGATTTGGAATTGACAACTGCAGCTAAAGTAAATGTTATGTACTTTCCAAGTCAACACTGCTGTTATACTGTCCATACTGAACTTTTATTCAGGCTTAGGAAGTTCTTGAAGCTGGGCATTACTAGAAACCCCAGTAACACATTATTTTTCTTTTCAGGACCATCCATAGTTTAGGGTTCAAAGTTACATGAATATGTGAAGGATGTCATAGAAATTTAATCGGCCTGTGGTTTGCAGTATTACCTAGAGACTCCCACAACTGTAGGTCTTCAAAGATGAATTAAAAGGTGAAACGAAACTTTATAATACACTTGCTTTTAGGAAAATTGCAGATAAAGAAATATCGAATATCCATACACTTGTCAACGGGTGGCAGAGTCTAGTGGAATGCATTAAGATGGCTGGGGAATCAATCACCATTTCACTTAGAAACTTTGATCTAGAAGCTTCAGTTCAGACTGATGATGATTTTCCAGGCTTCAGAAGTTTCATGCCAGCAAGCAGTGCTTTTCAGAAGAGTGAGAGAAAGAAAAGGATTATTGAACAAAAATTCTATGGGAACTGTTCTTTTGGCCTTTTTTTAAAAGAATGTCCAGGTTATTGGTAATATCAACAATGTTCTGTTGCAGATTGACTTGGAAACATGTTTGGGTGGGGTTCTAGCCTGTAAATAAATGCTTTTTAAAAATTTTTTTTACAAAGGAACTTCCTCCATACCTGGTCTTAAAATATTTTTTTGTATGTCTGTTTAAGTATCTGTTTTTCTTAAATAAAAATCACTTCCGTTAAGTCAGGTTTCACTTCCTTGGAATATCTGATGTCACAAATTTGCTAGTTCACCAATTGTCTATAGACTTTTGGCAGAGCTCCAAATTCTAGTGTAGGAAAGCCTTCTTAAAAAAGAAGTTATCTTTGATTCTTGTGATATAATAAAGAGAGAATGTATCCTGCCTCTTCTCCCGGATTTCAGTAGTTTGCTACTCCTTTCCCTTTCTTGGAAGTCGAGTCAATAGGCTTGTGAAATGTTGCACACTTGTTTCTTGAAGTTTGCATAAGTCTGCAGTATGCTCTGTTTTGCAAATGTGAGGTTTAAAACCAAAATCCAATAAAAATACAAGCTGTGAGAATGCTATATATATGAGGAGGGTGCAGGAAAAATACTAACTGTTATTATTTAGAAGTTGGGTGGAAATGCATGCTGGTGTTTTGGCTGTTTAGCTCAAAAGCTGGTATTGTGTCTCAATGACTAGAGGCACAGAGTTCAAGGAGCTTAAGTGGGTTTTCATAGATCTAGAGATACACAGGGAAGCTTTCCCCTTGGTTCTCTAGAAGTTGCTAGCAGTTAACTTACCTGAAAATAAATATGTGGGTTGTTGGGCTGTGGAATGTGGCACTGTATTTTATGCAAAGTCCGTGGGGCTGCTTCGGTTTGAGATGGGCTTTCTGACTTGCCACACTTGGTAGCAGCAGAGTGTCAAGTTACAAAGTTTACCCTTTTTCACAACGGCCAGTTTCTGTGAAAGCAGTCCAGGAGAGAGAAGTCTGAAATAAGCATCATGTACACAGTTACGCAGAAAAGCTTGCTCGTTTGGTTTTTTTTAGTAAATGTGTATTTGTACTCAAACCGATACCCTTGGAGCATTGACACACATAGTGTTATGTACTACATCTCAAATCTCAATTCATTTGCGTCAGAATATGAGGACTTAGAATTGCAGACAGCTGAAAAAAATCAGTGTGTGAGTGACACTGTGTTTTGTGTCAGTGCTGTAAGTCCTCACAATTACTCACCATGTGAAAGTTTCAGTGTGTTCTTTTTCGGTAAATAAATCAGATCTGGTGCCAAAATCATCTTGCATTAGAAATTTAACAGCTTTTTAAAATTAATTTTTAGAAATAAGAGTAGTAACTTGTAAGCAGGTGGTTTTGCTTTGGGTTGGTAAGGTGTATACTTATAGTCCAGAATTAACAGCAGGTAACAAAGTGGTGGTTCTGTCAAAAAACAGAGATTCTGCAAGGTTAAGGTTATATGTATTTGTATAATGCCTGAAGTACCAGTTAGTTTATGTGCAACATTGACCAATCTGTTTTACAATCTGTCAAATTTACATGGGTAAATCTTTATATCTCAACCTTTGGTGGAAATAAATTCAGGAATGCAGAATGAGGCCCTCATGTGCAAATGCTTGTAGATATGTAGCTACCAAAATAATTGAATTTACATACTGGCTTCAGAAGATTAGAGAAACAAATAGTGACACTGATGTGTCAGAAAAAGCTTCTTTTGAGAAGTAGGGTTGGAGCAATTATACTGTCTCCAGCTGATAATCTGGGGGGGCATCCACATTGTTTGTTTTGGTTTTGGCAGTTTTAGGTAGCCAAAGTTTAATTGCTAGGGTGCTACGGAATACAGCATTTCATAAATTTGGTTGTATGCAAATAGAGGACCCAGACTGTCCTCAGGTACCATCTTTGCTGCTTCCACTTCATGGCTTTGGCTGTTGATCATGGGGGGAAAAATGTCCCAGATATTTTCCAGTTGCATTAAAAGGGGAAAAAAAGAAAAAGGGGGGGCAAGCAGCTGTGACAACTTCAATTTCTCAATTTCTTACCTTAGATACTCTTGACGTAAAATTGTGCATTAATTCAACTCAGGAGTAATTTTCTGTCTTTGGAGCTAAATCTACATATATAGAAATATTTTTTGTATTTACTTTAAAAAGACCATAAGAATTACGAATACTATAATTTTTCTCTTGATGCAAAAATACTTAATATAAAATTACTACTCATAGCTTACTTTTTGGTCTTTCAAAATTGTCAAACTTGCATATTTTTGATAAGTAGTGTTGCATTAACTTTTCACTACGAAACTGAATTGTAAAGGGTGCTCTTCTGTTTCCAGAATATCTTGCTATTGTTTGCAATAGTTATTCTGATTTTTAGAATAGCTTTGTGCATTCTGCATCAAAATGTCTTAAAGGAACTCCATCAGAAATATCAGTGTCTAGTTTTATGCTTGTGTAACTTAACTACGTGTTGCTGTGATGCTGAACAGTTTTACTTCCCATGTTAAGTTGATAAATGATCCCCAGATTTTTTTACTTACTTTTTTTTTTTAAAACAGAAAATTTGAACAAATGAGTTATAGTTCCTTGAGGTAGGGGTGGAGGGAGTTGACCTGATGGGATAGATCTGCCTCTAAAAATGAAGTGCTTCTAAGAGATCATGAGGGATTGTGAATATTGCACATGAAATAGCTGTGTAAATACACTTTCCCCGCTCCAGAAACTGTGATGACTGAATGGGAAAGGTATGACCTGTAATGGAAAAAAAAAATAATCTGTGTTGCGGGTTTTTGTGCCTGTATGTGATGGTATCTTTCTTCTTTGCATGAGTTTACTTGTAAGAGAGGAGGAGGTGACAACCTGGTGATTTCTAATTTCTTTTTATGAGACCCAAGTAATCAGTGTGTTCTCATTACTATGTTTTGAAGTTCAGTTTCGGGGACTACCAAAGGTTTTGACTGAAGAGTCTAAACTTCTTTTCACGATGTTCTTCTGAGGCTTTTGTTCCTGGATTTCTTGTAGCAGAAACCAGAAGCTTTTGTTCATGCATTAATTTGGAACTGATGAACGTTTTTAAGTGATGTGGAGTCAATTAGGAGCTTGCACTGTTTGCTTTCACTTTGGGTCATTCCTGTCCTCCTCTTGCCCCCAGGCGCCATATATCCACTGGATTAAAAAAAAAAAAACTGCGAGAGGATTCAAAGATTATTTAGATGACATCACTTTTGAGTTTGCATCAGCTGGCAGCATGTGTGAAATAGCTCGTTTGGATAGTAGAGGTAGATAAATAATTCTGTGGAAGTCATGGGAGTGTTTGTGGCTTGTGTTGTCAGTTAATAAGAAATAATAACAATCTTAAGTGTGGCTTTGGTTTTATGATACAGTATTGTTATGAAACATTTGCTAATTTTCAGTGTTTCTGAAAGTCCTTTGTTGTCTTAATGCACAGAAGGTATCTTTAATAAAGCAGTGAAATATTTAAAAAATAAGCATAAGACTAGTTAGTTGTTTATGAAAGCTTTTGTGTGGAATGTGCAATAGCTGGTGTTCTGTAGGGTTGACCTGACATCTTAAGAGGCTCACAGTCCTGTTGTCAAGTGGTTTTGTGACAGAATTAATGTGGAAGGCACACTTGTACGCAGCTACAGAGTACTAGAAGCAGTTTAAAAATCAGAGTAGGTAGAGGGTTTGGAGAATATTGTAAAAAACCTCTAGAAAATAGAATTACTGGTAACATTTGTAGTGCTTGAAGTTCTTGTGGTAGCTATCTGTTAAGCAATGCCTTTTTTATTTTTTGTAAATAAGGTGCTTGAGAGAGGGATTTTGATACTGTTGTGTCATTTTATTTTCTAAGAATGAAAGGCAATATTTCGAAATGTGCTATGTTATTTTCAGTTAACAATTTGATGTTCATGAGTATAGAATGTTAATAACAGAAAAATATAAAGCATACCTGATTTTAAAAATGGATTACATTTGTGTCACTACAAATAACCCCCAATAACACTGCTTTCAAGTACTGCAGTGTGATAGTTTTGTCGGTGATGTGCATACTGCTATTTAGTGTTGTGTTCTCCAGAAGGCCGTGAGTTAGCATGTGGTTTGTATATACACACACGGGTACAGACACACTTACGCACAGAGGACAACCAGGTAAACAAAAGTAAATATTGTCAGTAGAAGCTCAAAGCTAAGTGCAAAGTTGATGTGGCAGAAAGAAGTATATAAAATGTTATTTTAAAATTGTATTGGGCACTGTATTCCCTTCCTGATTGGCTTCATGCTTCAAATTCCTTCCTCTGGTTTTGAAAAGCACTTTGGTCATTATGCCTGTACTTTTTTCACTTCATCCACCTTTCAGTATTTCTGGTTTTTTACTTTTTTTTTCTTCTTCTTCTTGTAGTCTGTTATTAAATTTACTACTCTTGGCTTATTCCTTCTCCCCTGATCCCATATTATTTCCCTCCCAACCCCCAAAGAAATTAAGAACCTGTGTGTTAAACATGGGCGAGTGTTCACTCTGTTAAGCGTCTTGTCTTTCTAGACTGCTGGTTCTTGGAGGCATAGGCTAGTGTTCCTTACAGTGCCCTGTGAGGTCCTGTCCTGAGGGTGTGTTTTAGAAATTTATGCTTTACAAAGTATGATATTCTGTAAAATGAAATCTGCAAAAGAAAGGACTCTTGACAGCTGTGGGAGGGGAGGAAACCAGTAGTCACAGATGACATCCAGGCTAGGAAGTGAGTGGAATGCTATAGTAAGGGCTCAGCAGTCTGGGACTAGAGGTGTACCAGGGAGATGTGGGGGTTGGTGTGGTAGAAATCATGATACTGAGAGGCCTGCTTTTGGATCCTATATGTTTCAATGCTTGAAGGTGGCTGGCAATATTGTTTGTTCTCTGCTGGTGTTGGGATGTTGCTGTTTTCTTCTTTTTTTTTCTTTTTTTTTTTCTTTTTTTTTTTTTTCCCCCAGATCCCTTTTGGACTTAAATGGGTGCTGCTAAGGGAGGCAAGGCCTTTGGGATTCTCTGTTGTGTGTGGCGTTGTGAAAATCATGTGGGCTTGGAGTATTTGTATTTCTAGCCTTTAATGCTGAGTGTCTTCCTTTTGTTTCAGCTGATACAGAGGAGGACCTTGGAATTTACTGTATAGTTATCTATATGCCCTGCTAAGGATACAATTCAAGACGCCAGTGAAGATATTTAAGGAGGGTTGTCCGAGTTGCACCAGGGATCCTCTAGGTGAAGAAGAGTTAGTACTTGGTATACAGACAGCAGTAAAACAGAGATGGTGCATATATGTGTCTGCAGTCCATATAGGCATATGAAATGGTCAAATGTCAATGAGACAGTAGAATGTAAGTCCTGTTACTAATTAAGACATGTAGACGTGATGTTTAGGGACATGGTTTAGTGATGGATTTGGCAGTGTTAGGTTTATGGTTGGACTTGATGATCTTAAGGGTCTTTCCCAACCTGAAAGATTCTATGATTTTATTCTTTCAGTTTTCTTGTGCCAGGTTTGAATGGAAGTTCCATGGAAGTCTCACATGCACCATGACATTAGGATTGAGCTATAACATCAGGAAGTGAAGAACGCTTGTCTGTGTCTGCTGAAGTATTTTAAATTGTTTACTCATAGTAATAATTTAAGTGTGAAGAGGTGTGTGTATGTGTGTGGAGAAGAGCTGTCTTGTTTTTCTCTTCATGGGAGGACTGCATTTGGGAATCTGTGATAAATGCTGACTGGAAAGTGAGTAGTAGTTTCTGAAACCTCTTGCATGAAGAAAAGCATTATTAGTCTGGTAGATTGTCAGCAGCAAATGGTATGTTAATTTTTGGCACAAAACTCTTGCTAGCAAAAAAAGACTTTCTGTTGTTAATAAAAATGAGGAGGGACTGATGATCTGTTCTCAGCAGGGTGATATTGTTCAGCTTCTTTTTAATATCCACATAAGACAGACACAATGCTTTTGACAGTAGTCCTTTTATATTTTATTAAAAATAAAAAAATACTTTCTAATATACTGATAATCTGCATCCATCTACATAACTGACTTTTTTAAAATAATAACTATATTATGATTACAAACTATTACAAACTATGTATCAGCTATTGCAAAATTTGAAATGTTATTTAAAGATAAAGAGATACCACTAGTAAGATGTGTATTAAACTGTATGGAATATGGTGAGTCTTCATCCTAGGCCAGTTTTATTTCCCCAGTACTTTGGAAGTACTGTTGTATGTCTACTACTAGTGGTAGTGATATAAGGAAGCTATATTTTTTTTTAGTAAAAATGTTTATTTACACTTGAATTAGGTGATCTCTAGCTATGTTGAAAATTTTAGTGAGTTCAGTGTAATGATCTAACTTTATTTTTTACCTAAGTAATAATAAAAGCATTTTTCTATACTGAATTGTTGCTTTAAGTGTTAAGGTACCATTTTATTAATGCTCAGTGTGATTCTGCCTAAGTTCTTAGAGTTCAGCTAACCCAAGTACATAAAAATTGTTTATTTTTATATGTCAGTCTGTTTTGATAACTATAGTAATTTCTGCTTCTTTTGGGTGCTGTAAATAAATCTTGTGTATGAAGAACTACAGTGATTAAGAATAGCAGAAAAGTACTGATAAAAACAAAAGGTTATTTAATAGGAACTGAATTCTTCAGTGAAAACAAGATTTGCAAGAATGTGAAGACGTAACTTAAAAAGTTAGAAGTAATGTTAAGACCACAATCAAGTCTTCTCATCGTAATTTTTCATCTGTGTTTGTAGTAGTTTCATCAAGATTTGCAGCAGCTCTGTATTTTTTTGAAATTGAATGCACTTATTGGGTGCTTTCATAATTTCTGTCACTGCAAATACACTGGATTGCGACCCACTTTGATTTGCTATTCACCACAAAATGAGAAGAGTCCCTATCTGCGTTCCACTTTTTAAATAAAGAACTTCTCTCTTTGTTTTTTTTCCTTTACTCTATTTTGTTTAACTTGAAAGCTTCAACATTAATTTGTTTGAGTGAGAAATATTGTGGGTAAAACACTGGCTAAGGTTTTGTAATAATTAGATTCCATTTCTAAGTGTGTCACACGGCTGCTGTTTGAGCTTAAAGTTTGGTTATCATGGTATGTTTTCATCTGTGCATTGGGGATGAGGTGGTTACTTTTTCTTTCTTTGGTGTCTTTGCTTAGTAAACTTTTCTTGTGTTTATGTCCTTGAACATACATAATGTCAACTGTCATGGACCTTAAAGTATGTGAGATGCTACTTTAGGATATATGCAAATGCTTAATTGAAAAATACTTTGTAGCAGCTATGGTAGTTGAAATGAATAGCAAATAGGTTTTATGTGCTTTATATTAGGATGGAGAAAGGGTAAATGTATTTTTAAGTGGCCTCATTTAAGTGGCCACCTTTAATCATCCCAGCTGATGCACAACCTCACTTTGTCTAGTTTTTGAAAATGCTTTTGTTGAAAGAAAATCTCCTTTATTGTATTAAAAAAAAAGAAAAAAGAAATTATTCCTAAAAAGTAGGTAGAAGCAGACTAGTGCAGCAGCTAAAGTACTTTTAAAGTGTCATATTAAAAGATTCAGAAGTTAGAATCTTTCGTGTATTGTTGTCATGGGAATAGAAATTTGAATGATTAACCACCTTCTATTTATAGCTGTTTTCTCTGAGTTAATATTCCTGTTCCAGTTAGCTTTTAAGTAAATTTTATGAGAAGGCAGAGCAATTCTTGTCTTAATCTATTACTGCAGCTGATCATTTTAGTGTCCTCAAATTACTTTGTTTTTAATGTGATTTTCACAAATCATGTTGCTGTATTTTCAGATTTATTTGTACTTTGATAACTTGTCAACTTTTATTGCGTGCAACTACAGGGTTGAAAGAAGCCTTCAGCATTTGGTGTCTCCTTTTGTCTTCCTGTCACTGCTTGCTGATTTTTAAAATACTGGTAGGTCACTGCTTAAGACCGATCTTCTGGAGTTACTGGCTTATGAGAATGAGACGCAGGCTGTGTGCGCTATACTGATAAAGCTCAAAAGAGCCAGACCTAATATATACCAATTATTATGAAAATTTTCCACCCTCTTGATGCCAAAAGTTGCTTCTTCATTGTTAATTTAATTGATGCTTGTTGACCAGGAAAGTAGCATGCTACTTTTACTGTGTTTTTTTTTTAACTCTATTTGGGGAGTAATAAAGGGTTTCTACCTATGTAATGGCGGTTTTCTTGAGAAACAGGCAGTGTGGTTGGTTAAACCCCTTATGTAAGAAGGAGTATTTGGAAATGGTAGCATTCCTGAAAGTTTCAGCTCAAGCTTCTACATTTTGGTGATTAACCTAAAGAAAGATTTTTTTGGGGGTGTGGTGGCAAATGAAATGGTATAAGTGTTTTTTAGTTTTCTGCTTTTCTGTGATGTACTTCTGCCCCCCCCCCCCCGGGATTTACTTGTGAAAAGTCAAATAGGATTACAGAGGGGCTTTGTTTCCTTTTTGACTTATCATGGGAGGGAATTTGAAAGGAGTTATGGCAAATATTTTTCAAGTCTTTCCTTGAGACTTGTACCCTTGGTAAATCACTCTTGCTGTCAAGTGTGGTAGTGAGAAATTTTTATCATGGTCAAACCAGTATTATTTGTGTGAAAACTGAAAAGCCTTTGCTTTCATTTGCAAGAGTCACTTCTTTGATTTCTGATTTTATGGCATATTTTAAGAATTGCTTTCTTAACTACAAATGCTGCTGTTCAAGTGCTCTTCTACAGGCCCAGGCTTATATACCTTGTATACTACTACTAGTACTACTACTGTTATTTGAAGGTGAAGCAGCATGCTCTGGAACAGAAAGTTGTTCTCATGTAGTCAAAGTGGTTGTCAAAAGAAAGTAAGTCTCTCTAGTCATTTGCTCTGGAAGGAGGAGGAGCTTGTTCTCATTTATCAGAGAGTGAGCTTTTAGGTGCCTATTGCCAGAAACTGATGTAAATATTGATCTCATAATTCAGTGGTAGCAGGAGGATAAATACATTCTCCAGAATGCATCTGCTGCCTCCTCTTCTCAGTCCTTCCACATATTGCCTGTGAAAGTGTCAGGGAACATATCCTTTTCAGTCCAGCCTTTGTCAGGTTCCTCTTTAGTCTTGGAGTTTTAGAGACGTTACACAGAAAGTTAAGAGGGTTGTATTTTATTCTTTCCATCTTGCTGTTCATAGTTCATCTCAGTGTCAGGAATTGCTTTGCAATTTGATCATATTGAATATAGAATTATTCTTAATCTGGTTAGAGCAGTTATATTCACCATAGCATCTGTGATACTAAGGGTAAGAAGTTCATCTGTGTTAGAGATCTGCCAAGCAGGTTGCTTGCTTTATGGAGGAAGCTTATTCACCAAGTATTTCTGTGCTCTGCCAGTGCTGCTATCACATGAGGTCATAACTGTTGCTACTCTTTTTGCAAAATTCACTGAGGGGAATACACATGGCAATGTACTGAAAAGGGTACTTGGAGCAAGTTACAGCTCTAGTATGACTATAGCTCTGTTCCTTCTCAGAATATAGAAGTAAATTTCTCACTGCAGTGTTCCCTGATGCCAGAAAAAGCTTTTACTTCTGTCAGAAATAAGCCTGTAGAAAAGATTGTTCTTTAATGAAAAGATTTCAGTACATTAATGAAGGAAGCTGAAAAATGCTGTATTGTCTGTTACTATGCTGAGCATTGCAGCTGATGAAAATAGAGGTTTTTAGGTTGGGTTTTGTTTGTTTGTTTGGATTTTTTTTACATCAAGTGTTTCTATAGTTTTCAGTGATACATCTAAAAGCAGTGTAAAACATATAAATACTAGTCAAATCTGACTTTTGGATCCAAATCCAGATTTAAACTGTTGATTTGATGAGAGGAAGGTCATTTCGGCTTTTTGGTGTGGTGTGTGTGTTTTGGGTTTTTTGTTTTTTGTTTTTTTTAACCCAAGCACTCCCCTGCTTCTAGCCTGGGAGTGCAAATTTAGCGTTCTTAAATTATGTACTATTATGAGTTGTCATGTTGAAATTAAGCTTGATATTTTTACTTTTTTTGGGGGGGGGGGGACGACACCAACAAAAACCAACCTCAAAATAGCCACCCAAAACCCACCCAAACTTCCATGAACAGAGTCTGGTAGCTTTATACTTGTTGAGTTATTCTTCCTGGTTTTGTTACATATTAACTTTCATAAAGAAACACAATTAAGTTTGTTAATATGGAGGGGAATTTTGTTTTTTTAAAAAAAATCAAAATTGTTGGTGATACTAGGAATTGTTTATCAGCTCTGGGAAGACAGAGTCTTTGATAGCCAAACATTTTTTTCTTGTTAAATAATGGATGTACCAGATGATTGAGAAGGCTATAGAACTTTTAGGTAAAGAGGCATTAAGGGAAGACAGTCTGTCAATATATATTGCATCGCAGCTTTTATTATATTAAAGCAAAAATAGTTAACAAAAGGGATAAAATAATCTTGCTATAGGTAATAATGTGAAGGATTATATTAGAACCTGGGAATGTGATTGTTTAATTTTATATTAGAAAATTTGGTCTCAAAATCACTCCCAGATACATTCTATATTGTAAACTGTGCACTGATTGCCATTGTACTGCCAATCTTAATTCATATGTAAGGGCTAGAAGGAATAGGGATATCGTAAAGCTTCTGTCATTTCAATGTTTCAGAGGAAGTGTAAGAATTAAACCAAAAGCCCAAACTTTTATTCAGGCTTGGTATTAGTTTTCTGTTCAGTTTTGCCTGTTTTTCCCCACCCATTTAAATGCATATCAGGTTTGCTGTTGAGCAGCTAATAGGAGCAGGAGGGTGGCTGTCCTTGCTTTCTTCAAACTCTGCTCATCTTGCTTCCACGTTCCCCTAGTGATGCTCTCCCTTTCAGTTTTGTAACACAGTTGAGGTTCTTGGAGGGTTTCCATACACACACCAAGAACCTGAATTTGCACTTTCTGGCGTATAACTTGCAAGTCCTTTGATAACACCCTGAGTTTTCAGCACTGGAATATGAGGCAATAGAAATCTCTCTACCTGAAAGAGGGGGGAGTAGGGAGCAAGACCAAATTAAAATGCACTGTTTCATTACCTAAAATAGCTTAATAGATTTCCTTTTGAGTGTTGGATATAGCTGAAGGTAAACTGCATTTATTAGATGCTTGAATTTTTCCTTCTTCAGCACAAGAAATATTCTTAATGATTGCTTTTGGTTTCAGATAGTAGTTACTATATACATGATGTTAGTGATGAAATACTGTTGATATTTATTATGGGTAATATTTGGAATCAAACAGCAAATTGGACCGCAGCAGCATGTCTTTGAAGTATACATAGCTAGACACTACTGTGTTCGTTCATAATCTTTTGCAATCCACAGTTTGCAGTTTGTTTTAATTGTAAAGAACAGAGCCTTTAAACTGCTATCTGGAGCAGAGTGGGAAGTAGCTTCACAAACTGGCTCATAACAATTAGTTACTGAAAAATTAATTGCTTAGTCTTGCTATATAACTCTACTAATGTGTTGTCATTTATATACAATTAAACATGCATACAACAAAAAGCAGAATTTGGGAACTAAATAGAAGTAAATTTGCATAGTTTCACCATATTAGGCATTTAACAGAATGTAAATGGGAAGTGAAACATCAGCATGTGAAAGTAGTGAAGAAAACAGACTGCACAGAAGAGATCATAAGAAACAAATCACGAGTAGTCCTATTAATAATGTTTCAAGTAACTAAATAATTGTGATAAGATCTTTGCAGAGCCAAGATGGAGACTCACTGGTTTATTTCTCTGTCTAAAATGCAAGTAAATACTCATTTAGTAAGTTTTGGGTGGAACCAGTAGGGTTTTTTGCAGTGTTTTTACATCTGTGACACACTAGTTGAGTAGAAAAGGCATCAACAATAAGGGCCATATCCAGATATCCTGAATTCTGAGGAAATGCCTAGTCAGCAAGAGCTATGCAACTTAAGTCTTTCAGAGTGTAAGCCAATCAGAGGGAAATCGTGGAGAAGGACTTCATAAACTTCAGAATGTCTGAAAATGGCCTTGAGCTCATTAAATGAATACAAGATTTCTTTATCAAAAAATGATGTTATAGAGGTAATTTTGTTCCTCAACAAGTCCTTGTGTTCTGTGTTATGCCCAATAATTAACTTTTGTTTTAAAACCTACTTTTAAAGCTATGGGGAATAATTATGGTGTGATACAGGACCAGAAGAACCAGTGCTTCACTGACATCTCACAGGTATAGGAATTGCTGTGCTGCTGGCAATTAATGGTCCCCTTACTGAGACTTCTATTTTCAAATACTTCTTTAGATGTAATGAAAATCCATGCAGAATCAGTTTTTTTTATTATTGCTTGCGATCTGTTTTAGTATTCAGAAAGATGAATTTTAGCAGTATGACTGCTGAGGGTGTGCAGTGATTGCAGACCAGTTGATTGGCAGTTGGTTAACTCTTGCAAACATCTCTGTAGATGTCACAAGGGCTTGTGCAGGGTGGTGGATTTGTTTGCACCTGCCTAAACTACTGCTTAGTGGTTAAGTCAGCTCAGCCTCAAGCCTTTGAGCTTCACACTCTGTGTGTGTGCGTGCGCATACAGGTATGGATTTCTTGGAAGAGGAATACTGCTCTGTGACCACAGCTTCTAATTCTTCGCTTCTGTAAGTCAGATTTAGTGAATCAGATTTAGAAAAGCTGCAGCACTGGCCTGGAGGTGTAAGTGATTTGTGGGCTCTGGGAGGAGGTGGTAGTAGGAACTTACATCTTCACACAGATGAGTCTGTCACCAGCTTTGGAGCTACTGAACCAGTTGGGTAATCACTTGTGCCTGGAACTGGAAATGAGCTGAAAAGTGTTACTCATTTGACGGCATGTTTTATGAATCAATATAAAGCAAATCTAAGCACTTGTTTGTGAGTCATCTGAAATCATAAAAACACTGCTGTTTTTATAAAATGGTCATGTGCAGCCTAGAACTTTGTGCTTTTTCAGTTATAGAGTACCCTCAGATCTAGTACATTCTCCAGCCCTGAATCTCCCCTAGGATGTTTTGGTATTCTGCATTTGTTGTTGTAACTTATCAGCACTGGCAGCCAGCCCTCTCTAATACTGAGCGCATTTGCAGGGTCTCCTGTATACAGAGACTTTGCTAATCTTGATTTCAGCACACTGCTCTCAAATCAGAGAATGATTGGTTGCTTAACAGAATGAGAGGAAAAATTTGCCATCTACTGGAGTCTTTTTTTTGTTAAGCTTCATTAACAGTGATGTGTTCCTCTTCTGCTTTGCCCAGAGGCATTTCTTCTGAAGGTGGCAGAGCAGAAGAAAAACGGTTGAAGCATTCTGGGAAAATAAAAATAAATTATTTTGTGTTAGATTTTTGTTTGTTGATCCTAAATTGTGCAGGTGATGCCTTGCCATCTGGAAGTATCTGTTCTTTGCTCCTTTAGTGGAAGATCCTTCATTTTCCAGTGCCAGTAAGAACCCTAAGTCTGCTGCTCTCTTGCTAACTTGATTGTAAGGACAAAAGATTGTCTTTTGCCTCACAACTTAAGTCGTATTGAGTTCTAAACTACACTGAGTAGGAAGATTACTGGGTAACTTAACCCTGAGCACCATCAGGATATATCACTGTGAAAGAGGGATTCCTGGCCTGCCCTTCCCCCCCACCCCCCTGAAATTAAATTCAAATGTCAGTAACTGACACCCTGTTAGAAATCAGTATTTTCAAAATAAAGAGTTGATGAAAACTTGCAAGATCTTTTTAGTATTGTCTTACAGTTCTAAACTGAAAGGAATTCAGTAGGGTGTGTACACCAAGTAAAAAAAAAAACCTGTTTTATTGTAAAGCATATTAGTATGTGCTTGTGCGAGTATAAATTTCTTTTAAACAAGCCTGTTGGACACTGAAGGGGATTTGAGAGAGGGTTTAGTGAGGCTGGCTCTCTGGGTAGAGTGAACATGGCTACGTTAGAGGGTGATTCATAGCAGTTGAGTACAGAGCTCCTGCTCTGAATCACCCGCTGAATAAATGTAATTATGTTGTTGAGGTCTTCTTAATGAAGACATGTGACTGAATTTAGCTTCAAGTCATGTTTCTAACTGTTATCCATTTAACTTAAAGAATAACACTGACCCACATCTTTTAGTTATTCATGCAAATGCTTTGTGGTCTTTGTTTTGTCCCTCTTAAGGAAAAGGAAAAGCTGTGAACTGACTTGTAGTTCTGACATAGATCTCTTTTTGCAACTCATTTGACTTAGAGCTTGGTATTCTGCAGTTTCTGTCTCTGCTTATCTTTTTTGTTTTTATTTTCTGTGGGTATTTTTATGTGATGCGAGGTTGTAGCTATATGCCTGTTTTGTTTTGGTTAAAAAGATTTCCTATGAGATAGATAGGTTTCATAGAGCAGTTGTGTTCTGCATTTTAAAGTGACAGGTTTCAGAAAAGGTTGAGGCTTTTTTTTTTTTAAAAGGATATTATTGTTTTTTGACCAACCACCACCACCTGTGAAAGTAGAACACAGGAAGAACACTGCTGTGTGTGTAGCAGCACGCTGTCCATTATCAATAAAATATTTTGTCTCTTAGTGCAGAAATAAGTGCCACCTTTAAAAGGTCAAAACTGGTCTCTGCCACTGAAGAGAGTATGGGTACTGCATAATTAGGATGGTGTTTATGTACAGTTTTACTGTTTGGATCAGTCTGCACAGAACACCATGCAATATATAGGAAATAATTTTTTCAGATTCAGACTTTAACTTGCATTTTCAACATTTGCACTAAGATGTGCAGTATGTGGAAGTCAGAAGTTGCTGTGATTTAGCCAAATGTGCACTTCTGCAAGTTCTTTTTCTCACTATTTTAATTCCTGAACTTGGGTTATAATGGCTTAATTACTGATAATGAAAGTTCTTGAAGAATTTTGTGCCTATTATTGTTGAAATTTAGGACTGAGGAAGGAGGGCAAAGAATGTTGCTTTATTTCTCAGAATTTTTTTCATTTGAAGATACATGGTGTGTTTACTGATGGTTAATCCTCTTGTCTCAGACTCGGTGAAATGGTGAGTTTCTTCATTGCTGAGTGGACGCTACAGCAGCTAATCCAGCTTGACATTCATGTGTCCAATCTTCAGTGCTATTGAGAGCATGAAATGCACGAGACAGCTTTGAGGTAGCTGAAGATGTGAACCAAAAGCTATAAAATACTCTAGCTGTACGTTTCTCTATGTGTTGCTATCCAAAACATCTGCTAGTGCTCTCAGCGCTGGTCCTGATGACTTTCTCGGTGCATCCTTCCAGAGTAGAAGATTTATTTGCGGAGAGGAAGATACTCAAGAAACTGCTATATCATATCATTCAACCCACTCAGAATTCCTTATCCTAAAGCAAACCCGGAGTATCCTCTCTAACAAATGGTTTCTTTGTGTGCTCTGGCAGAATTCACAGAGGAGCCTATCTGATGGGTCTAGAAATTGTTATAGAGAGGAAGACCATGGGGCCACAATTAGCCCAGTAATTTGTGTGGCATCTTGTATTGCTTATGAATGAATTTTTCTTTTTTTCTTTAATTTCTTTTTCTTTCTGAGTGGCCTACTTCCCTGGCTTATAATTGTTTCTGTTTTACATTAGATGCCACACAGGAGTTTTAGGCAAAAGTTTCTTGTACATCTTTCCCCTTTCTTCCCTTGTGGTACAATTTTTTTTCATATATTCATAAGTGTTTCTGTGGACATAAAGAAGTATAGGGGGTAGCTATAGAACTGTAGAAAGTCTTACCGTATTGTCACAGGCATTTTGATTGCCACCACACAATTTTGATTCCTGAACTATTTCATAAGGTTGTTAATGATTTTCCTAAAGCAGTTACAATTTGCATAAAACCAGTATCTATATAATAAAGGTGTGACAGAAGGGTTCTCAGAAATGATTATTTTACAAAATACAACTTCTCATGCAGGAGCTGCAAGCTGAAATGGAATAGGATCTCTGTTAGGTCCCTGGTGGTACTTTCCATGGAAGTGGTATGAGTGTGGACCCAAGGGCAAATGCCCAAGGTGGTTTTGTGTTGTGTTTTTGGCTGACCTCACAGTCAACAGACCCCCATAAAGGAGGCCCTGCTGGTAATGTCCAGGTCAGAGTTTTATTTTTTCACCACATTCCCCAGAGAGATGCAGTGGGGAAAAGGTGTGTGCTCATCAGAGTCCAGTTTGTGTTCACTGCATGAGGCAGTTGCTTCAAGTCTTTCTAGTCTTTACTCTGTTCCCAGAAATTATGCTTGCATGTTTCTTACGTAGTTTGGAGTTCTCACTAGCTGTTTATAGTAGTGAAAAGGCCGACAGAATTTGTACCTTGGTCTGTTAGGGAAAATAGTCATCAACCTTTGAAAAATTTTCCTCTAAGGCTTTGAAGGTAGAAAGTGTACTGGCATATGAAGGGTTGACCATGACATGATCTGCAGTTATGCTGATAACCATCTCTTGTAACCTCTGTTTGGCTGTTCTGAAAAACAGAAAGGTTGGTTAGCTAGAAAAATAAAGCTGCATGCTGTCATCCTGTAATGAAGGATTTGTTTCTAATGCTTGAATATAGTAGTGGGTAGTTTGTATGCATCAGAGGTGTTTTAAGGTCTGGAGGGCTAGCCATTCCCCTAGCTATCCTCAGTGTAGGGTGGCTTGCAGAGGACCAGGAGGAAGCCTATTGTCTATGTAATGTCTGAATTGCAGTGGAGATACAAACTACTGTGAGAATAGAGGAGGGAAAAGGACAGAGCTGTAGGGAAGCATGCAGAAATCTAGCAAGCAAGAGACTGTGGAGAACATAGGAACTGATAAACTATGACAGGAGCTATTCACAATGTACTGGCTTGTAAAATGTGTACAATTTATCGACCCTAGATATTTTCTGGGCTTTATGCATGTGCCTAACCCTCAGATAGGATGCCAGTGCATTGACTACTGTGCTACTATGTATTTATTTCTCACCAAATTCTGAATAAGGCATGAGGAACATTAGCTCTCTCTGCCTCACCAGTGTCTTAGAGATGAGTACAGTGCAGGAGGTTAACTCTAAGATGGGAATGATTTGAAGCATGATAGGAGCCAAGCAGCTGTCTCCCATTCCAGGTCACAGTTTGCACTATGTGGCGTGAAGAGAAAGGAAAGAATGAGACAGAAGGCGGCTCAGAGCAAAAATTGCTGCACTAATATGACTGCCTGCTTTCTCTTCTTGTACTTGAGTTATTTCACAAAGCTCATTTCATTTTTTTTAGTGCCAGCCTTGTTTGGTTTTCTTTTTTTAAATGCACTTTTAGTCAAGAAATCTGACAATGCATCTGTGTTACACATTGTTCCCATTTATGAACTTAATAAAATGGGTAGATAGTATGGTATAGGGAAGGAATAAGGTCACAGTTTTTTCCAGTATATCAGTGCTGGTACTGGAATACTAGTATTGTGCATTTTGCCTGTGATTCCCACATTGCATTTGGGAGGCTTCTCTGTGGTTTGCCAACCTCTATGGAAGCGGTTGTTGTTAGGGTTAAATTTATATCATATATACCAGAGTGGCATATATGCAATTTCAAAACAGCATTCTTTGCTGGGCTGATAGGTTTCCCATGAAAGGTTTCCTATGAATTTAGAATGGCGTGTTAGGGTCCCACCATCTGATTTGTCATCACGCGACTAGTTAGCCAGAAACCTCTAGAAGGCTGGGATATCTAATTTTTAGTTAAAATAACATCCTGCTTCTGCTGCAGGGTATGGTACTTCAGACATATACTGTGTCCCCCCTTGGAGGGGCCGTGGATCATGAAAGATTGCTTCCTCAGGTGGAAGTTCTGGAAATAATGACTGTTTATCTTGTATCTATAGTATAATGCATTTCACACCCCCTCACAAGCGCTTGCCTTCTGGCCACTAGCTATTGATTCTGATTTTTCTGACTCTGTAAACACAAACATTGACCTGGCTGTAAAACATTAATGCCAAACTGGTACTTTAGCATTGGTTATAAGAGATTCACACTGTTCCTTTGTCCTTGCAATTTCTAAATCGCGTTAAGGCTGCCTTCATTTTTCTCTAGTCTTCCTTTTTGGCTGTTGCCTGCTGTAGGCTCCTAGGTTTTAATTGTGAGAAGTTTCTAGACTAGTTCATACCTTTATGCACCACAAGGTTGTTTTCAAAAGATTGTGCATCGAGCAGTAACTTAATATTTTCAAACTTAAGCCGATGGGGCAGCAACTATTTTTCCCTTGAAGCCACTGAAGAAATCTAAGTTGTTTCATGGTGCTCTACATGCTGATCCCTAGAGAGATTCTGCTCTGCGTGGGACAGAGGGAATGACAGCCCTCATCCCTGATCACTGTACTGTGTTGAGTTCCTACAAGTGCAGTGTGGACTACTTTGTGTGGTTTAGAAAAAAGAATTGTTTATGGGAGGAGGAGAGTAGTTACATGCCTCGGGTTTTGTGGCTTGGCCTACAAACCTGTAGATAATATCAGTGCAAACTGATAGCACTGCTTTGTTCTCAAGGGGGTTTAAAATATTTTTTGTTTATTTCACTTTGCTGAGACCCTGGTTTGCAAGGTAGAGCTAAATGGAGATGTCTTGGCTCTGTGGAGGTATTTTGTCCTGTACATCTAGAGGATGTTGATAAGAAGAGATCTACTGAACTTTTCTCTTGCTGTTTCACAAGTTGAAATATGAATAGGAAGATGGGATCACTTGTGTCATCAACTCATATTCTCCACAATAGAACTACAGATGACATTGCAGTCTTTTTTAAAGAAAAAACAAAAACCCAAAAAACCCCTAGCTTACAGCCAAGCGTAAAAGAGAAGATGTGGTTAGGAGAGTGAAGGCAACTCTATTTCCCTTTCTTTTGTCTTTAATTGCAATGGATGTCTGTTGATATGATCCAAATTGAGTGTACAAAAATTTAAAAATATTTGTAGCAGCTAAAAAATGTTTTTGACTATGTAATTCATGATTATGATGCCATTTATTCTAACAATATAGGTATCTTCTACATATTTTTTCCTTTCCTTTTTTTCTTTCTTGTAACTGAGCGTTTGAGGATTTGATATTGATTTAACAGTTAGATTATGTAATGTGAATATGGTACTTTAGTATTCAAAGAGAATGAAAATGTGTGGTTAATTAGATATTTCTGCACAAAAAGTTTATGGAGCTATTAAACCAACTATAAATCGCTGATTTTCTCATTTGGTTAATTACATTATGTTGTGTTTTGCTTTTTTAGGTCACATTTAAGTCATCTTGTGGAACCTTCTGAGAAAACAAGGGTAATAGTAAGAAAATGATGTTTAATAAAAGTGTCTTCACTACACAGTCAGACTGAAACAGGAACAGGTTCTCTGGAGTAAGTATTAGAGGTGGATTTTTTTCTTTTTTTTGCTTGTAAAGTCACTAGTATGGTTATTAGGCTGTAATTGTATTTAACCTCATTATAGTTGCTTTAAAAAAAAATCAGTGACTCCATACTCATTTCAGTTGATCAGCTGGTAATGGACAATCTTTTGGACTCTTTACTGAAGCATCTCCCATCTTGGAAGCAGTTGTATCTTATGAAGTTTAGATAGGCTTCAGATTTTTCTCTTGGCTCCTATGTATTCTGGGCATGGTTTTGAGCAGGAAGGGGCCTAGTATAGATGTAATTACATATAAGCCCTGATTTGCTAGCAAAAGTTAAAGCCCTGCCTGTATCTTCCAGGGAATTTGAAAATATAATTGGTTTTTTGGCTGTAACTTTTCACTCCTGGCACTTTTTGTGTGACTTTGATATTTTTGTTGTCAGTATTTTAATATTTGTCTCATACTGCAGTTTCATCATCCATCAAACTAGCATAAGTCTTCAATTCATGGATCTCAGATACGTCTTCTCTTCACTGTTTCTAGTTAACTTCTAGCTTTTGTGAATTCTAGGCTGAGATGTGTGTGTTTCATTTATGATATAAGGAGTTTAGCTACCTAACTTGGGGACTGTGGATTACACCTTTTGGTACTAAATACCTAAACGTTTATATACTGATACAGTATAATTCTTAACTTCTGTGTGCTTCACTTGCTTGAGATGGGAAATGTAATCATTCTTCTGTCACCTTGTTTGCATTGTATTGTAAGATGTTTATACATATTCTTATAGAGGTTAGAAACCGGGAAAAATCTGCATCGTTTTCTGTCTGATGCAGATTTTACTCATACTATGTGATATGTGAACGTAATTCTGCAGGAGTCATTGGAAATACAGTTGAATGCATAGTTAGGAATGAAAAATATCTGGCCACTGAAAGGGGGTGGAAAATGGTTTTACTCTACAACGAGTATATTTTCGCATATTGCTTTATTGCCAAGAGGAAATGACTCTTCTTAGCTTCTTCTTTAAAAAGGGATGTGTACATGGTGTCATAATTTGGGTAGAAAAACATCTGTGAAGCCTAGTCAGACAAGCTAAACTTTTCCTACTTGGTATTTTTTCTACAGTGTTTTTCGCTGGTGGAATAACACATTTGGATTGATAACTTTTTTTTTTTTAAAAGGCAGGAAATAAATTGTAACATTTCAATTAAACATGGATTTAAAGAGGTTGATGTGGGTGTTAGTTCCCTTTCTGTAAATACTTGAAGCAAAAGCTACAATTTTAAGTCAACATGTGTAAATTTGTATCAGTTCCTGATCTAGGCCATATGTCAAGTGGCCCATAAACATACTTGCAAAAGGTTCTCGTAGCACCTGATACTTTGAATTCTGACCTCTGATATTTTCAGAAACTGTGTTGTATAAAGTTATTTGTCTTTTACTGACTTACTATACAGTAGAAATACAGCCACCTGTCACAATGTCCAAATAAAATAATACCTATTTGCTGCTTACACACTTTGACAAATTAGTTCTTGACTCTGGTAATCAAGTTACAGAAACAGATGGGGAATAAAATTGAAACTGAGCTCTCCAAACAAGTGAAATGAGAAATGTCCACTGGAGACAGCTTTAGTAATTTTAAATCATTGTTTACAGGCTTATGCCAGGCACAAAACTTGCTCATGTGTTTAGCAGCCAGTAAATTTGTGTTTCCTGCCCTGCCCGCCCCCCTCTCCCCCCTTTTTAAGGGACTTAGAGAATTCAGATGTTACAACCTAAAATCAATTCTAATTTGTCCTTTTTGGGGAAATATTTTTGAACCTTTTTTTGGTTTGTTTAGATTTGGACATTCATGTATGCTCGTATAGATTTCAATCATCACAAAGTATTTTGCAATTGGAATCCTTCATGAAGGTACTAAAAACACTAAAATAAAGTCTGTGTAGTGTTTATAGTCACAGGTGAAAAGCCAGGTGAAGTTCTTGTGAAGTCTTAAAAGCAGATGCTGAATCTCACAGCTGTGGAAAAGTAACCCCACGCCCCAGCTGGGCCCGGGACTGAGTGCTAAAGGCAGCTACTAAAGCCTCTGAAGGTAGCAGCAGCTTTTCTGGGAGTCGGTAGGTTGAGTGTGAGTCAGCAATGCACCCTTGCGGTGGTCAAGACTAACCACACACCGGGCTGCCTCAGCAGGAGTGTGTAGCCCAGCCGGTCAAGGGAAACGGTTATTCCCCTCCACTCAGCATCTCTGAAGCTGCACCCAGAACACAGTCTCCAGTTCTGGGCCCTCAAGAACAAGAGAGATGCTCACAAACTGGAGAGAGTCCAGCGAAGGGCTGCTGCTGAGGTGATTAGGGTGCTGCAGCATGTGACATTTGAGGTGGGGCGTGTGTGTGACCTTTGTTTGGAGAAGTCAAGGAGAGAAAGATCTTTACTAGAGTTTTCTACTGCCTGAAGGAGGATTATAGAGAAGATGTGGCCAGGTGTCTGAGAGGTGGAGGGAAAGGCAGAATGTGAGGGGCAGAATGCACAACTTGCAACAAAAGAAATTCCAATTGAACATAAGGAAAAAAAAAATCTCACTGTGGGGGTGGTTAAGCACTGGATCAGGTTGTTCATGGAGGCTGTGGAGCCTCCATCCGTGGAGACTTTGAAAATTAACTGTGTGAACTCCTAAGCAGCATGCTTTAAGTTCAGTGGTGAAACTAATCTTGGGACCAGATGACTCCCAGAGGTCCCTTCCAACCTAAATTAGTCTGTGATTCTTAGATAATCTTAATTATTTTCGGTCCTTATGATGAATGGCTAGGACTGGTTTGGGCTTTATTACCATTACAAAAGTATTGATTGCATGAGATTTTTAGGATTATTCTTTTCTACCAAACGGCATTATATTTCAAGTTGTGTTTATAAATAAGTGTAATGAAAAAGATGCATAAAATACATCTAAATATTTGCATTAGGCTTCAGTTGTTGGATTTCCTTCAATACTTGTTCAGCATTGAACAATCCTGTTCATATAACAAAGGGCTGTGAACAGCCACTGCTGAATCTGTGTAGTGGGTGACAAGCTGGTGTTAGAAGAAAACTAACTACAAAAATCCAGACCAGATTACTCTATGTAAGAAACTGACCCAGTTGGGAAGAATGTCTACTCAGATGAAGCATGTAAATTTTTTTCTTTTTTTTTTTTTCTTAAAGGGCATCTTTCTAACTTTTAGTATCCATGGCATCTCTGTATATGAGACTTAAGCACAGTCTACTTACGTGATAGCTCTGTGTTTTGGTCTGTGTGCCCTCCTTTTAGGAGAAAATTTCATTCCTAAGTAATTTTCCCGTTTTTAATTATTTCACTTTTTTACCTCTCTTTCTAGATGCATACAATCTACTGGAGAATAACCTTTTTTCGTAGAGGTTTTGATTGGAATTTCAGAAATAATTGAGAAGTGAATCTTTTAGTCCCTGTGTGAAGAGGTATCTATATACAGGAAAACCTCAGTTGCTGGTCTTAACAATTTTTATAGTAGAAAGTCATCTAGCTCATAATGTAGAGATGTTACATTTTAATAGCTGAAGGAAACAGTTGGCTGCTGGTGAAATTTGAAGGTCTAGGTCCATTTGTACAATTCAAAAGGAGAGGAAATTAAGTATTTATGTATTTAAACATCTTGTAAGTGGAATGTTTACTGCTCCTTTTCTCCATGTTTACAGTGGAACAAATAATTACTCTGAGTGGTGGAACAGGCAAGAAAATACTGGAGAGCAGAACTAACACTATACTGATTTAATACTTCCTAGTTTTTTTGTTAGACTATAAAGAATTCTTGTACAATTCTTGTATAGCAATGGGGGAACAGGGACCCTACAGTTTACTTAGTACAATAAATCAATAAAAGCACAACTCCAGATTATTTATGCATCTTTTCAGATTTGTAACTGACACATTACATAGTCTTTTGAATAATAGGTTGGGCTGTTATAAAGCCAGACCTTTAGGCTGTAGTTTTACCTACGTTTTTTAAAATGAGCTTAAGAAGTGGAAAGTGGCAAGCCAGCCCTGGGGCTGGATGAAACTGTCACTCTTCCTCCACCACTCATCTCGCTTCTGTTTACATCTTCACTTTGCTGGCACAAACAGTTATGCAGCTTTGTAGGAAACTGACTCACCTGTGTTAAAATGACATCTTTATTCTGGGTTAAGGTTCAGCAATTTCTCCTCCTTTCTCCTTCAGTATGACTGTCCAGTCTTCTTTTCTTCCCTTGTACCAGCTCCATTCACCTTTTCTGTTAAGCTTGATTTTTTTTGTTTTTTTTGTTTAAAATATTCATGTGAGCATCCTATCATTTAAATGTTTAGTAGAATCTTTTTCTAATATTAGAACTCGACATATCCTAACATTTCATGCTAACCTTTCCCTAGTACATAAAATATTTACAGTGATCTGGATTATCAAAAACAAATTATCTAGGTTGTGAACTAACCAGGTCTAATCTTCTCCCAAATCTTTAGTCTCATCTTACTGTCCTGGAGCATGCTATACAGAATGCATTGGTCTTCATGTCAGGTCCCGCTCTTGCCTGCTGCTATTTAAAACTTAACAAAGTATTAAGAGAGCTGTTTACAAATTTTCTTAAAGGTGAATGTACCAGATATGTTCTCACAGCCCAACTGACATAGAATACTGAATTATTTGATAGGGCTTTTTGCTTCATTTGAGCTTTTCTCCTCCTTGTCTCCTTGACTCCGTTGGTCAAGGTGTCAGATGAACTGTTACTTACGTGACAGTGTTTTTCTAATCTGCTGTTTTCTTCCATTTCTTTATATTCTCTCCCATAATGACCATGCAGAACTGGATTCCAGTGAGCTGAAAAGGGATGTTTTCTTACAGTGGCTGCAGCTTCAGTGTGATAGGCAATTTCAGACAGTAGCATTTAAATGTGAAAGGAGTTTTTACTCTCCCTGCAACTTACTTTAACTGTACAATATAAAAAGATGGCCTGAAACTCCTAATTTTTATATATATATTAATGTATCTATATAGTGATTTCAAGATAGAGCAAAGTATAGTCACGAATTAGCTGTGAGAAGCTGTTATGTTACTTTTGTATTTTGTGTTCGTTATGAGCAATGTGCTGTCTGTGAATTGTCTGAAGTCTATCAGAAGCTTGGGACTTAAGTTTTATTAATTTGTTTGGTTCATCATGAATAATCTTTGGAGGGAGCAGGAACTGTGTTTACTTGCCTGAGTATAAAGTAATGGGGAGTAAGCATTTCCTTTTATCCTCATTGTTCAAACCAGTTCTGGTAAGCCTTCTGAGTCTGGAACACCATTTTAATAGTGTTGTTCTCCTACCTGTAGACTTGTTTTGCAGGAAAAATTTTCTGAAAACAATAATCTCCTTTGTAGCTAGTTTTAAAATTACACTTTCATTGAATCAGAGAATAATTCCCACAAGAAGGGATGACCAGAGGTAATCTAATCTAACCATCTGTTCAAATCTAGTTGCTTAAAATGGAATTAAATTTTAATTTGAAACCAGTTAACGTGTTGCATTTTCTTCATATCTCTAAGCCCTGTTGAAGTCAATTGCAAATTCAGGTGCTCAGCATTTATTGAAAACTGGGCCACTTTTATTTGGAGGTATTAATTTCAAAGTAGGAATTCCATTCATTGTGGTTTTAAAATCCTGGCTTCAGTTTTTAAAACTTAGTGCGTAATGCTATGGGTACAGCAGAGGAATAAAGCTACAGTAGATGACCAGGCAAAATAATCAGGTACCATGGAAAGAAACTAATTAAATTATCTTCGTTTTTGGAAAATTAGCTATATTTCATGAGGAGAATGAGAGAATCTAGACTTGAATAGCTGAGAGACCACTTTTGGTACCCGTCTGAGCACTCTGAGGGAATGACGTTTAAGGCCTTTCATGTTTTCTATACATAGATATTTTTAGAAAACTGAATGGTGATATTTTTATTCTGATTTCTGGAGGAATCCTGACTAAATGGACACTTAATTTTCCGTTCCATAGGGCCAACTCATATGGCAGTTGAACTAAACTGCTGGGAAATATTTATAGTACCACATGATCTTTAAAAATAACTTCTCAGGCTACACTGTAGATCTCTTGAATTCTTAAAATCTTTGCTATTTTGGATAGATAACCATGGCATTCCTGCAGTGGAAAGATCTTAGCTTTGCTGATTTAGGCATTTGTATTTATAATCAAGTTGTTTGTATTTACTTTTTAAATTTGTAAGCAGTTCAGATTGAAATTCACCTATGCAGCTGTAGAAGGCCAGGACCTTGAGTGGATTTACTCTTTAGGGAAAAATAGGAATTTCAGTGGCATGGTATGAAATAACATATAGAATAAACTTCAATTGTCAGTGTGTTAGATCCCATCTTCAAAAGAGGGTCAGTATTGATCCTGTGTAAACTGTGAGGTCTAGTGAACAGAAAATACAGTTCTTAGTAGTACCTGGGTTGCTTAGCATAGGTGCTTTCTTTTGTCACATTAAACCTTTAAACAAATCCTAGGTTGCAATTCCACGTTACGCCTAATTTCATCCCTGTGACTATACTGCTGGAGGGTAAGGATGGTGTTCTCATCCCTCCCTTGCTTCAGATATGGTGCCTGCTTGTCAGAGCGTGAGGCAGGTCATTCCCTGAGTTGATGGAGAACTACTAATGTTTGTTTGTATTGTTTTTCTGTTGTGTGGCTAGGGAGGTAGAGGACAGCCAACAAAGGGCAGAAAAGCATAACAGCGCTGCTTCTGACTGTAGACTGCCCTCAAAGTGAGCTACACATAAGGTGAAACTGCATGCAGGGAACAAACTGACTTATGAGTCAAGCTAGTGTCTGAAGTGATCCTATTATATAAGTCACTATAAATGCACTGGAAATCAGTAAAATGGGAGTCCCATGCAACACATTGGAACTGCTGCCAGTCTGTTGACAGCAGATCAGTCATCTTGGAACCTGTAAGCTCATAGGCTGTGGCAGCAGCTGTGAATTTCTTATAATTTTAGGAATAGAAGAGGATGTAGTTCTACAGAGCCATGAACTGGCACACTGATCTAATGTATATATTTGACTTCAGAGTCTTCAGAAGAAATCAGACTTCTTTCAAATAGAGAGAAGGAGGAATTTTTCATTTGTTTTTTTTTTTTTAATGCCTCCAAAGTTTCATAGGACTTAAACCTTCCTGCATATTCTGAGTCCTTTTCCATCTTTGCTGCTAGATTCTTTTCCCTTATTTGTTCTCAAATATATCCTTTATAGCTTGCTCATCTTTTTATAGTACTACATGTTTATGTAGTTAGAAAAATGATTACAATGATTATATTGTGTAAGTGCTTAGTGTTTCTCCTACTTAGACTACGTGATAGGCTTCTGCTGTTTCCTAGAAAATTACTGTGGTCAGATTGTCATCTAGTCTGTTCTGGACAGTAAGATATTGTTTAAACACTGTTCTTGTGTGTCTGGATAGGGTGGCCCTTTTGAACTGTGTTCACTGTGGCAAGACTTCTCTTTTTTTTTGAGCCCCTTGACTGCCACATGACAGAGCAAGCAGTAGATAAAAAGCTGTATTGATCACAGTGATGATCATCTTGAATGTGGTGCTTAACATTTGTAATAACTTATTATATAAAACAAAAATCTGGATAAGCAGAGTGCTCTTAGTTTTTGCATGATCTAAACAAGCTAGTTTCTAATATTTGTCTTTTATGTAAATATTCATGTTTTTAGTGAAAAGAAAAATAATTCCAGGTTTGTATTTAACCTGAAGAGCTGTAGATAGTTATGTGCCCTTAAAATGCACCCTTGTTTGAAAGAAGTGGTGTAAAAGAAACTTTGTAAGGAAACAGAGTTTTTCATACCCAAGTGATTTCTTCTCCCCCTCCCCCAACTTTTTGCTGTCTGTTTGGGATAGCATACTTATTTCATCCTGAGAGAACTGTGACCACGTTTCAGGGATAGGTGATACCGTTTCAGATGTACAATATCTTTTCTTAAGAATTGTCTGAAGACTAGATTTTCTTGGTGCTGTGAGGCAGCTCAGGAGAATAAATGCTATGAGAGATAACAGGGCATCAGAATTTTCCTCTAACACTGTGTTATGTGGGTGTTTATATTTACCAGTTTTCTTGCAGCTTCTTTTACTTGTCTTGTGTTAGTATTCTTTTTGATTATGCTTCAGGATAACAGATGGAATGTTGCATTGGATTTTACATTGGTGTTCTTTTAATGACAGAAAAATACACCTGAAAGGATGAGTGTTAGGGGATTTGTGATGAGTTCACAAGTAAAGGAGAATTTCTAACTCGGTGACATAGTGTGAAGTTTCATAATTGTTGCATTTTTCAAAATGTTGGATTTAGAAGAACTTAACCTGACACAGATTAACGTTGGGTGTTAACAATCCAGGTGGATTTGTGAATACTTTTTAATGTCTAAGTCTTTTGCTGATATGATAAATTATTTTCAAAGGAAGGTTCATTGCATTGTTACTCCCTGTCTTAATTTTTTGCAGGGCCTCCAGACAGGCTCGCTCTCTTTGAGCATGCTCTTGTTCAGCTCTTAATTTCAGGATAACCCTATGAAATATCTTCCATGCTTCGTTTTGTACTTCATATCTTCTTGGTTGGCACTGTGTTATGTCAGATATTTGCACCTCCTGGATTTAATTCCTTTACAGGAGTAAGTTAACTACTCAGCGCAGGTAAAATTGAGTTCACCAACTCCTACAGCAGTGGTGTGAAGCCTTTGCAGCTGGGTGGTCCTGGGCTCTCAGTGCTGTCTTGTCCTGAAGTAGTCACAATGGAATTGAGTTTGCCGCAAACTGGTCTTGCCTGCCTTCTCAGCAAAATGAGATTAGCTTCTGAGTAGGTGACTTAGTAAGGGAACACAACCTCAACTTGTAACCACAGCTTCTGAAACCCTACTGATCCTTTACTTTAAAAGATAAGCCTTGTAACTCTTGGGGATGTTTTTAATGCCTGGGTTTTGTTAATTGATATCGTGTAAGGTTTCAGCAGTTCTGCTGGTGACTGACACTTGCTGGAAGTGTTGCCTACGTTGTTTTTACAGACTGCTTTTGCACCTGCACTATATAGCCTAGGCACTTAAGGTTCTAGTTCCACATTTTGGTTAGGAAAAAAAAATTGAGTGGGCTGCAATTCATGGAAAAACAAGTGTAGCTTGCTTTTGACTGTCATCTTTCCTGAAACCCTTTTAGGAATCAATGAAGAAGTAGCCTGCTTCTGGTAGCCCTTTTTTTGGTGGCTTGTTTTTTCCTTTTTTCCTTTGCTATAGTGGTTTCTTTGGTTAGATGATGAGATACACTTTTGTTGGGGGTGGGGAAGCTACAAGGTCTCTTGGCTTCTGGAATAAGACTGCTAGCACTAGAGCAAATTTTTATGTCTGCCTAGAGATGGTAAGTCCTTTAAAAAAAAAAACAACGAACAAAACAAAACACCACACACATACATAAACCCCGCAACAAAACATGAACAACGATGAAGAACCCTGCATCTGGGGACACATAGCTATTCTCAATAGCTGTTCAGGGACTGTGGTCTGTTGGCTGGTCTCTCCTGCTTAAAATGTCTGATTATCTTGTGATCAAGGTCACAATACAGAGGAAAGACAGAAAATTAAATTATGTAACTCACGTTGGTTTCGCAGAGGAAGTTCTCACCCTCTGCAGGAATTCATAATGAAGACAAAAATAGCTTACATCGCTTCTGTGGTGAAACAGTTTGGCCAGTTGGTGAAGCAGTGTCAAGACAAGTGAATGTTTATGGAAAACAGTGGTGAAAATCTATGTAACTTACTGTATGGTTCACTGAATTCCTCGCTCCCCTTTTACCTAGCTGGAACTGTGTTAGTGTGAAGTATTCATTTTGATTTAGGCATTTAGAATTTTAATTGGTTTTTATTTGGGAATTCTTTCTCCCTCTTGAAAGCAAATGAAAGTGTTATTTCATGTGTTGCTTAAGTTGCTCAAAAATCTGGGCTGCTGTCAGAAGGGATGGTCCTGCCCTGTTCCCAGCTAAGTGTTACCATTACCACCACCTTCTTTCTGTGTTCATGCAGTGTGCCTGCTTAGAAAGCTGTTTTGACTGAAAACTAAATTTAAAGAAGAGAAATATGTAAAATCTCTGTTGGATCAGTGCTCTGATCTTGCTGACAGAAAGGGCAGTGTGATCTTCTGTCAGTTTTAGCTTTTACAACTAGTAAAACTCCATCTTGAGGCCATAGTTACCTGAAGCGCTATGACGCAATCTGGAGGCTTGCTGCTGATGAAAAGAGAAGATCCTGCTTCCATTAATCTCCTTTCAGAGGCTCTGGCACTCTTTAGATTCTTCTGCGATTTGATTCAACTAGATAACGTGAAAGAAAATTGAATGATTCCACATGGTTGATAAGCTGAAATGGTTCATGAGGAGACTTGACATGTGCTGAAGCAGGTGCAAGGCAGAACGGTTCATGAGGAGACTTGACATGTGCTGAAGCAGGTGCAAGGCAGAAGGACGGAACTGGGCAGCCCAGAGCGGGTGGAGTGGAAGGGAGGATGTAGGCATTTGCCTCTAGCTATCAATGAGCCTGGCGTTGTATCACACAGCTTCTCTTGGAGTGTATTATGAAAACCATATTATGGCACAGTGTCGAGGCTTACAACCTAGATGCTGTCAGCTTGTAGTGATAGTTGTTCCACTTCAGTCTTAATGCTTGGTGCACATACCAGATGTACAGATTTATAGACAGAAAAATCGCAGGCAGTTGTCTTGGTTTGAGAAATCTTGTTGTAGGGCTTCTTGTTTGTGTACATTAAATAAGTAAATACAAAGATGAGTGTTAAATTTTCTTTCTTTCTCCTGCAGATGTTCTACTAATCTGTGTTCCACTTCTTTCCATTAGCCTAAGCAGCTCTTTCAGAACTGCTGGTGTATTAAAATACAAACTGAGTAGTTTTGAGATTAAGAGTGTGTGCATATATATACATCTATACGAATCTGAAATGCCAAGTCAAAGTTTAGAGAAAATTTACATGTTATGTGGGAAGGTTTGAATGCTGTTTACCAACACTACATACTTGTGACTTAGAAAAGCATTTAGTGTTGCGCTTTGCTACTATTAAATCCAGATAATCATTGATTAGATACTTGAGTAGCCAAGATTAAGTACTGTTTTAATTACTTCCTTCTTTTGTACATGAAGTTGTTTTTACTGTGACAGTAGGCAAGAATAGCTATGACGTTAACAGCCTGAAATAGCTTTTTATTATTATTTTGATTGGTTTTTTTTTTCCTTTAGCTGGAAGTTGTTTAAACAACTTTAAAAACTTTAAACAACATTTTAAAATGTCTCTGGTGTTATTGCTCCCAATCCAGATGGCTTTCTGCCTTTGTTTCATTTACTGGATGTGATATTGTTAGTTAGTCACTACTGCCACCACGCATTTTACAGTTTCGCCTGTGACTCATTCTCACAGCCGTCTTACGTTGGCCATCAGTGTTATTCTCAGTGTAAATACTAGTTCTCTCTTGACACCTGTGATGTCAGCTACTGGTAGAAACTGGGTGCTGACTGTAAAAAGACACTAACCTGTTTCCTTGAGGAAGGAAATACTAAGTGCCTGAAAGCAAGAATAGCTTCCTAGCATGCTCGGATTGGTGTTGATGATTGCTCTTCTCTTTTTATTTGAAAATGGAAATGGAATTTTAAAAGATTCTGATGTCTGTGTTGAAAGTCTATAATTATAAACAAGAATCTTACAAAAACTTTTAAACTGTCTGCATTGTGGTGTCTAGGTTATAGGGTATGTAACACCATTTTCAAGTAACTGCATTTTTAAGTCTTGCTTCTTTGAACATTTTAAACTCTTGTTGATGCACTAAAGTGATTTCAACAATTGCAAATGTTGTGGAAAAAATATCCGAAAGAGGATGAAAATAGAAAAGATGTTATGCTGAATTGAAATAGAAATTATGAACAAAATAACTACATAGAACAATTGTTTTCCTTGCTGCTGTACCTGTTAAAGAAATGCTTTATAATGGTGATACCACTTTATTTTACTGTGATAACCACAGAAAATAACTGAAAATATACTGTGTGTGCATCCAAGTATGAAAAATCTTCAGTTTTAGATAATTAAAATTATTTTTCTGTGACTACTGTTGTCAGTTACAATAAAATTGCAGCCAAGATGTTATGGGTAGAAGTAGCTGGATGGAGGAAAAGAAATAATACCCCATTTAAGTAGTAGCATGTTTAAGATATACTGATTGGCAATGAGGAACTATGCATTTTCTCTAGATTTCTTGGGTAGATGCTGCGTTATTCTAATAGTGTAATCTGTGTGGCATGATGGGGTTAAATTTTATTTCTTTCCTTTAGACAATTTAAGAGATCACACACTACTGTGCTAAACTTTCCATACCCATTGATGAGTGAAGAGGTGGATTTGTAAAGATCTGGTAATTAAGATATAATATTTTCATACCTGATTTGTTATTTTCACCAGGTCAATACCCCCACCTCCAATTCTTTTCATTTTGATTCAGTCTGGTGCAGTGTAATGGTGATAAACTATTATTTGATAATGACGATGATAGGCGCTCCCTAATTGTTGCTTCTACTGAGGAAAAATATTTTTCCTTAGTTATTTATGCTTTCTGAAAGTTAGGGGTTTTTTATTTGCCTTTAATGAAAATTCTACTCTATTTTTGTCTAGTACAAGCAAAATACTAAGTGATCCACATATTTAGTGTGGTAACAAGATATGTTGACAGCAGTAATGCTTGTATGGGTCCTCACAACTTTGCTAAGGCTGAATGGAAAGGTTTTGAAATTACTTGGGTCTCATTATTCAGTGTATTTACATGGCAGTTAGAGGTGAGACTTAAGTGTGTTGTCTCATATCTAGGGCAGCTTTGAACTGGCAAGCTGATAGTAGCACAGCTGTGGTACCAAATAGTTGCTTTGAGTATTTAGCTGGGCTCCATGCGGGTTTTGGACTTGCTATTCAGCTGGTGACTGGTAAGCTTTAAGAGATTTCAGTTCTTTCTATCCAACCTTCTTTCTATGCTGGAGATTTTAATCTTAATTTTTCCAAATGTGAGATGAGCAATTTTATATATTTACGGTAACTGGAGGGGTAGAAACCAGTACTAAGGAATGAGGCAGAGATGGACTGTGAATATTTTAAAGTGGTGATTTAAATAGTACTCTTTGTTTAACAATGATGATCAGTAAAATTAGCACTGAAATATAGCCCTTTATAATATGTACAAAATATTAATATCTGTCAGTAAAAAGTTATGCTTCTGTAATGGTTGATTTTTGTGCTGCTGGCATGTTCTATTACCCATTATAGGCACATTCAGCTTTCCCCTATGCTTGCTTGATTATTTATTTCATTGCAAGCTGTCTGTATCGAGCAAGGGATTACAAAAAGACTTTCTGAAGTACCACTTTTGTATTTCTGTTGTCAGTTAAGGGTAATGATGCATATGACAATGAATTGTTTAATTTAAAAGCCTACCAATTTTAGAGTTGAATTTCTGTGAAATAGGAGTATGAAACAAATTTAACTCGCTGTAAATGAAGCGTTAACTCCTGCATATCATAAAGTCTGGATTTAGTAGCTGGTGGTGTGACTTTTCCCAAACTAAGCTGTTTTATAAAGAAAAAAAGATATGCTGGAGAGGGAGGGGAACAAAATGCCTTTGTTATGATGTAGTTGGTGTCCTGGAGTTTTGTGGCAGGTTCAACTATAATGCATTCTAAAAAGATTTCCTGGTTGTTTGTTTTGGGGAAAAATAGTAATAAAGTGCTTTGAGATTGAAAAGCTGCATTCATAAATGCATATACATTGGGAAAGTTTGCACAGCATGATAATTATCTGTAATTCAATGGCAAGACCAATTTAAGCAATATTGTACTGTATCTAGGTATACCTTTGTATGCTTAGCACCTGTAGAAAGGATTACCTTTTGATAATGGATTTTGCCTAGTATCTTAACAAAGGGGAGAATATTGTGTGTCAAACAGACTTTTTAGCAATGTAGTTGGCAGCAGTGACTGGATTTCAGAAGGCTGTTGTGCTAATTTTTGTTTTCTTTCATTTGCCGATGAGCTTGTTTGAACCTGCTCTGTGATGTATAAAGAACAGCAGCCCAGTGTACTAGTTACATCCTGCTTTTTCTGCTGGTGCTGTAATAGGGGAAATACCTTCAGTTAAGCAGAACAGGACTGATTTCAGAGCAGGGAAGGGACCTGGAAGGGAAGGAGTGATAAAAGTAGTGGAAGGCTGTAATAGTAATGGAGTTGCTCATTCTGGCTTATTTTTTTACAAATGGTGATTTCCCACATCTCTTGATGTCCAACAAGAATTAGAAGGGTGTAGGGGTAACTTATCTTTATTGGAGAAGTGCTTTACAATAGTGTTTTACAACAATTCCCATCCCTTTGTCCAGCTGAAGAGCATTGTTTGGATGAAGAGGAAGGTAAATACTTAAGTAAATAGTAATTGAAGGGAAGGCACATCTTTGGAGAGTGGTAATCAAAAGATAAGACTTGGAAAGTCAGAAAACCTAGTGGTAGCATTAAGAGTAAATAAAAATGTCTTGAAATATGAAGGACAAGTAGTTAGGAAGCCAGTGTAGGAGTTGAAGTAGATCACACAAAGGGTTTCCCCCTATCCTGCATTAGATGTAGTTTAAACAGTGGGTTGAATTCATAGGAGATGATCTTTCTCTAAGGGTGAAAACAAATTGAAATAAATATCTTTAGAGGAAAATGTCACTTTCTAATAGAGCTGAAGATGATTTTCCTGCTATTAATATAGACTTTCAAGATGAATATGTCTCTCTGACCACATTTGTGGACAACTAACAGGAAATTTGCAAAAACAAAATTATGATATTGATCATGTATTTTCATATTAAATATTGCTATGCCTTGTCCAAGAAGTTTGCTTTGATTGTATTTTACGCAGGTCAATAGTTTTAGAGAAAATATAAAATGAATTTCTAACTTTGTTTTAGCTAACCTCTAATTAATTAGTTTTTTCTCTTATTACTTTGTCTTAATGATAAACTTCTTGACAATAGTGTTTTACCAGGCAAGTGCTTTTATTATACTAAATGGAATTAATGAGTAAAACTATGCTTAGGTGTTTGCTATACTGGCATTTGAGATCCCAGACTTGCAAGCTGAGCTGTACAAGCAGGCTTATGTAAACTTTCCAAAGGCTTTAAAATGTGTGTCTAATTATAGAAGGTTAAGTATACTGAATTTTAATTTCTTTTTTTCCCCTAAGGCCATGTGGTTATGATATTATTGAGATTCCATAATGCCTCCTGCTGTGACAGACAGCCTTGACATCTGGGCAGTGGATTCACAGATTGGTGCTGATGGCTCAGTATCTGTGGACTTCCTCTTGCCCACTGGAATCTACATCAACTTGGATGTCCCTCGAGATGCCACCATATCTCATATTAAACAGGTAATACCAAATGGTCAATTAACTCAAAAGTTAACTTATATTTGGAATGAGTGCTGTTTCTGATTTTTGTGTGCTTTTTGGCAAATCAAGTAATGAATTTGAGTAGGTATATAAAATAATGTGTTGAAGGTGCATGCATAGCAGATTGATTAATGTCTCTGGGGGTTTGCAATGTTTTGGGACAGATGGCAAGGTTTGTAGAAATGAGTTCTTGCTGATGGTTACACTTCAGCAAAGATTATTCTAATAGCTCTATATTAATGCTGGTTTACTACATCTAAACCTTTTTTTAACACTTCAGTAATACCTTGTGTATTGATATAACATTTCTCTGATTAGTGTGCAAACAGGAGACACGGTGTCTAGTTTGATTTTTAAGATAGAAGTCACAGATTGTGCTCCTGCTTCTTTTGATTGACACCAAAGATGGATGCTTTAAAAACTATGTATGCCACTTCTTAAAGGTTGTGCAAAAGTGCCTTGTTAGGGCATCACTTAAAAATGAGGGAATACTAAAATCAAAGGAAGGAGAGCATGTAAGGAAATAACCACAGAAATTAAATAATAATCTACTGACTTTTCATCAGATAATGGCCATGTAAGGGCATTTAGACAAGTTACTGTGGAATTAGGTAGTGGGTGGATTACAACACCAAGTAATCTGCTCCTTAAGCATAATAAACTTATAAAAGAAAACAAAGTAGTGTGATTTCTCATTCCATTGCATTGCCTGGTAAATAAGTACATTGATTTTCATTCCTGTTCAGTCTGACAGTATTCACTTGTTTATAGAAATTATTTTCTTTGTATCAATAGTAGCTTCATATAATTTATTGTACTCCTAATTTGAAACTTTCTTGACACTGCAGTATTTTTTTTTTTATGCAGTGGACCACTTAGTATTTTAGAAGAAATGAGAGTGTCACTAGAAATTGAAGTGATCCAAGAAATAAGTTTTGTGCTATACTCAAATACTTGAAATAATTCTGACTGGAAGAATGTCGTTGTTTTAGTAAAAGGGTAACCTGGGCAACTACAGGCTAGTTGGGTAAGATAATGGAATAGCTGATAGTGATTTCAACTGATAAAGAATTTAAAAAACAAGTGTGTAAGTAACAACAATAACGGACTTGAACTAAACTGTCTGGTTTTCTTGGTGGTTGTGACACATTGAAACTTTTAACATGCTATAAACAGGTACTGTTGATATTTAGCTGCTTTTTTAAAGTAATGTTGATCATACCTACAGAGGTCTGTCATGGAAATTGCTGTATTTGAAAACAATAATGAAGGCTTTGACGGCATACTAGATTAGTGGCTTTGCTCCTACCACGTTGCTGTGTCAAGCCCTAATTTGTGAACCCTTGGATGTATAAACAGAGGACTTGAGAGCAAATACAAGGAGTTTATCTTGTATGTGAAACTTAAGTTTAAAATAAAAGAAGAAAAATAGCTAATTATTTGAGGGCTGAAGATTATTTTTTTTTTTTTTTCCTGTAAACTTTGTAATTCTACCAGGCCAGTACTTTGGGTGATGGCAAATGGCTGCTTTCAGTGGAAGTCAGTTTCAGGGACTTCATGGCTTTCTAAACTTTAAAATCATTAAGGTGTGTAATAAGTACCAGTAGCTGGAAATTGAAGTTAGACAACTCAAGAGGGGCGGGGGGGAAAGGCACAGATTTTTAATCAATATAATTAGCTATTGGAGAAGAACACAGAGGCAATAATAGGTTTAGTCTTTTGATACCTTTGAAGTTGGAATTTTTGCTCTACACCAAAGGTGGTTGCTGGGTTCAGCTCTCACTCAGCTAGGTAAAATATACTGGAATACATTTCTGGAAGGCAGAATTCATTGTACAAATCTACGAAATATATGCAGGTGTGTTCAGTTCAGCTAAAAGAGTTCAGTTCAGCTTCAGTTGTTTTGAGAAGAGGTTTTTGCCATTGCACTATTAATCCTGTTTCAAAGTAAGTTTCAGAAACAAATCCATACAATGTAAACCTTTAAAATTAGGACAAAAATATTCTCACAGATAAAGATTTGAATAGTGTTTAGGTTGGGAGAGCTCTTCTTACTTCCATTTTTGATTTCTGCTAAGGATTTGATACATTTTATGTATTTGATGCATTAGTGTTACTTAAGGTGTAATCTGCTACTTATGTATTCAGTTCAGTAAAGCATTATTTAGTGTTCTGTGGACAACTTGCATGTCTTAGTGGCCTGCCAGTGATTTACCAATAAATTTACTTCAAGCTTCTCCAGACAACAGGGAATCTTTTATTCAGGAATTAGTTCCATAGTGGGAACTTGTTGTCTGTATATTACAGTAATTACTAGAAGAAGGAAGTATAGGTGTGTCTTGAGGGAGAAGGGTTTTGATAGGAAGCTATAGGAATGGATGGAAGAGAGTGACAGGTTGCTGGTCAGTGTCAAGAACATCTGCCTCCAAAATCGTAAGTGCTTTGTTACTGTAGTGACAGCTGTGGTCGTGCAACTTTACTGCGTATAGGACTATATTGGGTCAATCCCAGGGTAAGTGTCAGGATGAAGGTTTAGTGCTGCCCTTCTCTCATCACCTCATAGTACTTGTCCGTATGTGTTTTCTACCCCAGGATTATTTATGCACACAAGTTGCTGTTTCAAAATAACCTCAAGATAGAGACTACAAACAAGACAAAGTAAATATATAATGATATGTAGGGATAAAAGTGAATGAAGTTAGGAAACATGTTACTCTGATGTTCTTTTGGGAACATAAATGGAAACTAATGTTACCTTCAGTGTCGTAAGATATTCCCATACTTTCTTGTTTTGTTTCATTTATTTATTTATTTTCTTTGCAGCTGTTATGGAAGCAGGCACATGCCTATCCACTCTTTCATCTCCTCATGGAGATAGACTCTTACATGTTCTCATGCGTGAATCAGACTGCTGTACATGAAGAATTAGAGGATGAAACACGGAGACTTTGTGATGTTAGACCCTTTCTTCCTGTCCTTAAACTAGTGACAAGGAATTGCGATCCAGGAGAAAAGTTGGATTCCAAAATAGGTGTCCTTATAGGCAAAGGTAATTACATTTACTTTTTTTTTTTTTTTTTTAGAAATTAGGGTAAACTTTGTTTTGTATGAGGGTCTTAATTGGGCAGGCAACAGTGGAAAAAAAATTAAAAATTTAAATATTTCCCTGACAGAACTTCCCTTTTTAAAATTAATTCTGATGTAGTTTAAAAGAATTTAAATACTCAAGATGAAAGATTTGAAAGTTGTTCAAAGCTACTGTCTGTATTGTATTTCAGCACTGTATTGTATTACTACATCAATCAAGAGCAAATTTTATCTTAATACATGAGGGAAAAACCTATAATATTATTACTAAGTGAAGGAAAACATAATCCCTGAAAAGTGTTATCATAAATAGCCTAACAGCAAACTGGATACACAGAAAGAAATAGAAATTATTATGGTTTTGTTATATGTGGTTTCCGAGTTGGTTAACAATATGATTCTTGGTTTTGCTCTCAGTTGTGGTGCTGATTTTCAGCAAACAATGAAAAGCTGTTTTTAAAGGTTTCACAGTAACTTGTTCTTGATGTTATTTCAGAATTTTCAGCTTTTTAATCTATTCTGCTTGGTTATACAATCAAGATTGACAGGGTCATGTGAGGTTATACCTCTTGTTTTAATACAATGAACCATTGTTAGCTCTTTTATAAAGACTGCAGGTTTTGTTTAGATTTCAGCAGTACACTGTCTGCCTATTTGCTAAAACTGACAATGGAAACAGACAGTTTAACCATTCAGACATATTCTGACAGATTCTGAGAGATTCACATTCTTTGATTGAATATTTTTCTTATTATAGCTGTGCGAGATCCTTCCTTATGCAGCCCCTATTCTGTACCTTAGTGGTGGAAAAAATGTGTTCCTGTCTAAGCTTCTAAACTCTGTTTTGTCCTCAAAAGGTGTTCAGTGCTTTGTGTAATTTGGACAATGTCCTTCAAAGTTCAGGAGAAGAGAAAGAAAGAAACACTTGCAGACCCTGTACTTCCTGAAGTACCAAAGAATCACAGCTGTGTGGACTCTCCACTGTGTATTCTCTCTACATATTTTGCAAAAAGAACTTTACTGGTCTAGGTTTGGTTGAAATTTCAGTCCTGTCATTTGGACTGGAGTAGAACATTTTAATCACAAGGAAAATTCAAGAATAAATTTATCTATTTACAGTCCCACTATCCTTCTTTTTTGACTTTTAAACAAAATAAAAAAGATTAGGTCATTTTTCTGTGGGATTAAAAAAATAGTTTGCAGACACTTCTTCCCCTCTGTGGTCTTTATGATGTATTTGCTGTGCTTTCTTTGCATTTACTCTTGTGAGGAGAGAGTTGGAACTTCCCAAACTGTCTTGAACTCAGGGTCACGTTGGCTTTTCCATTTAATAGTACCTAAAAGAGACATTGGTTCTTGCTGTTTAAACTTTCATGCAAGGTTACATGGGAATTGTGCAAGTAACTTTGGAAGCCCACTGATGTACAGGACAAGGTAGAACCCAACTAACTTTTGAGCACCCATTTTGGATGGGATGTCTGAAGAAAACTACTTATGTAACATTAACTTGAAGATAACAAAGGTTTGAGTGGGATGGTAAATAGATGGGTAGTATTTGTACAGGTATGTATCCTTTAGCTCGCTTGAATTCTTTCAGGTCTCCATGAGTTTGATGCCTTACAAGATCCTGAAGTGAATGACTTCCGAGCTAAAATGCGGAGAATCAGTGAGGAAAAGATTCAGTCGCTTGTGGGTCTCTCCTGGATGGACTGGTTAAAGCACACTTACCCACCAGAACAGGAACCCGTTATCCCAGAGAGCTTCCAAGATAAACTCTATAGTGGAAATCTTGTAGTGGCTGTTCATTTTGATAACTGCCAGGTAGGAATGGCTGTTCATCACATTTCATGTACTGTTCTTGATCCTGATCTGAATTAGTATGTAATTGATCAAGAATATAAATGAAGTAGAATACTAACATTATGGTGTTTGCTTTAAAATGCAAATTCTTTCACCAGGATCCTTGACTCTTGAAAGTATGTGAGGATGAGAACCTACAGTTGTTAATTGAACTTCTAAAGTCAAATTACAGTTCTACGTCTAAAGTCAAAATGTACAACTTATATATTCTCTATTATTTCACGTTCATTTAAACGTAAAACATAATTCAAAGTTGTCAGGACTTTTTTTGGCCAACTGTTGCTGTGTTCCTTCACTAGCATTCAATTTTAGGCTGAGAGGATGCTGGTGAATTGGGAAGCACCATGTTCAACACACTTCTGTGTGTGATTCGTTGTTGAACATTTTTGGGCTTGATCTGCTAATTAGGTTGAGCAATACATTTAAAAAAAAAAAAAGACTAATTAGTATTCCCTACACTAGACATGCATATAGACAAACAAAACACTAGCTGAGACTTAGAGTTACTTTTTTGTTTCAGCTAACAAATCCATAGCTCATTTTTAAAATAAAAGCCCGTTTAGTTTCCACCTAAAACAATTTAGTCTCAGTTTTTTGATGTTCAAGTTGCTGTGATACTGCTTGAGTCCAGCATTCCAATTATTCATTTTTGCACTGTGTTCTTTTGGATAACAGTGAGGGATCAGCATTGGAAACCATAAAGTCTCACAGCTGTGTAAATATATCAGGCTCTATTTGGTGTCCATTTTGACCCAGGTCCCAGGTACTGATTTTCTAACGATTCAGCTGATTTTATCTACAAACCTATATTATTTCTGATGCTATCTTTTTTAACTTAAAAAATAAAAAAATCCAAAATGGTAAAATTACATCTGACTCTGGAAACACAAAATGCAGGGGTGAATACTAAATTTGGTCACCAGTAACACTAGCTGATGTTGGATGCATTGGTGTTTTTATGACAAAACTTTTTTCCTCTTTGGTTTAGTAGAGGACTTGCAGTTGTCCAGGAGTGAGAATATCTGTGTGTTCGTCAGCATTTGATTAAAATATTACACACACGTATGATAACACTACAAAAGCAGTGCAAAAGTTCGCGCTGGTGCAGAATGTATTTGCCTGCCACTGTAATAGCTTAGCTTGCTGACATTTCAAATGTTTTGAATGCTTCTGCTGCCAGTTCTGGCCTTCAAAGCTATTAACAGTTCAAATGTGAGCTGCTTTTTAGAGCAGTAAACTCTGTTCCAGACTTTACTACTTGCACTGAGTACTAGAATCATCTCAGGAGAATTACATAGGAAGGTGTGGGAATTGTTGTGTTCTTTCAGTAGGAACACTGCAAGATTGAGACGAAAGGAATATTAAAATACTTTTTGCCTAGAATGCGTGGGCGAGCTGTAAAAGCTACCTAATTGTCTCTGGAGCAAAAGAGACTTATCCCCATTTCTGTGACACGTTAAAGACCTACAATTTGGAAGTAAGGCAGTCGTCATAGAGCGCCAGCTTCCTGGGAAGAAAAAGTGTCATTCCTTGTCTACCCACTACCAGTTATGACAGGAGAAGAAAGCCTTCACAGTTTGGCAGCTTTCTGAAAGGGGGAAGCTGTTGTGAACCATGCAGAAACTGAGAAAATAGAGAATTAATTTTGCCTGACTTTACAGAGTTAGATTTTTCCATTAGGGCAGCTTGGCTTCTTACCAGTAAACTTCTATACAAATAAAGCACAAATCAAAAGAATGTAAGCCACACAACACATCTGTAAATAACTGCTTTTGGAGTGCTTACATCTTCAGGAGTGTGTGTGTGTGGGTGTAAGTAAAAAAAAAAAAAAAATCAAAACAAAAATCCAGAACTTACTGAATTAACCTTTGTAAACAAGCCTGCGCAGAGCATAATGTGGTAGATTAAAGGAGGTGGAAGATTCCACAGAAGACCTTTTGCATTAGGAACTCCAAATGAATTTAAACCTTTTATTAAAATTTAAAAAAGAAAGTAACTTCTTACGTTTATCTTCTTAGAACACATCAAAATTAGAGATACTTTGGAAATATGTAGATAGCCTCTAAAGGTTTGATTAAAAATTTTTTTTTAAAATGCAGAGTCCTTCAATGTTGTATTCAGAATGCTACAGCTATGGGCTGTTACCCATCTTTTCTGCACTCCTCCAAATAAGGTGGTGGTTTTGTACATAAATCACATTAACAGTTTCTTCTGCTTTATTACTTGAAGCTTTCTTTTTCTTCTGTTTACAGTGGTACCTAGAAAGAGATAATTTGCTAGTGGTCAGAAAGAAGAAAATTAACACATCTAGTACTGCTAAATACCTTTGAAATGTATGCATGATTTATTGTCTCCCTCATTCACATTCTAAAATACAAGCTTCTAGATCAGTATCCTGATCTAGAAGTCTTTAAATCACTGCTGAATCAGTTAGATGAAGTTTGGCATTCTTAAAAGTGCTTCTGATACTATAAAAGTTTGGGAATTGACCATTTTGCAGCTTTTAGGGTGACTGTTGCTCTGATTGCACTGAAGATGTAGACATTAACTGTGTTAAAATAGACTGGTTTTAACAGTTAAGTATTTCTATCTATTTTATTGTGTATGTTACAGTTTAAGCCTTGTACCTCTGACTGACGAGTCTGACGTTCAGTATTCCTTTCTGTGTTTTGTTAGGACGTATTTAGTTTTCAGGTGTCTCCTAACATGAATCCCATCAAGCTGAATGAGCTGGCAATCCGAAAACGTTTGACTATCCATGGAAAAGAAGATGAGGAAGTTGATCCTGCTGACTATGTGCTGCAAGTTAGCGGAAGGCTAGAATATGTTTTTGGTGATCACCCATTAATTCAGTTTCAGGTACATAAAGCTCTTTGGAACATATGGTAACAGTTCTCTGGTGCCTTGGCCAAAACTTGACCTTGCTTCCTGTGCCGTTGGATGGTCAGCTATTCAGTACAGTAATACACTTTCTCCTCATATCTGTAGCCCTCTCCAACTGTAAAATACATGTGCCATTTTCTTTGTATCTTTGTAATATATTATTTGTTTCTTTAATTTGAAAGTTGCCATAGAATAGTCTGCTAGCTGATAACAACTGTTTTCCATGGTCTTTTAGTATATACGCAACTGTGTGATGAACAGGACTCTTCCTCAGCTGACTCTAGTTGAGTGTTGTACCATAAAGAAAATGTGCGAGCAGGAGATGATTGCCATAGAAGCTGCCATAAACCGAAAAGCCTCCAACCTTCCTCTTCCTCTGCCACCAAAAAAAACAAGAACAACAACTGTAAGTTTTTACGGAAAATATACCCAAAAGGAACAGTGACTTGTGGCATATAAATTGCAACGCCTGGGATTTGTGCTACTACTACTGTTTTCCAGTGTAGGTCACCTGGGTCTACTTGGAGCCTCCTGTTGCTTGCGAGAAGGTTTACAACAGAAATAGCAGACTCTGAGGCTCTTTGGAAACTTCTTACCTTCCCTCACCTCATCCATCCTCCTTCTCCCACCGTCTCCTTTCCATTGCTATTGATTCTACTTTTAACTGCAGCACAGAAGAGCGGGTAATAATCTGTTACCAGCAACTGGAGAAGTTATTGCAGAGAACCTGGATTCTCCAGCTTCAATGCAAGGAGTAGGCTTGACTAGCTTGGGCAGTAGTTGTCTGTGATCTCTTGTATTAGCCCAGATATCTTGCAAGGTGTTGCAACTTCAATGATGGCAACTTTTGCCATAATATACGTCTAACTTTTAATATGGTGCTTCCTTTATTGCTAAACTTATGGCCTTACAGCACAGTTACAATTTATGTACTGTCATTCTAAGAAATGTGGACAGACTTTCCTCTATTCCCCACTCTTTATATATTCAGAATGAACAATAAATTTGAACAGTTATTCTGAATTGTCAGCAAGTAGTACTTCAATGTATTTTCTCACCCCCACTCCCCTTTCAGCTGAGTGTTTTTTCTAACTTTTTTTCCCTTTGGGGTATCTTGTATACTTTTGTAGTTATGAAAACTGATTCATTTTTTAAGATTTCAAATTTATATTTTTTAAAATGTGTATTTTTTTGTTTGTATTTATGACTTGCTTAAAATGCTTAGCTTATAAAATCGATCTCAGTATGTTACATTGATTAAGAGTGAACTTCTATCTTTGTTTCCCTTCTCAGAGTGTGTGGGATATTTCCAACCCTTTCAAGATAATTCTGTTAAAGGGTAATAAACTAAATACAGAAGAAAATGCCAAAGTAAGTAACTAAGCCCAATATCAGAAGACATTCTGTCATCATTTTAGTGATTTTTTTCAATGTTTAGTGAACTCAGAATCATACGGATTTCAATTTAGCAAAAGTGTAAGCATTTTTAGTTATTCCCAGTTATATTGAGACTATTGATTAAAATCTTGCTTTATTGCTAAAGTATTGCTTTATTGTCTGAAGTTGGATATATGCATTAGAACATTATCAATAAGCATGGACAGTATGATACAAATGTTCATATGGTACTTGACTTTTTTAATATGGTATCTAAAGTACTGATTTTGGTGTGAAATAAGCTTATTCAAACTAAACTGTCATAAACGTCTGCCAAACAGAAGTAGATTAAATGTTAAACATTTTTCAACAGAATATAAGGTATTTTTGTAGTCAGAATATATTCTATGTGTGTCTAAGCATGGACTGCATGCCTCTATACAATCTGTCTTTTATTTTATAAACATGCTGAACACAAAAGCTGTAGTATCACTTCCTATAAAAATGTACATGACTGGGCTACTGACTGTTTTACAGACCACAAGTTGTTAACACATGGGAATTTATTGCACAAATACTTTAAGACCTTACAAGACACTAGCCTGTGAGGTAGAACAACATTCATTTCCTTTATTTTGTTTGGCAGTCAATAAATTATACAGCCAGTCGTATAGATTAGGAAGAAATTCAGTTAGCCATTGAAGTTTGCTGTTCTGATGCTTTATTCAGGATATTCAGTGCAATTTTTTTCTTTCAAAACTATTGTTACAACCTCCTTGTATATTAGCAATACTACATTTTACCATGTAGCTAAACGAGCCATAGTTTCAGTTTTATTACCTGAGACACTGTGACTGTGGAAATGGATGTCTGCAAAAACAGATGTTTCCCTTTTCTTTGTCTAAACTATTATTTAGCTAGTTGTAATATCTTCTTAACTCTACATACTGTAGACTATTAAAGTTTTTAAAAGAAAGGGAGAGGGAAAAGAGATGTGGATTCCAGAGGCAACATAGCTATCAAGTTGGGGTTTTGGTTTTGGTTTGGTTTGGTTTTTTCTTCGTACTTAAAAAAAGTGAGTTTTGGTTAATTTCAGTATGCTTTTAGAGCATACTGAAAAAAAAAAGCATGTTGATTGTAAGCTTGAGGAGAAACAGGAAAAATTGACAGTTCTTTGGTATTGGTGCCTGTGGACACTATCTAAATATTATTTAGTATTTTGGATGCTTTTCAGTCTTGAAAACTTTAAAGCCCTGTAGTTACCCTAGAACAAGAATGCATGTAGTTAACCTTGCAAGCTTGTGCGTGTTTCCCTGCATTGTATGTCTACACTGTTATGGAACTGTCACTGTTAAGAATGTATTTGTTTCCTAGTCCTGATTCTAAGGCTGTTTAATTCATTAACATTGTTCTTTTAGTTTCATTGTGCTTTGGATCAAGCCAATATTCACCTATTTTTGCTGAAACCACCAACAGGGTTCATAAATGGAGTGTTTGTAGTGGGAAGCAAAACATTTGTCAGATGGATGGCACTCCACTAGTGTGAGCTGGATTGTGTATTTTCACCTAGAGCACAAGTGACTTAATTCAGCTGTCTATAACACCCAATTTTCCAAATACATGACCTTTCAAATTGCTTTTCTTTTTGTCTTGCTCTTTGGCTGCACCATCAGTACATACTGTTTCATTAGTAAAATGGGAGCATCAGAGTGAAAAAAATAAAATCAGGATCCAATCCCTTACGTTAACAGGTTTGGAAATCGTAGAATTAGAACTAGCCAAAAGGCAAGCAAAATAGCAATGTGTTCCAACAATACAATGCTTTGTTACTATCAAATTTTACTTGATCATTTATGCTTTTTATATTAATAAAGTAAAAGAAAATTCAGGGAAGTGTAGTGGTATATAAAGATATAATATCAGATGACAGCAAGTCAAAGAACAATATTCAAAATTATGCAAATGTGAATTTAAACCCCTAGTTTAAAAAAAACCCAAACAAAACAGGCAGATTATTTACTGTTGCTGGTGTTAAAGCACAAGCAGATAATAACTAGATGTAATCATATTTCCATAAGATATCTTTTAATCAGTAAAGGAACTTGATTATAAATTCAGTTGAATGTACAGTGAATCTCCAAATGAATTAATAAAGGACTGTCTGGTGACTTGTTTCAAGAAGGTTATGAACCAACCGATTTTAATCAGTTCTCTGACTTCAGCCACAGTATTCCTTTCTGAAGAATGTAAGAGTATCTTTAATTACAGAGAAATAAAAAAACCCCCGTAAATGTAATCAACAAGAATTTTGATTGTATAAGTGTGTATATACATATATTGTTACATATAGGTGTGTACACACACATGTAGTCTGTATACATTTGGATTTCCTGAAGTAAGATTACTTTCATGTGATCTATTTCATGGCTGTTCACGTTGCTGTTCTTAACTCAGTTGTTCACAGTGGTGAAGCTGTGCATGCCAAAAATAGGTAATAATGGTTTTTATGAGTATCACTGGGACTTAAGTGAATGTAGTTTTCTAAACTGAACTTTTTCTTTCACTGATTGATTGTAAGCTTGGAAATGAAATTGGGATTGTATATATGTAAGTCAACGAGTCAGTTTAATAATGGATGTCCCTGTAGCACCTGTATCAAGAAGGAGTGTAACCCATAACAGTGTGTTCTCCAAGACCTAACACCTCTGCCAATGCCTATGCCGTCACAGCAGTCTCTTGATCAGTGGTAGCAATTGTTTCGGAGAAGTCCAGAATGATCAGAATGGAGACCATCTGTTGGTGCTACTAATGCCTTCTCCATGGATTATCCTGGGCTGAAGATGGACTTGCTCTCCAGCACGACTTCATTTAAACTGTATTACAGTTTGCTAATGACTAGTTTATCTGAGCTAGCTTACGAATGGAGAACTTGGTACCGAGCAGCAGTTGGTGTAGCCAAAAAAGATATATCGAGATTGGGACTGCTTCAGTGTTGATCACACTGTTGTTTCTTTGAAGGAGGGGAAGATAGGCTCTCTCCCAGAACAGATCTTATTTATGTCAGTTGGGAATTCAAAGGTGAATTATTTTTTTATCGAAAACCTGTAGAAAATTTTAAACATCTCTGCCTTTCCCTTACAGTGCTCAGAAATAATATAATAGCTTAAAGGGAATGTGGGGAAGATTGTTCGATGAGCATAGGGAACCTGAAACATCAGTTAACCATTTACTTATTTAACCATAACACTGAGAACTTCTTTTTAGTGTTGACCACCGAAGGATTACATTTGTAGTTCTCTCTTTCTCTGCTTTCCCCCCTCCTCCTTTTTTTTTTTTTTTTTCTTTTTTTAAGAGGAATATTTTGGAAGGTCACCTGAAAGAAGTTGACATGTTTCTTTTTCTGTTGTTTGCTTAGACAACAAAAATAAAGATCTCCTTGTCACTCTTGTTGAAACTGTCCAAGACTATGGATACTTGGAAACATTTCTGTGTTTTCTGTGTACACATGTTACTGAACAGAAATGCGGAAATGAGCCACATCTTAGCATTGACCTGTAATTTGTTTAATTTCAGTGCCAGTAACTCCAGCTTCTTTCTCTTCTTGCCCTTCTCCTTTCCTGTTTATTATTTTTATTGTTCAGGCTATCTAGTTTTGTTGGTTTCTGGGTGCTAAAGACAAAACAGAATTCCTGGGAATTATGTATGTTGTTATTCTTACTATTACAGGTGATTTCTGATGTCAGGGTCAGCAGTGTTCCGTCTGTACATTTTTATAAACAGTTTAAGTAAAAAATGAATTTTTTCTTAAGCTGAAAAAACCCAGAACTTTTTTCAGTTAGAGGCACAAATTGGTTCCACCTGGAGATTTAAGTCTGTATTCAGAAGACTAGACTTACCTTTTTCATTCTGCTTAGTTGTGTTTCCTACAATCTCCTTTCTGTGTTAGGTATGTTAAGTTAGAAGCATTTGTATATCCATATATTGTATTTGTTAGTATAGATGAGTTTTTGTTATTATTAGTTATATGTGTAATATAAGTAATTCAGTACTGAAAAAAGTGGTAGCCAACATTATTTAAACAAATATATTTTGATTTGGCCAGGAACATGAATAGCAAAGTAAAAAGAATTTGTTCTCAAGAATTGTTTGGTTCATTTTAAAACCTCAAAATTAGTGTTTCTTTTAAGATAGAAATATTGATGAAATGCATATATGTATGTTCTGTATAATGTTCTATGTGGAATTCTGTAGGTTCTATGGCAAGCTTAAAATTTCTCATTTCTTTATTGCAGGTTCATGTTAGGGCTGGTCTTTTCCATGGTACAGAGCTCCTTTGTAAAACTATTGTAAGCACAGAAATATCTGGGAGAAGTGACCACATTTGGAATGAAGTACTAGAGTTTGAAATAAATGTCTGTGATCTACCAAGAATGGCAAGGCTCTGCTTTGCAGTTTATGCTGTGATGGATAAGATGAAAACTAAAAAGTCAACCAAGGCAATGAATCCTTCCAAATACCAAACCATTAGGAAAGCAGGAAAAGTGGTAATTATTTAATTTCTTTTTCTTGAATTCTTCTGAATTATATTGAAATGAGTATTCGGAAGTCTTTTGTTGTCCTCATTTTAGTGTTCAAGAATGCAAAATGAAAAAATAAAATTAAAAGGGTCATATGTATTAAGAATTGCACATATTGGTACAAAAAAAACTTTTCATACTTCCCAGGCACTGAAAAATGCATGAAAATTTTAGTTGTAAGTCAGTTGGCAAATGGCTGTTTAAAGAATCATATTTTAAAAGGTCAGTTTTCTTCTGAACTCTAGATAAGTTGTGACTGGGAAAGGATGAAAAAATTAGCATCTGGGCTCACATTCAGGGAAATACGTATTTTTACACTGGTAGAGTGGCATGCTTAAAATTAAGTCTTATTGTCCTCAGTGGTACTGGAGTTCATACTGAAAACTATGCATATGTTTAACTGCTTTTCTGAAAGATATCACCATTTTTTTAAAAAAAAAAAAAAAAACAACCACCACCCTCTCAATTTCAGTTATACTGTAGTCCTTGCTGCATGGTAATGTTCACTGGCATCTTAGTTTCCGTGTAAAAATTCTTTCCTTTTGCAGCATTATCCTGTAGCCTGGGTAAATACCATGGTATTTGATTATAAAGGACAGTTGAAGAATGGAGAACTGGTACTGCACAGCTGGTCATCATTTCCTGGTAAAGTTTAACTTCTAAGATTTGGACTTTAAATACTTATAAGACTAACGAAGAGTAGTATCAAATAGTAGAACATTTACTGTATGTGTGTCCAATTCTCCTGTCATAATCTCTTTACTACTTGTATTTTTTTATGTGGATAAACATATAACATCTTAATCCCTTTCCTGGAAGTATTGTGTATCGGGAAAGACGAAGGGCAAGAGTCTGCTTGGAAATAGTATTCTAAAAGTTTTATCTCTTTATCTATGACACCACGTAAAAACACATGCATGTTTATATCTAGTTTTACCTGGTTTTAAGATGCAGTTTAGGTTTCATTTGGTTCCCTGTGCTATGCATCCTAAACTAAATAGATAAGCTATATTGTATGTGATGATATTTGCATCAGCAAAAAACGTGAATTAGTATTTTTTTTTAAGTCTCCCTTTCCTGACATTCAGATTGATTAGTAAGTGTGTCTGAAATCTCCATGTCACTCTTCATTCCATCCTAAGAAACCCTGTATCCAACTGGCTGTAGTACTGAAAGATATCTGGCTTAAAACTCTTCTTTTTTTTCGTACTGTTTGATACAGAGGCAGTGTGTATGCTGATTTATAGAAGCTGCAGATCTTACCGGGATTTGGTTCAGTATAGGGATATCTCACCTTCCCTTGACTGCTATGTTTATTTTGAAAAGAGAAATCAAGTTTCTCATTGGGTGGTAATCCAACTTTTGTGAATATAGGGGGTATGGGTAGTTTATGTTGGAAATGCAGTGCATTGTAGTAAAAGTGCTGTGCAGCAAAACATACTTCTGTCTATTGTATACAGTAAGCAATTTCTTATTGCATCTTTCCCTTTCAGATTTTTTAATTTTAATGCATGCCTGGCCTATAATATTAATTGCTCTGTCTAATGTTTCAGATGAACTTGAAGAAATGTTGAATCCAATGGGAACTGTCCAGACTAACCCTTACACTGAAAATGCAACAGCTTTGCACGTTAAATTTCAAGAATATTCAAAACAGCCTATTAATTACCCTCCCTTTGATAAGGTAAGGTGTGACATAAAAAGCAGTCATTAATGCTTATGTGTAGTAGCTTTTTCTTCTTTCCTTTCAATACTGCCTTTTCCACTGAATTCCCCACTTCCTGCCTTTTAGTTAACATACTGCATTTTTTTTTAAACTTGCACTGCATGAGAGTGCTAGTGCTCTGACTTAAGGGTCTTCAGATAGTATTTTGAAGATGTATACTTTTAAAAATACTCTGTATATAGTCTCTGGAGGGTCAGAAACATAATCAGTTTCCCATATCAATGATCTTACAAAAAGCTAAAGTTATCTGCCATTCTGGAAACCTTCAAACTGTCCTTGCCTGTGATCTGTAAAGATCTGTTATTTCTTTGTACAAATGTATGTTACCTACTCTTTGGGACACATTTCTTCTATGAGCTAAAATCCTTTTAAGGATAAGTAGACTCTTAATACTGTATGAAAAGGGATTTCTCAAGGTGTGCTCTTGAACTAAATCCACTTAAGTTGTCCTGCAGTTTTCTACAGATGTGAATAAGAATGTCTGTCTAGAAAGCAAATGTATATTTGGAATAGACATGGCAACGTCTGTAGTGTGAACGCTAGGTAGCAAGTTGTTTGCAAACTAGCAAATAAAGCTAAGACCAGGAAACAAGTAATAAAATAAGGGTTAAAACAGATAGCTAATGATGCCTTGAAAAAACAAAGGTTTAACTCATACATACATTAGTCTGAATTTTGTTTTGGGGAAAGTTAATAACCACTTAAAGAAAATTGCGCCTTTTTTTTTTTTTGAGGGTTTTGCATCTTTGACGGGCACGAACAAAAAGACAGAAACCACCAAGCTTTATCAGCTTGACCAAAGAGAGATTTTTGGGTTTAAGGTTCATCAAAATGAAATCAAATAACAAGATAGGGGTTTTTGTTTTGATTTGGGGGGGAAGTAGGGGTGTTTAGTTTGTTGGTTTTTTCCCCCCTCATCGACGCAGTACTAATTCTTTTATTAAAACAGCATTGGAAATGCCTTAAGAGCTAAAACAGTACTAATTGCCTTCTTAATGATGGTTGACCAGTTTACTCTTCATACTGGACATATTTTATTCAGTTTTGTTATTTATATTTATATTTTTTGTTATTTTATATGTAATGCTTTAACTTTTTGCTCATTACACTATATGTATTTAATTTCTAAAGAGCAAGCTGCTTTTATGTGCATATTACAGACATGTTACATAAAAGTATGTTTAAGTAATAGTATATTTTTTTCTAGCTCTACTGTTCCTTTTATTTCTACCTGCAATACTAAGTTTTCAGTATGTTAAAATGCTGGGATGAATACAGACAAAAGATTTTACTAAGTCACATGATGTATTGCCATTAAGGTAGTGTCTGATGGTCTTCACCATCCCTTGTAACTTTTGTTTGGCTGCTGGCTTTTTTTATTTTGTGGCTTTGCTCCCTTGAACTGCACCTGAGAAATCCTGTGTATCATATAGAGGAAAATCTCAGAGCGTCTTTATAAAGTGATTGCAGAGCTGGTAATGAAACATTCATTGAAAGCATTCAACTTTGAGGAAATGCTACAAAATGTGGGGGGTTTTTTTGTTTGTTTTTTTTGTTTTTCTCCAGTAACTTTTGCAATTCCCTAGAGTTAAGAAACTTTTTTGCAGTATCACTGGGAAAATGGAGCTCTAAACTCTTTGATAATTCATTCAATTTCTATGGGTATATCGAAATTTCTCCCTCGGAAAAGAGAGTAAGATACCAGTCTCTGAAAGATTCCCTTGGTAAAGGTCCTGTTGAATCAGGAGTAATGTTGTAGCTGCGTGAATTATATCAGCTGAGAATCTGTTGTCTAGATGAGACTTGCTTGGTACATGGCTGATTCTCATTTTCCCCATGTTTTTGCTTGTTTCTGCCAAGAAGATGGAGAATCGGATGCCAAATCTTTATTTTAAGAAACATAATGTGCAAAAATAGATGAATCTTTTAGATCATAGTGTCAGTCTACTTGCAGTGAACAGCTGTTTGGGGCTGAGTGAGCTAAGTGCCTTGACAATTGATAAGAAAATTGTTGTCTAATGCAGGAGCCATATATTGGGCTGGTTAATGATCAGTGCTGCTGGCACACTGAGGGGCTCATAGTTCAGTTGAACAAAGCTGGACTTGCACAAACTTTCAAAGTTTATTTGCAAACAGAGTAACTCTAAAAAGCACAAGGAGGCAAGCATTAAGCATAGGATTAGGACACTGTGGTTTTGTTAATGCATGTTTTCATGCATAATATGTAAACAAGCTTTGTAGCCAAGTATCAGGTGTAATACATCATATTGATAAGCATTTCATACAGAGAAAGAAAAAAAGGTTAGTATATTTTTTTAAGGATTTTAGCTGCTGAGTATTTATGCTCTGATTATTGTAGTCTTTTTTGATTTGCATGTTGCCTGAGTAAAGACAATACAAGTCTTGCTGAATCTGTGTCTGGGGGTGGTGGTATATTCCTGGGTGATGGTAGAGGCAGACCTCTGAGGGAAAGGAAGATGGTCTAGCTCCTTAGACTTCTTTCTTAATTGATATTTCATTTTATGAATTGTCAGATGCTGCTGCTTTGAGGAACAACTGTAGATATACCCACCTGACCAGTTCAGCTGGTCTAATTAGCTCAGGCAGTCACCATTTTAACACATCTCTGTTGGTTACAGTAGCGTGCAGAATATAGTTTGAAGAACTGTATTTACATCTACACTTAACTACCCATCACGATTTATTACATGAACTTCAAAAACTAAGTAAAATGTTCAGAAGGCCAAAAAAAAAAAAAAGAGCAAGAGTAACTCAGAGCTGAGCTTCTGGGGAAGTGTTCCCTTGCTGTTAACAGAAGTAGCAGTCCTTTTTCCTGAGGGTTGCTGTATCTGGTGCTGAGCGCTTGTTGGTGGAATATTCACTTATCATTAAATGAGTTCTTGTTGGAAGCTGGTTGTTCATGATGTTACAGAAGGGAAGATCCTAGGTTTAGAGAAGTAACTGGAAATGCTAACTGAGATCATATGGGCGATCTGAGAGGGTGGCGAAAGGACTAAGTTTGTGGATTCACGCTGAAATAGAGGGCTAGAAGTGTGGATCTGTGGGTAGCTGGTATGACTCGTGGGAGAAGCACTCTCAAACAGCAGAAGTAGATGAGAAAACAAAGGATAATGTAGAGTTGAGTTGGTTTGCTGTACTGAAAAATAAGTAGGAAATGCAAATGGAAACAGAAAACAAGATGTGATAGGGAAGACTATTTAGCCCAGGAGTGGTGAAGAAGAGGAAAATGGATGTAATCATAAACGCTCCTATTCCTGATCTCCATAGTGCTGCAGATTAGAAAAGGGACACAGCATAGAAGTCCATATTATACCACTGTACATACAAAATAATAGTGTTGTAATTATCTAAAAGATAGCAGTGTTTCCTTATCTGCTTAATTTCTATAGTATTTGTTCTTTCAATGCAGTCAGATTTGTTTTTAAATCTAATGTATTTAAAAACATCTTTTTGTAGATACTTGAAAAGGCAGCTGAGATTGCAAGAAGCAGTGACAATGCTGCAATGGCGGTAAGCATTTGCTAAAGACTACTTTAAAATTATTTTTCTGGGGTTTTTAGTTTTGAACTTCTACATCAATGTAGAAATAACTAAGTCAACTGCTCAAGTAACAACAGTTCTGCTGGCTCTGTTTTTTTATGTAATTCACTTTGAACTGCCTTAAAATTCAGGTATATATCTACTTTTTCTAATATGTTTTGGACTTCTTGGCTGTTTTTTGTCAAAAAGCACAATTGCTTTACACATTCTGTGGATTTGGAACACAGCTAAGATTTACATTAGATCTGGAAAACATTCCTAGGCTGCATAAAATACTGCTAGAAAATTGCTCAGTTTTATCAAGTATGATGATTTTGCTTGCTTGTCAGATGTTTCCAGATAAGCTCCCTCAAAAATGGTCATTGATCTGTAAGATGTTTCTTAATGAATATATGCTCTTCTTCAGGAACTGGATAGTTCTAACTTGACAAATTTTGAAAAGATCACCAAAATCTGAAGGCACTTTCTTTGTATTATATACAAAAATACAGAAGATAGCAATTTAAGATGGTGAAAGCACAGTCAGATCAACGGTAATAACAACTGCATTTTATATAAGAATAAAGCAGTTATTTGAAAAATGTGTCAGTTACAATACCAAGTGCCTAAAGTGCTCAGGAAGAGTAAAAACTCACTGCAACTTTGGGTGCAAACAACTTAATGTACAAATAATTGAAAATCTTAAATAGCAGCATGCCAGCTTGGCAGTATTGTGACTTTTAATTTGAAAGATTAACACTTTCAGATACAAGAATCACTATATTGTCAAGACTGTTTACTTATTTTGATACAGAAACAGAGTATGTACTTAGTTTTACTGAACAAGCATTGCAATTCAACTAGCTTTTTAAAGTCTATTCGCTCCTAAAGAATTTATGCTTAGGTGGTATTTTTACATGCAAATGTTTACTTAAAACATTTCAGCACAACACAAGGCTCAGGCACTTATTTCTAGAAGGAGCTAAACTTAAATTCTGTGTGCAGCAGATACTACTTCTCCCCCCACACCTCCCCACCCCCGTCAGGGGGGAAACCTGTGCAGAATGTTATTTGATGAGAGCTGTTTATTTCTGCTACGAATTCTAATTGATTTTGCCTACCATTTCCTCTGAACTTTTCGTTGTTTTTTTTATTATTAATGTAAAGACCTTTTGCCTACCTCTTAAAATTATGTAGAAACTTCTTCAGCTTTGTGAAGATAAAGTTGGCTTTGGTATTTAATGCTTGCCATATTGTTTTTCAAAATATGTATTGAAACTAATTTATTCCCTTCAACTACTACCTCCTTATCCAGAAGCAGCAGTTTCTTTTGTCTCCCATTTCTGAAATGCTATTGTTGCTGGTATCATTGCTTTAATTTCTGCCCTTGTAGTTTACATAAGGGCATGGCTGGGACAGAAGGTATTAACTGAGCCAGTGTGAAGACTCACTCGTATAAACTGATTTACAGATTCAGTATTAATGTTAATGTTTCAGAGATGTAAAATGGAGGAAAATGTCTGGAAAGGGGAAGCCTGGATTAGAAGACAAAAAAGTGTTTGTATACTTGGCAAATGTACTTCCCTTTGTTTATTGTTGGAAAAGTATTTTTTGGCTTTTAATTAACACCCCCACACATGTATTTCTATTAAATTTGCTGACTTGAAAAACAAAAGGAGAAAGTATATGCATCCTAAATGAAAGTTCTCCACGTTAGAGTTGGAAAATAGAAATATTGCCATCTAGTGTCATTAACTCTAAAGTTTAGTTACTTTTTCAGAAACTTTTGTACACTGAATTTTGAATCTGTTATTTACAGTTCTTATAGCTCAGGAAATCTGAAATCTGAAAGAAAGTCATAGGAGTCATTCTCCTGTGTTTCATGAGTTTTTATCTTACGTTCTTCTTGGTGTAGGGTTTCTAGTATTTGAGCTAAAATATAAAAATCTTACTGAATATATCAAAACATTATACATTTCTCATTTTCTAGGGTCGAGGTGGTAAGAAGTTTTATATTGTGCTAAAAGAAATAATGGAAAGAGATCCTTTGTCTCAACTCTGTGAAAATGAAATGGATCTTATTTGGACTTTGCGATATGACTGTCGTGAAAATTTTCCACAATCATTGCCTAAACTGCTGCTCTCTTTAAAATGGAACAAACTTGAAGATGTTGCTCAGGTAAGGGAAAAGACAGTGGTGGTGGGGAAAAATCCTGGAGCCAAATCATGAATAAATAGGCTTTCTTTCCCAAGTATAGTCATTTTGAAATGGTACTATTGTATAAACCAAAGTTCATTGTTTACCCTCTGTGGCCTGGACGCATAAGGAAGAACTTATTATCGTAAAAAACCACCCAAAATGCATTTCAGAGGGCCTCTGAATGATGAGAAAAGTACAGCAATTATTTATTTATACATTTTAAACTTAAAGAAGTTTTAAGTTTGTAAATCAAGATATGAAATAAAGCTTCTTATAAAAGTTGTTAAACTGCTCAAAGACTATAAAAATCCACATCTCAGACTGGGAAATTAAACTTCATTCAGGCAGACACATGATTGTTTGAAGAGATATGATACCCACTAGTGGTACAAAATACTTCATTCTCATCATCTTGACTGTTTGACCAAATAGGGTCTCTTTAAAGTAACTGTAAGTAATTCAGAACTTGAAGACTGCTGCTGTGCTACAAGATTACATTTTCAGTAGAACTGTATCATTTGTTTGCTGTATAGATGTGCAAGGTTATTCCACTATACTGTAAAGAAGTTGGTGTACCAACTGTATTTACCCAAACAGAATCCAACCCTTGTGATGCTTTTTGGGAATAGGTGAAACTTTGATATAGGAAAAATTATCCGAGTTTATAGTGGCACCATGCCTGCTTGATAGACTGACTTAAAAGTAATAAAATAACAGATTCCTGGATTTGTATTGAAACTTTTTAGTCTGTGTGTGTACAGGGCAAGTTGGGCAAAACCATAAAAGTCTGGCCAGTGTTAACAAGCACAGTACTCACTCTAAGGGGTGAACCCAGAGGTTGTTTTGTTCATCTGCTTATCCTGACAGAATTGCACATTTAAATGATGCTCAACTTCGTGCAGACTGTTACACTGAGATTATATATATATATATATATCTGTCTTTCCATGAGTCTCATTTTTTTAAATTTTAAATTAAATTTTTTGGTTTTATTTTTAAAAAACTTCAAGCTAAAAAGCATTTGCTGTGAAGGATTATGATTGATAGTATAAATTTCTATTCTAGCTCAGTATTCTGACCTTTGCCTGTTACAAGCTAGGTGTTCTTGGAAGAAAAGGAAACCACTGCATGAAAACTCAACTTCCATCTATTCATCATGTGACTTTTGTGATTATCCAGTCAGTCAGAATCTTAGTTTGCCTCCAGCATACAGTTTATTTTCTATTGTATCCTTCCTACCAGTTAGATGTATATGTTCTGTGAACTTATAAAAATAAATGGAATTCCATTCTAGCTCATTGTTTGTGCCATTAACACTACACTAACAGGTGTAGCACCCACACATTCCTTGCTCACTGGTGTTCTTTCATGTGCAAGAATCCTTTGTTCCTAAGTAATTTTGTTATGTGCTTCTGAATTTATTGTTCATTATTAAAAGTTATCTGGAAATACAAACTGTATTGGTAGAGTACCATGGGATACAGCCCTGGAGGGAAGAGGGGCCCAAGAAAGCTGGTTAATAGTCAGGGATCACCTCCTCCAAGCTCAGGAACGATGCATCCCAACAAAGAGGAAGTTAGGCAAAAATGCCAGGAGGCCTGTGTGGATGAACAAGAAGCTCCTGGACAAACTCAGACACAAAAAGGAAGCCTACAGAGGGTGGAAGCAAGGACAGGTAGCCTGAGAGGAATACAGAGAAATTGTCTGAGCAGCCAGGGATCAGGTTAGGAAAGCCAAAGCCCTGATAGAATTAATTCTGGCCAGGAACGTCAAGGGCAACAAGAAAAGCTTTTATAGGTACATCAGTGATAGAAGGAAGATGAGGGAAAAAGTGGGCCCTCTCCAGAAGGAAACGAGTCCTGATTACCCAGGACATGGAGAAGGCTGAGGTACTCAATGACTTTTTTGCCTCAGTCTTCACTGGCAAGTACTCCAGCCACACACTGCCCAAGTCACAGAAGGCAAAGGCAGGGACTGGGAGAATGAAGAACCGCCCACTGTAGGAGAAGATCAGGTTTGAGACTATCTAAGGAACCTGAAGGTGCACAAGTCCATGGGACCTGATGAGATGCATCTCTGGGTCCTGAGGGAACTGGCGGATGAAGTGGCTAAGCCGCTATCCATGTATTTGAGAAGTCATGGCAGCCCGGGGAAGTTCCTGCTGACTGGAAAAGGTGAAATGTAAGCCCCATTTTTAAAAAGGTAAAAAAGGAAGACCTGGGAGCTACAGGCCAGTCAGTCTCACCTCTGTGCCCGGCAAGATCATGGAGCAGATCCTCCTGGAAACTATGCTAGGGTACATGGAAAATTAGGAGGTGATTGGTGCCAGCCAACATGGCTTCACTAAGGGCAAATTGTGCCTGACAAATTTGGTGGCCTTCTATGATAGGGTTATGGTGTTGGTGGGTAAGGGAGGAGCAATGGATGTCATCTACCTGGAATTGTGCAAAGCATTTGACACTGTCCCCCACAACTTCCTTGTCTCTAAATTGGAGAGACACGGGTTTGATGGATGGACCACTGGGTAGATGAGGAATTTGCTGGATGGCTGCACTCAAGAGTTGCAGTCAACAGCTTGATGTCTGAGACCAATGATGAGTGGAGTTCCTCAGGGATCAGTATTGGGACTGGCACTGTTTAACGTCTTTGTTGGCGACATGGACAGTGGGATTGAGTGCACCCTCGGCAAGTTTGCTGACAACACCAAGCTGTGCGGTGCGGTCGATATGCTGGAAAGAAGGGATGCCATCCAGAGCGACCTTGACAGGCTTGAGAGGTGGGCCTGTGTGAACCTCATGAAGTTCAGCAAGGCCAAGTGCAAGGTCCTGCACATGGGCTGGGGCAATCCCAAGCACAAATACAGGCTGGGTGATGAGTGGATTGAGAGCAGCCCTGAGGGGAAGCACTTGGGGGTGTTGGTTGATGAGCTCAACCCGGCAATGTGCCCTTGCAGCCCAGAAAGCCAACCATGTCCTGGGCTGCATCAAAAGCGGCGTGACCAGCAGGATGAGGGAGGTGATTCTCCACCTTTACTCTGCTCTTGTGAGACCCCACATGGAGTACTGCGTTCAGGTCTGGGGGCCCCAACGTAAGAAGGGTGTGGACCTGTGGGAGTGAGTCCAGAGGAGGGCCACAAAGATGGTCAGGGGGCTGGAGCACCTCCACTGTGAGGATAGGCTGAGAGAGTTGGGGTGGTTCAGCCTGGAGAAGAGAAGGCTCTGGGGAGACCTTATAGCAGCCTTCCAGTACTTAAAGGGGGCCTACAAGAAAGCCAGAGAGGGACTTTTTACAAGGGCATGTAGTGATAGGACAAGGGGTAATGGCTTAAAACTGAAAGAGGGTAGATTTAGATTAGATATAAGGAAGAAGTTCTTCCTTGTGAGGATGGTGAGACACTGGAACAGATTGTCCAGAGAGGTTGTGGATGCCCCGTCTCTGGAAGTGTCCAAGGCCAGGTTGGATGGGGCTTTGAGCAATCTGGTCTAGTGGAAGGTGTCCCTGCCCATGGCAGGGGAGTTGAAACTAGATGATTTTTAAGGTCCCTTCCAGCCTAAACCATTCTATGATTTTATCAAATATAAGCAGGTATTTGTTTATTCATTAAAATACGTGAAGGAAAAGGCATTCTTACTGCTTGCTAGGGCCTTTGAAATACAGCCTTTGGTAGCAGAATTTTGAAAAGTTATTTGGAGTATGGATATTAGCTGACAGCTCAAAGTCCTTTAAATTTGGGAATATTAAAAATATGTATAAAGCATTTTATTTAAACAGATGGCTGAAAATACAAGTCATCTTGCTTGTTACTGTGTACTTTCTGGAAGGAACGTAGTATTTATGTTTGCTTATGGATAGACAATAGTGTGGTTTATATTAGACTATTCTTGCTGCCAAAACCAATATTATATCAGCAAAATGATATCTTATCCTTAAACATACCAAATATTTCTGTAATACGTAGACATATAAGTATTCCCAATGACTTACTTTTTCAGGTAAGGCAAGACAGCCTCATGAATTTTATGAGTTCCAAAATTAGCAGGACTCATAATTTACTTCTCATTAAAATTAAACATATATATATATATATAGTATTAGCTATATGTTTCAATATTTGTGCTGCTACAACATGCATGCTGTGGTACTAGAAGTTTTTTAAATGCCTATTTTTAGCTGTAACTACCAAACAAACACAAAACCAAAAAAATAACCAAACCCCCCAAAACAACCAAACACCAGCTAAGAAAAATGAACTAAATAAATATATTCTTCTTGCTATTAATGCAGCTCAAAAGTAGTAAGGTTTTTCAGAAATGGAGTATTATACTTGATTGTAGACCATCTTTAATCTATTAGTTCAGTGGTCCATAAAGTTATATACAACGGATTATTGCAACTTGCTTGTATTACTTACCATATAAACTTCACCCAAGCTCTTGTATTGCAATATTTTAGTAGAATAGTTGCACTGAAGGAATTCTGAAAGTGTTTGCCCTCACTGTTGCCATAACCTCCTCGCTCAGTGTAGTAGGGTGGCAGAACTTGTTAGCAGAATTCACAGGCAGTATTTATTCTCGAAGCAGAATTTAGCCATTATTAAGGAAAAAAAAAAATCTACCCACTTCCAGTGAAGTGACACTATCATTAATGAGAACTAGAGAAAGGACAGCTAATTTATTAAATATTTGAAATAACCAGAATAAAAATACTGGCCTGTACTTAATTGTATTGTCTCTTATAGTAAACTTGTCTTGTTAGGAAAGAAATTGTGGTTATTTCTTTATAGAAAAAATATTGATACATAAAGGCCACATTTGAGTTTTCTCTAAACCTTTAGATTGTTGTTGAGAATTCCTCAATAACAAAGCTCATCATTTTCTCACAACTTGTCAGGAGTTGTTAAACTATGTGAGAGAAGTATGCACTATTTCATGCGTGCAGCGTTTTAACATGTTTGATATTGCAGAGAAATTTTAAGACCTTGAAACACATATTTTGAAATGTAAAATTTCTTTACAAATGAGATGTACTTGGAGCTTCTTCAGAGTTACCTCCCTCTTGCCAAACCAGATGAGGGCGTTTCTTGGTGCAAGTTTCTTTTGCCCAAATGCAACAAGTATTTCTGATATCCTTTCACCTGCACTTTTGAGAAGTGTACAACGTACCTGGATGTGGAGCTAGTTAGATGGCACTTCTCTCTTAATAGAAGTCCCAAGGCACAACATGAACAGAGCAGTAGGTGTTTGGGGAATTTTCTTCGCTGTGTCATAGGTCATTTAGATCTTTCTTCCTCTAAGCTCATATCACTTAACATTTTCTTATTGTAATAACCTCTGAAATAATTTCAGCAGTCAAAGTGAGGAGGTCTGTATCTTCAAATAAACTTCTCGGTTAATGTACATGCTGTAGACCATGACTTTCAAAATTCATGGCCTGATATGTGAGGCATGTAAGGCCACTTTGACTCATCTTTTCAGACTGTATTTCAGGTTCTCCTTTCATTTTGATCATTCATTATTAACAAAATGTTTCTATATTTTTGTTGGTTCTGCACCTGATCTAAAGTAGGTTGTCTAGAAGTTCTGATACATTTGTTCTGAAGTTTCTTACTGTGTGTGTCTGACAAGCATAGCTGCTGCTTGCACTTTGAACACCTGTTTTATGGTAGTAAGTATCTGCTCAGTGTTAATATTTGTTTCAGAATTTCAATACAAGTATTCCATGATATGCAAGCGTTGATGGCTATAGTTCTTCTTGACGTAAGGACTGGTGGTGTTGACCCTTACTGGGCTGTGGATTTAATAGATTTTTGCGTGTTTATTTCTGTGGGACTGACATCTATATTTAAACACATCTTTCATTTTACTTTATATCATTATGAACCTTGCATGTTTCATACCAGTATTTGCCCATGAAAATAGTTTAATTGATTCCTCCACTTTTGGAATTGTAGCATGGCCACTGGCTTTGCATTATGATTGATCTGTCCCCATTTCTTGCCTTGCCAATTTCACAAAACTGCATGGATGAACCAGTTCAGAATCTGGCCCCGTAGGTGTTTAAATAGTGTTATGAGCATGCCTGTTAAATGCAGGCTGAGACTATGAACTTATATGTGTTTGTCATACTTGAACTGGAAGCGTTTAGTTGAACTATGACATATAGTAGGAATAGAGATTTTTTTCACTGTTGGCGTAAAAGGATTATTAAATCAGGAGGAAGATAACATCTTCCTAATAATTCAGATTTTATAAGTTGCTATTTAAATATGAAATACCTGTATTATCTAATTTGTAGGAAAGGGTGTTTTTATCTTGAGTTATGATTCATTCATATGGAGAAGAAAAATCTTGTGCTGTTGATACACTGCATTTACACATTCAACCTTATTTATTTTGAGTAATAGTGCACTGTTACAGTCATACAGCTATATACATATTATTAAAAACATACTCTCAGCGGGTAGCTTCATTAAAATGCAATAAACCCAGTTTATTTTAGGAGACCTCTAGATGATTTTGTTCTTGGTAGTCCAAAATGATACACTAGTGTTATCTGTAATTTTTTCCAGCACATCATTGTCTTCAGTATTGGGCATTTTAAAAAATACCTAACCTGAATCATCCTTTTTGCAATTTAAGCTCATTACTATTCACAGTGCATGTGGGAAAAGGCTCTATCAGTTGAGCTGGATAAATATTTTTGGTAAAGATCTCTATCAACAAAAACCTTTAATTTTTTTTTAATGGAAAATCTTTACCATTACCAAAATGTTTATATTTATGAAACTATTTACAAAACATTATCTAAATTTTATTGAAACTGTTTCTAAAATTTACAAATCTGAGGTTACCTAATTTTTGTTTACTGTTGTCCTGGTTTCAGCTGGGATAGAGTTAAATTTTCTTCCTAGTAGCTGGTACAGTGCAATGTTTTTGAGTTTGGTATGAGAAGAATGTTGATAACACTGGTGTTTGCAGTTGTTAAGTAATGTTTAGTCTGAAGTCAAGGATTTTTCAGCTTCTCATGCCCAGCCAGCGAGAAGGCTGGAGGGGCACAAGAAGTTGGGAGGGGACACAGCCAGGACAGCTGACCCAAAGTGGCCAACGGGGTATTCCATACCATGTGATGTCATGCCCGGTATATAAACTGGGGGGAGTGGGGGTGGGGGGATTGCTGCTCAGGGACTAACTGGTCGTTGATTGGTGGGTGGTAAGCAATTGCATTGTGCATCACTTGCATATTCTAATCCTTTTATTGTTACTATTGTAATTTTATTAGTGTTACTATCATTATTAGTTTCTTCTTTTCTGTTCTATTAAATTGTTCTTATCTCAACCCATGAGTTTTACTTTTTTTTTTCCCCCGATTTTCTCCCCCATCCCACTGGGTGGGGGGGAAGTGAGTGAGTGGCTGCGTGGTGCTTAGTTGCCGGATGATGTTAAACCACAACAACTGTGCATTGTGTCTATGTGTGAAGAAACAGATTTTTCAGACTAAGTGTAAATGAGACCTGGTGCCAAAAAAATAACATAGATAATTTTAAAGGGTAAGAAACTTAATCAGAAGTGTGCCCATTTTCTCAGAATTCTTTCTCTCCTTTCCTGCCCCCTGCCACCCCCTGCGCCAGTCTGTAAGCTCCTTCTGTTAGTGTGAATGCTTTTAAAGGCAGTTATACCCATCTGTTTTCTTAAAATAGTTACTTTACCTGTAACCTAATAGTCTTCTTTTTAAAACAGCTTCAGGCTCTCCTTCAGATATGGCCCAAGCTGCTGCCTAGAGAAGCATTAGAATTGTTGGATTTCAATTATCCAGACCAGTATGTCAGAGAATATGCAGTGGGTTGTTTAAAACAAATGAGGTGAGTATATTGTATTATTTCAGCATGCAAGGATTTCTGGGGTGAAAAGCTGTATTCTCTTTGTTTATAGGAAAAAAAGAACCCAAAGAGGAAAGATTGCCTGCCATGAATAGATGGCCAAATTAAGTGGTCCAATTTCTAGATAAGCACATTGGCAGCCAAATAAAACCGTCTTATTCTGACATCTTGTATTCAATGATTATCATTTTCCATGTTGCTAAGAGAACACCAATGTACCTTTGTCCCAGAGAGAGTTGTGTATTCACCCCCTTCTTGGACAAAGGGGGAGCAAGATAGTGCGAGAACTTTTTAATAACAAAGGGACAAAATATTACAGTAGTCGAATACTATAAAAACTGCCATCTAGCCACCTCACACTCTGTGTCAGGTATTCACCGTATCATTTAATAGAAATGTAAGCTGCAGCACATAATAAAAAAACAGAGAATTACTGGTTTGTTTGTTCTTCACAGTAGCTTTTGATATCTGCAGTTCTTCCTTTATCGCATATAATTTTGCTCTTCACTGTAACCTAGGGCAAGACTTGTATAACGTTATCATTTGCAACATTACTGCATATTTCCTGTCCTTGAATTTTAAATTCTCTGTGGTGAATAGTTTAATGATTAATTTTTTGATGGTCAAGGCTAGACTTTTGGGGTAAGAAAAAAAAAGAATGTTTTGACTACTTTCAAATGCAAACAAGCAATCTAGCTGCTGGACTATACTAATAATACTGAATTGTTACATCTGGAATTATTTCCAGAATTCTTAGTTCTGGCTCTGAAGCAAGATTGTGTTCAGCTGAGTGTCAGAAATCCATTTTCAACTTCTTTAAAAAGTCTGATGAAGGTAGCTGGTAAAAAATGTAACCTAAAGGTGAAAATAAATACAACACAGCATAATTGAAAGTTTTTACCAAGTTGATGAAGTTTTTCAGAGTAAGATGGAGAGAATGAAAGAATTCAGTATTTGCATCTCTGAAGTCTTCAGGTGATGGACAGAATTTCTACTCTTTTCCTTATATCTTTTGCAGGGCCTTTGTAAGAGAAAAGAAACTCAAATGTAAAAAGCCAAGGAATGTTCACATTCGTTCTAGACTAACATAATTGTCAAGTGTGAGAGGGTTTTTTGGGGGGAGGGGAATACAGGATTTTACAGAAAATTATTGGAATTATTTTTATTATGTCAGAATATTACTTGCAGTAGTTAATTAACATTTCAAAGGTATGTTTATGAACTGTGGCTAAATACTTAAATTTGCACTTATGAAGTAGGAGTAATTTGGGCACTGTTTGGTTTCTCAAAGATGATGTACTTTTACTTATCCTCTAAAAACTTTCATGTTTTTGGTATGATTTAAAAACAAACAAACAAAACCGCAAACAAAACATTTTGGCTAAATGGATCACTTTGTAGGTGTAGCTTAATAAATTAACACCTATGAACTGACAGTAACTTTTAAAGACATGTTAGTTGAATTTCTTTCAGTGGAATGAGTACTGTCCTCCCCCTTCTTTGTAAGCTGAGTGACTTTGATAGGTATATGCAATTACTCTCAGTTGTTGTCTGTGCCCACTGCATCTAACTGCTAGGTTACAGTGGTTCTTTATGTGGCTCCAAAGGTCCAGCTCCTCAGTCAGAGGTTGAGTGGTCAGAGGGAGCCAATGTCCAGTCTGAAATAATTTGAAATAGCTAATGTCCCAGATACTTAACCTAGCACTGAGGCTGAGATCTTGATCTTGTAAAAGCCCGTGACAGAGCACCAGCTTTTTACTTACAGGATTGAGGGCCTTAAGATTCTGCTAAAGGTTTAACTTACTGATGAATTGATCAGTCTGGCAATTGCACTAAGCTGTGTATTGTTGTCCTTCTCCATGTGACTGAAAAATTGGGGGACACTCTTGCTGTTGAAACAAATCTGTCATCGCTGGATTTCTCATGTGCATCTGAATTTCTGGAATATCATTAATCTAGTTACTCTGTTACTAACTGCTTTTATGTACCTCATTCTAGTGACGAAGAGCTCTCTCAGTATCTTCTTCAACTTGTGCAAGTCCTGAAATATGAACCTTTTCTTGATTGTGCGCTGTCCAGATTTCTGTTAGAGAGAGCACTCGCTAATAGGAGAATAGGACAGATGTTGTTTTGGCATCTAAGGTAGGAGATTTTCCCTTGCATCTTTCTGAAACTGTTGAGCCTGATTGGAATTTCAAATATGATTTCTTGAGGATTTTTCTAAATGAGCCAGTATCATAGTCCTGTACAAGTCCTTTTTATGTTTCTTTACCTTTGGCATTTATAGATTAGAGCAAGCCTGTAATTAAAAATATATTACAGTGGTTTGTAATCTATTGTTTGGCGAAAGTATTCCAAACTGCATTCAGCTCTGTCTGATAAGTTAAGCGTGTATATAACTTTAGTGTTTGTTTTGGCTGTGCGTGCAGTAGAAGTACAATATTTATACCTCACAGTTGGGAAAAATTTATATTATTGTTGAGAGTAACAGAAAATAAAAGCAGTTCTATGAGTCGTTGCTACTTTAGATGATCAGTTCTGTGAATGGCAGAAACCTTGCAGAATGGATTATAGGTTGATTCTGTCTTCAAAGTACAGTTTATTTTAATATTTCTGAAATAAAAGAGCAAGTACTACCTGAGAATGTTTTTGAGGATAATTGGCTCTGGCATAAGGTTCAGTGGTTTGTTCCCAAGTGTTCCCCCTCAGGCAAATTTTGGCTTTTCCCTTACAAACATTTGAGAACACGTGGTTTAATGTCAGCCAGGATTTTCAATATCATCTTCTATGACTTAGCAGTACTACTTTCTTGAATAAAAGGGGTTCCTGAAAACAAATATCCAATCGCTACCTCTTGACATTACTGCCTCCAGAACAGTCGTAGACCTTGAAACAAGTGGCATGCATTGAAACCAGCAGTCCTCATAGTCTTCAGCACATAAGTATTCTGTTATTTCCTTAGAAATCTGGCTTTTTGTTTTATCTACATGACCATGAGGTGTTTTGGTGTTTGGTTTTTTTGTTTCATTTAATGACTTGAAGAATGCTAATCTGTAAATGCTGTGGTCTAATGAGAAGCTTTTCTTCTTACAGGTCAGAGGTTCACATACCTGCCGTTTCAGTACAGTTTGGTTTGATACTTGAAGCTTACTGCCGAGGAAGTGTTGCTCATATGAAAGTGCTTGCTAAACAGGTATAGGCTTCCCTTCTCCTTTAAATCATCACTTATCCTAGCTTGTAACTCAGATACTTGTTCCATTGCTCCGATGGGGCATATTGATTACCTTGACAAAGCCCATCTGTTGGGGAGCAGGGAAGAGAAGGAAGCATGGGTGAAACAGAGAAATAAAAGGGCTAAATAGATGGATGATGGAGCAGACCTCCCTGGCACAGAAAGCAGCTAGTGCTCTGGGGACTCAGAGGTCGGGAGCTGTTTTTACAGTCTTCTGACATGGGTGAGAGACTTTCAGTGGTATGCATATGTTCTGAATAGAATAGTAGGCTGCCTGGATTATTAAGTGAGGAAGGGTTTCTGTGCACTTGAAACTTGTGATCCTTTTTCCCCAGTAAGGGTAGCTTGTTCAATAGAAACTATTACCTTTCTATCTAAACTTTAGATGACTCCAGGACTACTTCCTGCAGCTTTGGCTTTTGTTAAAAGGTGATGCAACCCCCCCTGAAGTTGTAGTATAATGTAGTATTTCCTGGAAATAGAGGTGTTGAAGTAAACCAACTACTCATTTTAGTGTTAATATAGATGTACCATTTAAAAAAAAAAAAAAGAGAGAGATGTTTGCTTTTAAATACCCTAATAAGTGTGAGAGGTTTGCTTTTAAATACGCTAATAAGTGTGTCAGCAGATTATTAAGAGACACTCACAAATCATGTTTGAAGTCTGTAATGCAGATTTAGCAAGTTAATTTAAATTGCGGCCATAAAAATCTTTGAAAAATCATCTCTCTCTGGAATTAATGTGTTTGCTGTATCAGGCCACGAAGACTTACTCAGTAGATACTTGTCTGATGAATGTTATTTCTGACAGTTTTGATACTGTCTACATTGAAACAATGCTTTGAGAGGCATATGGAACAGGAATGTACTGTTGTGCTCTTTATTACTGCAGTTCACAGGACATTGAAAAGACCATCTCTTACACATGTGTGCTTGTTAGTATTGTCAAAATCATAAAAACATTAGGTGGTGAAATGCTTTAAGCAATAGACCTAAGGTCAGTAAAGTTTTTGTGCACTTCACAGGAAACAAATGTCAGTACAATCAAAGAAGGGGCAAAAAAATTCCCAACTGTGCAAACACGGAAGAAATTCAAAGTAGGAATACTTTAAAAAGTTCCTGTCTGTACAACACAGGTTCTATTTTGTTCCCTTGTCACTGATGTTTGTACAGCTCCTAGAATAGTGGAAAAGCAGAGCGCCTTTGGTTTCGACAGATGGCTGACCTGGCAGGTCTCCATTACCTCAGTTTTATAATCAAACTGCATACAATTTCCACAGCATCCTGCCTGACAGGGTTCAGTCTGTCTGTAGAAGTGTGGTAAGTTTTGACTCAGCACCTTGTAAGTTCGACTGAAGCTTCCTTGTATGGAAATCAACTTTTGTAGTTATTAAATTGATGCTGTTTGCTAGAGAATATGCGTATTACTGAGCATGTTAACTGTGGCTAGTGCAAATACAGCTGATTGTTGTAATGACTATTTTATATTTGGCTAACAAGTTGCTTAGATGTAGGTGTAGTGTAGAAATTATCTTTGTTGTATGTGCTATCTAGGTTTGTTACTGAAGGGCTTCTTTCTGTTAGTGTTATGTACATTTACATCACTAGTTTACTTACTTTCTTAGAAATTACATAGCAGTAGAAAACTTTCCAAAGCAGAAGAAGGGAAAAAAAGGTTAAACTCACCTGTATTGATTGCAAATAATTGCCTTGCATTTTTACACATTTTTAAGGTAACAATATTGCTTAGATGAGGTATTATGATTTGGACCACCTTAACTGATTAGAGCATTTACCTTATGCCTAACTTCAGCAGAATTTTAATGAACAAACACTTACGACTCTATTCTATAAAAGTTAAGTATGTGTAGTTATGTATGTGAAAATTGTCTGCAAGTAGTCATGTGGCCATATTGTATTGTGCGCAAATAACTGAATGCATACAGTGAAGTATCTGCATCCATAGCTCATCTCAAGTAATGGTTGATTTTGTTAGAGGTATGAAGCAATCAGTATTTATGTCGACTTCAGTATGGATAGAGGCATCTATGTTATGTGCTTTGTTGAATTAGTGGATGAAAATTGTATTTTGAAGAAGGAATTTGTGTAAACATATCATATGTTAAAATACTTCATTTTTTTGGAAATGTTAAGTCATGCTTAAAAAGTGACTTGGAAGCTTAGGAGTTTTCATCCCATCAGTGTCTTTATTATTTAGTAAAATGGGATTTCTGGGACACAAGTGACTTAGGAAAGGCTGTTCTCATGTTTTTTCAGGAACGCCACCTTAATTGCCATATATTATTTCCATTTTTAAAAAGTTACAGAATTATTTAATACTTTGTTTTGAAATGGTATTTTGCATTGTATTATGTGTAAAGTCAGAGCAATAACTTTTAAAGATAAAATATCTCTTTCAGGTGGAAGCCCTTAATAAAATGAAGACTTTAAATAGTCTAATTAAGCTGAATGCCATGAAGCAAAGCAAAGCAAAAGGAAAAGATGCAATGCATACATGCTTGAAACAAAATGCTTACAGAGAAGCACTTTCTGACCTCCAGTCTCCTCTGAATCCTTCTGTTATACTTTCAGAACTACAGTAAGTTAAGAATGAGTGAATAAAATGTAGGTTTTGCATGGAAACAGTGAAGCAGAAACGCATATGCGCTTTAACTTCCTTTGGCTGTATTTTTCAGCAGGTATGCTGTCATAGGGAACATGTTCTATAGTGAGAGAAGGTCTGTTGGGAATCTTCCTAAGGTTAAGGTATCAGTTAAATTAGAAGATTTTTGTGTTCCACCATGAAACTTAATACTCTCTTAGTCAGTGCATTACCATAGCTAAATATATTTAAATACAAGCCTAAAAGCAAATTAGACTGCATTCTTGGCTTCTGTTTATAACTATAAACACAAAAGCCATTAAAACTTTTAACAGCACTTAAATATAAAGTCTAAAATTTGATGGGAAAGGATGTAAAGAAAACTACTTCCTCTGAAAATGCAGGTGTTTAATTTAAGCATTAGATCTGTGTATGCCAATTGCAGTATCTAATACATTCCATCTATAACAGATATGTTCATAACTTGGTAAGCACTCATAGCATAGTAGCAGAATGAAAGCAGAGAACATTTGAGTACTTCCAAACTGGAAGTCTGTGTGTTCCGTTGTGTTTTGAACCATGTTTAGACCTTTTCAGCTGAATTACTCTAATTTGCAAATCTTTTGTTGTATTTTCTTCTAGTGTTGAGAAGTGTAGATATATGGATTCTAAAATGAAGCCTCTGTGGATAGTATACAACAATAAAATGTTTGGAGGAGATCTTGTAGGGATCATCTTTAAAAATGGTGATGGTAAGAAATGCTAAAAATTTTAAATTTTTCCTTCTTCATTCCCACACTTGCACTTAAGCTGTGTCACTGTATATTGCCATCATATAAACATGGTTTACTCTAACATTGGTCAACAAATCAAGCATCTTCTTCTGACTGGGTTTCAAAGTATAGGCATGATGATATAATTATGTTTAGTCCCACTTTAACCTTTAGGCTTGATGATTTTAGTATTTTTAATATTCTAGTATTTTTAGATGCCTTTTTCTGAAGGCCTTATAAACATTAGAAAATTTGTCTACAACACACTGAGAAATTGAAGGAGCAGTTTGAACCTTTCGTTATAGATCTCCGACAGGACATGTTGACGCTCCAGATTTTGCGTTTGATGGACATACTTTGGAAAGAAGCTGGTCTGGATCTCCGGTAAGGATCTCTCAAGGGCTATTTTATTTGGATAGAGAGTCCACTTTTAGCAGTAAAGCTTTCCTGTTTTCTAAATACCTTCCCTACCGTCCCCTTTCTAAATATCTATATCAATGCCCAGAGGTTTCAACTGTCACAGCCAAGATGAACAGGCTATAGAAAGCAGTTACCTTAATTAGTTAGATGGCTTCTCTTTGCATTTCACTCCCTAGATGGCCCACATTACAAAAGAATTTAGCCATGAAAAGAAATAATGGAAGAAGTGAAGTGAAACTTTGGGTTTTTTTAAATTTTTTTTTTTTTAATTATCAAACACAATATTTTCCCTGGTGCACTGCATCTCTTGTCCTTTATCTAAGTTTCCATACTGATAAATTCCGCTGTTTTCTTATATAGTTTACTGTTTTCATCCTTTAAAATCATCTCGATAAAAAGCATTGTATGAGGTCAGGAAACAATCTGTGAGTTAAGGGTCCTGCAAGCAGGTTTTGTGCCTTTGTTTGTTTGTTTGTGTCTGTGACCTTTCCAAACAGAGGTGTTTCATAAACTCTTCATGTAACAGACTTACCTTTTAATGGCCACTGATTTTCCAGGCATATGCAAAAATGGGGGCTTAGTGATTATAGGAATTGAAACATTTAAGTTCTAATACACATGTGCAAGTGAGGTACAAACATAGAAAACAGATCTGCTGGCCAAAAGTTAGCTGTTGAGGATTGCATCTGGAATACACCAACGAGATTCTCTAATAGGTAGAACTAATAGGCAAAACACTCTCTAGAAATTAGTTAGCTTTAAATACTGGTAATTTGGGGAGGGGAAATAGGAGGCTTGAGATTCTTTGTAATAGAATTTCACTATCTGGTTGAGAATTACCAGAATTATGGAATGCACAAATACAGGCTCTTCTTTTTAACATTTTCTTATTTCTCTTGGTCTTATTTAAGGACATGTATGGTTTGTGCTGCCATGGCTACAAATGAATGTATTACTGTCCAAATAAATTTTATACTTGCAATCTATTTCCTACAAAATTTAACAGAGGAATGTCTGTCTTGTATTAATTGCGTAACAGGCTTCATGAAGATGAGGGTCTTGGGAGAGAAGTTAGCTGCTTGTGCTTCTCTTCTAGGAGTGCTGCTGCACAAAAAATGATGATAATTGGGAACAGTCACTATAGATTCACCAAGGGTAAACCACGCTTGACTAATCCAGTTGTCTTTGAGGGAAGCAAAGAGTAGTGGATGTCCTTACCTTGACTTTAGCAAGGCTTTTGAGTCTGACTCCCGTAATATACTTGCCTCTTGAGTTAGGATGTTATACTCTGGATGGTGGACAACTACATAATCTGGCTGGAGGTTGATGACAAGTGGATTATCACTGGAGTCTATGTGGGAATTTTTATATTCTTAGCCTTGTCAGTATCCTGCAGTGAAAGACTTTTATTATTTAAATATGTAGGCAAGAAAAAGCACTTCCATCTGTTTTATGCTTACCACCTGCTAATCTCAGTTACTGCACGTTTTCAGTTGTATTTTTGAATCATGATAAATAGTGGGTAGTCATTCAAGAGTAAGACAAGATTCTGTAGTATGATAAGGTTGACAGGAAAGGTGATATATTTAGAACCGCTACTATATCAGGGAAAAAAATGTTGTCGCTTCCTTAAAATTTCACTTTTCAGTGCCATTTCAATGAAGTAGTTCTAACTCGGCCATTACAAAGTCAGTAGAGAAAAAGCATAACGTCCTAGTGCATTTGTACTAAAGTACTAAAGCGGTTTTTATGGTATTGAACTCGCCTGTATTTCATGCTAGTGCTTCTATTTCTGCTTCCTTTGGGCAGGTCTTGTGAGGTTGTAAACTTACAGTAGAAATGAGAACTCATAATTTCAGTGTTCTGTTAGCTGTTGAAATACTCTGTTTGAGAAGAATCTTCTCATTTGCTCTGCTGCTCCTGCAAAGCCACTTCTCTCAAAATGAAGTAATAAACCTTGCCAAGGTATCATGAGTACAGGAGTTTCCAGCATTTGGAAAACTTGTTTCAGAATGATGAGGAGGGTTGTGGGGTTTTCATTTATTTATTAGTTCATTAGTCAGGTCTCTAGGGCGATACCTCCTTCTGTGTAAGCTAGTCACTTTTTAATTGGTTGTATAAGTAGCAATGGACTTAACTATTTTTTGTAGTAGCCACTTTTTCTTCCTGCTGTGAGCAGTCCTCTTATTGCTGTTTGCAGTGAGACTTCCAATCGTTGTGAACATCTTCAGTGTACGTTCTGAAGTCCCACTTTGCATTCTTTTCTTGATAGAACACTATTTGGATGTCAGAAAACATTTTTCAGACCAGAAATATCTTTGTATCCCAAAGTCTCTTGCAAAGCAGCTTTCTTACCTTCGTATGCTTGCTAAGATAAGCGTGACTTCGTTGTAGGAATACTAGAGTATTCCAGAGACAAACAGTATCAGGTATTGTTCAGTGTTGTCATACAGCCCTCCAGTACATGGGCAACTTTTCCAGCCAGATCTATGCACCAGTTTTAGCCAATATAATTCTCAAATTCTAATTTCTTTTTAGAAAAATAGTTCTAAAGAAGATACTGGGTGTCACATTATTATAAACCAATTGGAGGCCATAAATTCAATTTTGTATGACTGTGAAAGAGCTATAATCCTTCTTGTTTAATTTTTAAGTGTTGTTTAAAAGCCTAGAAGTACTTATTTAAATACTACTTGAAATATTTCATTTAGATTCTTTAAACTCATTTCAAATTTTTTGTGGTTCAACCAAAATAGTGGGAGCTTCGTAAGGCACGTAACATCAGCCTGCATTAACTTGTTACTTATGCTTACGGAAAGGTTCCTTTGAGTGAAGTATGGGATAAGGTAGGACTGTGAATAGTAAATTGTTTCTGGAATTATAAATTTGCGGTGAGGTGGCTGAGTGCGTGTTAATTTGAACACTGATTTGAGGAAGCTTTAGATAATTTACGTCATAATAAATAGACTGTGAGGAGACTGATCCAGCATTTAGGGGCAAGGACAACCTCTGGCAGCTGTGGAATCCCAGATGAGGCATTCTTCGGTTGCTGCCTTCCCAGAAGCTTAGTTTGTGGTTCCAGCCTAGGCCACACACCGTGCCTAGCAAACAGGAGTAGTGATTAGGAGTCATCAAATATGCTTTTCCTGACTAAGGCATTTTTTTAAACTCAACAAAGGAAGACCAAAAAGTGCCTCTGATGTCCGAGATTTTACTTAAAACTCTCAGAAGAAAAAAAGTAGAAAGGGGAAGTTCCTAGTGAGAATTGAAGTTCTATAATTGGCCTCTTCCATTTATTTGCTTAACTGGGAGCATCTTCCTTCCATTCATCCTCTCATAGTTATGATTATAAAATAAAATTCTGGGATTAAGGCAAGGTTACAATTCTATGTCTATCAAAGAGAGATTAACCAGGCAGTTGCCAAAAGAAGGCACTGAAATGGCCTCAACTGAAAAGAGAATTGGACAAAACGGCACTCTGAATGCCTAGAGCATGAGGACGCAGCTAAGAGGGTAAGACTTTGTGATCTTCATGTTTACAGTCTACATGCCTCTCAAGAAGAGGCAACTCCAAAATCTGTGCATGAGCACCAGTGGTAATGAGTTCTCTTGCCTTGTTTGTAAGTTGGGACTTGGCTTGCTTCTTTTTGCTTGGGTAAGAGGCAAGGTGTCAGGCAAAAAAGCATCACATAGATCTGCTTTCCTGAACAATACAACTTCCTACATCCGTACCAATTGGTGGAGTCTTTTCTTCTTGCCCTGTATCATCCTTTGAGGCTTTAGTTTCCCAGAAGCTGTTGCTTCCCTTTTTCCTTTTGTGGATGCATAATGGATTTTGCACTTTCAACTTTTTTCCACTACAGAAAGTTTGATAACTCCATTCAAGTAAAAGCAGGGATTCTCACTTGTCTCACCATTGTAAGAGCAGAAGCACTTGCTGTTTGCCTCTCTCTTCCAATCTTTCACACATGGCGTGTTTTGTTTTCTAGGTTCCCGTGTGTGTGTTCTAACTAAATACCAGAACAAGATGGGTTTGTATCAGAAAAGGAAATACGTATATGCAGGAGGATGCAACAGTGTACCCCAGTAGGTCCTTCATCCTGGGCTACCACTGGATGGACTGTGGAGTGCACAACTGAATACAAATTCAGATGTAAATTGCATCTGCTTCTCAGTACAGTCCAAACATTAAACAGCAAAGACCATCAGAATGCTGCTCTGTCATTTAGAGGAGTCTGGCTCAGAGTCAGTTTACCCTTAGACGTCAGTCAGTCAAGTACCAGAGAGAAATGAGGAAACCAAAAAAGCTTATTCTTTAATTAATCCCCATACCTATTCATTTCTAAGACAAACTATTACCTGAAAATTGAGCAGGAAATAGTTGGCCTAGGACGTTAGTAAGTATGTGCAGCCAAACTTCCTCAGTTCTTCTAGTAGTTTATCTGTAGTTGTTTCTTGTACTTTAAATGTGGGCAATTATGGAACAAACTTGCTGAGTTAAACAATATTTATATTGAGATTGCATCAGCAGTGTGACAAAATGAGACTTTCAGAGGTTCAACCCCCTGACAGGTTATAACTCTTCAAGTTACTTTGCTTTAAAAAATTCTACATCTGAAGTTGTGTGTGTGGGCATATTCATAATAGATTACATAACTTTCTATTATTTCTATGAGGACTGTTTAAATATTACAAATACATGTCACAGCAAAGGAGCAAAACATCTGTCTTCCCAGGCATGCTGTGAGGTCTGCAGTGTTGCATCTCTTAGGAGAATAATCCTTGCATCAAAAAGTATTTCTGCTGCATTACCTACATTACAGCATTGAAATTGTGTTAAGGGAGAAATTAGTAAAGTAACCAAGCAACAGAAAATCCTAAGTTTGAGGAGTTTGATCTGTGGTGAATGACCTTTGTTGTGGTCAGTGGTCATAAAGGTATTTAGTACTTGGTTACTTTTTGGACAGATGGAGGGAGTTCTCCAAACTACTTTTTTCATTTCACTGCCTATTTGTAGTGAGTTTTCATTTTCATCTCCCTTAACGTCTGTGAAGTCTGATGTTAAGCGGATGTGTATGAATGAAATCAGAGTTCACAAACACATTGAAAAATGTGTTTGTTACAAGTCTAATGAATGTCATTATTTTCAAACCATTGGACCTGAAGTTACAGAGAATGTACTGATAAATTATCAGAACTTGGTGTTGTATTTGGCAAGATTCTGCTGTGGAGAATTAAACTCTTGAAATAAAGAACAGTATTAAATAGAGTGAAGAAGAAAATTTTCTGTCCTGCCCAGGACTGCTGCATTGATCTGTCTGTGGTCCTTACTGGCATTAAAAAGCAGGGAGCATATCCTGCTGACAGATGTTGAAGTCAGAAAGACCAGAATGAGATGGAAAGGGCCCAGAGGATTTGTCCCTAACTTGACTCCTGTCAAACTGTCTCTCTGACAAGGATGTTTTTTCCTCCAGTTGTAAGCACGCAGTCCTCAAGGGGCTGAAGGCTTTCATCATTGCTTGCTTTTGAAGGGAAAGTTGTTGGACATGTGCCCAGTTAAGCTGCGAGCGGGGTGGGTTGAAATGCAATGGAAGAAGGCCAGCATGCACTTGAACCTGGCAATATTTGGCTTAAATTTGTTGTGTCATGATAAGGATGGGCAGTGCTTCCTTGTATCATGAATGCTGGTGTTCAGTAATTACAGATACCCTTCTGCTCATCATGAGAACCTTCTGGTCTAGAGACTTGGGGTTTTTAATTGGGAAATGGATTAGAATAGAAAGGGGAAGAAGGTTCGAAATCTGCACCACTTCTTTTTTTGTTTTGAAGTTGAGTGTTCTCTAAATACACTGTTGAATCTGGTTTTCAGTTTGCGTTGTTCCAGGTAGAGAAGGATCCCCAACTATATAGTTATTACTCCTTGTGCTGCTTCAGTTGTGTATTATCGCTCAGGTAGAGGAACTGTTCAGTTACCTAATAGCTATTATGCTAAAAAGTTCTGATTCATTTCATCTGGAATTGTATTTATCTTTCTTCTATGGCTTGGGATAATAGGCTCTGTCAGGTAAGAGATGTGGTTTGCTTTGTAGCAATCAAACTTAATATCTGCTTTTTCTTTATATGTGTGCATATATATATATACACAGACACAAATATTTTAATATGTCCTGCAATTTTTTATACAGCTTTGTAAGTTAGTGAGTGCTAGTCTATAGCTTGTGTACTACAGTTAGCTTCGCATGGGCATCCATTCTTCTATACATGGATCCACAACCAGAAGTGAGATAATATTCTTGACCTGAGATGCCTAGCACGAGAGTAGACACCTCAATTTGTGATACAATGCCTTTGAAGAGTTTGCTTTAAGTTTCCATTGCATACATTGAGCTCCCATCTAAGTTGCCATTCCATTTTAAGCATCTGGAGTGAGGAAACATTTTGGAAAAATACACTTATCTATTTAGACGTATCTCCTCTTGATTCATATCTGTAACTGTGTCTTATTTTAATGCAATTATATTGTTGTAGATATTTTTACTAGACATAGTATATGAATGCACAGGGATATTCTTATATATCAGGCAGGTTAAAAGCTGTATTCCTCTTTCTCATTAGGTTTCTATGCTTAAAATTAATAAGAGTTGGAAAACTTTATATTATGTTTGTATTTAGCATTTGAAGTTGAAATAGGAGGAATGGGGGGAAAGGATAAGATCCTCCTTTCTATTTGTACAAATAATTTAGTCTAGAATGAACATGAGCGTAACTTACTGTCTGTTTAACCACTAGATTAACAAATGAAAACAAAGGGCTCCCTCTATGGTTTCTCCTATAAAATTGCAAGTAACTGTATTCCCTAGTAAAGGGAAAAATTAGGGTTGCTTATAATTTCTTTTTTTACATATATGCATGTAATAGGAAAAATTAATGGTTTAAATGTATTGCTAGTATTTTAACTTTGCAAGCAGCATGTGTATGTGAACCTCCCGAGAGTTTAATGTTCAAGTTAGCATGAGTATTCAGCCCAATATTGATACACTAAAGAAACATTCTTGCTATTTTTATCTTTAACATGAATCTGTGCTTTGTTTCAGGATATTGCCATATGGCTGTTTAGCAACTGGAGATCACTCTGGTCTTATAGAGGCTGTTTCTAGTTCAGAAACCATTGCTGACATTCAGTTAAATAGTAGCAATGTTGCTGCTGCTGCTGCATTCAACAAAGATGCTCTCTTAAACTGGCTGAAGGAATACAATTTAGGGTAATTTCTACAGTTATTTTCTCATCTGTAGTGTAAGCTACAAAATTCCTGTAAGTTTCTATTTCAATACTGAGGAATGTGTGGCTCTTCTGGCAAGTTTGTTACTACTTATTTTTCTAGTATGTCAAATTCTGACTTAGATTCATGGTGCCCTTAGAATTCAAACAACGATCCAGCTGGAATTCTGGCATTTGCAGCATTTTGACTGCATGTTGTTAAGTTATATGGGATCTGGCAAAACAAACAAACCCAAGAAAACTACATGGGTCTCAAGTCTTGATGTTGTTGCCTTTCATAATATTTGCATTTCTCCTATTCTTCATAGTTGCTTTTTACAGCATTTTCTTTCAAATAAGTCTGGTTAGTTTTACAGCATCCTGGTGGGCTTCTGGTTTAAACAAGCAAAAATCCTTTTTGAGGTCAAGGCATGATGTGAATTACCAGTAGTATGCACTAATATTGTTTGTCTTTGTGGTTACAGAGATGACTTGGATCGAGCCATTGAAGAATTTACTCTGTCTTGTGCTGGCTACTGTGTAGCTACTTACGTATTGGGGATTGGTGACAGGCACAGTGACAATATCATGGTCAGAAAAAATGGTCAGGTAAAAATCTCCTCTGTAGGCAGAATAACTACAGTATCTCTGTGCAAGAATTATCTTGAGAACTTTTAATTTCTTTAGTGTCTCAGCAAAATTAAATCCACACTTTATTAGGACTGATACCTTTGTTTACTGAGAATTGAAGAGAGCTTCAAAGGGAGGAAATGCAAGACTAGTGGAAGGACTGACCAATGCCTGTTTAGTAAGCAATTCTATATTGAAGTGAGGCTGTTCTATAGAACTTTTTCAGAACATCCAAAAGGCCTGTTAATGGTTCAGATTCATTGAATAAAAGTAGCCTTAGAGTATCGTGCAAAAGACCATCCTTAAAAATACATGAATTGTGGTTTTGAGCAATGTAGTTTTCCTGACATTAGTCTCCACAGCCCACCTCTACAGAAGTTTTCAATATGGAACTCAGTACCAGCATAATGCTGTGACTGTAAGTCTCAAAACCTAGAACCTAGGTAAACTCTTAGAAACTTATTTTTCCATTTGTTACTTTCTACTCTAACTTCTCTGAGTTTATTTAAATTATTCTGCCTATAAAACTAGCAAGGGTTCTAAAAGTGAGAGTTTTATAGACTTTTGCAGTATTCTAAGTTTTTACCTACTAGAAGAAAGCTGAAATGCCCTTACTTTTGATTCTAAAATGGGAGAGCTGTCACAAGTTCCTTGAGGTTAACTTAAGTTCTACTAGGTTTGCTTCTGAAGCCCTTGGATACGATGATGCTGAGCCTCATGGGCTCCATCAGTCTCATTTTTCTATCTGATATTACCAACAACATGTCTATTGGCAGACATCAGAAGCTTAAACCTGAGATAATCTTTTGCACACTGATTTGTAGTAGTGGTCGCTCGTAAGAGTGTGGATGTTATCACTGACTTTAAGCAAATCTTGAAATGTTTAAATACTCCCAAAGGGTTGAAACCATGGGCTGTGGGGAGTAGCATTATAAGTTAACTGTTCTTGATACCAGGATCCTGCAGAGATACCAGTAAAGTGAAATATTTCACTGGAGAATTTAATTTTCACTTCTTGTTTTTTTAGCTCTTTCATATAGATTTTGGGCATATTCTTGGAAACTTCAAGTCCAAGTTTGGAATTAAAAGGGAACGGGTACCTTTCATACTCACCTATGATTTCATTCATGTTATTCAACAAGGAAAAACAGGGAACACTGAAAAATTTGGTCGGTGAGTATTATTGTGTTCTCTAACTTTTGTAACTGAGGTGATCTCTGGTGATAATTTCCAGCACACCAGGAACCTACCTGGGTTTGGTTTGCTCATTTGTACTTGTGCAGAAGTGTGCTAATATGCATTTACAATATTATCTACCTCTCTACCTGAACTAGAATCTATATACAAATTACATAATACATCAGAAACTGCAGCTCTGCAGTAGAAAGATACAGTTCTTTTTATCTTGTCCAGCAGGAGATGACAGATTCTTCTGGGCTTCCCCCCCCCTTTTTTTTTTTTTTTTACCTTCAGCAGCATTGGGCACTAGGGAGGGCTTCCACAGACTATTGTTCAAGCGAGATGAAGCACTGGACTTAGGAACAGGCTCCCTTCTGCCTTTTCTGTCCATCAGTGCACATTCAGTGTGCTAATCAATCCTGGCCTTACTTAGATGCTTAGGCATATAGAGCCATGTGCTCTTAATCCAACACTTTTGCATGCCCTGTCCCATCTTGGGTTAGAGAGCTACAATGGAACATGAAAGCACATGACAAGTGAAAATTAGGCTCTGTGATCCTATCTGTTCAGTCAGAGTTTTCTCTTTCCCTTCTGTGTCATTCTTACCAATTGACAGGAGGGGCATTCTGAGTGTATTCCTCTCACTTTGCTATCAGTTTTCACAGGAAGAATTAATTGATAGAGATATGAAATTAAGTACTTGGGTATGGCTTGATAAATCTTACAGCTACGTCTAGTAGAAGAAGCTGTACGTATATATGTAATGGTGTGTCCAGGAAGAATGGAAAACAACTGCCAGTGACCCATGTCTCTCCTGGAAAGTAAAGAAATCAGCCTGTAGCTCCATTTTTAAAACCATGAAGTAAAGGCTATTAGGTGACTGTGCTGTTGCCAGAGCTGTGGAATATGGAGTACTTTAAATGGCAGTAGAATTCCACTTGAAAAATGCCTCAGGAGATAATTTCTTCTTTGAAGTATAACTTGTCATCTTAGTCTGAAGGGTTCTTCCCACTTCCTGTGAAAATTTACAGATTAGACACTGGACGGTGCACATTTAGGGACATTGAGCAAGTTCTCAAGTGTCTGCATGATGGGTCTTTATGCCAGACCTGGCAGTCGGTTCAATTTTGACCAGGTTTGCAGGAAGGAATTACTTTACAGAGATGGGCTGGATAGGTAGGGACTGCTGTAGAGCTTTTGTTTTTCCACTGTAGGTCTGCTATACAGGATCATCAGGGCGTTTCACCTAACAAATTCTCAGGGAGATGGGACACTGGCATTACCTCTGGCATTTTTAGCTCTTTCTGAAGAACGGTGGTGTTTTTTTTAAAGCTTTTGGTCTTTTGTACCTATGTTTTAAGGGCTTGTTGGAGAGGCATGGGATATTTGTGTGGGAATGCATCACAGGTTCTGTAGACATCTCTGTCTTTTCTGTTACTGTGTTCCTATGATATATGTGTTAGACCAGATAACAATTTTTGGAAATCATTGCATGTATTTGTCAACTGTGTAAGTTCTTGTGTATTGTCTTCATTGCATGTGCTTTGTGGTTGAACGTGAAGGTTCCGCCAGTGTTGTGAAGAAGCATACTTGATTCTGCGAAAACATGGAAACCTATTTATTACACTCTTTGCACTGATGTTAACTGCAGGGCTTCCAGAGCTAACCTCTGTCAAGGACATCCAGTATCTCAAGGTAAAGTGAGATTTACAGCTCAGCAGGACTTAGCATTTTTCCAGTATGTGAATTTTCATTCTACGATGAACACATTTTAATGGTTTTTCATTTTGCTCAAGATTTCCACGTAGTTCTCAAAGCTTTCCTTTTCAGCTCTGTAAAACAAGGTCTGTAGTCAGTCCTAGCGGGCAAAGGAAACTATGAATATACGTTCCTCTCAACCATTCCATAGTGAGTTCAGCATCCCTGCATCTTAAATGTAGTCATTTCAGGGATGTTTTACGTCTTGGCTCATGCACAAGCATAGACTTGTAAAGGTGAAAGTTATTTGCTTAATTCTTCTTTAGTTTTATCTTTAAACCCAGGAAAAAACACTGATGTGTTGCTCAATGAATAATAGGTGAAAAAGCATCAAAACAGAAAAAACCAGAATGTGGTTTGTGTTGAAAGGTGGAGGAGGCCTTAACTGTGTTTTTTAAAATTCCTAACAGTACTTGTTTTCCTGTCATCTTAGGACTCTCTTGCCTTAGGGAAGAGTGAGGAAGAAGCACTAAAACAATTTAAGCAAAAGTTTGATGAAGCACTCCGGGAAAGTTGGACTACTAAAGTGAACTGGATGGCTCACACTGTTCGAAAAGATTACAGATCCTAGAAAAGTTTTGCATTTGCACTAAGCTGAATGTTACCTTGATAAGTGTTTTTAAAGGGGATCTGTAGTATGGACCAACAAAACTTCTTTTAAGTAAGAAAGAAAACAACAACAAAAAGAAATGGGCTGAAAAAATTCCTGAGTCTTTTGCACTCTGCTTCTGAATGCTTCATTCCAAGACTGTCTCTACAAATAGTGAACATCCTGGATAATCAGTTCCTGCTGACTTTGCACGCTGAGAGCTACTAGGCATTTTTAAAAATTCTTTGGTACTTTATGGAGGTGTAAATATTTGTTTTTATACGTTAGGGTAATGTGCTCTAACATACTCAGGAGGTTTGGAGACCTCTGACAGAACTGTTCTCTGTTTAAAGTTGGGACTTGAAGAGTAAATTTTTTTTTTATATCCTGATCTGGCTAAAAATGACCATATTGTGTATATTTTTCATATGAACTCTGCCCTACTGGCACAGATGCATTACTTCTACTGTAAATAGCAACCACGCTATCATTGTACTACAGGGAGCTGCTTAATGTCTTGTACTGCTGCCGAAAGAAGAGTACATATTGGGGGTGGGTGGGGGGTGGGCTGACCTTTAAAAATGATGCAGCATCCAGATGTTCAGAGTTGCACAATTTTGTTCCTCTGACGTAACACACTCAAAACAGAAGCCCTTCAGTAAGAGGAAAGTTAGGCCAATTCCAAACATGTCTGAGAATCCCTGGTGGGTAATGGTCTCCCATTCGGCCACTGGGCCTTTGTTTTCAACTCTTAGAGAGGCACGTTTATTTCAGGTTCAGCAAGAAGCTTCTTACAGCCTTACATTGAAACTTGTATCTCAGATTAGTTGTGCCATGCAAATGTACTGACTTATGTATGGAAAATTTTCATGAAATATACTACGCATAGTGATTTTTAGAGCACACATACCAAAAAACCCCAAATGTTTGGAAAAGCAAGTGTTTATGGGAAAAGATCATTCCATAAAACACCAGTGAGAAGTCATTAATCTTTTCTTTCTATATTTATTAAAAGTTTGCAGTAACGTTGCTTTACCAAGATTTATATGTTGAATATGGTTGCTTGAAGAAACTGGATTTGTTTTAATTTATTTAGCGAGGTACCAGGCTTTTAGGTGCTTAAATGGAGAGCAATTTGTTACGTGCAATAGGGAACTGCTGGTTAAAAGATGTAACATACTGTTTCTGAACATCAGCAAGATAGACTTTAACTACTGCTTGTTCTCCAAGGAACGCTGGTAGCTCTCAATTCTTGTTGACATTTGAAAGAGAATTAAACATATATATTTACTTTTTGACTAAACAGTTGTTTTGCATAGAGATATTGTTTTATGTAGGAATTTAATTAAAGGTGGTTTTACTTTGTTGAGAGTGATTTATTATTTTTTGATGTTGTTTTGGGGTTTGTTGTTTCTTTTAAAGGTCAAAAACCTATCTGGAGCCACATAGCATTTTATGTAGTGGTTTGATTCTCTTGTCCTCACCCTTCAGGCTAATCTGTCTGAAAAGACGTCTACTTCTAGAATATTGTAAAAGTAACAAGTGGTTTGTGGTTTGGGTTTTCTCTGTTTGTTTTGGGGTTTTTTTTGCTTGGTTTGGTTTTTATTTATAATGTAGTAGCATTTAAAGCGTGCTATGTCCCTCTTTTTAAGTTTTTTTTAATTTTTAAAGCAGATGAGATGAGGGGTAAAAAGAAACTACTTTGCAGGTGACAACTCTGAAAAAAGTAATTTCATCCTCAGCTGATTCACAGCATAAAAAATTTGCAGAAGTAACCATTCCTGGACAAGTTACATTTTTCACTGAGACAGAGTACTCAAACACCTCTGGTATGTCGTCTTGTTGAGGGAGACATAACCTCTCCCAGAACTCAAGATAAAGTAGGCAAGTTCACCTTGGCTGCTGGGGACTGGTGTGCAAGATATGTGGTAGGAGGGAGCATGATGGCATCTTTATATCTGTAGCTAAACAGGCAAGTCAGTTCCACGTTCCACCCCAGACTTCTTGTGAGACTTTGAACAAGTCATTCAAGTCTGTGCTGTAGATTCCCTTCTGCAAAAATGGCGGAAGTAGCATTGGCCTCCAGATACAGAAACACCTTCCCTCAATCACCACTGGGATATCACACAGAGTAAAGATGGTTTATGTTGTGAGATTTTTTTTGGATGTGCTTTAATGCAGGTTATAAAAGTACTTGAGATAGGCAATGTGATTTCCTCACCATCTTCTTTGAGATAGCTAGTATTTAGAGATGATTAGAAAACACTATTTCTGCTCAGTATTTGTATTGCTTAACAGCCCTTGAACAGGATATATTGTATTTGGTTCTTTACCTTCGCTACATTTATTCTTGGCAATTTATTAGCAAGAATGGGGAAAGAAAGTTAGAGGCTTGTTAAATGGTGTATTTTCATGTTTGGCAGCAAAAGAAAATGATGCATTTTCCTCATGCAAATTGAACTTACTTGGTCTTCAGAGAGCTGAGAGGATAGCGCATCTCATGGGAGTGCTTTTTCAGGTTGAACTCTCACGGATGAACCTTACATGAAGCAGTCATTATAAGGTCACCAAGGTTAATTCTGTGATACTTTAATGTTAAGTTTTATGTGGAATCCTGGTTTGCTGAATTGTATTAGTAAATAGATTACCACTTTCTGTGGGTTTCCATCATCCATGCTACAGCTTATGGCATAGAGATTATAATTCAGAAAATAACTAACTAATTAAATGAACTGCTTTGTGAAAAGTAGGAGGAGAGACAGTCTGTCCTCCACATTTTGTCATCCAAGAGGAGAATACTGAAATTTTGTCACATCAGTCCCTTAATTATTTCCGTACTTACCTCCCAATACCCAGCTATAATGTTAAAATGGTAGGTTAATGTGGGCTGAGTGGGACCATATTTTTTTCTTCTTCTGAGCAATTATTTTAGACTGCAGAATTCAGAAGGCATCAGATGGTCACATTATACTATGAGAGTTTAAAGATTTTGTTCATAACAGTGAATAGAAACATAACCTTTTTATAAGTGGAAGCCTTGGAAAGTATGTAGCTTTTTGCAGCTGTAGAAAAGAAACGTAGGCTACAACTTTGGTATAAAACACCTTCAGTTCAGATGGTCTCACGTTACGTCAATTACTTTTCTCCAAGTCTACTTCTAATCCGGTCTGCAAATTTCCACTGGAAAAATTACTTTTCTTAAACCAACTCTGCTTCTGAAGGCCTTCGTTGTATCTGTTGGGGGGAAAGATATCTAGACTGCTTTAAAAACAACTGAAATTGGGTATGTGTAGTGTATATATTGTATAAATTTGTTCTGGTTTTGATTACATGATTACTTGATGGGTTTGCTTTCTTCACCTTGTACTGTCTGATTTGTGACAAATGGCGACAAATGCTGCCTTTACAGTCCTGCTTGTCCTGTATTTGATTTCCAAGGAAAGAGCTCCCATGGATTTGCCCCTCACCAGTGGAGTTGCTTCCTTTCCCTTTTATGCTTGTATCAGTTTCATTGACAGTGGCATGTTAAGTCATTCACGTTCTAGCAAATGCCTTTGACAGAGCTTATTCATGTATTTAATATAATAGAGTCCAATATTACTCTTTGATTTCCTAGAGTTACTGAAATCAGATAATTAAATAGTACAGGCTTTTAATAATTAATATATCAGACTATAATCATAGCTTTATTCTTTAGGAATGATTTCAAGCCTGAATGTTTTAAGTATGTAATCAGTATTTCTATTATTATTCTTTTACAATATATTGTTTTAATACAATTATGTATCTGAGCTGGCTTTAAAATCTAAAACTGAAATCCTGTGCTCACATAATGCAAAAATTCCAGGTTTTGGCAAGTTTTCTTAAAATAATTTTAAAAATAACTTGTCTGGCACAACAGTGCTGAGAGATGAGGGAGTAGAGTTGTCTTGATGGAAAGCAAGTTTTAGTAGGTGCTGCCATACAAGATGGCAATGCTGCATTGCTGTTGGACCTCACTGCTTACATATGGCTGTGGGGTTTTTTTGTAGACAAATGTGCCTCATTCTGGCTTGGCTCACGAGATAGAAGTCAGACTAAGCTCAAGGTAGCGGTTTTATTGCCTGACCACAATACCACACTGACTACTATTTCCATTGCAAAAGTGTTTTGTCTGAAGCATGACTGCTGGTGGATGTAGTCTGGGCATAAGGTTAGTAGTGAAATTATTTCTGTAACTGGAATATCTTTGCAAATCAGTCACAGTAAGATCATAATCATAAAATCTCAAGTGACTAAATGGGCATAGGAACTGCTGATCTTTCATTTTTGGCGTGTCAGTTCAGAAAGCTAGCTTTGCCTTTCCTTAGCAAATTTGTTTAGATGGTGTGGATGTGAAAGCTTCCTCTGACATCTTCTGTGGGAGCAGCATGCATAACCTCATGCCCGCATGGGTCACTTAGGGAGCACAGCTAAATATCTGTTAGTTTGGGGGCTGGGGAGTCAGCAGAGCTGTATTTTCTAATGTTTCCGTGGGGACACTGAGGACTTTTTCATATAAACCTGAGTGTGCGGAAGGAACAAACATGGTCTCAGCAATACGCAGTACCAAACATCTCTGGAGCAGATTTCAGTAGCCAATCCAGGAAAGGTGCAGTAATTTTAACAGCTAATTTTACTGATAAAACTTGAGCACTGTGCTGCTTGTGCTACCTCAAGGCATAATCACAATCCTGTAGTTATTCTTTCCAAGCATGACTTCATGACTGATCAAGAGTGTATGTGCTTCCACCAGTGCTGACCAGAGAATTTATTTACCCTGCTCTCATTACTAGCTGTTCTTCAAACAGCATAGCAAAATAACATTAACTTTTGGTGAAGTGAGGAGAAGAGAAAGCTTTTTCCTTTAATAAGCTGGGTTTGCACACTACTGCTATTCAGATGCCTTTCCGATGTAATAGCTGACATGAGGAACTTACTCATGCAAACCACAAGGGAAAATTCTACCAGTCAGATGGTGATAGAACTTTACTACTTGTGTCACCTCTAGGATACTTGGCTAAAAGCTGGCTCAACTATGTAACCTATTGTAACAGGTTTTACTGTATTGGACTGTCAGATTTAAAATAATGCTGCTGTGATGAGCTAGTCCTTCATCCTTTCAGTCTGTCACCTTGCTTTTACTCAGGTGGTTATCTGGAGGAGTTACCCCTGGGATTGCTTGATGAAGAGGGGTGGGGATGAATGTATATTTCTTAAGTAATGGCATGGCTTATTCTTGGGAAACCTGTGAAGGATCACAGTTTAAGAATAGCAGTCATAGAGGAATGTAAAAGGTTAATTCTGATTTGCTGGGTATCATTTGGCTTTTATGAAGCAAATGAGTGGAAGCAACAATCAAGCACCACGGAAACATGGTTTCTGAGGGATACAATCCTTGTAGTGCAAGGATGTTTGTAAGATCTAATTTTTGGCTTTAGAAGTCTACATTTGGGCAGGAAGTCTGGGCACTTGCTGGGAGCGCCCAGAACCACTAAAGTCTGGGCAGAATTGAGGAACCAATTCATTCATTCCTACTTGTGAATCCTGCCTGAGGTTTTCTCCTGCATATCTTACCTAATGGGCTTTGGCCTGTGAGTGTTCTCTGGATGCACATTTGTGATCTGACAACCTGTACGACATGGGCAAAGCGGCTCAATCTTGTTTCTGAAATTGTCTCTTTACATCCTTTTGTGTAAGGAGCACCGAGTGTTCATTTGACATACCACAAAGAGACCTGAGCAGTATTGCTCAGGATGCTCTGGAGGATGGGAATGTCATATACATGACTCTGAATTCCTCCTGATGAAACTGTTTTCCATAGGGGAGGGTAGAAAAAACCCAATACAAGAATGGATGACATCGCTTAGTGCCCTGGTTTCAGCTGGGATAGAGTTAACTGTCTTCCTAGTAGCTGGTACTGTGCTATGTTTTGAGTTCAGTATGAGAAGAACGTTGATAACACTGATGTTTTCAGTTGTTCCTCAGTAATGTTTAGACTAAAGTAAAGGATTTTTCAGCTTCTCATGCCCAGCCAGCGAGAAAGCTGGAGGGGCACAAGAAGTTGGCACAGGACACAGACAGGGCACCTGACCAAACTGGCCAACGGTGTATTCCATACCATGTGATGTCACATCTAGTATGTAAACTGGGGGGAATGGGGGCAGGGAATCGCCACTCGGGGACTAACTGGGTGTCAGTCAGCGGGTGGTGAGCAATTGCACTGCACATCATTTGTACATTCCAATCCTTTCATTATTGCTGTTGTAATTTTATTAGTGTTATCATTATCATTATTAGTTTCTTCTTTTCTGTTCTATTAAACCGTTCTTATCTCAACCCCCGCGGGTTTTGCTTCTTTTTCCTGATTTTTCTCCCCCATCCCACTGGATGGGGGGGAGTGAGTGAGCGGCTATGTGGTGCTTAGTTGCTGGCTGGTGTTAAACCACGACACTCAGTTAAAGTACTCCCTAGGGATAGAAAAAAAATCTGGATTCCAGTCCCCTTACCAAACATTTGTTGGAACAAAAATGGAACAGTTCCAAAAGGTGAGTGGGAAGGATAGAGAGTCCTTTCCTGTATGGACTGGTGGCTTGGGAGCTTAGGAAGAGGGGTGATGAAACAGAGGTCCAGACTTCCCAGCCTGTAGTCTGTTTGCTTGGCTAAATAAAAGACCCCTTAATATTAACGGCTACGTGAGACGAAGTCCGTTTAGCCTGTTCCCTACCAAATAGCAAGGAATTCATCCTGCATGTAGAGTTGTGCCAGTTGGCATGGGAGGAAAAGATGCATGCTGCTAGTCTTGGGTTAATCTGCTCCAGAGGCTACTTCGACCCTTCACCTGTATTTATGAATTCCATAAAGGTAAGTAGTCTTGTGTGTGCCTGGATCTTAATGCTACCCACTGCCTGCTGTTGTGTATTGGCTAGTCACCGTGCCGCTCTCCTGAACATCACTGGGCAAGTCCTTCCATGCACTGTGAAGGGAATAGAGACAGACATCTCAAGGTGAGGGTTCTACTGGTATGCTTAAACTTTGAATACTGTTTTATTTGGTGCTGTACTACACAGATCTTTAACCTAAAGAAGGCTTAAATTCTTTGTGAGTTGCGATCATTATTGCTCCTTTTTAAGCAGAGGTTCTGGATCATAAGTTAGGAGTTGAAAGTCTGTAAAAATTCAGAAATTCTGGAAGGGAATTTGAATGTGATCTGTAATTTTTGTGGCCAGGATAGCCTTTAGAAGTCCCCTTCCCCCATCAAATTGCATACCCATGCTAGTTAATTAAAAAATAAATAAAATGTTTAATCTTCCAGACCACAAACAACACTGAAACGTACCTAGGCATTACAAATAAGTGTAATGCGCCCAGTGGTTTTGCATTTAATATTCACTTTCTCTTTTGCAGCTCAATGGGATAATCTTGTTTTCCTTGAGAGGAAAAAGAAAACTCTTTTGAAAATGTTTCTGAAACGATTCCCTGTTCTTAATAGCTGAGAAACTTTGTTTGCAGAGTTTATGCTAATTACATTAGTGAATGTGCATCTGCAACATATAGTAAGTATGAACTACAGTATGGTTATAATTGCTGACGCTGCATACAGATTGCACAGACCAAAGATCCAGTCAGCATGAATGGATCCAAGCTTCAGCATTTTGGATGTTGTCGGGTATCAACAAGGCATCCACATCAAATCCTTAATCACCTCTACGTACTTGACTTCCTGCAATCAAAGTACTAGAGCTGGCATCTCCTCCTCTGTCGTAGTGATCAAGCAGGCTGTGGGCAATGAAGCTGCTTTCTGAATGCAGTGTCTCACATTTTTGGCAGATGATTATTTCACATTTTGGACACATTTTCCCAGAGTGTGGCTGCCTTAAAGAACATATTTCCTCCTGTACTGGCTTCAGCTTTTTGGAACCTTTCTTGTGTAAACATCTTCTGTTGTCTTCAAAAAGCTGCCTTCTTCCCTGAGGGCTAGAACAGTCAGAAAGAAAGGTGACAAGTTTACCCTACACGCTTCCTGGATGAATGCAATCAGCAGAAGCGATTAGTGTGTGATTTATGAATCCTTCCTGAGGCTTTACCTAGGACACACTAGAAGCAGGTGCAATGTGTGGTTACCTGCAGAAAACAGGAATGGACAGAAAAAGGAGAGTCTGGCTCTGGTACTGTGGTGGCAGTGACAAGCCATTAGTTTTAGAACATAGAATTATTGAAAGGATTGTCACCATTTAAAGAAAAACATAAAAATATCATAAATTAAGTAGCTAGGTAGGAGCTTTCTACTCAGCTCTTTAATGTGCAGCCTTTCTGTGGGTGACTGGCACAAGCCTCAAGCATTTGCATGAAGAGAAATTTCATACAGCTCCATGTATTTAAACTACAGTCTTCTGACCTAGTAGACCTCACCTATACTACCATAAAGGTTCCTTTTCCAGTTGCATACATTATTATGCTGGTTAATAGGTAAGCCCTATATTGCACTATCCTTGATTAGAGATGGAAGGGCTGCAAGAAAAGCACTCTTGATGAAATTACATACCATTATGTTTTATATAAAACTACTTCAAAATCAAGATGCTAACCTACATAAATCCCTTACAAGAGCTCACAAATCAGTGCTGAACTGTAGAGATGATCTGATTTGGCTACATCACAGAAAGTTCTGTAGGCCCTGATGACTTGAATGTATTTTAAAAACAACTGCCATGCAATGTGACTGTAGAAACATATCCAGTAAAGTCTGAAGACTGACTCTTTCTCCATTAACATGAGAGTACCATGGGAGGAGGATGGCTACATCACTGGTTTGGGGTTTTTTTAGATCAAATTGGGGAAAATCCGTATTCATCATTTACAAATAAGGATCAAGGCCCAGAAAGCGTGATTTTACTGCTTCAGTTGCACTTGTCTACCTCCCAAATACATGCTTCAGTGAAATTATGGACAACTGAGAAAATTCACAGCTGTGATTCACTGACTCCTTTGATGTTTGACTATGTTTTCCAGTCCAGTTCCTCAGCGGTGCAGCAAGATAAATCCCAAAGCAAAGCCCTTGGTATTAGTTCTGCAATTGGATCAGTCTGAGAGAAGAATCTGGCTCTCGGGATCATTTCTGGCTAGTGTATTTTAATCTTATGTCGAGCTTGTAATCAGCTGCTGCGGCTATCAGGCTTAATGTAGTTAGCTGAGTAATTGCTGAGACTTGCGTGCACTTCCTGCTAAGACAGTAATTTCATGATAGTTATCAAAGACAGACTCTTTTTAGAAGGTCTGTATAGAAAACAGCTCTTGTAATGGATGAGAAAAGACACTTTTTGGAGACTAGTCCTGATCTTAGCATGATGCATACACTTAAGTTTACATCATGTTAAAGAAGAATGATAATAAGTACAGAGACCCAGGAAGAGAATTTCAAATCCTGTATGAATGATGATGATAACTGAAAGCTAATACATGCGCGAAGTGGTAAGCTCAAACTGATTTTTGCCTCTTTGCTTACTTTGGTTAAAAAAAGAGTCGTTTTGCATTGCTTGGCTTGCTTTTTTTTTTTTTCCTTCTACCTGAAAAGTAGTAAGCATAAAGGCACTGTTATAGGAACATAAGCAACAATTATGCTCTGATTCAAGAAACTTAGTAGCACCAAGTTGAACAGTGATTTTTGTCTGCTGCCCATCTGTTGCCACTGTCCATTACACCCTGGAGCTATGGATATTGGTGAAACAGAAACTGCAGCAATGTTACTTCTAGAAACAGTGTGGTGGGTTGTCACAACTGGCCGCACTTTGTGTGTGGAGGAATAGAGATGCTGCCCCTCCAGATCTCTCTTTCTGGGTGGGAGGAGGCATAGGGAAATGGTTAACATGCAGATGCACAAGGTTCGGAGACCTTAATTTCATATCTACTTCTGCCAGTGACTTGCTATTTTTTAGGTCAAGTTGTTTAATTAGCTCATAACTGTTTCCTTGTTTGTGAAACAGTTAATCAGCAAAGGTAATAAAGGTGTCTGTGGCTCTGTGAAAGGTGCTCTGGAAATAGTTACAAAATTTCTTAGTTAAAAATGTATACAAAATATAATATTGGATGTACTTACAGTTTATTCTTAGGAGACCCAGAGAAGAGGCTCAGTCCAGAAAACCTCTTCTTAAACAGTCGCTCTCGCTTTTTTCGGCTGTGCTTCCCATCTCCTATGCTTTCTACTGTGAGTTCCTTCTTCCCTTTGTGCCAGCTCATTTTATCTGTCATAACAACAGCACCTGCTGAGAGGAAAGCGGAAGTCTGAATAGCTCTTAGACAGTCTCTCCCTTACAGTGTTGCACTTGGTGAAGCCTGGATCTGTTACTCTACAAACCTGTAAGTGTCCTGGTTATGCAGAAGGTTTAGTTGAGATGTGTGAGCAGCTGCTTTCTATCAGATGCAGCAAATACCTGCTTTGAAAAATCCTGCAGATGCAAGGCAACTCTGGATATTCTTACTCAAGTACTATTCCATGTAATTATGGAAAGTAGGCTTGGACATTAAATATAACAAATATTTTCCTCTACATGCTCTCTTTCATGATTAGGCTAGTTGCTGAAAACCAAGAGAGGAGGTGGCTCATTTGGTAAAAGCAAAGAACCACGAGCCAATGAAACAGTTTTGTGCAGAGAACAGAAGCAGTGAAACAAGCATGAGATGGAACAAACACTGCAACACAAAAACCAGAACACTGAAAAGATGAAGAACCAACTGGGGATTTTAGTTAAGGTTTGGAAATTGTTTCCTTTTTCTTTTGATAAAGCAGTTGATTAGTCTGCATTTCCGCATTGCATTGCTTTGTCTCCAAGAATTATCCCTTTGGCCTCTCTGAATTAGTCTCTCTGCTCTGTGTTTGATCCTTAGTAATTTCATTAACTTTTGGTTGCTTGACTTGGAGGGTCGCATTCACCCCCTCCTAATGATTGGAAGTACTTTTCTATTCCTACCAGTTCAAAGTATTTTCCACAAATCACCTAAAACAAGTCACAGAAAGTTTGTAGGCTTAAAAACAAAATTGACAACCATTTTGAACTATGCACTTTTCTGATTTTACTCTTCATCTCTTCCCCTGCTGTGTGCCACCCCCCCACCTTCCCCCCAGCCCAAATCAGCCTTTCAAGGACAGTTCTCCTTAACCAGTTTTTACAGTAGGACATACACAGGCAGTAGGGACTCACTGTGCAAATGCTTTGCAGGATCACACCCTGAAGCATTTTTTCATTGTGTTATAATTATTTACCAAAATTATATATTGACACACGTTAACAAGAAACTATAAATACCTCGAAGGAACAAAGAGTGACACACCTTGCTACTCATGCTTGGTAATGAGACACCCAGCTCTTTAACAGGACCTAGGTAAGTTCGGCCTGTTTCTCCCACAGAAATGGCACTACTTATGAAAGAAATTACAAACAGTTCATTGACCTGTAAAAGGAAACTGTCACTAAAGAATTACTATGCTATTAAGGAATGAATAAAAGTTTTGAATGAAAGAAAATTACACATCTCGCAATTCCATTCAGTTTTCAATTTGTGACAAAATAATCGCAAGTTCAAGACCCGTTTTAGGCATACAGTGGTGCTGAGGTGGAGCTTTGCAGAACGGACCAATCTGTGGCTAATAAAATCAGCAACCGGTGAGGCAGGAATCTGCCTTACCTCTGAGAAGTGGGCTTCAAAGCCATCTCACTGCAGGGTCTTTCAGTACTAATTCCACTTGTCTAAAAGAGCAAGAAAGGAAAATGTAACTTTTCCTTTGGATGAAGATCATGTTAACAGCAGTGGACAGCATTTTCAGGAACCTCAGTGTTGTGTCTGTAGGTTGTCTCTAGTTAATTACAAGCAAGGCCTAGTACCTGCAAGACTTTAGATGCTTGCTGGTGACTGCTTTCATTCCTGGACTACCTGAGCAGTGTATTGGTGCCTCTGTAACTGCCTTCATATTTGTAAGTATGATTTCAGGACAATGTATGAATTGTGCATGGGGTAGGAAAAAACCCAAACCCCAGTAATTTTACGAATGAGACTGATCATTTTCCCTACCCAGGTCTGGCAGGCTACAGATGCAGGAAACTATTTTCCAGAAATGGAGCATTTCCACAGGCATCCCTCCAATTGCAGCAGCACACAGCAGCCCTGAGCTAGCTGATATCCCCTGGGGTAAAAGAACCAAGCAGAGCAAGAGGTAAAATCTTTGTGGTAGGGACTGTCATGCAAACACACAGGGTAAAAGATGCCAGACAGGAAAGGATGTCTGGAGAGAGGAGGTGATGTGACTAGCAACCTGGGAAAGATTTCTCTGTGTCCCCAGGATGCAGCTTTTCTGATCAAGTTCTGTGTCTCAATTAAATAAAATTTAAGCTGTTTGAACTAATTCTGATCATGTTATTTTTCCACCACAGGGTGTCTCTGTATCTCTTCTTACACCAAAGGCTTTTGTAGCCTTTAATGGCAAGCTGCAATCTCAAGGGAATGTAGGGCTAAGGGAAAATGTCCCCCAGCTTAGCTGTGGATTTTCCTCAAGATCGTGAGCCTTCTTGGATTGGAATGGTGACGCCTTCATTAGCTGTTAGGAAATTCTTCTTTAGCAAGTAAAGCCATAGTCCAATGATGGTATTTAATTTGGTTTTGAGAGCTCTCCTGTATCAGATCAAAGAAAGCTGCGGCCATATGATGTGGTGCACAGATCTAGCTTAAGCTCATTCTGCACTATGTCCACAATGTTTAAAGCATCCCTGTACTGGCACACTTCTGCTAAAGCAGGCAATGTCTGTCTGCCATTTTACCTTTATGTTTATGTAGGTATTTTCTGTTCTCCTTCAATCAGGATAAAGCTGGCATGAAGTCAACATAAACACCGTATCATGTGCTCTGGATAGTTTGTATATTAAATCTGTTTCATGTTGGGTTTGGGGTTTTCCAGGATTTTTTTTTTTCCTGAGTCTTATGAGCTTTGGTCTATCATCAATAGTTACTTGTTCCACCCTCCATATAGTAGGGACATGAAGTGATACCATAGAAACGGCAAGGAAGGTCTAGATAGCAGGTCCTTCTGTCCCAGGAGCTCCTGGCCACACTTGCCATGCATGACTTTTCACTTCCTCGGTATTCAAATGTGTTTTGGGGTTGAGGACTAAGATGAAAATGTACCTAGTAGCAGGTGGTCCCAATATTGGGCTTAAGTCTATGTGTGGGAGTTGGTGTGGCTGTATGCCATAGGGGTATCATATAAACATACCTTTGTCTAAGGATATCTGAAAAGTAAACTGTCCTCAGGAGGAAAGAGTAGTGGAGGAATTCCAGATGAGAAGTGCTAAGTGGTCTGTGGATGGATAAAGCTTAAAGCTAGTCAGGAATCTTCTGATTGTCATCAGGGCAGGTCAATTGCTTGAAACTCCAGCTTTTCATAGAGAAAATCCAGTTTGAAGTGTTTTTTCTAACTCCATCAGGAAAAGTTTCCCAGGACCAGGCTGTTATGGGTGCAATATGTGAGCAAGCTCCTAGTGATGTAGTCAAATGTAGAAAACTAAGGCTCAAAGTGCTGCCCTACGTGATATTTATTTATTCATGCAAATAATCAGCTTCAGTAGAAGAGACAGAATCGCCCTCCAGTGGCAGTAGGTATGACGAATCTTTAACACAGTGAGCAAGCTCTCAGGCAGTGGAGGGAGAAGGAAGAGAGGTTCCTGTGACTAAGTTGCTCTGAGGTGTTTCACCGTTCCCAAGGTGCTGGTTCCCCTTCAGAGCTGATAGCCGGGAGTTTGCATCTGAATCAGGCTGTGATAGCATCTAAGCCTGGATTTAGGCAATAACTGAGTGTCCTGATGTCTGGGCTGTGTACCACTGCTGTGGGTGTTGTCATGTTCCCTGGTTACTCTCTTTCTCCATGAAAATATTCAACTGGTTGATATCAAGTTTAGAAATTGGGACTGATGCGTTGCTCATCCCTAGTTACCCATACCTTTGCCTGTTGCTTTGAGGAACAACTCGTCTTTTCTTAGGCTTCCACATGCAGAAAACACAGATTTGACCTGATGACACCAATGTACCTTAACCCCAACAGGCACCCCAAGATCTGATGTCCAGATATGTATAAAAGCTCCCGTGTTCTGTGTAAGCCTTTGCCTTGCTTGGGTAGCTACCTGGTTTTAAAGGCTTGTGCTAGCTGTCACTGAAATTGATGGAAGGTTAGTGAAGGCATAACCAGTGGAGTATCTTTTTACAAGTAAAATGGAACAAGGTATCATTGGGGACAGCAAGGTTAAGTTCCCACTTCTTGAAAAACTGGCTGCATAGACTTTGTTCTTCCTTGGCCTCTGTTTAGAGAATGTGATGGCCTTGGTTTAAGTGCGAAGCAGCATGTTCTGCTTCAGGAGAAGTTTTGTTCTGTACAGGGCAGGGGCTGTGCAAGAGAAGTGCTAACATTAATGAAGGGGATTCAAGGGGGAGATTGGATGCCTGGACCTAGGTTGAGTGCGAGGTGAAGGCTGCAAGAAGTCGAAGCCAGGAGCACAGAGACTTGGCAATGGCTGTATTTCACCCAGACACAAAATCATTTAAGAAGCAATGGCTGATCTAGTAGCTTATCTGCCTCTGGTTTTGCTCTATGTTACAGGTAGGAATTACAATCCTACAACTTGCTTTTTTTCATTCGCAGGTACTCACCCATGATGGCACAGATTGAACTGCACTACCTCTCATGATTTTCTCCCCCCCCTTTTTTTTTTTTTATTTCTAGAGAGGAGAGGGAGAAAGAAGGTGGTTACAGAAACGCGCAAAGGTTTTCATCTAAATAACCCCTCCAAGCCTCCTGTCTGGAATGAGCCCAGCTCTGGTAACCACACCCCGGCGAGACGTTTTCTGCCCCGCGCGGGGCGGAGGCGGGCTGCGGGCAGGAGGGAGAGGCTCCGTCTGCGTTACTCGCTCTAGGACTTTCTCCTGCCTGGCATGAGGGTGGGGAGGGGGCACCGCTGTGCCTCGCCTCTACTTCCTACTCCGTGATGTGCGGCACAGGCATGCTCAGTAGCGGGTGCCGACCCCTCCTCTCTCGGCAACAGTGCCTACAAGACTAGGAGGGCGCTTGCAGCAGGAGCGGAGCCGGAGAGCCATCTTTGCTGGAGAGGGAGGCAGCCGACCCCGAGCCGCTCGGCGCCCGCTCGGCTGCACGCCATGTGAGTGTCGGGCAGCCCTGCCGCAGGAGCGCCGCCGCGGCGCGGCCCGGCGCGGCCTCGCCTCGCAGCCCCGCGCAGCCGGGGCGCCCGCCCCCGTCCCGCGCCCCTGTCCCGCGCCCGGCTGCGCCGCGGGCCGCCCCGCAGGGAAACGCGCGGGGAAAGTTGCCCGCCGCCGCCGCGGGGGCAGGAGAGCTGCTCGGCAGACTTCGCGGCAAGAGCTGCGTGTTACTGCCTCGCCGCTTCCGCAGCCGAGCAGGGACCAACTTCTGCCGTCCGGCGTCGGTGTGGTGTCTGCGGGATGTGCAGCGCGGTGAGCGGGGTGGGGTGGAGGGACGGGAACGGCAGTAAGATGTCTGCAGCTGCCGTAGCCCCTGTGGGTGGCATCCGTGTAGCTGCGGGCTCTGAGGAAGGATTTCCAGGGCGTGGGGCTCGGCATGTGTCGTTCAGTCAGCCGGGGTCCGTAGCAAGCAGCATCAAAGTCTAATCCACCTGCGGCTGCTGTTAACCTGCGAGCATTGAGATGGGGCTCTCGCTGCTGTTTATCCAGCTGCCGGGCAGCTGCGGAGAGGATTATTGACGTGTTTCTGACTCGGATTAATAGTTGACATACTGGGCTGGGATCCTCGACAGGTTCAAGTCAGGATTGTTCGATAGCCTGAGTCACTGCTTGGTGCTGCTTATCTGCAGCTAATGGGTCCTGTTTGTTTTCACTGCTTAACGAAACGTTTTCTCTCAAATACTAGCTGTCTGATCAATTCAGCCCCACCATCTCCAGTACCGATGGCTTCCTGTCAGCAGTGCTTGATAATAATCTGTTCCTTCTTGTTTACATCTTTTCAAGTATCTCTTCCAAGTCTTTACATTCAGCATTAGTGAAAGCGTTAACGTTCTCTGCTAGGCAGTGATGAAACCCCCAAAGTCAATTCTGAAACCAGAAGTGTGCTGAGGTAAGTAGGAATTGATCAGACCCCTGTTGATTCACAAAAGAATTCAGGTAGCTAAATGCATCATTTTACTATCATCTCAATTCATTGCTCATTCCCAGTGTCTCCTAAGGGACGGCCAGAGAAGATGTCTAAAACAGTCACTCGGATGTGATGTATGGGACCAAATATCTGCTGGTATTGGGTGGTCTTGGAGGAACTGGAGCTTGGTTGATCCCGACAAGATGAGGCGTGGAAACAGTCCTGGCAATCTGTGATTAAATTACTGTTAAAATATTTCTGATAACCAACTGTTCTTCATAAGGGGTTTTCAAAATAGAGTCTACAATCACATATTCCGAAATGTTGGCTTTTTTCTTTAATGCTATTTCCTATGTAATATTTCGGACAATAAGCTTCTGTCCATGTTGTCTGAAATGTTTCCAAAGCAAGGAACTCTCTGGACATCAAAAAAAGTTGCTATCTAAAAGAAGATTCCTTATGTAAACACTGAATCTAGCAAATTCAATCTAGCAAAAAAAAAAGTAGCAAAAGTCAGTTCATTGTAAGCTTCTGTTGCCTAGTTGTGTTTATGTCAAGAACTAGATGATGATATCAAATACTTTTATTTGTATGTGAGCTGTTCTTCAATGATTAATACAAGAGTTTGCTGCTTCAGTATTACACAGTGTAAGCTGTTCAGACACAAAGCAATAACTGTGATAATGCTTAACTTGTGTATGTTTCAGTCTTGGTGTGTACAGGTGTTCATGAGAGCATTTGTAAATAAAGTGGAAAGGGTGAGAGATATAGATACATATATGTATAATGTGACTCAGTCATACTTTTTCTGCAGGGGACTTGCATCAGACTTCTGACAAAAATTCTAAGAAACAGGAAAAGCAGTTTTTGTCTATTTTGGCAATATAGACTTTCAGTTTGATAATCCAAACAAAGCCAAGACAAATAAGCAGCTTGTCATTAGCAGTGTCAGTTGGCTTCTGTTTCATTACCAGATATTGTAATGAAAATTTTTTTTTTGAACATCTGCGTGAATATCATGTCCCAGTAGCTTCTGATTTACTGATGAACAACAGAGATAAATGTGTATTAGCTACTGACTTGTAGCAGCAGCTACAGTTGTAGTTCACTGGACTATAAAAGTTAATTGCTAGTGAGCACCAAATACTCTGTAGAGGTTATTTCTTCCTGCTGTTATACCTATAGAGTATTGCAAACATGGACTCTTCTCATGTGCCTATACAGACATGCACGTGAGACACGATGCTGTGTCTTCAGCTGTTGTGAACTAGTGTCGATAAATAACTCCTTCACTGGGTCAAATGACAACTCCATCTATCCCGGTGTGCTGTCCCCTAAAGCAGCTTGCAGGGAGTGTGCAGGGAAGGGTACAAGGAAACAGCGGGTATACAGTGGTATTCCCAGAATACGTTCCCAGTTTCCAGTGATTTAAGGCTCAGGGAGCATCTGAACCTGAGGAGAGTTCTTTGTATTTTGTGACTCCCAATGGGTTTTGTTGTTCTTTCAAGAAGGTGTCTAGTTGCTCCATTTGCAGTATCCTGTGGCAAGGAGCTCCACAGCTGGATCATGCAGGGTGTAAAAGCTGCTTCCTGTTGGTTTTGAGTTGGTTGGACTTCTTCTTGGAAGTCAGAGAACAGTGTTCCTTATTCACCATCTTCTCTGTGATTCATGATTGTGTATCACTCCAGCAGACCTGCACTGCTTTACATCAGGTGGGAATCTGTCCCTATAGTCTCTGTGAGTACAATCCAGGACAGGTAAGATACATTCAGGTAACAGACATATTTCACCTTGGTGCAGGCAGAGGAGAGGAAACTGTGACATAAAAAGGTTGAATGAACAGAGAAGAATATAAGAGGGATCTAAAGCAAGAACAGAGAGGGGTTGGACTATGCCAGTGCAGCTGGGAAGATTGTTCCAGGTGTAAGGGAGAGCACACAAACTTATTTGGAGGAGATATGAGGAGAAGTGAAGGGAGATGAGGAGAAGAAAATGGTGCTCAAAGCCGAGGTGCTTGTAGGTTTGTTCCTCTCTGGAAAATAGAGTAACAGCAGCAGGTGAAGTATATGGTTTTGTTTCTTTTACAATGGTCACATCTCAATAGGTAATTATATATAATAGAAGCTCATGGTGTCATGTCATCTGTTGTTTACAGATAGGTCAGTGACCAGACAGCAGGGTGCCTTTGATTACATTAAGCCAATACAAATGTGCTCTATTGCAGGGTACAACTTTTGTGAGACAAGCAGCAAAGCAAAGCACCTGGCTCTCCCCGGGGGCAGAATTGCCTTGCAGTATCTCATTCGTCGGGTAACAGTTAGAGCTTTAAAATAAAAAAAAAACAAAAAAACCCCTTCTGCCTGTTTTAGAGCAGCAAGGAGTACATCCTGGAGGGGATGGATGGGATTAAAATGGTTCCACCAGTTGTAATGAGTCTGTTCTGGTTGAGTGGCTGTCCAGTTTCTCTGAAAAGAATGGCATAGCTAAGGTCTCCTACTGTTAGTAGAGCAGTACTTAGTCCTCCTTTTGTGGGTATAATTTTATGAAACTTGGCAAAATCTCCCTACCCTGCCCTTCTCTTGTACTGATCAGCAGAGACAAACCAATTTAGTACTGTTCTCTACACAATACTGATCTGCTGCTTTTAGGGAGTTTAGTGGCTTACAAAAGTGCTTGCAGCCAGTGCATGTCCTAGGAAAGTATAACTGGCATGAAATGGAGGGGTAAATTTTCTGAGTGATGTAGCTGTTCTGTGCTGGTAAGTGTCTGTGTTCCCTTAGAATTGTGTTCTGAAAGAGCTCCGGAAATCCATGGTGGCAGGAGGATTTGAGTCCAGTGGAGCTCTCCGGGGTTTTACATCTGGTGGCCAGCTGCCTCAGGCCCAGAGAAGCTAGGTTCAGTCTTGACGTTTTCTGACGTTTACCCCCTGCCCCCTACAGTCAGCTAGAGGGACCAATGGTTTGAGGGTCTTGTAGTATTGGTTCACATAAGCATAGCTATAAAGGAGTGGGTTGATCTCATTTAAGGGATGTAATGGAGTTCATAGTGAAAATAACCAGGCTGTACTCAGTGGAGCAGGGCTGTGTACATGAGAAGAGGATGTTGAGAAGAGGAAAGGACCCCATTTTCAGCATGGTTCTATTCTGACCCTTGAGTGCTGGTTCTAAAGCTCACAGCTCTGAGTAAGAGCCTTGAAGTAAGGCCATTAGGAATAGGAACTGTTTAGTCTGCTGCTTTGAGACATCAACAGAGGGATGAATGTGTTTTGTTCACTGTTTGCTTCCCTTGACTTGCTCTTTTGTGGCATCATGCAGACAAGGATCTTCTTCATGTATTGCATTAGAAATAAATGCTTCCGGCTCACATGGTTATTCCTGATACACTCACTTGCTATTTAAAATAAGGGTGGCCCAAGTAGGCCATAAATGTTTTGGATATTTGGGTGATGAGTGTTTGAAAGTGTAGAGATCAAACTGAATGGTGTCTTGAGGACATCAGCCCAGAATGGGAGCAACTGGGAATTATATGTGACAAGTACAGACAAACTGAATATGTGTCACAATAAACATTCTTCAAAACAGGCTAACATGAGGTAGATGAAACCCAAATATATTTAATTTGGTGGTCCCTTTCCTTGTGACTTAGCCGTCATTCGTTCTGCTGTGCATTGGCCATAGCTTGTTCCTGTTGACTTCTAGGCATTTTGCATAGATAGTTCCAGCTGTGGAGTGACTTACAGGACACTTAAAGCGGCTGTAGTAGAAGCTGAATCAGTCTGCCAAAGGAGCATTTCCCCTTTTTAGATACCATTTACATAATTAATGTCTTCCTGAAAAATCAATCATTAGGCTGTAGAGCACCAGGCAAACCCATGTTTGTGTGCACGTGTGTGTACAGAACACTCCTGGGGTGAACAGGCATGGTTGAAGAAAGGAGAATAATGTATTAAACCTGTTCTCCCCTTCCTTCCACTGCCCTCCTGCCACCATTTGTAGGATGCAGAATGCATAGAAGATTCTCACTGACAGCTTTAGCCAAATGTTTATGGTGCCCTGGAAGGGGCAGCATGGACTGTCCCAAATGAGTTCAAATTGACTGAACTGCTAATTTTAAGCAATTATGACTTGGAGAATATCCTCTCACCTACATCATTCAGTATTCTTCGTAGCCATCGCCAGCAAGTAACTAGGCTGGTGTTTTTTAATGATGCAATTCCTTTTTCTGTGATGTGTGTACTTGAGCCCTCTAAACTCTTTTCCATTATCCACTGGACAACCACCAAATGATTGCAAGGTGTTTTCTTCTAACTGCTCAGTTATGACAACCTTACGTTTTTCTGTGTAAGGTAGTAACTTATTGAAATAGATCTGTCTGTACATTTGCAAGTAAGTGTTTTGTCAGTTGCAATCATGTTGTAGCTTCTGTACTGGGTGAAATAATTAGAATGGAAGTTCCTGACCAAATTATCTGAATTACCTGATCAAGTTCCTTGATCTTTTCAGATGCCAAATTTAATGAGAAATATGCAGAAAAAATGAAAGTATTCCTATTTCAGAGTAAATGAGAAAGACATTTAATTTATCAGGTGTTAACTTACACCTGCTGGACTCAGTATCACAGGGTCAAAAGATAACTCTCCTAGAAAACAGAGATTCCACTATGACAATCTTTTAGAAGATCAAAACCACATTGTTCTAGGAATTGCGTTTTGGGTTTTTTTTTTGTGGTTGGTTGGTTTTTGTTTGTTTTAAAGAACGTTCTCATCTATTGCAGTGCTCTCTAAATGTAAACTGGTAAATGTATTGGAATCAAGTGTTGTCACTGCATATTTATACATCAGAGCTGCAGTTTGCTTGTGGTTTGGAAGCACCAAATAGCTGACAGTTTATGTTTGTGAGGAGTCAGTACTGTGAACTTCACTGCAGTTTTTATTATGAAGAAACCTGTCAATACCATGCAGAATTGAGACAGCCTTTGCAAGAAGCTGGAGACAGAAACAGAACTGATGGGCTGTGGGAATATACCAGCGGCTGTGATGTGTCCTGCTTCATCAAATGGTGTCCTTATACTGAAGTCTAAGCAGGAAAGGAAGTGTCTACAGTGTTTACAGAACTCCTTACATGGTCTAGAAAAGAGTCGAAGAGAGGAAATACACAGTGATAAGTGTTGCACTGAACTCTTGTTAGTGCCTGGTACTGGATAGATGCTGATTTTCCTTTAAGTTGCTCACACCAGATCCAGATGGGAATTTATATACTGAACTTTTAAAATTTTAATTGGAAAATGAAATTGAAAAATTGAACAGTATTAAAAATGCAGTCATTGTAGGGAAAAGGTTTTTCTTATTTCCCATTCTGGATGCAGAAAAATATGTTATGTTACAAAATTATCAAAAGACTTTGCATTCTTTGAAATTAAGTTGCAAAGTTTGGGTTTAAGTAACTTCTTAAAGGACTATAGTGCATGTGTTCAGGAGACATGCTCTGTGAACTGTTTTTGGAGATATTAAAAAATCTGACTGGACAGTGTCCTAAGCAGTCCAGTGGGCCCTGCTTTGAGCAGAGGGTTGGACTAGTTGATCTCTAGAGGTTCCTTCCAACCTCAGTGCTTCTGTGATTCTGTTTGAAAAGGTCAGTCAAAACTGAATATGTTGAAGTTAATTAAGCTAACATTGGCTGTTTCCCAAACATTCAAAACTTTGACTTTTCATCCATGGTAACTTGGTAGCACTTTCGTCTTCAACCTGTTGGTAGTGGATGCCACAGAAATACCTGTAATAGAAGGGGAAAACATATGGTATTTGGGAAGGGAGGAAATGTGGGAGTTTAAAAAAAATAATAAATGCAGATCACTGGAATGCATTATTAAATTTGGCTTGAATGTAAAAGTTCATATTCCTCCCACAGAGAACAAAACCCAGGCTCCCTGCAAGCGAGCTTTCTCATCTTTCATATTCAATGCAATCTTCTCGAGCTTGGTGTCTGTTCCCATCTCTCTACACCGTGTCTTGCAATAGCTTGGCAGTTTGGAAAAAGCTATTTGTTCTGTTCCCCTGTAAATGCTGTCTCAGTAGTGCAGAGTGCACATTTTAATAAAATCATATGTGCTATATCAAGTTAGGGTGTCCAGATCCATAACAAAGGAGAAGCAAATCTCACTGTCACATGCAGCAGACTGGAAGAGATAGGAATTGCTGGTAGTAAGTGTAATGAACGGGTTAACTTTGTTCATGAAATCGAGAAGGGTGAAGAGACATATTGAGAGTTAACATATGCCTTGTGTAAATAACAAAAACTTGCTTAAGTGATGCGTGAAGGTCACGGGTCACGGGAGGAAAGCAATGGCTATAACTTACTAGATAAGGGGGGAGGAAAGCAATGACTATAACTTACTAGATAAGGAGAGGAAGGACAACAGCTGCAATTAACAAAGACTGTATTTCTCCACATCAAAAGACATTCTAAATCAAAGGATACTCATCCTTGAGAAAATTTACCGAATCTACATAGTAACAGACCTGCACAAGTGAGGAAAGAAGAAGCAGGACAAGGCGGAGACTTACAAGAAAGGGGGTACATGAAATGTATATAAGGAATGTAACGGTAACATAAAGTTGCGGGCCTGTGGCGGAGCATTGCCTCCCCGGCCGCCCAGCGCTGTTTTGCTCTCTTATCGCTTGCTAATAAATTTGATTTTTTTTGTCAATACAAATTGGCTCCTCCAATTTGTCACGAGCGTTTATAACAGTAAGCGAGGTTACCAAGGAGTGGTGTGCTGACCGAGACAGGAGTTGTGACCCCCTGCTACAGAGCTGTGGCTGTTGCAGCTCAGTTTGTAATTTATAGAAATGGTGGATTTAATCCCTGGTTTATCTAGCAAGATGGTGGTTGTTGATTAGCACAAAGGACTGTGTTGCTTCAGGGCATGGCTGCAGAGGTGGTTCTTTCGTCTGTGGAGCTGTACAGGAGCTCTATGGGCACGCTTGGCAGAGAGCACTCCTTACATCCATGCTGGTAGCAGGTACCTCTTGGTTTTGGGCTGTCAGAAGCAGGACAGATTCTTAGCCCAGCATCTTCCCTGCCTTTCCAGATCTTCTTCCTCAGTCTAAATTTCATGTACCTCTGGAGAAGAGGTGAGGAGCGAGCTTTCCCAGTGATGCTTGTGAACTGCAGTTCTTGCTGGAATCAGTCTCTGAACCTTCAAAGGGACCAATGCACCCAAAGTACTCAGCTCTACTGAAACATGGTTGCCTATTAAGAGCAAGTGTGGGTCTGTGAAGAAAAGGACTTGGGAATTGGCTCCATAGGCTTCCTAGAATCTCCTCCGCACCCACAGAAAGGCTGGGGTGCTGTCTCTGGGAGGGTGGGGGGTGTTATAACATACTAGTTGCCCTTTTAGCCACTGAGGTCCTGAGTGAGGCGATGTGCCAGCATTTTAGAAGTAGACGGGGCCTGGTAAAGCTTTCCTAGAAACAATGAAAATCATTAATTACCCCTAAACCCACTTGTTATCTGCTTCAGGAGGTTAATGGTTAGAAATTACATTTGTTCATTTGAATTCACATGCAAAAATAGCTGCTCTTTATCATGCTAGTGAATCTGGCCCTACTCAGGGCCTTAATTACAGTCTGCTGCAGTAAGGCAAAGGGCACTGCTGCTTGAAAGCATAAACCTGATCTGCTGTAATCTACCAGCTTTTGGCACAGACTACCACATCAATAGTGTTTTGTACATTATTTTGGAGTTTAGAGGGGAATTCTAAGACCGGACATTCCTCATTGCTCTCCTTTTTGTGATCCTGAACAACACTGAAAAAAAGAGGGGGGAAAAAAAAAAGTCTCTCACACACACGCTTTTAGGATGATCTGTGGGGAAGCTTCCTGAACTCTGGCTAAGTTTGCCCATAGCTTTCCCCCTTCTCTTTCCTTCACATGTCTCCAGTAGTATCCATTTCCAGCCTGTGCACAGAGAGAATAGCTACACCCAACAGCTGTCACCCATAATGACAATTCATATGGGGAAAGGGGAAGGTAAGCAAAGAAAGAGAGCTTTAATCAATAGCAGCAAAACCAAAGTTGTCATCTAACCCTGAAAGGCACAGAGCACTTTGTGCTATCGCCGAGCAGCTAAACAGATTGGCATGGCACTTCGTGCTGCCAAACATACTGAGTGGGATCAAATCTTACAAAACAGTTACCACAAGATAATTGGAATTGACTATAAGTAAAAATGCGAAGATTCCTAAACAGGCATCAGATTAAGCATCAGTAAGCAAAACCGGCAGAATGACCTTGCATCCCTTGTATGGGGTGAGAGTGGTGGATGCTGCAGGCCTGATTTGCTAGGCCTGGTTCTGGCCAAGTACTCATATTTGCAGGGCGCAGTTGTGTACAAATATAGCTTTGTTTGTTTTCAGTCACAAGTGCACTGAGTGACAAAACAGTCCTTCCAGGAGGCTTTGGGTATCTGGTTGTTTCCTACGATTCAAAAGCTGACTGATATTTGATGAAGACATATATAGCCCATCAGCTTACCCAAGAATTTCAAGGCAGAATTCTCTGAGCTGGTGTCAGTGCTGCAGTTGAGAGCCTTTCTGCTGATTGGGATCTGGGGAGAGCTCAGCTTGAGAGTGGATACTGCCAGGATGAATCAGCAGATATCTTCCTGGAAGCAATCGACAGTCTGGATATCCCAATTGTTTAGCAGAGACCCACCAGGCTATAAAGTCTGCTTCTGAAATGTTGGATGAGTACTTTCCAGCGAGGAGCTGTACAGTCATTCCCTGACAGCTGTGATATTGTCTCCCACACGTATATGAAGATCACACAGTGACATTTTTCAGCAACTTTGTTTACTACATGATATAAGTACAAAAATATTTCAAGTCACTTAACATTTTGATGGTTTTCTCTTTGCATTGAACATTTTAGGGAGACTACAAGGGAATGGAAGGGCAGAACATGCCCTGTGTGTCTTGGCATGTTGACACTGACATGCACATTTTTCATGGCAGTTCTCAATTACTTCATGCACATGAAACAACATGGTCTCTTGTATTTCATATTCATAACTGATGCATGGCTACAGCAACAATGTTAAAGCAAAGACCCTTGTATCAGCAGGTTCATTGCTCTTGTGACAATCAGTTTTATGCAGTTAACTCTAGGGGAAAATGAGCAGATTTGATTTTAAGTTCTGTGCAGAGACTGAAATGTTTTAGCAGTACAATGATCTCCTAACAGAAATCACAGCTGGCAGGTGCTTTTCTTGTTTAACCCCCACCTGGCAAAGTCAGTTACAAACTATGCAACTTGATATGTTTCTTGTTGCTGACTCTCAGTTAGCTGTTTGCTGAGGATCTCCTTCACCACCACAGTTTTAGAAATAAAGCCTGTTTTCAGTCCTGAGCCCCCTCTCCCAGCCTTTCCTATTTCATAAGTAGTCTGGATGGTGAAACTTGTAATGCAGAAAGAAGGCACTTTTGACTTAGGCTAAAACATAACAATTACAGAATCAAACGCTCTCTGTATTTGGGCAGAGGAAAGAGCTTAACAAGACAGTGTGTGTGTATGACTCAAGAGGGGGCCTGCACCTTGGGGAAGGCAGCATTGTACCCAGAAAGAACGGACTTGCTCTCTCAGAAATACTCTCATTCCTGTGCACTGTCAGTGAACAAGAGGTACCAAGATTTCTGAGTAACTTGCTGTAGTCTTGGAGGAATCTGTAGTTCTCGTAGCAAGTAAAAGAACTACAGAAACCTTAAGTTTGATTGCACTGAATGCTTGCTAGTATTTAAGTCCTTTAGAAGATTAAGTGCTATGCTGCAAAGGGAAAAGGAATCTAAGAGGTCATATCTGTTTAGGAAGTTTAAATCCAAAATCCTCAGAGACAACATGGCTACTGGCTCTTGATCAGGCTCAGCTCAGAGCTAAATCATTCTGTACAAGATACTTTCACTCTGAGATTCTGCAGTAGCATTGCATAACTTGAAGGAAAACATTAAAAAAAGTAGAAAAAAATGTAGTTCAGAAGGTAACTCTCAATGAATTAAGCATTACATACTTTGCTGAGTGAACCTGAAAAATCCCCAAATATTGTAAAACATTCAACAAAACCAGGGACTAGCCAAATGTTAATTTAATTTAAGACTGCACCTTTTTCTTTTTGTTGTTGTTGTTTGGTCATGGTGCTTGTCTCTGGGTTTGTTCTAGCATTGCTTGTCCTTAGGACTGAATCTGGTTTACAGCGAAGGCTGCTGTTTCCCCATCTTGGACGAGAGTAGTTGTGCTTCAGTGTTTGGATATATGCAACCATTAGCAAAACTCCTCTAGTTGAAAGGATTTTTTTCAAAGGCTTATGTTTATTTATATAATCTTTGTTTTGCTTTGAAACTGTGCAGGTTGCTTATGGTATTATGCATGTAAATAGCAAAGGAAGGTACTTGATAAAGATTTCATCATATCTTTAAAAAAATTGTCATCTGGGATTTAGGATAAAAAATGAAAAACTCCTGTTAATTGAAGGGCAGTGGGGAAGTATTGTGAATAACAGACAGGGGATAGCAACTTGGTGAGCGTACGTAGAAGAGGAGATAAATATAGGTGTTTATACTTGCAGCTTGCTGCACCGAGCCAGCATTCAGTCTCTTGACAGCACAGTCACATAACAGTCTCTGGCAGCCAGGTGTCTTAGGTGGTGACTCATACGCTCAATACAGTGTTCTGTTTTCATTGTGGTCCCTTGTTAACCTGCAGATGGTCTATCTCAAAATCTGCCTTTCCCTGCAACTTCCCAGTGGTGAATGTGACTTGTCCGCATATATTTGAGACTTTTCCCTTCCTGAGGTGGCTCAGTTACAGATTGATTATATATTCACCAACCAGCAAACATCAACTACAGCTCCAAGTGACAGAGGGCTCCTAGCCTAACTTTCTGTGGAAATGGCCTTCCTTTGAATCTGTACTGGGATGGCAGCATGCATTTCGGGGCTCTAACAGCAGAAGCGTATCGAACAGGCTGTCAGTGGTGACAGGAGACAGGACTACAGTAATTCCCTCATGTTGTCAAATAAACAAAGGGAGTCCCTCTGCTCTGAGCTACAATTTCCTTTAATTTGGTCCAAGTAGAATAATCTGTGTTTATTCTTCTTGGCTGTGTCTTTGAGAGAATAAACTAGGCAAATGTGGCTTCATTCTTTCATATCAGAAAAGACTGGTTGTAGGCTGAGTTCAGAGGAAAATGAATTTAGAATATGTGAGGAATTAAGGTGAGGGCTTTGACTCTTTCTTACGCCAAACAGAACTTTTGAATTTCCCCAAAGCCTTTGCATTTTCTGTTCTGCCAAGCCCCAACCTTGTAAATGCTTCTCTCAGAAGCAGTACGGAAAAATGAGAATTGTCAGGATGGAGAACGCTTCTTTTGCTTTAACCTCGCATCTTAAATGGCAGCATCGTGGATGCCTCAGCATTTGCAAAAATACTAGGCACATGAGAGATGGTGTGACCTCTGAACAAACCAAACAGCCCAATACTGTCTCGTAATGGAGACTTGAAATTTTAAGCAAAGCTTTCCCTCTCCCAAACTCTTTTAATTAGCTAGTAGAACTCTAGGTATTCTTGCTATGTACACACAGAGGTAGAGAGGTGGTCATGCTAAGCCATCCTTTCCCTATTTCCAGTTAAAGAGCTTTTTGGGCAAAGGCTGACTGGCTTTGTACTGAACACGTACACTGGGAGCGCAATGAGGAGAAATAGGATCTCTGCCCTGCTAAAAATGAAGAAACATGTTAAATTTCCCTATGTAGTATTCATGCAGGAACAATTACCTGGGCAATACCATTGCTTCTACTGCCAAACCATGTCTGTCAATAAGCCCTATAGCAGGGCTGAATCAGGGATCGCATGTCTTTGGGATGGAAGAGATTGCTTCTGCTTCCTTTTTACTGTAGCTACAGAGACTGAATGAAGAGGACACAAGGATAGACTGGGATGCACAACCCACTGCTACATTAGACATCACACCACCTCACTATTGCACAGAGAAGGAAATTAGTGCTGTCTGTCCTCCTGTTATCAAAGTGGAACAAAGGGAAGATATTGTAGTTGGCTCTCCTTTCCCATATTAAAAAAAAAAAAAAAAAAAGAAAAAGACTCAAGTAATTAAAGATAATCTTTAATTACTAGATCTCTGTCCAAGTAATTGGGTGTGTTTGGAACTGGGAATTCCTTATAGTTACTGCCATAACCAAAATAGGGTTCTTTTTGAGAAGGCTTTACTTTTCCAGAATAGTGTATTTTGTATTTCCAAGTACAACATAGATTTTATATAGAACTTGCTCTTGGGCATATTCAGGTAAATGTTCAGGATGCTTAACTCAGAGATCAAAAAGACAAGTAAGTTGACCTTACAAAGATTATGAGAGAAGATATTAATGCTCTATGTAAGTGTGGGATTTCTAGGTGAGAAGATATTCAGCACAGGAACAAACACCTCTGCCTAGGAGCATGCAGATTTTTTTTTTGTATTGCTGATGTTTTTACTGACAGCTGCTTTGTACAAATGTGTATAGAGAATGCTCAATTTAGATGTTTCCATGATGCTGTGTAAGAGCTATTCCACATATGAGCGTTATGATGCAAAGCATGTTCTATTTGATAACTCAGTGTTTTGCTCTGTCTTTAGAAATAAAATCCTGAGGGGCTGGTGTTTTTTGCGTGTGTGTGCATTAGATGGGTTGTTTTGGGATAGGCAATTTGTTTTGTTTATTTTTCAGACTACCTAAAATGGAGAATTTGTTTGACAAATTAAAATGTTGGAATTCAGCCTCTTGGTTTTGGGGCCTCATCTCCAGTCCACTGAGGTGGCTGTTGTCCCAGTTCAGGCAATCTGGCTTTGAAGACTACTTGTTTCTTCTCAGTAGTACTTTGCTTTACACAGGATGTGTTGTTGGTGCTTATCTCCTCTATGTGGAGATATCCTTTATAGCAAGTTTAATGACAACAAAACAGTAACAACTATGTTAAGTCATATGTCTATAGCATCAGAGAAATAGAGAATACATTTCACAGAGGGACAGTGTGTGGCTATTGTCTGCACAGGAACTAGCCCTGTTCATAAAAGCCAAAGGTTGTGGACTGTATAATACCATACTAGGTAGAAGAGGATGCGTCCAGAATCTTCTCATTCCTTCTTGTCCCCAGTCTGTAATACGCATCTAAGTAAAGCAAACTGATTCTTGGAATATAGTACTAGTCCTGTATTAGCCATATACAATTGGCTGAAATCAAGAGAAATGTGTAAATGGCCCACAGGCCCTGGGTCTCTCACGTCTGGTACAGCAGGGCAGAGCAACAACATGAATAAGACAAGCAGGCAGTGATTTGAAAGTTCAAGTGAATGCATAAGGTTGAAAACTCCTTGAAGAGGGGGGGGGAGAGATTTCCCTCTAAAACCACCTGTCTGCAAGACAGAGCTTTTTTTTTAAGTGGGGGAACAAACAGTGGATTTCAATTGGGATAATGGTTTTAATAGGCTGAAAACAATCAAAATACCCCTCTGTCTTAAAGACTATGGTATTGGCAACATCAGCACTGCACAGATTTTCACCATATAAACATTGACAAATGAACCAAAGAAGATTTAAAATCTTGTTGGAAAACTAAGACAAATACAGCCATTGTATATATTTATGGATTTTCCCCTTCAGAATTAGCAACTTTTAATGGGAATTAAGAGAGAAGATAGAACATCATGGTTTAAATTGAGTAGCATAAGTGAGTAAAAATGATTTATGTAGTTCTCTTACATGCTTATGATTGTCCCAGAGCTTTAATGAATGTCTTCCCTTTGCTGATGTCCTCCAAATTTGTGTCAAAGAATTGAGTTAAATGCGCAGCCATGCAGAACTATCTGTAGGTGCTGCTGTTTGCCTCTCTGCTTTATCTCTCTACACATTTGAGCAGTTGCATCTCCACAAAACTGCTGTTTTTTTCCTGAATTGATAGTGATGCCTACATTGAGAACCCTGAAATTTCAGTTTTCAACCTTTATTTTATCATGTTCCACTTCTACAAAGCGGTAATCACAGTGGTGCCCTTTTGGCACGTGCTGTTCATGCCAAGCCCAGAGCAACCAACCTGCTCTGTGGAGTAAAAGAGAGTGCTACTCCCATGGATACAAAAGTGCAGTGTCTCCTTCTCTTCCAACTCTTCATGTTTCCCAAAGCCATGTATGGCTTTTCCTTCATATACTGTCAATTTTATCACCAATCATTTCCATTTCAGTGCTGATGTATGGAAGATGATAACACACAAAACATTGCTACAGTAGGGTACTACTATGAGATGATGCTGGCAACACACGCAATTAGCCATATTTAATTTCGTCTCTTTTAATAGCTGGGAAGAAAACATATGGAATTAGTGAGCAACAAAACCTCAGTTTTCATTTGAAAAAGGAAATAGAGAATGATTCATCCTAAACCCATACGCTCCAAAGGAGGAAGATTGAATTATTAACAACATATCTAAACATGACGGGTACTGACACCTTCATCTCTTATTTTTACTGCCTTGGATTTTCTTCACATGCAGTGAGAGAATTTACACTACAGAAAGTGTTAATGGTTTCACACTTCCTACCCATTTTTAGCTGCCTAATTTATGGAAAGCCATTACTAGGTGAGTCACTGCTTTCACAGGATTAGTGTGTCTGAGATAGAACTTTGGGTGTTCCCTTAATTTCCATATTTGCTTGAAAGGAACAACAGATCCACATTAAAACTGTTAGCATTTGGTTCTGCAGTAGAGTTTAGAGTCTCTGCTCTACTTGATCATGTACAAATACTGCAAGAGATGCTCCCTGTCCCTATAAGCTAACAAGCTAAACAAACACGAAAGTTAGAGACCTATCTGCATTATAGATGCCATGAGTCAGGGTGTCTCATTGTTCAGAATTTGTGCCTAATTGGATGGGGGTTAAATATTTGCAAAGATTACAAACAGAAGCAATACTAGGAATCTCACTATACAATAGCTATTGCAGAAGCACATTTACTGTCTTGTTGATCTTAAGAGGTTTTGGTTAGACATGCACAAGTTACAAAAAATAACAGCCAAGCCTGAGGATCAGGGTTTGCCCCTAATAGTAAATGAACCATGGGTTGAAATACATTTGGACTGTCTGTATCATGAATGTAACAGGAGAAATGCAGTGTGTAAAATACTTAAGCACTGAATAAAGGGTAGATTTCATAGCCAATACTCTTTGTAATAAATAATTCAGAAAGATTTGTTCAGTTTTGAGAATGGTCTCCAGGCAGTAACAGATAAAATTTAAAGGAAATCTTGAAATTATTTTTTTAGCTAATTTACTCTTCTATAAACCTCTTAACTTGTCGCAAAAGACATGTGTTAACTATTATGAGTCTTTCACCCAATTAGAAGCTCCTAAAGTCTAGGTAGGTTTTTTTCTGCTACAGATTTTTGGTACAGATTTACCTCCAGAGGCTGTTTGTTTCAGTTATGTGTAGGTTTCTTAATTAAGGAGCCCGTATCTCACTGCACAGCACGTACCAGGTAGTACAACTATCCATCTGTAGCTTCCGCATTTGCCTTGCTGGGAAGTCTGTTTTGCAATTGAGTCAGTGTGGACCTGTGGGTGGGTTAACTTTGAACTACTGTCCTAAAGAAATTATAATTTTGGGGTGCTATCTGTAGATAAGAATGAAATGAAGCATCACTAGTTCTCCCTCTTTGTTTTCCACTGGAGAGTTTGTGGGGGATGAAACTGGAGAAATGATGTTACAAGTAATTTATTGCTCAGGGCTCTTTTTCTCTCCCCAATTTCTTTCTATTCTGTCAACTTCTTTTTTCTCGCACCAGTTATTCTGACTTAAGAAATTACAAAGCTCTCTGTAACAGTGCTTGAAGATTGGTATGTTTGCTGTATAAATTCTGAGGCAGATCTTCAGCTGGTACAAAGTGAAGTAACTCTGAAGCCACAACCTTTTTTTTTTCAGCTAAAGATCTTTTCTAAATGAGCTATCCATTTTTTTCCTAGGGTTTTGAAAATGCATGAAAGATTTTAAAAACGAAAGGAAAAAGTAGACAAGTGAATGATATGCATAAGGTTGGGAGACAGTTAGTTACTGGTGGGTTGTTAAATGCTAAGTTACAGAAACTAAATATAGATTGCTTTAATCAACTGGTGTATATACATGTCTTTATGTGTATCCCCATGTGTACACTTTTGAAAAAGGTATTAGAAAATCGCAAATGACCCTTAAAATCTATCATCAAACTGATCACATGAGAATGGTTAATAAGTAATGTAGGCAAGTACAATAAAACATTCTTCAAATGCTGTTTTGCAATATGAGTTTGTGGAGGAGATACAAGCCCCTCAGAATTGACTTTTATAAGAAGATTCAAAGTACTTTGAGTACTTAGAATTGAACTGTTCCATCATGCTCTTCCAGTAGGATTTTTTCTTAATGGGAATGTGTTTGGACTACATATTCACTGGCCATATATGTGGATTTTCAGGCTAAAAATATTTTTAATTTTATTCTGAACTTAAATCAATACAAACATTTTTGGTGGATGCTTTTATTTGTACTTTCAAAACACCCCACATTTTTCATGTTCTTATTTCATTCAGGGCAGTTGAGTGACTGAATGCAGAAGAAGAAAAGCAGCAATGTTCTTTGAAAGCTGAATTATTGCCTGGTCATTTGTTACACCACTTCTATGTAAAATGAACAGTGTCTTCCTCTCCTGGAGAGCCACTGACATGACTGAGGCATAACATGTTGGAATAACAGTAGCAAAAGCAGAGGCTAAAAAGAGGTCTCTACATGTAAGGCTTTTAAATGGCGCTGGCTGTGGCCTGCCTTTCCAAGAAGCTGCAGTTTGTGTGATTGCCTCTTTACTATTCTGCTAAGCTTAATAGAGTGGTAAAGACCTCATAGACATTCCTAAAAGCTGTTGGGAAATCAGTGGCTAGGTAGAGATGAGGCCCAAATTATTGTTGCCAGCTGAGGAAAAGTCAGTAAAAGAAGCTCAGGAGCACTACTAGTTACTGTGGCTGGCTGTATGCAGCGATGGTCTGGACCTCACTAGCAAATGTTCTGATGCTCACTAGAAGGGGAAAGGCTGGAGAAGAGCTAGTGGATGTGGCAGGAACTGGAAGTATCACAAGTTAGCAAGTCTTGCAAGATGGTAAGGGAGGTAAGCTGGAGGTATTTTGGTGACTGAGGAGTGATGTAGTAATTTTGGATATGAAGCCAGGCTTTATTGGTTTGGTTTCTCATAGAACAGTTCATAATATAGTCTGAAAAGGTCGATTTTTAATGAATGACATCATAAACCATGGAATAAATGGAGTAATTCTGAATATTGCTGTTGTTTTAGACCAGTAGAAGGAATAAGACTCAGTCTTGGTATCAGTAAAAACTCACTGGGAACCCTAACCACAGAAAAGACAGAAATTGTATACAAAGTGAAGAAGTATGATAATATCATGAGTGTTTTTTCTATAAATAAATAAGCCAGTGGACTGAGTGTTTGTCCTGCTTTGATGCATTTCATTTCCAAGCAAACTAACGTACAAATGATAAAAATAAAGCAAGCCATCACTAATACGCTTCTTTTGGCACCTTTACTGAAATCTGTGTTTTATTCTGTGGTGTGTACCACAGAAAAATTTTGTGAGTCCAATACATATCTTCAAAGTAATAACTATCAAGTCAATAAAAGCAAGAATTAGCAGACTCAGACCTATCTCTTCTTTCTTTTGTTTGACTCAATACATTCACACAAGGTTAGATGTTTTGGAAAGTGTCCATGTTTAATGGATACAGTCAGAATAGTTTCATGCCTACTTTAATTTGCTGCTGCTTATAACTGAATCAAGCAAAAATGTTCTTTCCTTTTGGACATTGACAATTGTCTCCAATTGCACCACAGGACATCTAAAATGGTAAGATGGAGCTATACTCTACTATTAAAAGGCCCTTGGATATTGCCTGATACATTGTGGAGTTGTGACAGTAATATTTTACTATAATTGCTTTCTTAAGGTGATGACGGAGTGCTGCAATTGCTGTCATTTTTTCAGTCTGAGTTAAAGCAAATATGTGTGATTCAGACATATTTGCTTGTCAGAATGCTCTGAATTTACATGATTAGAAAGCTCTTCAGATTAAGTGCAATTCATCAAGGCATTTCTCACAAGTAAAATACCTGTGTCTGATTGGCCACTTTTCCTTTATGATGGCAGGAGAGTAATCTTACTGAAGTCAAGAAAAATGTCTGAACTACCTGCACATGCCATCAGGTAGGTAGGTAAATAATGTCTCTAATTAGTTTCAGATGTAAAACCGCATGTGCAAGATTGAAGGCTAAGTTGAAGTTCTTTCAAAAAGAAAAGGAAAAAAAAAAAGTAGAAAGTGGTACTGCAAATTTCTGAAAAAGAGGCTTTTTCAGAAAACCAGGCTCTTCAAAACTATTGAATTTTATGAAATGTTAGTCAAAATCTTAATAAGAAAAAATACTTAGCAAAGACTGTTAGAATGTTGCTTTATCATTGAAATATCATTCAGATTGTATATAGAAGTATGCAGCAGGTTCTCTGGAACATTGCCATAAAACATAGTTGCATGGTCTCAAGATATCCATAACCACTTACAAACTGTTCTCTTATGCTAGTTTCAAGCTCCTTGCAGAAGTATTGGTATTAATCCACACATGCACAGATGGTGTATCACATATGATGGCTGCTGGTAATCATGTGAATGCAACACAATTGTAATGAGTAAGAACTTGCATTTATTTTTAAAAAGCTGTGGTACTATGCAATAACTCAGATGTTTTGGTATTTTTGAGATCCTGATTCTGCAGGAAACTTACTGGAGAGAAACTATGAATTTGGTACAGCTTTATCCAGAGAATATTAGAGCAGAATGCAAGAGTGGAGCCAAAAACTAGACAGGTGCTCCCTTGATAAAAGAAGCTGGATCGTCTTTTTCATTGTGTTTACTTCCCTGTGTGAGCACAAAGTAAAAAATAAACCTGCTTTAACTACACTTGTTTGGATGGGTGGTGGTGAGATTGTGATAATTACTGGTTCATTATTGGAAATTCTATGCTGTTCTTTTGACTCATGAAAGACTTAAGAATCTCTATTAGTGTTTAGTGACTTTATATAAAGAGTATATGAGCAAAATAAATAGAAAGAAAACCTTTAAAATTAGCAATGCCCCAGAAGATGAGATTGTTAACAAAATTGTTTTTTTCTGCAAGTTACAGATTACATTTCATTTACGTGGATAACTTGGATGTAGCAGTGTGGTGGGATTAGCATAATCACCAAACATATAATTTATCCTAAATTTGATTTAGCAGTTACTGATAAAAATCAAATTAATTCAAATAGAGGTGGGGTTTTTTTGTGTCTTGGTTGTTTGTTTTGTGGTTTTTTTTTCCAAATAAACTGCAGCTTGAAACACAGACTAAGGCCAAAATGCCATTAAATTCTGACTTCTTGTGTCATGTAGCTTTATTATTTCACAGTTTACTTTTTAAGCCATTACAGATTTGTTTGAATTACAGCAAGGATTGGTTTGTTGATGTTCAGGGCTTTTTTTTTTTTTGGAGTCTAGCCTTCATTTAACCATTTGAATTGATAACCCACTAATCTTAGACCGTTATGGTTTTGTTTGATAGACTGGAGAATAATCTAATGTCTAGCATCTTCTCCCTGAGCTCTAATGGTCACTGTTTTTGAGGTTTTGAGATGCATACATACAGACGCACATATATATATATGTTCTTGCATAAATATATGTGGAATTGCTTCAGTCTCTTTTAAATAGCCTGCATAACAAAATCTTGCACTAGTAACTTCTATGATTTTGAAGTGAATCAATGCTTCACAGCTTATTGTTTCTTTGACTTTTCAAATTGTAATTGCCTATGAGAAGTCTGAGCATCTAACAATTTTTTTGAAAAATCATTTGAAAGTAATCTCTGAGAACTATTATTTAGTGGGTTACTCACAAGCTGTTAGTTGTTTTTACTTGAAATCTGATGGAAATAACTGAAATGTGGTCTATTCATTTTGGCTGGATTAATTCTGTAATTTCCTCCTCAGTTTGAACACTGGAATCAGGCGTCAAAATCTGTTTTTTCCAATAACATTGTAGTTTATCTTTCTGATAACACTTGTCTCGGTTAACGCACTCATTTAAATATTCACAGACAGCTGGTACTGCAAATTTTAATGTTTTTATGAGTATATTATTAGAGTTTTTTAGGAAGTTAGCCAATTCTATTTAAGACTAGGAAACTGAATCAACCCGGTTTTAAAGAGAACAGGTAATGAGAGAACTCTGCTTGGATTTGAACAGGTCCCTTCACAGGTTAAAATGTACTTTGCAAAAGATTTCATAGACACTTCATCCAGAGTCAGTGAGATTTCCACCAAACTTAGCAAGGAAAGTGACTTCTGTTAATTTCATGTACTGAATTGCTTTGCAGATGTTCAGCCACTGTAGGACTTCATGGATAAAATAAAGAGCTTGCTGTTAAGTTTTTCATGCAGGCACCAAGGTTCTTCATGTTCACAGCTCACAACTCTTTTTTTGTCTAGATATTCTAGTCCCTCAGCTGATTAATGATTGAATTGGACCTATGCTACAGATAACACTTTGGCCAGCCCTCACTTAGAGGCCCTAACACTAAGTATTGCAAAGCATACTTGCAAGGATTAATGGCTCTGTCTGGTGCCCTAGGAGCGTTGCTTGAGTTAAAAGTGCTAAATGAACCATGAAACTGTCTGATACAAATATCGTTGGGGGAAAAAACAGACAAGGCTGAGGCAGACAAACCTGTTTCAAATCTGAAGTAGAAGTCAGTGCTGCCTGGAGATAAGGGAATGGTCAAGATGAACTCCTGAGGCCTTTTCCAGATAAATTTTCTATTTTCCATTATTCTGTTAGGGGAGGCAAAAAAAAAAAAAAGGTAGAACCTCAGTCAAAAGGATGTCTTCTGCCAGAAACACTCCCAGTTATGTCAAAATCTGTTGCTTGCATTGGGAACTGAGTGACCTTGCATGGTTATGTCCCACTTCCCTTTTTTTAGTTCCCCAAATTTTTACTATCAGTCCAAAGCCTAAAGATTTCATATTGCCATTTAAATAAAATCTAATTTTATTACTGGCTAGTTAACTTTAAGGGAATACCTCATAGGTATGGTATGCTTAATGCCATGTGTCAACTGTGCATCTAACATATAGCAGTCTTCTTTCTAGGCTAACACATCTATCTGTGAGAATTATAAAGGCATGACTTATAATTGTATCCTTTTGAAGCACTTATCATTTATTAAGTTTTGCTGCATTCAGTGACCGTCTTGGTTATCTGGAAACACAATGATTCTGGGACTGTGCGTTGTCAGGTCACTAATCTCCATCCTGCACTCAGCCTATCAGCCACATGAGAATGACTCATTCTCTGCAAATCTTCTGTTGCTTAGTAGCTGTTTGTAATGTGAAAGAGAGTTGGGAAAGTAGTGGGGAGGTAAGAGGGAAAGGACAGGGAGGCAGTGTTCCTGGCTGCCTAAAAGGAACTTGTGAATGAGGGTATTATTTGACCTTCTAACTGGTGAGGAATTTTTTTGTTTCCTCACAGATACAAGGTGCATAAATTTACATGCTCTGCCCTTCTCTATTCTCTGCAGTATCTAGGAAAGTTAGTCATGCTTGTAGGCCTTTATTGTATGCGTTTATTTATTTACCACCGTGGTACCGCTTTCTCTTTTAATAGTATCTCTTTGTTACCCAGGGAACTGGTTACAGCCCAGCACGTTTCTTCCTCTGTTTGGCGCGTCATCATGGTTCCTAATAGTGTTTGAAGAACTGTACATCTGAAACCTGTTGTGTGAGGCCTGCATTACAGCACTGGCACCAGCACGACGACTCAAATGAAAATGTATACAGTAGCCAAAGAGGAATTAAAAAAAAAATAATAAAAATGGCTCAATGCATTGAATCTTGCTGTAGGTGGGCTGAATTTGTTGTGGACAGGTGGATTTAATTCCCAATATTTAGTTGGGATAGCTGTAGAAAGTTATTTAGCTGTTTTATGGAAACAAACTGCATGAATAACATTTGTTTCTAAACTAAAGTATGTATCTGTATCCCAATCACAATAGCAGGAGGGAATACTTTGCCCTTCAAGGGATGTAACACAGATGGAAAGACTGGGAGAGCTTGAAGAGTAGCTTTGAGGGCAGGAAATGTTAGCTATGGGAATGCTTCAGTGATCTGACTTTTTCTTTGTTAATATAAACAGGACTTTACGGTTGATTGTAAATGGATTGCTTTGTCCCAAATATGATTCTCGCCAGTTTTTAGTTCTCGCTTGAATAACATATGGACAGTTCAAATTTTGATTAAGTCTTTGACTTTTAAAGCATAACAGATTTAAATCTCAAACATTTCTTCTCAATCCTAATTACATTTTTGTTTTCAAAAAAGGACATGAGGAACAAGTGATTACTTTTGAAGCATTGTAAAAATAATTAACTTCCAAGTTTCAGATGAATGCTAAGCAAAATAGCAATACTCACTCAGCAGACATGGAGGAGAGTGTTTCCATTTATCTAGAGAACCCCAAAGACCACTTATAATGATGCAACTCACAACAGATTTTCAGCAAAAAGTGTCTAAGCATTTTAACAAATAGCAAAAGGCAGTCTCTTGAGTGTAACGACTAAAAGATAGTACCAAGATAAACTGGTCTTTACTGAATTAGTAGAAGTTTATGGATTTATTTAGGGAAAAAAAAGCAAAATTGAAGTTCAGTTTCTGGACTGTAGCAATTTGCAAATGTACAGGTGTGCACAATGTTGATTTAAATACCTCAACTAAATTAGAAAATCAGGTGCTGTATCTCAGCCTCAGCACTGATCCACAGAGTGTGTCTGTAAGCTTCTGAAATCACACTAGGGGTTCTGGAAATGTGATTTAAACATAGGTCTTTGTGTAAAGCAAAGATGGTCATTAAAAAAAAATAAGAATTTTGAGAGAAAGACAGATGGTAAGATAAAGATGGGAGCATAGTCTAAGGGGAAACTACAAGGCTCTCAGTGATCCCATGAGGATGGGAAGTCTAAAGAATTTAGGAGAAATAGCTATGATGATATAGACAAATCTTATTTTACATGTTTAAAGTGCTTAAAACATGTTTCAATATGGTTTGTATAATTTTCTGTTAGGCAGTATTTAATGAATTCATATTCATTTGCCAGATGATTTATTTGGCAAAGTAGTCTTAAAGATCTTCCTTAAAAGGTCTTTAAAACTCTGGTTTTGTTGTATTCAAAATGTTCTGGGGTTTTGTTTTTTTTCATTCAATGAGAGTTTGAAATGAGAAGTTTTCTTTTATTGCTTTAGTATATTTGATTGGTTAAATGGAATCTAGTTTCAGTAATTGATGGATGTTGAAACTGGGGAGAAAATACATTGCATATGAATCATAACACTGTGGGAAGGTGGAGCACCTGTGATAAGGACATGGTCACTTGCAAATGGTAGCTACATTTCATGGAAGCTTTTCAAGAACTGAACATGACATTTTGTGGGAAATAAGGATGAAAGTTTGGCTTTCTGTACAGATACTTCTGCTATTCCCTCTTAACATTTGCACATACTGTGTGACTGCTGTTTAAGTAATGAATAGGTGGGATAAAATGTTCATGGTAGTTCTCTTGGCCAAGTAGTTAGAGAAGATTTAAGCTTAATAAGCCTCCTGATAATTAAGCTTTAATATAAGTAAGGATGGTTATTACCCTATAAAGTTCAGCTGTGATGAAACTGCCACTGAATAGATGATGTACATAGCAAGGCTACAAGAACATTTCACTGCTGTTGGAAATGTGATTTTTCTTTCAACTGTTTTGTTGTTGCTGGGGCTTTTTTCATTAAAAAAAAAAAAAGCATGTTAATAGTTTATTTCCTTCTAAAGTGCAACAGGAATGCTGGGAAGTAATTTACAGGCAAATGGAAAGCCCCCAAGCCTCCTAGGTTTTAATTTGGGTCTCTCAAAAGACAGGCACAGAAAACATCCTTGATCCAAAAAATATTACTTAAAAGCAGGGAAAGCATATCAATCTTACCTTTTCTTTGAGAGTCTTTCTTGCTCCTCTGTATCTTACTGAACTTTTAACTGACTGCAACCAGCAACAAGTTACAGCAGTTTTGTCTGCACCAGTACGTGAGTCAGTGAGTAGGGGATGGCTGAGTCAAACTCTACTCTGATCCTTCCCTCCCACTCCCTGCCCAGCTGCTGCCTGTTTACTCCTTTGGGTATAGCCCATGATACTGGAAGCCTACACAGAAAGTTAGAAATAGTGGATGCTCTTACTCCTCTGCATGAGAAACATAGGTGAAGTCTATCCATAACGTACCACGTTAGCATGAACTTCAAGTACATCGGCTCCTGTTCAGAAATAGGAGTTGGGACTTTGCTTAAAGCTGACCATTTCCAGTAAACTGTGTCCTTAGTGATTGCTCTGGAGGTTGAAAATAGAGATTTGTGAATCTGGAATATCTGGCAGACCAGGATGTTTAACATCATTGGCTTGTTCAAATGTACTCTGACTTAAGATTCCTGAATTTTTGAAACATTTCTCTAGCAACGTATTTGGTATTTATATCTTTCCCCTATAGTTTCCAAGACAGATTGTGTTTCTTCTTTTTCTTCCATTATGGAGAAGAAAATGACAGCAATGATACTGACTGCATTTTCAGCGTATTTATTGCTTTATTCTTGAGTTGTTTCAGACATATCTCACTAAGACACTGAGTGAAGCTTTGTTCTGTTAGGCTTCCTCTCTCCCCCAGCCTGGTATGCTTTGGCGATTTTCTGCTTTAATCCAGTGTTGTTTCAGTTTGCAATCAGTTTTCTCTTTTCCTAATTTCAGATCAGTAACTTAGCACAAGAAAAAGAAAGGCTTTTTGTTATCGAGGATTTGATTTCTCTGTTGAATCTGTTTTTGTTTGTGGGTTTTTGTTGTTTGTTTTTATGCCCAGTAAAAGCACTGTCCTATTTATAAACTAAAATTCCTTTAATAAAGTTTTCTAGGGAGAAAAGTGCAACTCTTCCTGTGATGATCAGTCTTTGCGTTATTTTTCCAGGTGTGTAAGGTAACTTCAGTGTGAAACACAGAGCTGTAGTAACTGGAGAAAGGCTGCTACCAATGCACCTTGCAAAGTCAAGAGCTCTCAGGGATGGAGTTTAAGACCACATCAACTCAAATGAGCTAGATTAAGATAAAAACATATGGGTCTGATGGAGGATAAGGAGGGTTTTTTTTTCAACAAAATTCTAGTCTTTTTCATGATGGTATGTTCATTTACCTACACCTTTCAATCTATTTGAAATTGGCAACCCATGCTGAGTGCTACATTTGATGTATATTCAACTAATTTTAAATAGTAACCGTCTTGTGACAAAATCAGATTACAGAACTGATCTTTGTGCCAGTTTTATTGCCCTTAGCCCACATCATAACACAGACACTCAAGGTTAACAAATTGAGGAAAGTAAAAAAAAAAAAAAAAGCTTGTATTCTTTCAGTTAATGACAAGAAATTACTTTAAGAACCTGAAACCTGCTAATTCTGAAATCTTTTAAGAAGTAATAGAAGGTACAGTCAATACTACCTAGGAACTAGAGATAATACTTCCTTTTAAAAATTTCCTTTTAGGGCAATACAGTGTTCTGGTGTTTTTTTCTGTGTAGACATTGCACTGAAGATATTTTTTATTTATTAACTATCATGAATATTTCACATGATGGATTTTCCACATGTTTTTACTAAACTGTAATTTCTATCCAAAAGCAGCCTGATGCAAATTAAGAATTTAAACAAACAAAATTTAGAAAACAATAAATTACATTTCTCTTTTTTCACAATATAATGTTAATGTCAATATAAATATTAAGATAATGTTTTTATAATTGCTTACACCTGTATTTGCTTTCATTCTCTAATGAAAATAAACCTTATTTAGTATAAAGATTACAGTCAGTTTCAAATCAGCAAATAATGAGAATTAACCCTTTTCTAAGAAAAAAAATCCCAACAATATGGGACTAAAATTGGCTAAAGTCACTGGTCAGTCTGAGGAAATGACCTAAAAAGGAGATTATTTACTTTAGAGTAGTTTAGTTATTTCAGTTCTCTGTATTTAAGTATATAGATCTGCAGTCCTTGTAGCTGTGAAAAAAGATACATAATTTGATCAGAGATTACCCAGAGGTGTAGCTAGTCTAATGCAGAGGTCTGTTAGGGGCAAAGTCCCCTGCTGATCTGAGCAGGGCAGTGGAGATTCCCTGCTCCAGTGTGCCTGACTGACAGTAGGCGAGCAGAGGTCCCACGTGCAGCAAGGGTGCAGTGGGGCTGCCCCACAAGCTAACCAGCTCCATTGGGTGCTCAGTAATATGGGGCTCTTCCTTCTGTCTTGCAGTTATTCCCAGAGAGACCTGATTTGCTGCTCTGCCTCTCTGGGAAGAGATGGGGAACCCTCATCACTGCCATTGTTTTTGGAGAAGCAAGTGCTATGGTGTAAAAATTAAAACCTGTATCACAGTGTGTTAGAGCCCAGATTTGGTTAGTCTAGTCTGGGTCAACACAATTCTTAACTGCATTTTAAGTAGCAGACTGAGCTCTTTTAAGTGGATCAGATAGGTTACAGGTTATAATGGTCACTGTCTGCTTGGTTGTCTGCTTCATTAGTTCCATACATTTTTGTTAAACCTTGATTTTGTCTAGTTAAATGTGAAGAAGAGACTGGTCAACTGGCATGACATGGTAGAATTAGTTTGTATGTGCAGGTGCTTTTTTGGAGAGGTGATCACTTAACACTAGCATATGTTAGATGGTTGGCTTCTATAGTGTAGTTCTGAGTTTTTAATTTGTGAACATAAAATGCGTACACTAATGCCCTGAGTCATCTAACCCTTAATCATCCTTTAGGCAAATCCATCGACTACTCTGCAAAGCGTGGTCAGTGGTTAACACAACACATGAATCAATATCCCTGTATTGTGTTGACTTTATCTTAAGCTACAGCCTTTGCAAAAGATGACAGCAAGGGGCAAGAAGGATCTAAAAAAATCTGTAGTGTTGATATTTCAGAAAAGGAGTCTTGCCTTGTGTTACTTTTCTGACTAACAGAAACCCCACCTAAGTCACCGCAACTGGTTGTTGTGAAGACTACAAATTAGAGAAATTATGGAAATAATGCAACTCTTTCTGGCAAATTCTTATGTTTGTCACAAAAATAATTTGGCTGAACTAATTGGCTTGATTTAGAATTCAGGTGCTTTGGGCCTTGTAAGTAATACTCATTTGGCTTGAATAGAAGATACTGGAGAAGATAAATTAGTCAGTCATTACTTGCATAACAAATGATCATCAAATTAAAGATGATGTCTTAAAGTTCCTCTATTTTTCTTCTGTGTGCATATTTAGCACACCAGATGGTCAATGCAGTCATAATAAACTGGTGGGAATATTTAATTAATGTGTTCCCAGGACATTAAATGTAGGGTATTATTCTTTGGCTGATGATCAGAGTAAATATTTTGTAATAAGGGAGAGTCCTTGTAGAATATTACTGGTAGTACATTAAAATCACATTTGGGAACAGAAATGTGTTCAAAGCATAACTTCTTCACAAAATTAAGACAACTCAAATACTAATTCCTTTTATAGGTGTTTGGTTTTTTTCTACCGCCAATTCACTATTACTCATTACTACCCAATTATTACAAATAGCATGAGAAATTGTTTTAAAATTGATAGTCATAGAATGGAATGAGTCTAAGTTAAAGTCTGTAGCCATTTAATTGGCAATAGTCACATTTTTACTGAATACTGAAGGGCTCAGATGGAACACTGGAAAGCACAGTTAAGAACAACATCTCTGTTAAAGCAGTGATGGTTCCCTGGTAGCGAAGGAAGCCTGTTTTGCTCTTGTTGGGAGTTAATTCTGCTCCCTCTGTGAAATCTCAGGGGACTGAAAACATCTTTCCATAGTCTGAAAATCCCTCCACCCCCAAGTATGCAAATGTCTACTAGCCCAGCAGTGATACTCCCCTGTCAATATCCTAATTATCTTTTCACCCTAACCAGTTTTATAATATCATTACTTTCTTTACTCCCATAGAGCAACTTATTTTTTTCCCCTCTGAAAGTGATATTAGTAGGATGAAAACAAGGATAAACTTAGCCCATTAAAATAGGCTAGTTAATAACTGGAGAGGGGAAGATCAACTAAAAATCTGAAATACATACTATTAGTGGGCAACTGAATTGAAAAGAAAATTACCTTACTGCGTGCATTTATCTTGGAACTGGATAGGTCATGCTCTCTAGCCACGGTTTTCTTTTGAAGAGTCCTCTCACCTTACAGGCAGAGAACATCATTATCTACTTGCAAGAAGGCTGAGAAGCTAATTCTGAAGGACACTTAATTTTACAGGGGCATTAGAAGTAAGTCGTCTTTTCTCTGAACCTCTCCTGACAGAATTAGTGTGTGGTTTTGAAAGAGTAACAGGACCTGCCATTTGACACTATCCCATTTCACTATGGGAAAAGCAAAAATTTGGATAGGAGGTGTTGGGGTGAATAGTTAATGTCTCTTGATTTCTAGACACACACATCTATATATTCACAAACAGAAACATAATTGTCCACACAGAGCTGTGTTAGGCCTGTACTATTGTTAAGTTTGTACAGTTAAGCACACAAATCTGGAAGGCTCAGAACTTTAAGGAGTTTAGATATCCAAGGTACCAATTTCTTTGAGAGATGGCATGTAAATAGGATAGCACTGAATTTTAGTCTGCCCTCTTTGGTTAGACTGGATTTTGTTAGGACTGTGTCAAACTGCATGTAGCCAAACTGATTGTTCAGAAAGCTTTTGTGCCAGTGACCTACTGCAGAAATAAAATCCTATGTAGTAGAATCCGATTAACAGAAAACTGGGAACTAGTAAATCCCTCTAGAAAGCAGAAGACTTGTAAGTATTATCAGTAAACGACCCCTTTGCAAATTAGCAGTGGAAAAATTGTTTTAGCTATTACTGCATAGGAATAAACAAAGCAAGTTCAAAACTAACAGCAAACCCCTAGTGCTATAGAGCTCCTTTATTTCCTTAGAGATCCTCCCTGCCTCAAAGCTTTCGGATGCATCTAAATTCACAGATGAACACTCTCAGCACCAGGGACAACGTGAGAGTGGTTTGTTTCTACAGTTACTGTTAGGTCCAGGATCTTCACTGACATCCATAGTCAATAAAATAGTGTATGAATTTGCATTTGTAGCTAATTTTAGTAATTATTTTAGAGTTAAATCTCAAGAGTACAGGGATATGGAAGTGTTCTGATTTATTTTACAATTAAATAAAGGGGAGTTTTGTGTTTTGTTCTGTTTTGTTTTTAAATGCCTTTGGAACCACAGACTGTCAAACCCCACTTAAGCAGTGAAGCCCAAATGGGTAGGTGCCTTTTGAAGGGGTCCAAATGGAAGAACAGTGCCTTAACTATACCTAAGTTTGGTTACAACAGTAAATATTTACTATATAAATATGGTACCTGGACAGTAAAAATATAAAGAGGAAGAGAGGCAATGCAATTTTATGTTTTATTTGAACAACAGGGAAAGGGTTCGAGGAAAGAGGAAACTGGGATTCATAGAAAATTGCCTCCTTCATTTCACTTTTATAGGGATCATTAGTCAAATCTGCTGCATTGATGCACTTTCACTGCCCCTTCTCCTGAGCTTTGCCAGCTGATACCAGCTAAAGCTGTCTGATGTAATTCACACTTTTCCTCATGCTGTAATCTTTAACTGTGTGTTTCTCACTATTTAAGTCTGAGGGGTAGAAAATAACTCCTGCTATTAGAAATGGGTTGTGAGCTTTTATTTGGAGGCAGTAGCTGAAGAAGAGGGGAGCAAAAGGATGGCACAGAAGAGGCCTGCGCTGCTTCGTCACAGGCTTTCTGTGCCACTGAGCAAGTCACTTAATCTCCCTGTACCTGTTTCCCAGCCATATGCAGGGATAATAGCTTTTCCTTAGCTTATTGCAGTGTTGTTAGGATAAAGACTTTGAAGGTATTAGGTCCTATAGCTGGAGGCTTTAAAAAGCACTTTGGATGGTTAAAACAAGTTGCTGAAAGCAGCTATTGAGGTCCTAATGTAAACTGTAACAAAGTCACAGTGGTCGCCTGGCATCCTCCCGGTATTCGCATTGTGCATCTCCCTTCCCTAACCTAACACAAAGAAATTTCTCCTACGTAGCTCACACATGTGAACAAAAATGTAAGTATGTGTCAGGCAGCTCCCCAAAACGTTAGGTACACAGTCATCCTTAACGTTCTTTCATGTGCTGAAATGGAAAACAGTAACACTGGATATCTCCAATACTCTCTTAATTAGAGTTGCAGCTCCCTTTAACCATTAGAGCTAAGTAGTAAATTGCTTCCAAAATATTGAGGTGAGATGAGAAATCTCTCGGTCATGATTTTGACCTACCAGTTTCAGGCCCAGCAAGTAACCAGAAGAACTGAGGATGCCTGAATCAGCTGAGCATTTTACTAAATCACTGGGAGAGTCCCCAAATGTTTCTTCCTAGGTGGCTGCATACATACACAGATCCAGCACCTGCTTTCAATCAGTCAGATTGCTCATGTGCTAAATGAAGCAAAATCTGGCATGGTGGGGAGCGAGGATGAAACTACTGTTATATAAAGAATGACCAAGGTGCCAAGGGTCTAAGCATGTGGTACAGTTGTCCTGAAGTAAGTGTACTTGTCACTCTCCCAGAATGTACCCCAGTGCTCTGCACAAAGTGGTTGCCATTTGAGAATATTTGCTAGGGATTTATACCTTTTTTTTTTACCAACAATAACAGAGCTTTGTTCCCCCTTCAAAATTTATTTGACCTATTCTTGGGAGTGAAGATTCTCAGCATCAATGGTAACTTTTTCCTTTTCCTTTTCCTAAAAAAAGAAAATAGTACACAAGTCTAATGGCTTGGGGCCCAATGACAGAGCTTTCGTATGGATTTTGCATTCTTTTGTAGCTCCCGAAAATCATGCCAGGCCACAGGAAACTGGACTTCAAGGGTGTGATGCTCCATATATTTCAAAAGAAAGCCTCTCTAACATAGTGCTAATGTTTTGCATAAATTTCTTAGGATAATGCTTCTGAGAAATTATAAGCTGGTATGACACAGTACAGAGGCAATAACAGAGTAATTATGTAAATGTAGGTTGGACATTCATTCTAGCATTTTTGCACTAAAATATCCTAGAGAATATTGGTGCTTTCCAGTGGTGTAGGCCTTCAATCCCCTTCTTTACTAGGTTCAAAGACAAACTCTTAACGGACGCCTTGTGGGACTGGAACCACATTAGCTCACAGAGGTACTGCCTTCTGCTGCTGCCTGGCCAGGATGCTTTCTACAGAGCTCAAACACTGGTAGGGCTGAGCCAGGAGCATGGAGACATCTCTGTCCTGTTCTGAACTACCTTGGGAGGCCAGGAGGAGGAGAGATGATGCAGGTATCTTTGTGCTTGTTTTGTCTATTTTGGATATTACATGCTGCCTAATGACAAGAGAGGGCTCATGGCTTGTTGACCTGCAAGAGCTGCTGGTGGCATTAAAGCCCTGTGCTTAAGGACTGACTTCCTAGAGCCTGTCCGGGCACCTGTGCTGTGCCTTCTGTAGCAGGTGCTGCACCTCTTCTGGTGAGCACTCTGCTGCTTCTGGCAGCTCATGGCTCTGACCGCTGAGGCCGTAAGTGAGGCAGCTGCTGTTACTGTGTAAGGAGAGCACAACTCCAGAGACAAAAGGGTTGGAAACAGTAGCTCTGCGCTGCAGGCAGCACCCAGCTCTGGTTGCTCTTGTATTAGATTTTATGTAATTAATGAAGATAGGTATGTTAATTACAAGCTTGCTGTACCTTAGCATAAAGATTGCCATCTCTCTTTGGTAGTTACAGTAACTCCTGCTGGATGGTCAGGGCAGCTGTAAAAATACCCGTTATTCCCATCCATTCCTCCCTTACACAGGAAGCAGAGAAGCCCCAGGAAATACAGTTGAAACCAAATCAGACGGCAGCAAGGATGCTGGAAGAGAACAAATTGGGAAGTGTCTACTTTACGCCAAGTCATTTTAAGGACAGCTTGAGACGTGCAAAAAAAGGTGAAAATTACTGTGCAGAAAAGGTATATGGCAGAGCACTGAACTTGTGAGTTATCACGTAGCTTTGACCAAGTACACCACTGTACTTATAAGCTATGCTTAGTAGCAAAAATACATGGCCAGGAAAAACACTTCTTACACACTGCTTATGTAGCTCTGGGTTGCTAACAGTACATAGCTCAAGAGGGCAGCTCTGTTAATGTTTGTAGTAGGGAACAGTGTGTCACAATGTTTCCATAGAAAAAATTCTGCTTGGGTTGATTGGAAAAAAGCCTGTTTACTTCCTTGACTGCAAAGAAATTTTACAATTTCAATTTTAGCTCTTGTTGTTGTATAAGAAACTCCCTTTGAAGTTGTTAATGGTCTGGGGAGATCTTGTTTTGTGTTATTTGAGTCTGATATATATTATAGTCAGATTTTGATCCTTTGTGACAACAGCGTAAACTCAGAATAAATCCTGTTGGGATCCTGGCCCATGGCCCTTCAATGGAGTAATTCCGTTGCAGGTGGCAGCAGCATCTGGTCTTTTATGTTTTTAATAGTGGCTGTGAGGTCTTCAAAGGATGACCAATTTGTCTGTGGCTCAAGTTCTTTTCTTTCAACTAAAGCTTGATAATGACGTTCTCACCCACAGTTAAAAAACAAGAAGTGTAAGATACAGCGGTGCTGTGGTTCTGCAAACAGCTGCTCCATCACTGGGACTCTGTGAGAGTCAGCGTTATCTGTAGGGATCTCAGCCCACAGGCAATACTGTCAAACTGAATTTTGCAGCTTAAGGTACTTTTGGGGAACTAACTTTAGTGGCCCTAGGCACTTTGACATTGTATTAATGAGGCTTTAATTCCAGCAGCATTAATGAGACCTCAGAATGTAAAAGGGAATGATTCACAGAAAAACACTGTGTTCCCTCATTCTGCCACTGTGGGAAGGCATTGGCAATGCATGAGTGGGATTTGTGGTATTTTTCAGTTCACATGCTTAGGGATTTCCTCTGCAGCTTCAGGAAGGGCTTTATTTCACTGCAGGAAGAAGTGACAGGGGTCCCTTGAAAGGAAAGGTAAGGTTTCACAGGTTCAAGTGTGGGTGTGAAGAACGACTGGCTAAGGTTGAAGGACTTTGTTCAGGCTGGCAGGATGACTTTTCTGCACAAGCTCGTGGACTGAGACAGATGGATCTCATGGTGGATTTTAAGGGACTTCTGTTTTGTCTTACAGCAAGCTGGGGAAAGCCAGTGTTGATGCTTAAGAAAAGAGCTGATGCGCAGGAGATCAGGGCTCTGTTCACAGCATTGCTGCAAATATTCATTCAGGGTCTGTGGCAGATGTTCAAGCCTGGCCAGCTGCTCTGGTGGGACATTTGGTGACCACCGTTGGGGTGGTTAAACATTGCTGAATGCCTGAGATGACTAACCCCATGCTATGTGCAATTCTTACCCCCACTTCCTTCTCCATTTCTTTCTCCTCTCCTTTTGTTTATCTTTACTTGGTTAGCTTCCAGCCAAACACTGAGGAGCAGGGGAGAATGTCACTCAGCACACTGAGGAGGAAGGCAGGGTCGCAGCCCTGGCTCCTATGGCATCAACACAAAATACCCAGAGTGGAGTCTGTTTCCTTAGTGGGACGTAAGCTCTGCCCTGCTAGTCAGTCCTGTAATCGGTTTGGCCATTGGCCTAACTTAGGGTAGATAATCGAATTGCTTGCTGTTTAAAAAGACGGAAAGGGAGGGGAAGAGTTTGCTATGGTCCTATCAAGAAATAGCGTGAAAACTAATTACAGCATGGGAGGGAATGGGACACTAGCGTTGTACTCCAGGAATGGAAAATGTGAGCTGAGACAATGGAAAACTCCTTTTAAGAGATAGGTACTTTTGACTTGCTCCAGAAAAGGGGTAGTGAACAAGCAAAGATGGTTTCAGTCAATTTTTATGTTCTCTGGTTTTGATCTAGGTCTGCTCCAGCTCCTACCCAAGGTCCCACCAGTGCTGGGGCTGCAGGGCTACCTCCTGCTACCAACGTGTCAAGCAACAAACGGCTGCAGCAGACACAAGCCCGGGTGGATGAGGTAAGTGGCTCCAGGTGATTTGTTGCTCACCACGAGAGTGCTGATGTGGTTGTTGTTTTTTTTTTCTTTAAGATGGTTTCCTCTCTAGTGATCCAGCAACTCCTGCTTATCTGAAGGCAGTGGACCTAGGTGTCACAGGGGAGAATGAGAGAGAGAAGAGCAGTTCAGATTGCTTAAAAAAAATCACCTCCAGAACTGCACCACCACATTAGGAAATGAAGTTTATCAAAGGATTGCATTTATGAGGAAGCAGAGAATACAAGAGAGATTCTGAGTATGAACATCCTTGTACCAGTAACACTTCCGCAGAATAAATGTGGGCATTGGTGCCAATTCAGGAATTCATCCCAGTCAGTCAGGTTAGGAGGAAATGTCATAGTGGAACCAGCTCTTTGAACGTGATCCTGCATTCCTAAAGGTTAGATGCTAAGCTCACAGGCTGTTTCACAGGGACAGACCATCAGCTTCTCATAGATAGTTTCAAGCCATGAGTTTTGTACAGCTCAGGGCTGTGTTCATTAGCCACAGCTCTATTGATTAATCATCGCAATTTATCCCCAAAGAAAGGCACTCACACATGATATCATAACAGCATCTTCAACAAATTCCCACTCCTTGTGTTGGTCTTGGGGGATCACATGCCTGTTCCAGCTTGGATCCTTAAATTCATGTAGCATACAGACTATCCTGCCACCTTGGCTGTAATGCCAGTGTCCATGTAACTGGGGTGTTAATGGCAATAAGTGAGTATACCACCACTTATGGGTGTAGGCCCTGAGTGTAGCAGCAGTACAGTAGCAGCTGTAGCATCCTTGCACACCTGCTGTGTGCTGTGTACTAAGTATAGAATTTTGCTAAACCCCTACAAAGACTTAAGTAACTAGTTGCCTACTGTCTATGGGGAAGTGGCCAGGGCTTGTGTGATTCTTTAATGCCAATTCAATAAAATACACGTTAGAAAATAGCAATTTACATGCATAAAGGCCTCTATTTTCAAAAGCTCCAGGTATGCTTTAAAAATAGTAGACAAGACCTCACAACATCCAACTCAAATGCATTTCTTAAGATGAGTTAAATACACCTGTCAAATTGAGCTTTGTCTTTTTGAGAACTTTTTCTTTGCTGAAGGTCTGAAACAGGGTCTTTCTGGCCTCCCCATTGCTGATACTCAGAGCTGATCACAAGAACATCCTCTGGCTGCAGAAATTTCAAGGCCAGCTTCTCTCATTATCACCAATTTTCACATCACGCTAACTTCATTGACATTAGTGGAGTGTGTCTTGCAGTGGGGAAAGGAATATTACATTTTAGCTTTTGTCTTGGGTCAGAATAATGAAACAAACTTCTTCTCCTGAACATATTACATCATGATGGTGCTGTAATTGTTTATGTGAGCTACAGCAAAAGTAATTGTCCCTAGAACATAAAAAATAATTGCTAGTTATTGTCTAAAATGAGTGATGCAGGTCAGAAACATAGGGCTCTTCAAGCAGATCAATGGAGATGGCTCCAGTGAGGCTAGTGAATCCCAGCTTTGTGTTTAAGATACTCTGTATTCTGAGACTTTTCACTCAAGCCCATGCAAGTTTGTCTTCTTGTGAAGCATGATGGTGTAATTTTGGCAGGAATTCTTACCTAATATGAGTAGCTCTGGAATTTGAGGATTATGCAGGTGGTAATCAGGATCCAAATTTTTTTCGCCTCCCGTTTGGGAGGGAGGCTGAGGCTGGTATGGGTTTTGAGTGCATAGGACATGGTCAGCAGATCCTTGTTTAATAGGGAAATCACAGTACGAGAATAGACGAGGGAGGAAAGTGCCACTGGGCTTTCAGTACTCTGAAGTCACCAGGGTGAAACTGGCTTATAGCACCTAAGGAGCTGAATTGTTAAGCATTGCTTTGACCTTCTTCCCAGATCCTTCCTGGTTGGGTTTTTTTCATGTCTTGTGGGAAAGTAATCTGTAGGTGGCACCAAACACCACAGCACAGCACGACACTCCTATGGCTCTTCTGCCCCAAGTGCTGTTCTGCACAGCACTTCAGACCCAAACCCGAAACTCAGCAACGCGATCACGACTTTGCTCAAGAGAAAATTTTTGGTCTTAGCAAAATGACTGACATTTTTAATGCTATATCAATGCTGATATAGTGTTTCAGCTATATGCATGTTGGGTTTCCCCCTCTGATTTCTCTAGGCATCCTAGAACTTATTTTCCAAGGCCCAGATCTTGATGTTAGTCTAGACAAATGTTTCTTTATTTGACAGAAATGCAGTCTTATCTGGACAAGTGTTCACTGCAGTCAGGTTAAATTCAATAAATAGTTCTGGGCAAAAAAAAAAGAGAGAATGCGTAGAAAATGTTACAGTATTTTGTTTCAGCTTTTTCTAATAGTTTAAAATTTTCACAATGAAACATTGTACCAAGACAAAATTCAGCTAAATACTAGCTGAGAAATTAAAACAATTTTTTTTTTATTTGATATGAACTTAAATGCTTGGAAGGTTTTGGTTTGAAAAAGCAAGTAAGAAAATTTAATTTGACCAAAACATTTGATTTTGTTTTAGGTTTGGTAGACAAGTGGAACTAATGTTTCGAGTTTTGGAACAGCATTTAACCCGATGCCAGTCCTTTCAAAGACTCTTTCACTACCAGTTTCATCTCACTGTATTTAAATAATGTATTTTTTTTAATAACTCTGGGTTTTTGCAGGTAATAGTTAAATTATATTAAATACAAACAACATGGCCTTCCTTATTACAGGGTATGAGAAGTAACAGACCAGCAACCATATTCACTGCTAGAATAAGTGGACACAACTTTACTGAGATTGGTATACTGTCTAACATTTATATTACTGATGAATTTGTATAGGATTTCTATTTAGAGTTATTGGCTTGCTAGAAGAGGATTTTCGTCTAACTCAGTGTATAAAATATATACATGAAAGGGCCTTATCAACTATGTACTGAGTGTGCACACTTTTTTCGCTGAGGCTGTGCAAAGAGGTGGCATGAGCTCCCTGATATACTTCAGGCTGAATTTTCTCAGGTAAAATTTTCTCCTCCTCCACTTTCAAGGAGGACTTCAAATTATGGCTGGGAAGTCATCTTGTCCGAGAAAGATCTGCAGAATGAGTAAATTCGTTGGTCAGGAAATGCATACAGTTCCCTTTAGAGTGGCTTTTATCTAGCCAATTTCTCTAGTTCAGGTAAGGAAGTTAAATTAAATGTGTAAGGAAAACAATGGCTTGGTCTTAGCGATGACTGGACAAATGTCAGCCAAAATGTAGTATAGAGGTACTGGTCTCCATCAGGTTTTTGTATCTGTAGCAAAGTAGCTAGTTGTAGGCTAAAAGAAATGAAAAGCTTTAATGAAACTACTTACGCTATTTCATAATGTCCCTTTATTTTTTACCTTTAAGGGCATCTGAGCACAGTATAGCTATGTTCATCTGTATTCTCACTGTGTCTGTTTCCATAGGCATGGCTTTTGAGGCACTGTCCAGGTAATTGCCATCACATACCATAATGGCAAACGGCTGGTTTCAGTATGGTATGTGATATTCCAGAGTGTGAACATATGGGTGACCTTCAGCTTTACTGTGTGTGGAATCTAATGTGAAGCTGTGCCTTTGCAGGTGGTAGACATCATGAGAATGAATGTGGACAAGGTGCTAGAAAGAGACCAGAAGCTATCAGAGCTTGACAACCGGGCAGATGCATTGCAAGCAGGTGCCTCACAGTTTGAAACCAGTGCAGCCAAACTGAAGAGAAAATACTGGTGGAAAAATTGCAAGGTAAGGAATATAAATTCTTGTTAAGAATCACTTCATAGCAGACATTAGTTTCACTTGCACTTAATGGGACTTTGCTTGCAGGATGGCATCTCTAAGTGGTCTCAAGGGGAGAAAGAGATGCCTTGCCCTCTACGCTCAAGGATAATAACTCAGGCAACTTTGCTCCTTACCAGAACCTATTCTTTAGATAATTTCTCCAGTATATAAAATGTAGATACAAATTATGATGCTTCAGTCAGTGCCTGCAGATAGGGATGCGAGAGCATTCCATGTTAATTCATGTCAGTTCCCTGTGTGAATCACAAAACCTGAACAGGTGTAGTGAATTCTAGTAGTGGGAGAAAAGAAGTTTTTTCCTTGTGGGAGATCATCAGCCTCTTGATCTTGCTTTAGGATGGTAAACTACCAAAAAAATACTTGGTTCCACAAACCACTATGAGAACTGAGGAAATGACAGTCTCTTTAAAAGAGGGGCAGATTAAGGTAGAGGAGGACTTTAATCGACCAGCTCTTCCTCTGCTGTCTTCAAAGTCTCATCCTTTCCCATGAGCAGAGGGAACCTCACTCTCCTTTTCTTTTTCAGATCTCTTCCAGGATTTGTGTTTTCTGGACCCAGAAACTTCAGCTCCTTTTATTCATATAAGACCCCATATCCTTGCTTCTTTCTACTCATGCACCACCAACATGAACACTATGCCAAAAGTTCAGCTTCATTTCCATTTCTCTTCAATACCATCTTTGCTGCTGACCATTCATGTCCACCCAAATAAAACCACCTGTTCCCAAAGGAGAATCCCACATGTATGTCTCACCAGTCTGTTGCCTGCTTTTTCTCTTCAGTCCACAGTGCTATGAAATGTAAAGCAAGGCAAAATATTCTGGCAAAACTACACGTACAACACTCCAGAAATAAGTGGATCTAGGTTAGAAACTGAACTGAGCAGTTCCTCTGGGCCTCTTCTAGCTGTTGCCCTGTTGCTTTGCCTGACAATGCAAGCTCTAGACACAGATTTTGAGTTAGGTTCACCCATGCTGACTGCAGTCACCACAATGACCTACACTACACTAGACCTTCAAACCTACCCTCATTCTCCTTTCCTCCTTGTCGCTTCCTGCTTTACCCTGACAAACAGAATCCCCCTGTCCTTTCTCTGGCTCCCAGACTCTGGAAGGAGGGGGGAAAATAAATAAATCTCCTGCAAGCCAATGGCTGGCTCTGTCCTCCAGACATATGTTGGGAGGAATGAAGCCCTTGATTTGACATGTCCGTGCTTGTTGTTTTTCAGTCTTTCCGTTTTCACTAGGCTACTGATGGGAACTGGACTGCAGCATCTCTGGTGACCTCATTAGCATTCAGCAAGTCGCATGTGGGGGCCTCTACCCCACACAACTCAGTGCTGGTATGGTCTGTGCACAGCTGGCTCTGATGTATCTGTTCCTGTAGGAGCAGACTTCAACTTTGCAATGAGCTATTTCCTAGCTAACACACTGGAAACCCTGCTGGCTAGCATGGTCTACCTCTCTCAACAGCACAAGTACACAAAGCCAGCACAAATACCTGCTAGGCATTAGGCACCTCCAGCTGACTCTTTCCTGACTATGGGAATGTGATGAAAAGTGATCAAGTCACTCTGGTTTAAGTGGTACATGGCGATGTGTGAATCCAGCCACTTAAATCACCTCTGGAGTTGTTTTATTTCAGAAGAGGCTATGTTCATTGCTAGTGGTCAGCTGTTCCTAATATTGACACTAAATCTGGGGCCTTAACAACTCTGTTGCAGTGAGTCTTTGCACGAATTAAAAGTGCAGGGAATGAGCCATTAAGTAAAAGCAAAAAACCTGAGGGGTTAATGTCTTTCATGTGAAAACCTGACTTTCTCTTTTTTTTCCTCATAATTTTCTTTTTATAGATGATGATCATCCTTGGTGTAGTATGCGCAGTCATTCTCATTATAATTATAAGTGAGTAATTAATTTTCTCTTTCATTTATGATGTTGATAGCTCTGTGACTTACGAAGTGCTGATATATTAACAAACAAACAAAAATGGATATAAAATTATTTAAACTGATTAATTTGTGAAATTCCCCTTCTAGTGTCATGCTGTTATAGTGAGAATTACTGCAAACTCTCCAGACACTTATATAGGTAGAATTTGTTGACATTTTAATGACATTAGCATGTTGCATAACTTTCCCTAGGATTAAAGATTCTCCCTTTTCATGTTTATAGAATTTTTTGTGCAGTCTCAGGTATCTTCCTTTCATTATAACCAGTGCCACAGTCCTGGTGTTTTCTAGTGAGAACAGTAATGCTTGAATTACCTCAAGCCTATAAAAAGAGAGTGAAGGTCCACAGGCAAACAGGCATCTGATGCATTTTTTAAAAGCATGTAGGTACCTAGTTCCCACCAAATCAGCTGGAATTTGAGATGTTGGTGCTTCTGAAAATCCCTTTACATCTTGAATACCTGAATATTGTTAAAACATTGCCCAAAGTCTTAATGATTTCTTGTCTTGAAAGATCATCTCATTCCACACGTTTGTTACAGGAGAGATAACATATCAATGAATAATAGGAGTCATGCTGGTTGGGAGCCAGGAATCTTGTAATGACAGGAACTGAACATTTTATTTATGTAACCCCTGTGTTAGCAACAGCCGTTATGTGACATAACTGTAATATGGCATTAACTCCTAAAAGGGAGATTTCTTGAGTTAGACAATCCAGGTAGTAACCCAGAAGAGATTCACCAGGAGGCTAGACTGTGGCTGTGAATTAATTCCTAGCTCTCAAATTACATGCCTTGTATTCTGCATGTTTCCATTTTCCTCTGTTGCTTCTGCAAAGAAGGCTTACAGAATCACCTGTAAACATGACTAAATGGATTGAGACACATGTGGCAGTTTATTAGTCTTATCAATGCTGGCACCAGAGTGACCCAGAATAATTGTAGCGTTTCATAACACTGATACAGCAAGAATGGGAAATGGCTAGATATTAATTAACTATATTAACTGGGTACTCAAGGCAACTGGCTTCAAGGGAAAGATGGGCCTTTGTTCTGCAGTCTAGTGCAGCAACCTGGGAAGGCGGATGTGCAGCCATTGAAGTGATTGCTGTGTATATATGCATCAATGAGCATTATGTGTATCTTAACAAGAAAGTAAAAAGCAGATGAGATAGCTCATAATTTCTCATTAGAAGTTGAGGCTGAAATTATATATAAGTAATAACATATATATATAAGTAATAACATTGTTTCCCTCCTGGTTTTAAATGTTGGATGTCTGTCCTGGTAAGTTTAGAAATAGACATAGCAGGTTTGACATGGCTTGGGTTGGGTTTAGGCTATTTAATCACACACTTGAGTGTCACATCATCAAACCCAGGTTATGGCTTACCATAGTGAGATCTAGTGCAAGTCTAGTGAGATTTAAATGTACTTAAGCTCTGGATCTTAAATTATTTTTTCAGTCTATTTGATCCTTCTGTAACAGTGCCTAAAGGTTGCAGCTTCAGGAAGGACCCTCTGTATTGAACTCGATGTATTTATTTACAGTAGCTCTCAAGTACATGTTTAAATACTCTTGACATCAAGCATCCAAGTGCTGTCACAGACAAGGCCTGCCTGACTTCTCCAGTCACTGATTTGAATGGGAGCAAGATCATACCTTCCATGCAGGGCTGGCTATAGATGCAGATAAATTGGGCAGTTCCTCACAGCAGCAAGTTACCATGGGTGGTGAAATAGCCCAAGCCAGGGTCCCTACTATTGTGGTAGTGGGGCCCTGCAAAAGCAGGCTGGATCCCTTCTGAAGGAAGAGTTATAACATCTGGGACTGCAGGTGTTGCTGGAGCTGGGGATTGCGGCTAACAGCACCATCAGTCCTTGCCCTTTCTATCTTTTGAGCCACAGTCTCCCCTGCTTTCCACTCCAGTTCCCCCTCCAAACTCCTTTTGACACAGGAGGAGCATCCCCATTCCAGCTAGGAAGGCATACTGTGTTCAAGACACGTCATGCTCTTTCAGCAAAGATGTGTTAAAGGTGTTTGCCATTCTCTTAGAGCACATGCTTCTGTGAGATAAAGCTTAACAGTAACTCTAATAACTGTTGGTTTATGTCTTTTTTATTTTTTTTCCCCTTCTGCTTCCTTTCCCAGTTTATTTCTCCACTTGAAAAAGCAAAGAAGGAAGACTTGGCACAACTTTGTTCATATCAACCAATGGTATCAGTGTTCCTTTGTTGAACTCCGCTTTTTAATTCCCGGTGTCTTGGGATTTTTGCTTGTAATAACCCATAAGCATTCGGTGTGGTGTGTTTTGGAATTCTGTTGTTTCCACAAGAAACTGTACCAGCTAAATACTGCCAAGTAGTTCCATACACTGTCTTATCACTGTGTGTTAAAATGTGTATGCATTGACCTTCAGAAACTGTAGTATATGAAAAGCATCCTAAGCATCTCGGGATCAGAGAATGCAGCTATGGGGAAGCTCCTGCTTAAAGGGACACTGTCAGGTGGATTGGACCCAAACCTAAGGTTGCAGCAAACATTAGAGCCAAAATTCTCAATCTGAGCACCTAAAGTTGGATGGCAAAATCCACTATCATCAGATGTATCTTTTTGAGGTAGTACCAGCTACTCCCATTGAAAAGAGTGGCACCTACAAGTATTCATGTAAGACATCTTATTTTCAACCTAGCCAACAAAACACAGATTTTTGAGATTAGTTGTAGTATCCAAATCTAAAAACATTGTCTGCAGGAAATAAATAGGACTGGATTATCATCTTCTATGGATTTAATTTTTTCCTTATGGGGTGTTCTGTACAAGCAGGATGACCTCAATATGAAAGCCAGAAAGAAAACTGTATGAAAACTAAAAGCATTAGCTAGCACAATCTTGAAAAAGCCAAGTGAAATGCAAAAATTGTAATACAGGCACCATAAATGACCAAGATACAGACTCTTGCTAAAAACTCAAGGCACTGTTTGTCAGACTTCATGGGACTCTCTTGAATGCCAATCCCCAACACTTATGGTCCTAACTTAAAGCACATGAACAACTTCGGTGATGTCTGTGGCTTGCCAGCACAGTTGTAGGAAGCAACCTCTGCAGCATTTTGCAGAAATGGTCCCTACTGTGAGGACTGTTCAAAAATCAGGAGAAGAAGGTATGGGTAAATAGAGGGAACAGTGGAGAGAGGCTGAGGAAGGGAAGGGTGCCTAGCAAAGCTTTCTTGGAGAAGAGGAAGGCAGAGAAACATTGTTCCAAAGTGGTGGTGTTAATGGGCTTTTTAAAAATTTAATTTGCGTGTGTGTATATAGTTCATAAACTATAGTGTCGTCTTTGTAAAGTGCTCAGCTGAGATATTTTTCATACTCACTTTAACATTTGATGTAATTAAGAGAAATGATACATTGCAGTTTGAGAGAAAGTTCTTGTATGCCGTTGTTGTAGGGTTTCTCCCAAATGTTGAATTCCTTGTTTTTTCTTTTTTTAAACACTGAATAGTTTAATCATAATTAACCAAAATAAAAATGAATTATCAAATTTTGAGCCAGGAAATTCTGAATGGGTCTTTTTAGGATAACTCCTTCTGAATTTCTAAGAAGCATTTGTAGAATTAAAAAAAAAAAAACAACTTTTTTTTTGTCTGCATTTTAATTAGGGAATACAAGTGGTGATAATAGTGGTGTAAATATTCCCACTGTGGAGCATCTTTCTTGACATGGTCCTATATTAAAAAAAATAGAGACCCAGACCAGTTTACTGCAGTGGGTGTATATACAAATTGTGCTTAAGTAGAATTTTGCAGACAGAATAAGCAATGATCAGTTGAAAGGTTCCAGCTGCATTCCCCCCCCCCCCTATATATTTATTACTTCATATTTATATGTACTGTTTCATATCAATAAGTAGTAGGTGGCCACAGTCTTAATGAAACTTAACTTTCAGAGTTACTAATGTGCTACTGGACTCCCTGGTATGCCCTGTTCACTTCAATCCTTCAGCTGAGTGAGTACATAAAAAATTCTAAAATCCTTATGGGCCAGAAAGAAAACTCTGCTGTCATAAAGGACATTGACTCCATGAGGTGCCACAACTGAATGCTACATATAATTGAGCCTTCACTGGAAAAGGAATAAGCCATCCAACTTCAGGACCCCTTTTAAACTACTAAGATATTTGGCTAGCTGATTTGAAAGAGTTATCTCCTAAGAGTGAGACCCTGCCACCCATACCCATGTTGAGCATGGCTTGATCCTCACAGGGCTTCTCTACAGGAATGCTGAAAAGGCTCATGAGATGAAGATATAGCTTTCACCGGAGATGGTACCATCAGTAAGGTTATATGCTGATACGGATCCTTAAAGTAGATGGTGCCTTCTCCTATGAGTCTGAACTGACTGCTTAGCTGATACAGCTGCAAATACGCATCAAGGAGTTTGAATCCTCTAGCTACAAAGATGCAAAGTTTCCAAATGAAACTGCTATAAGAATGCAAAGCCTACATCCTCCTAGCTAACATATTTCAAGCAAGTTAATAATCAAAGTAGGAGCTTTAGGGGAGAGTGGAGAAAAGAAACTGCTGGTTGTGGAATGTGTACTCATTCTCCCTCAAAACAGTAACTAATGGGGATGACTGCTAAATGTTGGTGAGAATTTGCAAGGAGTAGTTTAGTCAAGAGACCTAGCCTCTGGTGGGTTGTAAAATGTTTGTGAAGAGACAATTTCCTCCTGTGTGCTAATGAAATATGCTAAATTAATGTGTTTAACTCTTTAAAGTTGTTTGCATATAGTGTGCTCGTGAATGTTTGATGTTTGCTAGTTGTGCTGCGCTGGTTGGTTGCAATCAGTAAGATAAGCCACTTAACATTTCTAATTCAGCCCAGGAAGCATGTCCTTCCCTGATGCACAGAGCCAGAGTCGAACTGCTCCTGCAGAGGGTTAATTCTTCTGCAAGGAGAATAATGGTAATATAGGACTGTTCGGGGTCATAGATTGTGCAACACCATCACATATATGTAGACCAGTACAGAGGACAATCTATATAAACACAGTTGGAGATCTTACTTGTGTTGAAGCCAGGACTGATTGATTTCCACTCACTGCCTCTACATTTAAAATGTTCATGCAGTTACAACTGCCTACTTGTAATAGTAAATTTCCCATGAGAAGATTAACTCATTCTTGTTTAGTCAGCACTGATTAGAATGTCAGTTACTGGGTAGAATTTCAACTACTACTCTTCATCACTAACTACTGCCTAGGCTTTTACCTTGGGCTGGTAAAAAGGCACAAAAGGGCTTCCTTTTACCCACTCCCCAGCAAACCCTTGGGACTGCAAGGCTGATTGCTTTCTGACTGCCGTCTTGGGGACTGAACTGAAGTCTTCTCTGGCTGGCTGCAAGGATTTTGATAGCTTTAGTCAGAGTTAGATGTTGTTTGAGACTTGCGTATTCTATCCTTATGAGAAGCACTTGCTCTTCCTCTGATTTCTGGGCTACAGCTGAACAGCTAGGGTGATATGCCATTCAGAAACAGCATAGCTGAAGTGGGGTGGTTAGGAGCTGGTCTGTGCTTGTACCACAGCTGCTGTTTGGCTTGCCAATGAGGGCACATCAGCTTCTGAGTTTGAAGAAGTGTTATTTGCATCCACAATCCACAGGCTAGTAAGGTTCTGCTTGGGCATTACGCCTTCTTCCTTCTAATTCGTCTCACCTTGCAATAACATAAATGTGTCTCTAAGCCTAAAAGAATTGGTATACGGAACTTGCAGGAGCAAGTAGTGTGGAAGCCCAAACGGGGCACTTGACCCGATTTTCACTTGACAACTTTATGTAACAGCACAGTCAATCCAACATAGTCCAACATAATCCAATATTATTAGAAGGAGGAGGGGAGAATCTGATAAAGATTCTGAATGTAGCCTAGGGTCTGTAAGACAAGAAGTGATTTAGAAATGTAATCAGTTTGATTTTTAAAGCTGGCACTTTAATTCTATTGGAACCTGCATAAGGTCAGCCCTGGGAACAGTTCAGGCAAGTAAAATACTTGGCTTTTTTCTTTTTAAATGGTGACCTGCAATAAGTGACTTAAACACTCACAGTGACTGAAGAACAGGACAGTATTAACTGTGCAAGGAATCAATTAGAACAGCCACAATCTGCCATGTTTTTGTCCAGTAGCAAGACCTTTTGAAATTCTCCTATGTCTGTGTCTCATTTCTGTCACTGCTCCTCTGACAGGGCTTCACATAACTTTAACATTATGAACAGCTGAGCTACTTCTTGTCTGAATACAGTGGATTTTAGCTCTTAAGAGCAAGCTCATGACTTGACATCTGTGTTAGAATGTACCTGTAAAATGGTGATGTCTGCTTCTCAGAAGTGCATCTACCATGAGAGACTCAAACTTCAGGAACTTTTAGAAGCTCAGATGTTACTCAACTCTTTTTCATGCTTTTACAGAGTTTTTCTCTATTCCATGGGAGGTTATCCACCCAGTGGGAGTATGTATAATCTGTTATTTTTTTATGACAGTGCCTTGATCACACGTGTTGGTGCTAGGCCTTCACAAAGAAACTAGAGAGCACTTGGATGTGATCCAGGATTTAGATCTCAACCCTGCTTCTCCTGCCCTTTAAACAGGGAAGAGGGCTAAACCAGTAGCCACATAAGGCACTGGGCTCACTCCCAGTGTACACAGTGAGTATTGGAGAAAGGCCTCGAAGAGACCAAAGTCTCTTTGGTTTGGATTCATGTCCCGACCTGAACTTTAGACCCAGAACAGATCGTAACCTTTGGGCTCCCTGTGTAGTCAGAATAGTGAGATGCTCTTCCAGCCAGTTCTTCCTCTCACCTGATTTAGGTCCCTCTTGCTAGACAAGACACATTTGAGCATGTGTTTCTTCATGCAGGAGAAAGCACAAGCACCTTCAAATTACCTTCTTTAAAAGCAAAACCAAAAAGGCTGAAGAATGTAGTTTGAAAAAAATGAATTGTATCTAGAGAAATGATTGGCTGAAGATTTCTCAGATGGTGACATTATTTTCAGGAGGGATACTAGATCAGGATGTATGAAACAATCAAACCAGAACCTCACATCAGTTGTTCTTGCTTCATCTGGTCTCCTTCAGAAATACTTCTCCATTCCACTTCAACAAAGGACTTCATTTTCCTCTTCAGCTAATTTCCCTCCCTTATTTCATTAATGTATGTCTCCATTGATGTGCTCAGTAGCTTTTTTTCTCCATTGAGAACCAGAAGACTGTCTGCCTTTAAACACATGCATAAAAAGAGATGTGAGCCACCCAAGGAGTTTACTTTTCTTCCTGATGCACTGACATTTAAAAGCTACATCTTACAATAAAGCAGAAAAAACTGTGGCAGTCCGGTTACATGCAGTTTTGGTGGAGTAAACACTTGATTATTCAACAGTGAGTCATTTCTGCAGTAACCTCATTCTGTCATGACTGTATCACATCTGCTAACTCTCCAAAGCAAAAATCATAACCTGTACTGGTTTAAAACATGAATACAGCATCGTGGTTCATACGTAACACTCTATTTGGCCAAAGTCATGTGCTATAAGTTTAAACGGGCAAAGTACTTGTTCTCAAAGAGAAAAGATCAGAAACAACAAAGATAATTATGAAGAAAGCTTCTTCATTCTTTAGCTCTTCTCATAGTGTCTGGCTTCTCCATTATTCTTCAAGTTTCTCTTCATTCTCTTAGAAAGTCTTTGTGGTTTTGGACTGTAGTGTAATTAGAACATAGCATATTGGGGCTAGGATTGTTCTGCTGCCCTCTGAGTTGACTCCCTGCCTTCTGCCATATTGTTATTGTTGACCTCAACCAGAGCTGAGGCAGGCCTCCCCATAATGTCCTGCTGTCCTCAAACCAACCTCCACTGATGGGACAAGAACACTGGAGGCAGAATATAGCTCCTGGAGCTTAATTTGGTTTAAAATGATGTGGTACAAAAGAAGGCTTTTGACTGCTAGACAACAGCATTTTTGCTACACTACTTTAATTGTAACACTGGAATTTTAATTAAACATAGTTAACATTTCTTGTAACAGTAATTTCATCAATTTTGATGGAAAAGAGAGGAAACAGCAAATAAGGATAGTGTGATAATGACAACATAGTAAATTGGGAAATAGTTTAAGTGAGATATAGCTAACATGCAGTAAACTCCTTTTTATAAGTGGCTATACCCAAGAGCACCTTTCGTATGTTAGAACTAAGCAGTGCTAGTCTACTGAAGTGCATATGGACTACTACTTAAAATGAACTATGACAAATGGTAGTTGAATGTACTTCCTTTCACTTTTTTCTTGAAAACGCAGGAGATATATGCAGGAAGGATGATCTAGTATTTTTTGCAGAGCACGCCACTTGGGGTATACCATCCAAAGACATGCTGCTGTTGTCAGCTGCAGTAGTGGTCGAGGACTTCAGTCAAATAAGGGCTCCAGAGTGCTTGATGCATGGATACATACTGAATGCTCACTTCGTTGTATAGCACTTCAGTCTGCCAGTAATGAAGTCTTTTTGACACAGCATGATTATTTTGCTTACCCTTGTTCCACACTAGTATCTATGCTTGTCCACCAATAAATGATCTGAGAGGATGGAAAATCACTTTGCTGAATCCATTACATTCCTGTCATGTATATGTGAACACGTGGTGGTGGTCTGAACTTTTGTAATGAAAAGAGTTTAAAAGAATTAAGATGTCTCAATATTTTAATCTATCCTTTGAAATTAGTTTCTCCCCCTGATAAGCTGCAGGTTTGTTTAAAGAGTAAATAATTGTCGTGGTTTAACCCCAGCCAGCAACTAAGCACCACGCAGCCGCTCACTCACTCCCCCCCCATCCAGTGGGATGGGGGAGAAAATCAGGAAAAGAAGTAAAACTCCTGGGTTGAGATAAGAACGATTTAATAGAACAGAAAAGAAGAAACTAATAATGATGATGATAACACTAATAAAATGACAACAGTAGTAATAAAAGGATTGAAATGTACAAATGATGCGCAGGGCAATTGCTCACCACCCGCCGACTGACACCCAGCCAGTCCCCAAGCGGCGAATCCCTGCCCCCCACTTCCCAGTTCCTAAACTAGATGGGACGTCACATGGTATGGAATACACTGTTGGCCAGTTTGGGTCAGGTGCCCTGGCTGGGGATGAGAAGCTGAAAAATCCTTGACTGTAGTCTAAACACTACTGAGCAACAACTGAAAACATCAGTGTTATCAACATTCTTCACATACTGAACTCAAAACATAGCACTGTACCAGCTACTAGGAAGACAGTTAACTGTATCCCAGCTGCTGTTGTTTTCTTTGTTCAGTGTTTGAAATAGTGCATATAATGGAGCCATAAATTCATAGATGCACAATGCATAATTGTTTTCAGAAGTTCAGCTATTAATATTTATAGTATTGACCTGAAAGGTTGCAACAATTTCTCCATTAGTCACGGTAGTGTTGGCTGAACCTGAAAATTCAGTGGTCAGTGTGACTACTGTGCCGCTAGCAAGCTACAGTGTACTAAATAATGCAAGTTCAGCCTTTCATGAAACTTAAAGGGAAAAACGATCCTGAATAAAAGTAGAAATGTATAGTAAAGGCCATGGGTATACAGTTTAACCATTACTTATTTAAGTATTATCTATTATTTAAGCGATTAGCAGTTATACAAATAATTGAATAATTAGCTTCCAAAGCCTTTTTGTTGATGAAAGAATATTTTTTCTCATTAGAAATGCTAAGTTGAGTCTATGTTCCATTTACTTTTTCCCCAGATTGGAAATAAAATAAAATGCCATGTAGCTAAGACACACTCGCAGGTCTGCACAATAAAATGTTACTGATAGCCCACTACTTGTCATGAAAAACATCATTACTTTGTCTTGTAAATGAAAAGTCCTCCCTCCCCTGACCACATACATGGTAAAATATTAGTCACATTATGTATATCAGCACCACTGAAAGATTAGAAATTAGTACCTCCTACTCAAGAACAGGGCTTAAAAACATCCTTTGTCTGTTGCAAAAACACATTTTGAGGGGGAAACACCAACTGTTGTAGAGGTTAAATTTTTTCTTGACAATTCCTATTCTTTTTTCCTCCCCCTTTGTGAAAGAAGTGCTTATATACACAGACAAGCATTTGCCATTTGGGTGATACGTTCTCTTTCCAGGTACGAAAGAGATGAAACATAGCCAGTATCTCCTGTGAACAACCTCTAGTCTGTTTTGCAGCATAAAAAGTTCTTTTAGTGGCAATATATGAACTCTTATTATAAACTTGCTTTAGTCACTGCAGGAAATGAGTTTGTAGCCAGCTAATTAGTATTTCCTTAATGACTTAAGCTTGAGTCTTCACACAGAAAAGCAGCCTCTGGAGGTGCTATCTAATCAGTTCAGCACTGTAGACTTAAAATGGACAGATGGTTGAGTATTTCACACTCTCTGGCCCAGAGTGAAGAGCAAAGCATGCCCTGTTCTGGAAGAGACTTCAACATGTGCTTAAGCATATTGAGAATTTCCATTCTCTGTTTAGGACAACAAAAACCCCATCATTTGTCCTTACTAAACCCAGGCCTGATATGGAATCTGTGCCATGTTCTAATTCAGGAGAGGAAAAGCCTTTCCTTTCAATGATAGAAAATTTCAATGATAGATAGGTTGGAAAGGACCCGTGGGGTTTATTTAGTCCAATCTCCTGCTGGAAGCAGGGCTACCTTTGAGGTTGGATCGCGTTGCACAGGGTTTGTCTTGAATTTTGAAAATCTCCAAGGCTGGTGATTCCACAGTGAATTCTGCCATTGGATATATTCTCTACCCTACCAAGGCTTATAAAAGTGCAGTATGCACCTTCATAAGTGTATGTGGTTTATGTTTTTGCCTTTTTTTTTTTTTTTTTTTGTGCACTGATCTGGTTAGAGTCAAATTCAGATCTAGTGAGAGTAAGTGCAACCCTCATTTTTCAAAGAGCTTCCACTGATATCAAGAACTTTTCCTTCTTCCTCATTTACATTGGACTAAGCCAGATCTGATCACGCTGAGGGTATCAGTGCATTCTCTCCCCTCTGTGTATGTGAAGCCTGCTCCTCTGACACTGAAGCTGAGGATAGGCATAGGATCAGATTCAGGACATCTGGTGAAGTCTAGTTCTGTACTGTCTGAGGTCAGTGACAAAACCTTGATTGGCTACTAAGTTACTAGACTGGCACCAAAGAAGAGGATTTACTGAGATTACTATTTCTCCTCACAAGTCACCTTAGCAATGCCACCCCTCTTCCAAATGCTGCTGAATTGCAATGCAAAACAAAACCCTTTCTTCTACCTCTTTCCTTTTAGTTCTTCGAGCTTTACTTCCTCTAATACGAATAACCAGAAATAAGTTTTCAGTTGCCCTTTTAAAAACTAAACTCCAGACCAAATCTTTAATTGCATCCTTTTAAAGGCCACACAGTAGTGTTAAGGTATGTAGTAATGCACTCAGAAGGGATCTGAAAGTCTGTGCTGAGTACAGCACCTCTCACCTCATAGACTCAGCTGTACTGAGCAAGAAATTGTGATTTGTGCCTCTACAGAAAACATTCCATTTGCATCTTATTAGAGCTACCTGGGGAGGAAAAATAATGTTGTGGAGAGCAGGAAATTTCTTAAAGTGCTTTACCTGGAGGTCAGTGGAAATCCATTTATAAATGATGAATGCATGCATTTTGATGCTAAAATTGCGATGACTTACAAAGTTTGATATTACTGTACTTTTCTGTGGATGGTGATTTTTTTTTTGGAGTGATGAACATTTTTTCCAAGAATATCATAGACATTTGTAATATGTATGTTTGTGCCAATAAATCTTGTTTTAAGAAGTTGCTTTTTGTATCATTTCTGCTCACAGTACACACAGTTTCAGGACAGTTAAGCAGCTTCAAATTTGATTCCCTCTCTGTGTTAAGTGCTGAAGACTTCTGGAAATTAAGATTTTCTAACTCACACTGAGTTTTTATATATTCAGTCTAACAGAAGAGAAAAAACCCAAAACAATTCTGTTGTATAAACAATAATGAACTCTGTACAAAAAGGGGGAGGGGAGACAGTGGTACAACCATTAAAGAATTGTGAAGAGGAGCAGATGGGAGAACGTGTTTAGTGCATTTGACCTTATTCTTGATGTTCTTAATGGTAACATGTTTTCCTTTTAATAGGGCACAGTTAACACGGGGAACTCATTGCCACAAGATACTGTTAGTTCACAAATTTTGGTGTACTTTGGACACATTTTTTTAAATGAAGAAAGAAGGATTCTCTGCGAGAGGGATACAGACTCTCTTGCAGGGTCATCTTCTGCCTTAACTTGAAACAGCTGATGCTGGCCACTAGTGTGATGGCTTAATGGGGCATGGCAACTGTTGCCATCATTATTCTTAATGAGTAATTAAGCTCTTTGAAGGGACAAGAATTGGAAGCTGTTTTTCTCCCCCTCCTAGTGACTACACCTACATTTTAAAATATATAAGCATCACGTAACTCCTGGGTAGCTCTGCACCTTCATGCATATGGGGTGTTATTCTCATTCAACAGCTCTTCTATTTTGTTGCAGATGAACTGAGCACATATAAAGGGCACAGTATCTTCTCTTCCCACCTAAACACACCAAAACCAGGTAATGTCAAGATGCCTTCTTGTATGACAGTGCTTTAGTAGTAAAACTATAGATTTTTCCTTGGTAACTCTTAGCCTACCTGGCAATAAATTGGGGGCACTTTGAGTCTATAAGGAGGAGCTGGGAAAAAGCAGTCATTGATTTCATACAATGCATATTCTGGTCTACATGAAATAGCAACTAAGGACTAAGTGAGAGGATGAATTAGGCTGATCAGTGCATATGAATGTGATACTGAAGAACACAGGAAATTGATCAAACCCAAAAGGAGGCTTATGCTAATAATTAAGAGAGCACAATGGGTTGATACTCCATTAGCACTCTATTTATAGTCAGGTTGTGTAGTTAGAACAGTTTTGTTGAAACAAAATATCCCAATTTCTGACTTTTGAGCTTACAAAGAATTCTAGCAAATGATAAAACGAAGTGGAAATGAAATTATGTGTAATGTAATGGGGAGATTAAGGTGGATATGGCAGAATCAGTAAGATTATATGAAAAATCTAATGTATTTTTGCATGCTGTTCAGATAGCAGATTTGCATAATTCATGGAAGTTCAGGGAGTAAAAGGAAGGACTGCTTCTTAGGGGTTGCTAAGTTATGTGGGGTGAAGAGCTCTGGGATTTAGATATGCTTTGGAAAGTCAATAGAAGATAGTTCAAACATAAAACAAACCTTGGAGCGACTGTCTGTATGCTTTGCTTTGTGAGCTGAAGTACATGGAGGTAACTGAATGAGGAAGAAGCTTTTACGTGCTCCTGACATCTAAAATTTCAAGAAAATGTCTCACATGACTAAAGATGGTCACAACTGCAGTCTGAGAAGAAAAGCCAGTAATCTTGAGACTGCTAGAGCTTTATATGAGAGTGAGCTAGGCAGTGATGATGACTATTATAAAAACAAACCATCTTTTTTTGCTTTCCCAGGTGTTTCAAATCTAGGGGAACATAACCTTTTGACACCACCTGTGGTTTGGGCAGCTATCATCAAAAGCTCTTACCATGATGTGGTAGACATACTAAATACATTTTACTATTGGAATTTCCTGGTACCAAATCCACTGAGTTATTACACTTTTAAGGCAGCTTTTAGAATGATTCTGCAGAAATAACACCCTTGCCTTTTCCCTTAGCATCTGAACAGTCTAATTATAATCTAACAGCTGTTAGCTGAACTGCTTTACAAAGGCAAGTAAGCCTGGCTTTTCTACCTTCTGTTGGCCATAATGCAGCTTTACTCTGTTGAATGTAGTTAGTGGATTTGATAATTAAACTTCTAGTACTATCTAATAACTGGCAGGTTGTTCTTTTTACTAGAAGTTGTACAATACAGCATCAAGTTATTTACATATTCTCTGAATTAGCCTAGAGAACACCTGCTCCATAGTCCAGCTTCACCAGGAGCCTGGAAAGACTTCCCAATACCATACAGTGCATGCCTCTGTGATATAATCTGTAGTAAGCCATAACGACAGTGCACTGAAAGAGCTGGATAGATCAAAGGTGTTGCCAGCATCATATAGCTCTGCACCAACCCAGGTTTTGTTAAACTTCCTAATGATCCAAGAAAGCTACAGAGGAGAGAACACCAAAAATTCTTCCTAGTCTGTGTCAGATGGCCAGGGCGGTGGGGACGAGTTCCTCTTCTCAGCTCAGAATCCAGTGAGTTAGTTTAACTGTGAATAGGATGCAGAAAGCAAGCATCTGAAACTGTAATGCCACAAGGAACACTGGGGTGTTCCCAACATAGGCTTCAAATTTCTCAAACTTACCGGCATTTTCCTTTGTGGTTTTGGCATTGTCTCATTATCTCTCTCTGCTTCATCCTACCTGTTCTCTGTTTCGTGGTGCTGAAAGAGAAATATTGTTTTCCCTCTTGTCTACAAGAGCTATTACTTCTCAAGTAATTTCATTTAAGTCTTATGTTCCCTACTTTCTCTATGAAAAAAGAAATCAGATTTGTGCCACAATGGTTGCACACTTTGACTAAGCCATCAAGGTCTTTGTATTCTCCTGATGCTTCCAGGGCTGCCTCCTACATACTGGCATTCTCTGGTTTGGTGTTGCTCAGGGTGACTGATTATGTTGTCTCATTTGTCCTTAATAAGCTCTTTCAACTCCTGTTTAAAAACCAAGTATATAATATAAATGCACCTTTGTCTTAGAAGGAAAGGCTCTAAGTTTCTAACGTGTTTTAGCTCTTGTACTCTTGCAAGCATCAGAAAACACCACATCAATGTGGAGAAGTACCTGTTGATCCCTTCATGGAACATCTCGTAAGTCAGGAGCCAATGTGAAGCATGTTGCCTGCAGCTGTCTGTACAAAGGCTCCCTGTGTCATGTGCTGCATGGGGATGACCTCACCAGTTGAACAGAGCTACTGAACCAGTTATGGATGTAGTCTGACAGCCATAGAACAAATATGACTCATTTAAGAACATTCCCTGCCTTCCCTTTTAGTAACTGGTTTCACCAAAGTCAGTAAGCTAGAACTGAAAGGAAAACAAAGAGTTCTTCAGTCAGCTCTGAACAGTGTTCTCACATGCCACTTACTCTGCTGCAGGAGCATGTTTGAAACAATTGTCCCTCCACAATTACATCTTCTCTGATGATGTCTGAGCTCTCACAATGTAATCGCCTCTAGCAGCAGATACTGACATGCCAATACTAACAATACTAATGCCAATACTAACAATACTAATGCCAATACTGACAATACTAATACCAATACTAACGAATGAACAGTTCTATGTCCTGGACTTAAAACCAAAAAGCTTTAAAAATACAAAATGTTGGTGTGCTGAGGACAGAGCATCATCCTTGACAATGATAATAATAATTGTGTTGAGATGAGAACAGGGTTCTGCAAAAATAAGGAGCTTTCTGTCTAGTTTGACCAAGCCATCAAGGCTTGGTCATGTGACTTCACACCCAAGAGTGCTCAACTATCACACTCGGTTTTCTTAACATGGGGCTATGAAATTTATTCCTGCTATGCCTTTGCTTCTCCACCTTGTGGTATACCAATAATCACTTTGGTAAAGCTCTTTTTGAGAAAGTAGATAATAGAAATTATAACCTGTCAGGGTAAACTTTGAAAATTTGAACTTTATTTGTGAAATATTTTTGGTGTTATAAAATCTCAACTCCACTGATGCCAACAACAACAAAAAAAATCTTGATTATATACGTGGAGCTGAGACTTCATCTCAGATTAAGCTATTACAGCATGCAAATAGCAGCATCATTTTCTGAATGTGCAATACACTAGTCCTCATGCTAGGTGTTCTGCTATTGCTTCAATTTGCTTGTAGTGGACTGATCCTACATAATTAAGTTGCAGTGGCATCCTAAGTTGGAAACAATGGAGTGCATTCACTTTACCAGTAATGTCTGTGTCTAGATAGGCACAGTGCAATTTTCAAGTATATTTTGTTAATGGTCTCCCTATCCAATTCATTGTACTATAATCCACCATGTAGCTGGGGAAAGAGTTTGTTTAAATAGATTTGGCTTCTGTAACTGACATTCACATTAACTCAGTGTGAATTACACGATGCTCCATCTCAAGATTTGAGGCATAGTTACTTGTAATGGCTTCATGATGAGTTGTGGAGTGCCATGTCTCCGGTCTTGAGCACTGATCTGCATTTCTCAGGGACCCGAGTCCAAGCTCTAATGATCAAGTTTGCAGTGAGGTAATGGCTTTTAGATAGTGACACAACACACTTTGATTGCATTTTAGAGCTTGAGAAGAGGAGATGTTGTCTCAGTAGACAGTCAGTATATGACAAGAAAACTTGATTTATTGGTTATTAGGTTCCAGTGAAGTATAAAATCTGTCATTTAAAAAACTCTCCCTTTTTTGGTTTGCTTTCTGAAGCGCCTGGAAGAGTAGCACATGCATCTGCTCTAACTAGGCCAAACCACCTCAAATTCTGCTGGTGTTCAGACCTACCTTGTTCCTTCTAGAGGTAAAGGCAAGGAAAGGCTTAAATTGGCCTGACTGATTTGTAAATTCTTTGACTTGCAGATAAGAAAAAACTGACAGCTTAAAGTTATTCCATTTTTAGTTTTGGTAAAGTTGCTTAAATGCCACAGTAGGTAACTTACTATATACTATATGGGGGGTGGGCAGAAATTCTGCTGAAACTCAGATTTTCCTTCCACGCTGCAAGGTATGTGTACATGCCTTGGACTAATTCAGGTTAGAAGAGCAGAGATGATAAAACTTAGCAACTAATTTTGGTTAACAGCTGAAGTAGATGAGCCTACTGTTTAAATGTGAGCCATTAAGTTTAGTCAAAACACATTGCTTTTATCCCCGTTCTTAACATGAGCTAGGTAACTCTTGCTAGTGAACCCCGGATAGGACCATATGCAAACTAAAAAAGTAAAGGTACAAAGTTTTTCTGCAGAGGAAAACTACCCTCTTTCTAGTAATCACATGAGCAGGAGAACACATAAGGAAGTACTTCAGCACACCTGTTAGGCACCACCACTCAGGAGGATACCAGCTGCAAAGACTGCAGTAGAGACCAGCCTGCCCAAACCTGCTTTGTGCTAGCCAGCTGGAGGAATGCTCTAGCAGAATGGGCTAAATGTCTCAGCACTGACTGAGCTCCTTGGGTGGGCTCTGCATCCACACTGAGTTCTGTACCTATCCAGGGAGTTTCCAGTATTTTAAAGCTGGCTTGAATATGCCTTCATAGGCTGTCCCTACAATGCAGATGTACTCTAAGGTTGCTCCAAGTCACTGTTTTCCCTGCGCTGTATTCATTTAAAAAAGAACAATAATGCTATTACTGCATGAGAGGAATTGGCCTCCATAACTAAGCACTGCTTTCTTCAGTGTTAAATGAAGCTAGCAAAAGCTACCAGCGTTATTAACAATAGCTGGTTGGTAATGCATTGTGAAAGAGCAGGGCTGGGCACACAAAATAATCATTGTAAATTACCCAGATTGATAAAAGTGCTGAAAGGCAGCCAAATATGTTTTTCAAACACACTAGGAAAAAAGAAATCCTGATGCTTACCCAGTTTTCTACCCAGACACCGAGGAAACCATGAGCCCTACAGCATTTTTATAATTGCCTACAGGAGGCATATCTCATGGCTCTGCTTTTTTGGCAAGGTAAGATTTCTTTCAATCTTTTTGTTTTGCTCTCACTACCCCTTTTTTTCCCAACTATATTTCCTTAGCTTTCCTGTAGCACAGTGCTTTAAGGTGGCAGGAGCCTTTCCTCTAATGAGCAACCATTAGCTAGTATTACTTACGACTCCTAACTCCTGCTTCCCTTTTATGCCCTTTAGCCTTTCACCTTCAAGGAATGTAAGGGTTTGGTTTGGTTTGGTTTCCTTTTGACTGAATTAAATGGTTTGTTTAATTTCTTTTATTGTGTAGTTACACAACAGAAGCATTGAATTCCAAAGTTCTCTTACGGCTAGTGGAGTATCACATGTTACAAGTGGATAGACTATGTCTCATTATGACAATGAGTGCTATATTTTAGTGGTTTTTTTTTATGTAAACAAGGCTTATGTGATTGCTTTGATTCTGTCTGCTTGCCTGCCTCTCCCCATTCACCCGATAATTTTAAATTTATTGGCCGGTGTCTACAAATGTGATGGATAGGAAGAAGTCCAAAGGATATTTCAGCTACATAATTTCCAAGAAATTATATACCTGGGAAACCAGGTAGGTGAGGAAAGTCTCCCTAGAGCTGCACTGAGGAAAGGGCTGTAGTTAAGCTCACACCAATTAAACACCAGATAATCCACAAAGATGGGAAAGATTTCTGCCCCCTTTGTTTCAGTTAGTCTTCTTTAGAGCAAGTTCCCAAAGCTATTTAAAACAAAGGGAGTTATCCTAATAGAATTTGTACCAATCCTTCACTCCTTGATGCTGTGGATCAATGACAGCGTGCAAAATGAGTTGTCCTTTTTCTTTTAATTTATTAAGATTAAAAGAAAAGAATTTGATTGCTTATCAGAAATTTCTAATTTATTTATGGACATGATCTGTGAAACTTTATTTACTGAAGTATCTTGAATTGACTTAGCCTACAAGGGACTTCTGCAGTGCCTGAAAGGCTTATTAAAATCCCTACTTTGTTTTCCAGTAGTGTGGCCAGGTATGTCAGGCTTCTCTTCATGAAGCAAACTCAGCCAGTCAGTATACACCCTCTCTGGAAAACAAAACCAAGCTTCCACTGACTTCAGTAGCAGCAATGTTCAGTTCAAAACAGCTCATGTGTGAACTAATGCTGGAAAACTAATTGAGGCAGAACAGTAATGGGGAACTCAATTTGAAAATGAAGTGTTTTTAATTAAGAGACACTTCAGAATTATACAGAAAGAGGCTCTTTCTCATTTAAAATTTGGCTCTTCTTTCCTCACCAACTATAAATCACTGATCTATAATTAGCATTCTTAGTAGAAGGAATGCCTGATGGTCTGGCTTAAGTTATGCCTATGACTGTGATGAGCAGAGTTGTAGGTGTGTTGGAACAGATTCTAGCTAGTCTGCTACTTAGCATCCAATTTCTTATGAATGTTTCTGTTATAATCTGTTAATGTTATAATCTCTTTCTTAAAAATGAGAACAAATTAAGGAAGAATTGTGCCTATAGATTCCTAGTAGCTAAAAGCAACAGCGTGACTCCGTGGCACGATGATTGGGAGCTTACCTGGGAACAAGAAAAAGTCCAGCTCCAATCCTGTGTCAAGACCTACTCCAACTTTTTATGTAATGACTATTTAATAAAAATTGCATAAATGCTCACTGGTGGGGAAGCCAGTACTCAGATCTTGTCTCTCTGTCCTTACTCTGTTTTTAAAGGAAGGTATGTCTCTCTCCATTTTTGGTAAGAGAGTGATAACACTTCACTCTACTGAAGTGAGTCCAAAAGGAGATCATAAATGCAATGGAGGTCAGTAAACTGACTCTGGTCAGTACATACAGAGTTTAAACCAATTTAAACCAATACCAAGAGCGTGCATAGAAACCAGTGGTTCTGGGGAGTCAAAGGTTGGGATACACTGTGTTATATTGCCCAGCACCAGGTCATAGGCCTGGCTGCTTAGGTGTGTGTTGAGGAATCCAGGTGTCTCAAGGACATCTGCTATGTGTGGCCACGTTTAATCCAGAAAGTAGTGTGCCTTAGGTATCAAAAGCTGTGGAAATGTTATTCTGCTGTCTCCTTGCCTTTGAAAGACCTTTTCCATGCCCTGTCCGTGCCACGCGTGGACTTGGAAGTGTACTTTCTCACCAAGCATTCAATTGCTTAACAGACAGGAAACTAACACAGAAAGCTTTCTGACAGATTAACAAATTGAACTGGCTCACTGAGAGGCCAAGTAAGTAGCAGAGTGGGCAAAAGGAAGGGTTAAGACCACGTAACCATGAGTAGATGGCAGCAAGGTGGTAGTGGTGACAGGTATGGGTGGAGAGCAGCACTGCCCCCGCTTGATGAAAGCGGAATGTTAGATCAGCTCAGAAACCTTGTGAAAGCTGTCTTTGGCATCTAAGTCTGGATAGTTTTGAATGGTGAGCCCCAACCTGATGTAGTCACTTTCTTTCAGGGCAGAAGAGGGTGTATAAATCCAACACAGTAGGCAGAAATGAGAATGCACTTTTCTGTTTGGCATCTCTCACTAGCTCGCTTATGCTAGTCTAATGACATGCAAATTTCATTTTAAGTGCCTAACTCTGTAATTCCATGTACAATAGGTCTTGGACACCTGCTCCAACCCAAAACGTGTTCTTCCATCCTGTTTTGTTTTGGGTTTTGTGCTCCTGCAGCTGTGATGTGAGCCAACCAAAAACTTCTTCCATGGGATGTTTTCAGTCAAATCAGTTTCCTAATCTGACTGACAGTACAGTTGCATAATCTCTAATTTTTAACTCAGTGGAGGTGGTAGGACTGTTCCTTTTGGTGGATGTATAAGGTCTTCAATCACCTTAGTTAGACTGCAAAATCACAAACTAGCACTCTCTGAGTTATACAGGAAGCTTAAAACCCTTTTTTAGCACTGTGGATCAGTTTCAGGCTCTCTTCAGCCTTCCGTGAGGCCGACTGCAGAAAATGAGTTAATACACACTAAACAGCAGGATCCCAGACCCAGAGTGCTCAGAGCTGTATTTTGCTTCTGAAATCACATTAACAGACTTGGGGATCAGCACATGTAGTTACAGTGATGAGGTACACCCCTTCCATTTGTACCTTTCTAGTCATTTTAAAACAGAACAATTCAAGGCTCCTTTATGTGTCACTTCTCAAGATATTTGGAACTTAAAATTACACTGAAGTTGCCAACAGAAACTGAATTTAATAAAAATAACTAGAAAACAGTAAGAAAGGGGGCAGAATGAAAAACTACATTCCCCAGAACTTTTTAGGAAAGTTTTTCTGGTTGGGGACAGCCATACACCTTTGCAAAGGACTTCTGAGCTGCAGCGCCAGGAACTTGCTGGTTGAATTGGAGTTCTTTATCATGTTTCTTATATTCCTTTACATCTTAATCAAAGAGTTTTCAAGACTGTATGGCTATTGCTATCTTTCTGCTTGTTATAGTTTGTTCCTACACTTTGTAATGCTAGAAAAACCTGTACATATATTCGCCGGTAATGAGGAAAGTATGTTTTTTTCCTTCCCTCATCCTTTGTACAGTGACAGTGACGTCTTTTGCTCATTAACAAAAAAGCCTTTCCGGATCTTTGCAAGAATCAATGACTGCCAGCATCATTGTAAATGATGAGTAATTAACACTTAGGAAATGAAGAATTAGATGTGGGCTCCAGCTGCAAAATATTGATTTTTTTTTTTTTTTTTTGAACAATATATAGTTCCATCAGTGGTGTGGTATAACTTGAAACAGGTAACTTCTGCAAGTGGACAAATGGATAGGGAAGCATAGTTACTTGAAAAAGATGAGCCCTATTGCTTTAACAGTAGCAAGCCCAAGAGAGCCATCCTCATGTAGTTTTTCAGGAAGTCTCAAATTCTCTTTCTTTTTTTTTTTTTTCCACATTGAAAGACTTGATTCTTTTTTTTTTCCCCAAAAAAATGTTGATATTATCAATATGTTGCTGCTTATCAGAACTGACTGAAATACTTCTGTTCAGCAAAAATTCCATTTTTTAAGTATGCTGGGAAAAAGTTCAGATTTTATGTGTGTGTGTATGTAAAGTTCTGGTAATATTGGAAAGTGCGAGAAGCAGGGGGAGTTTAATAAAAAATACGTTTTCTAAATTACTTTTTTCCATGTAAAATCCTTGCAGTAAAAAAAAAAAAAAAAAAAGGAAAGACCTAGTTCTACCAATTCATCTTTTGTGATTTCAGAAAGATACTATGCTGGAAAAAAAGCTAGGCAAGGAAGAGATTCAACAGCATGTGGAAACTATGTATCAGCAGTGCAGTTTGAGCTGTGCAGTTAAAAGAAAACAGCGAGACCCAAACCTGCCTGCTTATGGATGGGCCCTACTTAAGAAGGCCTGCTGTCTTCATGGTGTTTCACACAGACTGATATTTGCCTTGCAAAACCAAATGAGGGAGCCAGGTAGAATTTAAAGCAGGACAGTGCCCCACCTCACGAACCAAAAGCCCCTTTGGATGAATGTTAGTGTGAGATGTGGTGTGTTATGTGGTGAAACGGATGTACATAAAGGGCTCGACTTATATATGAATGATTTGTTCTCACCATGCTCCAAGAGTTACAACTGAATACAAAAAAAATAAACAAAGCTGGAAACCCCCCCCCCCCCAACCATTTTAATGTTTTTGTTACAGTCTTTGTGTTCTTCAAAACTTTTTGTGTATGCACACACACACATAGTTTACTCATGCTGCTATTAAAACCCTTATGCTATAGCTACTTACTAGGTAGGGAGACCTTAAAATCAAAACAATTTTGTCCTGTAGCATTTTGCAATCATTTTCTTTTGCTTTGTTTCTTAGCAGATGAGCCATTGAGTCAGTAGTAATATTCACTCCTCCAGAAGCCATGTGCTTGCCACCTTATTTCATATTGGTGTTGCCTGGAATAACTTGTATCTATACACGATTGCAGCATTCAGAAAATTGGCATGACAGAAAAATTTGGACTGAACTGGTTCAAGATGCACAATCACATTTTGAGTAACACTGCTTTCCCCTGGTTTTGGTAAATTAAATAGCTATAAACACTAAAAGGTGGCAGGAATAGAACTTAAAAATTATTCCTGTAAGCTTGACCAAAATAACTGTTTAGTATCCCTTTAAAATAAGCAGAACTGAAGTAATGCCTTTGGTAGTTACTAGGATGGAAAAGGTACTTGCTATTTCTGGTGGTGGTGATTACAGTTTGCCTGCTAGAACTGGCATGATCTACTACAGTGATGAATGTGTCTTCTATTCTGTTTGATCTGGAAACTCTTTCAGCTCTAATGTAGTGCCATAGTTTGCCTCCAGCTCCTCATGCTTGCAGACTCACAGGGCAGGGGAAGACTTCAAAGTTTTGCCTTGATTGAACTGCCTTACTTCGAATCTGTGGTTAAGAGGTATAGCCCTTAGCACACAGCCAGAGACGGGTATTTTTGGCACATAACATGAAAAACAACATCCCATGGAAACTAAGAATGTCATTCTACATCCCTCCAACCCAACCAACCCTAAAGCAGAGAACTTAAACAGAGAAGATGATGAAATTTTGGATGTGAAGTCCTAACAGCAAGTTGACCAAACCACACAGAGAAGATCTAATTAGGATTAGTCTTTAAATTAGACTCGTCAGAGGAGTACAAACCAAGAATGGGATCCTGATAAGCTGACTTGTGCATTGCAACAAATCCAGTTGCAGAATCTGGTCCTAATGCTTCCGCTGCCCACCCCCACTCCTCTCCAGGAGTTAAATACTCCACAGTACTTGCTCACAGGCTTTTTCTGTAACAGTCATAGCTTAAATATCTATGTACTTAATGGATTTATCCCTAACACCACAGCGAGGGAGGGAAGCGGCATTAACCTAATTTTGCAGATAAACAGTGGAAGCCCTGATGGCCCTCTACTGTGTTACATCCTATGGAGCAATTACACATATGCAGTGAGTGGAAAAAAGCTGTTACACCAGACTGCTTGTATTCACACCAAGACTGACAGAGCTTTGGCATGTCCTCTGTTCCTTCTTTGCATTTCCATGTACGACTATGAAGATAAATGGAAGTTCAGAATATGGATAAGTTATCATTAATTTCTCAGCTACTGATTGCTCTCCTTGGAAGATGTGGAGGCTAGAACAGTGCCACTGAACATGCTGAACTATTTAACAGTGGGTAATCTTACCGCTAAACTGTAGCAACTCAAATCTCAGGTTCTCTCTCACCACGATTTAGGATGGCATGGAGGCTTGAGCAGAAACCTGTGACCAACGTCACAAGAATATTTTTTTTCTTTTTTTACTTCAAGATGGGAAATGCCAATACTCTCCGAATGTTTTGCCTGAACAGAAGGGGAAAAGATGTAATTTTTTGGAATAAATACGAAAAATTTTCTTATACATTTGGAACAGAAAGTAATCACACGATAATCAGCGTATCAGGACCTAGTTTTCCACAAGAGTACAGTATGTTCCTTTAATGCCTCGGAAACTCTTAGTTCAACCCTTTTTGTAGTTATTCAAACTGATGCTAACTGAATGGTGCTGGAGAAGGGTGAAGCTCTGTGCTCACCTGTCCTACGCCTTGGTTTGCGAGCCGGCAACTTCTGAACACTACACGGGGTCAGTTTCGAAACTTGAGGGCGTGCGCCCAGCACGGGTGGCAACACCACGAAACGGGATATGGGCGCTTCTCCCTTATGTAAGCGAACCGAACGCCCGGCAGGCCATTGGCTGGCCCCGGCGGGCAATCTCGGAAGGCTCCAGCTGCTGCCTCCGCACCGCCAGCAGCGCGTCAATATCCTCTCACCGGGAGCGCGAGGCTCTCCCGGCTCGGCTGGTCTCCCACTCCCCTCAGCTCGGGGTCCCGCCAGCCCGTTAGCGGCGGCGGCGCTCAGGCCGCGCAGGAGCCTCTTCCAGAGCGGCCTTTTCCTGCCGGCCGGCCGGAGGCCCTTCCTGGCCGCCGCTCCCCGCCTGGGATCGCGCTCGGCGGGCGGCCCAGCCGCCCCTCACTCACCCTTCCGCCGCCGAAGCGGCCGGGCGCTGCGTGGGGACCGCCAGCGGCGCTCCCGGGCGACGCCTCCCGCCCTTTCGCTTCTCCCCCTCAGCTGGGCCGAGCGCGCGCCGCGGCCGTCAGCGGCCGGGTCGCGAGCCCCGCCCCGCCTCGGCTAGCGAGCGCGCGGCCGGCCGCCAACGGTCTCCTGCGCGCCTACCCCGGAGGCGGGCGCGCGCTGACGTCACGGGCGGCTCCGAGGGGGCGGGTGGATCCGCTTCCCTCAGGCGTGGTGTAACCTCTGCCCTCCTCGGCCCTTCGGTCCGGCGGCGGAGGGGCAGCGCGGGCGGAGGGGAGCAGAGCGGCCGGCAGTCGCGGTGGGAGGCGGCGCGGCGCCCGGCGGTGAGTGCTCCGGTGGTCGCGCGGGGACGCGGCCGCAGCGGGGGGGGGGGGGGTGGGGGAGGGGCAGGCTGGCGGGGCAGGCTCGGAGGCGATCGTGGCTGCCGGTGGAAACATGGTGCCACACGTGAGGCTTATGTAAAATGAGCGGCGTACGGCGCCGCCAATGGGGGAGGCGCGCGCACCGCCCCCTCCTCTGTCCCCCGCTGGCGTCACGCGCCCGCGGCCAATAGCCGTGCGGGCGGGGCGGGCTCTCCGGGCTCGGTCACGTTTCTGCCTGTATGAAGTCGGTGCCGGGCTGCGCCGGGCTGAGTGGACGCGGTGTGCGTGGTGAGTCGGGCTCCGCCGGGCGCTCTCCCCGCGACTGGCCGGGGCTGGGGGGGCCCGCGGGCGCCCTGGCTGTGGCGGGAGCGGGGCGGCGGGCGGCAGCCGTGGGGGGCAGAGGGGGTCCCCCGCCTCCCCCGCCCGCTGGGCCGAGGTTACGTAACCCCCGCGCGCTGGGGCTCTCCCGTTGCCGGGGAGACGGGACGGGGCCGCCGGTGGGGCGGGCGGCGCCGCGGGGGTCCGGCCCGCTGCTCCCGCCGGGAAGGGGGCGGCTGGGTTTCCTTTCAAACCGGGGAGGGGGCGGCTGTGACGCGACACCCCTCACCCCCGCCCCATCTCAGACCATAGCGGAGGAAAGGGGCGCTGGCTTTGACTCCCTCTTCGGACCGGGCCGGGCCGCGGGGTGGGGAGCGCCGGAGGTGAGTGTGGTACGTCCCCCGCCCATCTCGGACCGGGAGGGGGCGTCCGGGGTGGGGAGCACAGACCTTCCGCCTCGCCCTCCCCCCCCAACTCAGGCCGGGGCGGGAGCTGGGGGCTCCGAGGGGCGGCTGTGCCACGCCGCCCCGCCGGTGTGGGGCCGGGCTGGGGCGCCGAGGGGTTGGCGGTGGCCCCCGCCTCAGAGCGGGAGGGGGGCGGCGGTGGCCCCCGCCTCAGAGCGGAAGGGGGGCGGCGGTGCCCCCCGCCCGCGTCCGGCCCGGGGTGGTGCCGCCGCGGGGCCGCGGTCAGGCCGGTGTGGAGGAGGAGGAGGAGGGCGGCGGGGCGGCTGTGACTTCCCCACCCCGCGGCCGACGGGGGCCGCGGTGGCGGCGGGGCCGGTCCCTCGGCGCTGCCGCCGGGCTCCGCTCTGGCGTCCCTGGCGGTTGCGGGGCGCGGGCTGCGGCCGCATCTGTGCGAAAGGTCAGCGCCGGGGTCCGGAGGGAGCGAAAACTGGCGCGGGCAGCACCTTTGGGGAACACGTGGGTCCCGGTGCGGTGAGCATGGACCGCGGCCCCGCACTCCGCTGTCCTCCTCTTGAGGGGACAGTGCTGTACGCAGCTGGCTGGGTGGTTTTTTTGACGTGAGGAATTGTGTGGCGGTAAGCAACAGAATCTTAGCGCGTTACTGAGATGCGTGAGCTACAGGTAGCATAGGCAACAGGTGCTGTGGGTTTCTTTTTTTTTTGTGTTGGCTATAGTTGCAAGGACACTTTGTTCCTTGAGACAATGTGGTCGTGCTGCAGTTGACATTAGTTGCATGCTATTACATGCTTGATTACAAAACAGTTTATGTAAGTACAGTTTCATGCAAATAGATGAGCAGTATGGTAACAGTCAAGCTGATACTTTACAACTGACTTTTTGTGATAGGTTAGGATAGGGTACAGCATTTCTCTGTGTACCACAGGAGCTTAAAAAGCCCTCAGAGAGGTCAATATGAAGTCTCTGGTACTTGGAAACTGAACCACTTTGAAACTGTATTCCAGTGAAACAGTAACTTGGCTGAGACAGTGCATGTGAAGGATTTTGAAGAAACATATTGGTTTATGTTTTTAGGCTGTGAGATGTCTTTTTCTTTTCCAAGTATAAGACTCTGAGGTTTACCATCTTGTACATCTGAGATTGAGTAGCTACCACTTACATATTTACAAGTAAAGGGGAAAAGGTGGAAATCCTGTAATGATTCTAGCGGTAAGATTGTCTGGTCAAGTCAAAAGTAAAGTAAAAAACTGATTTAGTATAGTGAGAAACTGTTTCAAGTTGCCAGTATTGATTTAACCACAGAGTCTGTTTACAGATGATGGTTAATGTTGGTTAGTTAACATTTGTCAAAACTGCAGCTGTCATTTGGAGCTGGCTTTTGCTTATTGTCAAGGTAAAATCAAAATTCATCACAATGATGGCAGTGAGGAGTATCTCCTTGAATGCAAATGGTTAGTTTTGATACTGTAAGGTTGTTGGTAAAACTTAAGGATGTCAAGCTGACAGCTAAGGCCTTGATGGTGTGGCCCCATTCCATAAACAGATCCTATTGTATATTAGATGGTTTGAGGGCGTTGAACCTAATGAAAATTTTCATACCTTCTAGCGTGCCTCAGTGTTTGCATGTGTCCTTGATCTTCTCAGCCTTGGGCACAGCGCTGTTTATGCACTTTACACAGCAGCTCTTGAATACAAAATCTGGGAGCAGGGCCTAGATTTTGATTCGTGTTAGGGAGAGTGCCCACATTGTTGCACTGTAACATCAGGTTCTTTCTTGCTCATGCTTGTGTGTGTTTGCATGCTCTTATGATCTTCCTTTTTGTTCTTTCTTACTGAAACTTGCATTATTTCTCTAAAGTGAGGAAGTTTCACTGGAGAACTGGACTGTGTTCTCACTTCATCCAAGGCTTGCTGTTAGCCTTGCGATTAAGGCACTGTCCTGAGGCGTAGAGTCCTTGTTCTGGACTGTGGAGGTTGCTTACCTCACTAGTAAGACATAATGGAAAAGAGAGGGCCTTTGGCCTAGAGGAGAAGAAAAAAATAATATCCTTCAGTTTTGGTGGTTTCAGGTGTTTATTTCAAGGTAGAAGGGAGAATGCTTTAGTTGGGTAGCTGCCGTAAGTGTCCAACACTGCAGTGAAAGAGTGTGGCCTGTCCCGTGCTGTGAAGAAGTGTAGTTCTGTTTGATCTAGTCCAGAACGTAAAGGCATGGAAAGCAGGATTTTGGCTTTTGTGCACTTTCTTCAGATTCAGCAAGTTTTCTGGTTTCATTAATGATCCAAAGATTACATGGGTTTGCTGGGCTTTTTGTTTGTTTGTCAGTTGGTAGGACTTGTTGTAGGCTTCCTATATTTGTTTTAACACATGAATACTATCTGTGAAAATCTAAGTAATCTTCATTTTTACAGCTTACCCGTATTTCTTTTGCATTTCCACAGAGAGGCATCAAAGAGACAGCGTATTGTGGCAGCTGCTCGCATAATACCTTACTTTTCCACTTTTTTTCCCCCCAGTCATAAGTTTATTTCATAAATGGAGTTGCTACATATTTTAAACTTACTTGAGCCTGTCCCAGGACAATACGTTTTTATAGTAATAAATTTTCCCTGTGAAGAATCACTTTTTTTTGAGTAAACTGGGATTTTGATGGAGTTTAGCCATAGTATGAGAATAGAGTGAAATGGGGAAACTGATGGGAAGAGTTCTGGATTTTTCTTCCACCTCAGACTTTATTATGACCAGGAAGTGTTTGGTTTAGATACAGACTGATAAACCCATTTTTTTTTTCCTGGGTTCTTGCCACACCTTTATTTCTCTGACATCTTTACAATATTCAAGTGTGCTTTATAGCAGAAAAGGTTTTTTAACCCCTTAAAGTAGAAGCACATCAGCAAGGTACTGTGGGATGAGGCATATTTGGTGTGGTTTAAAAGCAAGTAGATTACCACTAGCCAGTAGAACAAGTATATTATCACTAGATCAACTGTAGTGTTTTATACAGGGTTGCTATGGTTGGCCTATGTTGAAAGGGAACATAATGTTCTTAGCAAGGTGTTGTGTAATACTTGGCATGAATGTCCTGTAGACACTCTGTTATACTCACAATGTTACCACATCCTAATTACTAGATAATCAGGTGTTTCTGAAAAGGAATTTTTGTGTCCAGTTTTGGTTGCATGGCCTAGAATTCCTCTGAGGATGGTGGATTACAGAGATTTTTAACTGGGTTGTCTTGCTGCATTCATATTTTCCACATCCAGTTATATCCTGATTGTACAAGTTTTAAACTGCTTGAATATTTATTATGTTAACCTAGCTTGTCAAGCGCTGAACAGCAAATGGGTCAATTAATACCTGTATTATTCTTTGCAATATAATTTTATTACTCTGAAGGGCTTTGACTTGCACTTTTGGGTACCGATGAGGTTGGATGCAGAAAATGGTGATCTTGAAAGTAATGCTGTTGATGTTTTGTGTACTGTGTAAAAGTGTCTGTCCCCTTTCCTGCTTTAACTGCTGTGTTAAACTTAACCACTGCTGTAGTGGGGGCCAGGCTGTTAATGTTGTATGTGTTGTTGGTAGTAAGATGAACCTTTTGATTGCTAGTTGTTGGATAGTAAGGAACAACTCCACCTTCTGACATGTAGAGGGGTTTTGGGGGTTTGTTTCTTCTTAGCTACAGGTGAGATACTTCACAGAATGAAGTAAATTTGAAGGGCATGGGAAAATATAAGGCAGCAGTCGAAAACACACTTCATGGGCTAATGGTTTTGCGATCTGTTGCTGGTATTTCTTGTGGCCCCAGGCCACTTTTGTGAAATACAGTATGGCAGAGAAGACCAAAATGAAGAAGGGTCAGATGGTTTGGTTATTATGCCTGCAAAAGCTGTGGAGGGGTTCTTAAGCTACTCCTTAGAGCGTGTTCTGTTCATGCTGACAGTGAGCCAGCAACCATATGTAGCAGGAAGGCACCTGAACACATGGGAATCTACATGCCTGAGTGTACGCACAGTGATCTGGCACTCTAGTAAGTGGCTTAGTAGATCACCAGGTGTGCTTGTGCAGCCTGCTTGTACTCTGCCTGCTAGAAGTGCTGGAACATGGGCAGGCCAGGCTTCTGTGCTTCTCTTTTGTATTTCTAAGGTTATCCTTTTAAGTGTGGATAGGGTCTTTATGTCCAAATGCTTGCACTGGACTTGTACCAATCCAGTACAGAATCCTCTTACTTGGTCCTCTCTCCCTCTTGAAGAGTTCCTGAGGGACAGCTGCAGTGTAGTTTCATGCAAGTTGCACAGGCAGTGGTTCTGAAGAGCATATTTTCCCTGCTTATCCACATATGCAAGTGAGGTTATGAGAACTTTTTGTGTGTGTGTGAAAGCTATTGTAAGGTCAAGAAAAGTTCTTGTACAGATGTTTTCAGCTGCTCCTGAACTGCTGCTGAAGTAGTGCGTGATAGTCCTAGAGAAGCCTTCTGATTTCTCTGACTTTTTTTTGGTAGTCTGATTTAGACAACTTTGCTTGTAGGACACAATAAGAAGTGAGACTAAATTTACCTTCCTTGAGATATATAATCATGGAGTATGGTTTTCCTTTTTTCTTCATTTTTCTCCCAATAGAAAGCAAAACTTTATTGGGGGTCCTGAAGGGGTAGAGGCTCAACATGCTGTTTACATGACAAGAGGACTGAAGTACACGGAGCATGCTTCTTGGGGCAAGAGTACAAGGTTATTCTGCAAATTATGTGAGCAGGCTGCAGAAGTTCAGTGCTAGCGGTACCAATATTCATCCTGAAAAGATGTGATAGTGGGATAGAGAGCTCATTTGTACGTCAAAATGTCTGGGAAAGACTTTGGGGTTTTGCTTCCAGCTGTTTTTGAGCATACCGTGGTAATTCTTAATGCTTGTTTTTTCTTACAGATTTCCTTGTATATAGTTGGCTTTTTAAAATTAGAACTGGCTTTTTAAAAGTAGAACCAAAGGTATACTCCCTTTCAAACACCCTGTTCTAAAACAGAGGCGCTTCACTGTTAAATAACGCCTATAATTTTTCATAATTGAAGCTTAGGGAGACAAGATGAAGTGGTGAGGATGTCCAGTACTTCTCTTTTTTTTGTTGGCTTTGCTTCCTATCCTCCTTATTCCTTGCAGCTTTTGTGTCTTAGTATGGTTTTTGTGCTTGACCTTATTCCATGTACTTCTATGTTTCTGCTACTTAGTTTCTTTAATTGTGCAAAGATTTTCAGTATATAAAGCACTTCTTTGATTTCAATTACATCTCTACCATGAGTTCCTCTGACTTGAGCTCTTATTTCTCAGTACTTACATAGCCAACTCATAGGACAAGAACATCATGTTGTTAGATTGCCACACTTTGTGGAGTGTATTACTGATGTGGTGGGGGCTGTATTAGTAATAGTCAGAGAATTTATTTGGCATAGAGCCTTCCAGAATGGGACTTTCATTCTGACTGAAATCTTTAACTGGGTATGAACTGTAGCAATGTCTAAAGAGCAGCATTAGCCTGGAACTTTTGTAAATGTAATACCCCACGGTGAAATTCTGCCCTTTTTTTTTAAGGGAGGGGAGCAATAGGTGTGCAAATACACTGCTTAATGGAGATGCCAACAAATATTAAAGTTGAAATATGGTGTTGTAGATACTTCAGATCTAGTTTCACCTGTAATAAAGGTGAAATATATGACTGCGTGGTGGGGTGTGATAATGTTTCCCTCCTTTCTGTGACCACACTTCCTCAAAGGTATCATTTTTGTTATTTTGTTCAAAAAAGGACAAGAGTTGACATAGGCAAATATTAAAGAGTTCTGACTACTGATCTCTGGCTTAATAATTTCTCCGGTTCCACTCAGGGAGAGAATAGCATTTTCTGTTTACAAAGAAAATCTGATGTCTTTTTAAGTTCACACTTAATACAAAGAATTTTAGTTCACCTTTAAGAAGGTACCTATTGTAAGACTGAAAGGAAGGATGTCTATAAATTATCATGGGGCAGGTAAAGGGAGACTGTTTAGCATCTTCACAAGATGTCTTGGCACAGGCTGCAATAATCTTTGTCTGTCAGGGGTGTATGTCTATGCTCACTTTATTTTTTTCTTTATGGCAAATACCAACCTGTTGGCAATTAAACTTGGCTCTGGGCCATGGCTTATTATTCAAGGTGAAGGAATAAATGTGATAGAGAATTTCTGTTGGCTCTTGGGGATGATAAGTTCAGATCCACTGTGGAGACTTGAGCACAGGTGGTGGGCTTAACAGAACAAGGAATAATTACCTGAAAGGGTAAAATAAGCTTTGCTTTTGGTCTGGCAGAAAAGAGAACAATTCCTGCTAGATGATGGAGGAGTGGCTCTGACTGCTTTTCGGGGGGGAGAAGGGGAGATTACTTTGGTACTTGGCTTTTTACAGTTACAAGAAAGCAAATGATGAATTGGGAGCTGGCCCAGGTTGGTTGGCACAGCATAGGTGAGATTGACCCTCCATGAGGTGAATTTGGTGAGTTCAACAATGTGTTGGTACTGTGCTATTCATAGTAAAACCGAGCTGACTTTGTCCTGTTACCTCAGGCTATCTTTTTGCTATTAGTTACTCCATGGGGAGATAAAGCAGCTTTAAAAACCATAAAACCAGTCTAAAACTGGAAGGAAATTAAATAATAGTGGTGCTGTGGGTACTTCAGTAATAGAAGTGGCTGGTGACATAAGCTTATGTCCATTTAGGAGCCATCACTTGAGGACTGAGGGATTTTTTTTTTTTTCCTGTTTGGCCCTCTGGGACATAGCTAAGGAAGCTTCTTTCTGTGATTTTTATTTTCTTTTATTTTTTTAACAGATATAAGTAAAAGAAGCATAAGTTTTAGCAAGCTGGGAACAGCTTTTGCTTTAAGAATGCATACTTGTATTTTGGAATATGAAACTAGTCTTTGTCATGATGTTAATACTTTTGCTTAGCTGAATTAGGTCTCTGAGTCTTTCATCTACTAAGGCTAATTTGGAATTTCTATTTTGGTGGTGAAATGTTTTAAGATTGTAATCTGTGGAAGAAGAAACATAACTTGAATTCAAATATGTGATCCCAAATTTTATACTAGATAATACTCATTGTTCAGCTTGGATGCTCTCAGATGAATGAATGGTTGATTTTGAAATACACTGCGTCGGTATCGGTATTATCTAAACAATGTTCTAACAATAAGTGAAGATCATGGAGATGGAGTTTTGGGGGGTTTCTTGTGTTTATAAAGGGAATAGAATTCAGTGAAAACTTTGTGCATTGCTCAAGGAACCAATTTAGAAGTTAGGTTATAATAATAGTAAATATTTTTGTCAGTAAAATTTCTTGCATTTCCTCTCAGTTTGTATTTGTAGTCTTTATAACTGTTGTTCATCTGTGGAATACATATTTTACATGGTTGGAATTGTATTGCATTACTAAGTGGACTTGATTTATGTTTCATAAATAATTTTTTATCTTTCTTATAAAACTTGGTGTGGTTTTTCTGTTTGTTTTTTTTTAATAGGAATATATTGATGACACTTTCAGATTTGGAAAGATCTTGATTAGTACATTCATTAAGGTGAGTGTCTTATGTTTTCCCCAATAAAGTGTTTTATAATACTAGCTCTTTCTCAGTGAGTCTGAACTGATCTTTTGGTGTTGCTGCTTTGTATGCTTCCTTTGAGCTGTAATGTGAGAATGCTGAAAAATAAAAAGATATTCAGGGCATTAATTTTTAAAGACCTGTGTGTAAATCATGAAGCACATGGAAATTATGTGGATTCCCTAAATCTTTAGGAAACTGAAATTTAATGTAGTGGGCAGTATCAAGTGCTACATCTGCATTGTTTGCTGTGCAGAAGTTATTAATAACTTCCTGTCTTTTGCTCTTGCAGGTGGTTTTTAAGGAATTTTAATGAAAATTCTGGGGTCCAGAAAACAAAGTAGTTACAATAATTAGGATGATAGTTCAGGAGGAGAAAGGAAAATGTTATGCTTCTAATCTTTGATTTAGAAAGCAAGTCATAGCTTCCAACAGTATTTTTTGGTCAGTTGTGCTCTACTTGCTAACAGGCTGATACTATTCTAAATCTCTGTTGGAGAAGTTGAACACATGGCATCAGAGATACTGACCTAAGCATGTTTATGTTCAATGTATGAGAAGCTGATGACAAAAAAAGCTTATTACAACTCGGGTGGGATGCATGATGGATTAATAAAGCAGAATAGACGGTCAGAATTTTGCAAGTATTTTGAAAATTAAGAAAAGTTGATGGTTATTGGAGCAAAGAAAGGAAACGGCTGAGAGTTTAAAGGAGAATGGTGGAGGCATGTCATATGTGATGCAAAGAAAATTTATCCAAGTGGTTTTATTATATGTGATCTGATGATGGGACAATATTGGCCCAAGGCATGAAAGGGGAGGATAGCAATTCTGGATAGTACTGTAATATTGCAATACAGATGAAATTGTAACTGAGATTTTTGAGGATTAATACTATAGGGTCTGATTAGTCTAAATGATTGAAAAAAAATACTACTGTTTTTCTATGGCTACAAAATGTGATCTGAATAGGTTCTTTAAAGCTGACAACATTCTCTTTTCAGTGCTGCAGGTGACTTCAGTTCTCTACAGAAAGTGAACTTGGTTGGGATCCTGTAATACAGGTGTGTTCCCTAAAGGAGGTTGTTCATTCTTTTCTAATATATGAAATCTTCTATGCTTAGAATAGATAAATCTAAGTATCAAAGGAAATGTCACAAGTTCTATGTTTTTTGTATACTTATCAAATTAGACTTCCTTCTGTGGAAAAGACCTTTTTGAGATGCCATACATGGATGAACTCTTTTAGTTCTTTGGGATTTGGGCATACTCAGTCACCTGTACGTTTCCTCTGATAAAGAATAGAAAACCAGAAGATTAGATTTAACTGCCTCTAATTCTACACAAACTGATAAAATGCCTGGTTTGAATGACTTGTATTTAGTTTCAGATAAAAATCCTTTTGGTGTAGATTTGTCTTGGCTTTCAGTTAAATTGTAGAAAGGCTTATGAGAATTTTACGTAGTTTACAAGGACTGTTTTTTCTTAATGTCTTCCTAAATTCATCAAGTAGATGAAGCAGATATGATACCCAATTAAAATGGTACATGCTGCTACTGTGAATATCTTCTTCAAACCAAGACTTTAAGCCTTTTTTACTTTTTTTTATCTATGAAAATGTCATGATGGAGGTCATCAAACTAGAGAAGTACTATGTCACTTCACAAGTAGTCAGACAAGACCTTGTGGCTAATTTCTTGTAGATTAGTGAAGGTAGAAACTTAACTCCATTAAGGAAATACAGATTACAGGGAGATGAGTTAGTGTGAGGGAATTGGAAGAGCTGTCTTTAAACCAGGATTTAACTAGTGCTGGAAGACATTCCACATTTTCAGTGTCCAAGCTAAAAATTGTGAAATCTGCAAGTAGCTCCAGATACGGCAATTTCTAATACTTCTCGTGGTCAGAGATAGAGAGCTTATAATTTAAATCCTGTTTTATCAATTTACAATAGAGGCAAAACACTTAAAGAACTGATGTATGCAGATTTGTATCATAATCTGAGACTTGTAGAACTCGTATTGGCTTTGCGACGTTATGCAGAATGGAATGTTGTGAATAAATTCTTCCTTAAGTCTGGCCAACACAAGTATTACTTTTAACAGTTGGTAGACGTGCAACATTTTAAATTAAGGCACGTTAACATGGGCTGTCTTCCAAAATGGTTAGCTTGGGATTTGAATGCTGTTCCAAATTTTTGTTCCATACATTCCTTCTTCAAATGAAGCACTTAAAGTGATGTAATTGTTTGCCACACAAATGTTGATCTTCTAAACTTTTGATTTTTATTCTACTATTTTTTTGTGTTACGTGGCAGTAACATGTACCAACAGACTTAGTTTCTTAGTTTCCTAGATTTAATAGAAGAGCTTTCAGATTCCCTTTTTCCTGCTGAAACTCCCAGTGTTTTTCTTGGGAAACTGTTTTTATTAGGGAAGAATAATAGTGTTGATGGACTGTATTAGTACAGACTTCTGAACGTAAGGAAAAATATTTTTTTTTTACACCCCCTGGCCCTGCCCCTCCCTGTGATGGCAAGTGAGCACTGGAACAGATTGCCCAGAGAGGCTGTGGAATCTCCAACCTTGGAGATACTGAAAAGTCATCTGGAGGTGGTCCTGGGCAGCCTGCTCTAGGTGACTGTCTGAACAGGGATTTGGACAAGGTGACCTCCAGAGGTCCCTATCAACCTCAGCCATTCTGTGATTCTGTGAATTGAAGTTTCGTAACTGCCTAGTAAACTCTTTAATGCTCATACCAAGCCTACAGTCATGTAGATGAGTTTAGTTCAGGTGTAAAAATGGTATTCTGACCAAACTTCTTAAGCACTTGGAGCTCCTGTTGACTACATCAGGCATTTTGCTTTATTATCTACTGGAGAGGTTGGTCCTTCATTCTTAGTGGCTGTGTCAGCCCATGCGGACTATGTACGTACTATGCGTGTACGTAGTATCATACCATACCAATAGTGAATTGGGTTATTTTATCTGGTGTAGAAGATTATGTTATTTTAAAACTCTTTAAGACCTTATTTTAGACCAAAAGTGTTTAAAATGCAAATTTGTATCTGATTCCTCTGCTGGATGACAATTGCATGTTTAACCAACATTTATATGCATAGGCATGGCAGAACTGTGAGCATCTCTCTGGTATCTGTTTGAAGAGGACACTGTTGGGGGGCCCAGGTATTTCTTTTATATTTTATAGTTATAGAGGTGTCCGGACTCTGTAATGGTGAAAGATTTCCAGTAGAAGAGGATGAAACAAGAATTAAATGCATGTGGGAGACTCTGGACCTAGGCACTTCATGCTTTTGATGCTAGCTGGGAGGGAGCTTGATAAACACTTTTGCCAACTTTTCATAGAAAAAACAGGTAAGAAACATGAATAATTTTTATGATTCATGTTAGTAGAAAGATGCTTCCCCTCCTGCCCACCTAGAGTTTATGCAGAAAATACATTGTTCTGTGTTTGTTTTATCTTAGAACTGTGATTTCAGTCGTATATATGCTCACTTAGAACTATTTTTTGCATATAAACTGGGAGTTACCTTATTTGAAGCTAAAACATTTTTAGACTAAACCCATTCTTATTCTTAAATTCAGGTTTGAGTTTCTTCATTGAGGAAACAATCTGGTTAGAAGCATCCTTACCAGCCCTGGCCTGGTGCTTATGCTGACCTCTTCCTGTATAGGTGGTGCTATAAATTCAGGGCGGCACTTGGATAGCTCTGGACCAAGGCTGTCTTGATCTGTTGTAAAGTGGCAGATGTAAGCAGTGGTTACTTAGGATCACCTTTATAAAGATAACAGTAACTTCTATTTAAGTAACAGTCCTGTGTTCAGGATTCTCTTGAACTGAAAGATGAATTCTTATCAGCAAATTGTGAAATGAATGCTGTGAAATTCAGATTTTATGGAAGCACTTGTGATATTCTAGATGCTGAATGCTATGAAATTCAGATTTTATGGAAGCACTTGTGATATTCTAGGTGCTGATAATTTTATCTACATAAGTAGAAAACTGACTTATACCTCATTCCTTGTTAAGAAAAAGAGAAAAACTTGTTTATGACTTGCAGTGAGATGAGGAATCTGTTAAAAAAGAAAGTTTGTTTATTTAAAAAGTCTTGCAGGAAATTAAGAATCTTCTGTTATTTTTTTCTTACAGTGAAGTCTGAGAATAGTGCCATCTTTCCCCTCCCCCCCTTCGTAGATAGTGTCGTAGTGAAGGTATTCTGTTAATTGTTCTGTCTCTTGCAACAAAAAAGTGAAGCTCTCTGTTACTGCTGGTGAAGTTGTACAGTTAGACAAGTCACTTCTTGGATTATTGTTTGTTTGTCAACATTTTTTCCTAATGTTTTGCTGCTACCAAGTGTTTAGTTATTGTCTAATTGCACAGGGAGAATGCATTCATTGTGGATGTTAATTTTCAATTTTATCTAAAATGGCATGATATGATTAAACCCCTGCTAGTTATTTGTCATACAAATGAGAGAACTTTTACCATTTTGCAAAGCAATCATACAGAAGATGTGAATATTCTTCTTGTTGATAAGATCTTCAGTAAAATTGAATCCTGACCTTTAGGAATGTCTCCTCTTGGTGCTAGTACAGTTAAGAGTCCCTAAATACTCACGTGTCTAAAGTATAGTCATAAACTATGGTGTGCCTCTTGCCTCATTTGGGAATATTGGTGAGTTCATGTTAGTTGCAAATTTAGATTCAAATCTTCAGATGTTCTCCTCTTACTGAGTTCTTGAAATAGATAATTTTGACTCTGGATTTTTAGTTTTTCATTCTTTAAATGCCAGTACTAGATGTGATATTTTTTGTGTGAAAAGAAATCTGGGAAAATATGTTTTTTGAATGTAACCAGATCTCCACTGAAACAAGATTTTTGAATTTAAATGCCATAGTTTCAAAAGAAATTTGCCTCCTTGGTGCTCTACAGCCCTCCTTCTTAAGAGGGTTTTTCAAAAGCATAAACCCATTATTTCTTCAAGTGTTTGTCCATACACATTTTGGTGTGTTTTTCTGGGGACACTACAGGCTGTTTCCATGGTCTTAGTGCAGGATAAGGGAGCTACTGTAGCTAACGAATAACCAGAAGACATTTTCTGCACATCTAACCTGGCATACTAATGCCTATATTTGTCCTTAGTGTTCAGTAGAATTGTGTTGCCTTTTTCATACACTGCATCAGGATCTTAAAGAGTCCTAGTCTTTGCCAGAGTGACTGTGGGAGGTTTGCTTTATGTAGAAGAGTAGAATATTTTGTAAGCCAGTTGCCTTAAAATCAAGCTTAGCTGGTGCTAATTTAAGATTAAAAAGAAGTTTTTATTTACAGAGTCAAAATAGATAACCTCCCTGAAAAGTTTAGAAAGATGGAGCAGAAAATAAAGAAAAAGACCTGGCTTACAGTACTTGTCTCAAGATCAAACCTAAAAGAGCTCTTGCTCTGTTTCCACGTGACTGTCTGCACTTGCTTACTGAACTTGGTGTGAGCTGCATTACCTTCTTCTAACTGTGGTAACGGGAGAGAACCTCTGACTGGGACAGCATGCTAGCTTTTATCTTTTCATTCCTGTTTGGGTATTGATTGGAGATTTATTCAAGCATATAAGTGGGATGAGTATGTGCAATTTATTACGGCATTTTGACTGAGATTAGTTTCAACATTAATTAATCTCTCTGGGATGACTGACTGACCCTCTGTGCTCCTGAAGTATTTGCATGGTGCTTGCAATCATGCAGATGTTCCACTTAGTCTTCCTCTGTCTGAGAGTAAAGTCTAGCCAGATGCATCAGTTCTTATCTAAAATTACAGGCACAGAGCACGGTGTAGGGTAATTGTCGTTCTCTTTTTTTTTAACAGTTATTCCAATCTCTTCTTAGCAAATATCTCCAAATTTACAGCATATATTATCATTGCTACTTTGGGGGATCTTGGCTTTTTTCTTTCGTATACAAGTTCTTGCTTTGGAAACGCTCACTCTTCCTTCTTTCCCCAGAAGCTCTTGGAAGTCTATCATAATGTTGTTCTTGTTCCTTCCTATTTATTTTTCCTGTATTCCTTACTCAGTGCCTCTGGCACTGAGGCTTTTGAGATTTTGAAACAGAAGAAATTTTGTGCGAGACTGACTTTCAGTGACATTAATCTTCCAGTCCTGTCTAAGAACACTGTTCCACCTCAAGAAGTTGCGCCAATTCTTCTTGAAAGATACCTTTAGAAAGGTCAAATTTGTATCTTCTCTATTACTGGGATACTCATTTTTGTTTCTGGCACCATTGTATTTGGGCTCCAAATTGTAGTCACTGTAATGTAGTTATGTAGGAACTGCATAGGTACTTACTGTGGGCAAAGCTGCAGAAGCTCTGGCATGTTGCTAGTTAGAGACGGAAGTAACGCAACTTAAGTGTTTCCTGACACAAGTTTCTGCCAGGTATCAAGAGGAAGAAAATCACGTTATCTCCTACAGGCCAGTACCTGTTCCTTTTCTGTTGGTGATTCTCTTAATTTGAACTCATTGCTTAAAATAAATATAATTCTAAAAAACCCTCAAATCTTGACTGTCATTGAATTACTGAGTTCTTGTTCAAGGAGGCACAAGAAATTCCTCAAAAGTTATTGGGCAGCTTCTCTGGCGCGCGCTCCCCCCCCCCCCCCCCCCCATATTTTGGGAATGGTTCTCTCCCACCTAAGGAATCACTATTGAAGTTTCCTACAAATACCTGGCAGAAGCTAGCCTAGGTGTCAGGGAAAGACAAGAGGAGATGAGACAACAGATGGTATTTGGAGGTGGAAAAAATTATTCATCAGTGGTTTAACAGCTCAGAATTTCAAACTGTAAGACTCTACCTGCCAGCAATGTCACAATATCATTGACTGTTAAACTTCCAAAGATTACAGAAAAGACTTTGGTGAAATATTTTTCCAAGGAAAGCTTGTTCCAAAAAAATGTTTGTGGACAACTCTTAAGGCTGAAAATACTATGGCATATGTAATACTCATTGGCTTCAGAATTCAGGAGAAGAGGTTTCTTACATTTAAAGACTGAAATACAAAATGTTTGCATTCAGAGTAGAAAAGCTGTGGTACAGTCACTGCTCTTCCCATAAATAGCACAATTTTCCTGATATATGTGTTACTGTAATATTGGGCTAATTAGAGAATGTAGGGCTACGCTGAGAGTCTGTCTTCTGGCAGGTCATACTTATGAACCTAACAATAGTGATTTATATAGTTGTGGGGTTTTTTTTTTTGTTTTTTTTTTTTTAAGGGATTTAAGTATAGCAGCCCACAGTGTGTGGGGTATGTTGTTTTTTTTGTTTGGCTGGGTATTGGTGTTTGGTTTGGTTTTTTTTTTTTTGAGAGCGCTTTTCCCTCTACCTCTGAAGAAATCATGTAACAGTTTACTAGCAGATAGTGTTGTTTTGGTTATGGCAGTATGTTTTTCTCTTGTATTTAAAGCTCTTTCTAAGTAGCATTTGGTCAGAAAAATGGGAGCAAACCCCTACCTTAGGCACAGAATATAGCATGAGGAATGTTCAATCTCACCCTAAATTCCTATGTCAGACTTCCTTTTCAGGTGATGCTGTGGCTGTCTTTTTTTCCAAAAGCTTCATTTTAATCACGATGGGGTTAACTTGTGTAATTTTGTTGTGCATAAGGCATTTATTTGAAGTGGACAAAATGCTGTAGGTGATCTCCAAGGTTACCTTTAACCTTCATGGAGAAGGTAAAAAGCCCATCCCATTGCTAGCTGAGTAGTTTGCTGGAGTACCTTTGCTCACTGAATCCTCTATAGAACTTTACAACCTCAGTGCCCTCTGAGAAATAATAGTACAGATGACATGTGAGAAATGGCTTGAGAGTGGGTTCCATTACTTAACCAGACAGATGCTTTTACTTCTGCAATACTTGAAGTACTAGTAAGATCATTTCCTGGGTGAGAATGGATTAACATGTTTCTAAAAAGCTCCTTACCTCTAGAGTAACAGGTTTATCTCGTGTGCTGTCCATATAAGTATTCCTAGTGCTACCTTCTATATTCACTCTCCTGAGGCCTTTGATGTTTTCAGTCACTCTCAGGCAAAATGAGTCATGGCTAGCCTTGCATTGCTAAGCATGGGCTGTGGTACTGCAGGTAGTATCATGGGTACCACTAAGGCTTATTAGGAGCACGTGTGGTGAGAGTGGACTATATACAGGGACAGAATGTCATTAAAATGTCTAGCTAAGTAAGGCAAGTGAAAGTGTGAGCTCTGTCTACCAGAGAGAGGAAATCAGGTGAACCATCTGATCTAGTTATTCATTGGCCACCAGAGTATGTGCCATTGTGAAATAATATTCTTTTATTGCATGTTCCAGTTATCTAATTTATAAGACAGAAGTGGCTTACTTAGTCCAGAAAAAACTGTTAGAGCTACTAAAGTGTAATTTACTGCCTGTATGCTACTGTTCTATACAACAGCATAACAGGATATCTATTTAGTCTGGATTAGAGTACCTGAAGTGAATACACACAGAAGTGAAATGTTGGTATATTTTACTCTCACCAAAGGGGTTTTTTTTATTATTACCTATAATGATGTACTAGTGAATAATCTTGTAAAGAAAAAGAAGTTATTTATTTATCTATATTTGTATACCATTACTGATAGCTTAAATGAATGTCCTTAAACTACACTTCCTCTTTCAAATAAAAACAGATAATTTGCATATTACTTTGGCCAAACGAGGAGAGGAGTAGTATTTTCTTCTGAAAAACTCAAAATAAATGTAAAATGTCTGGAAAAACAGCAATTAGGAGGGTAAGAAAATAGTTTCAATTTTTTTGGGGGGGGGGGAAGGAGAGTTAAATCACTGTGTTTTAAATGGATATTAAGTTAATGTTTTCTGTTACAGGCTTTCTAAAATATATATATTTATTTGTGTTTAAAAGGAAGCTGCTGCAGTTAATATTAGCAAAACTTAGTTGCAGATTTATTTCTTTGACTCTGTTATTCCAGTCAGAAGTATATTAGACAACAGTTGTAATCTTGAATATTTTAAAGGAACAAAGAGGAAGGAACAAACACGATTCCATTGTTTTAAAAACAACACTTTTTTTTCTCCGGTGATGTATTACATTGTATAGAGAAGCTTAGTTCATGGTTTTGCAGTATTGTTGTCTCTGTGGACTGCTGAAATAGATGAGGAAGTTAGATTAAATATCTCTTTTATTCATAAAGTTGAACTGCTCTCTAGTAGTTCTCCTTCAATGGCTCTTTAGTTCTTCTCTTAGTCTGTTCTTAATTTGCTTCCGTATATACTCTGATTTTAAGCCTGGTGCATTAGAATTTGATTTTAAAGCAGGGATTTTGTTTGTTTGTTTGTTTTAAGCTTAGTATTCTAAAAAATGCAGATTCCCCCCCCCCCCCCCCCCCCCCCCGAACTAGTGGTAATCAGTAGATAAAATGATTCTCAGGCTTATTTGTGTTTTAGAATTTTTGTTGTTGATAAATAGGCAGGTTTGTGTACTTAGTTTGCTTGTTCCTGCTGTGTGTTCAGTCAACCTACCTATGTGGCTCTTGTACAAAGAAAGAAATGAAGAATTGGTCAAAATGGCAGAACTGATCTTAAAAGAAAAAAACAAGACTAAGTATTTAAAAACAAAACAAAACAAAACAAAAAACAACCAACCAAACAACCTCCAAACCAAGTAAGGAATCCTCTGATGTCTGAATGGAATCTTTTTGTTTATCAAGGTAAATGGGAAGCCAGGGGAATGGTTTCACTGAAAATAATAATAGCTATTATCCAAATCCAGGCAGTAAAATTGTCAAGTATTAAGTAGGAAAACAGAAAACAAGAGAATATTTAAACTTATAAGGAGTTTTTCATGTTTATTCCACTTTCTCTTTTTGTGGGGGTTTTTACTAAAAACTAAATACCTTTTCCACAATAAAACATTGTTAGGTTTGCAATTATATTTAACTTAAACTTTTCACTGTTCAAATGCTGAATATATTAACCATGAATATCACTTACCACGTTTAATTTCATCAGTCAGTGAGAATTCCAGTTTGTCAGCAAAGGCAAACAAGAAAATAATTTTTTTTCTTCCTTCCCTTCCTCCTCAGATTTGTGGGTCTATACTTCCAAACAGAGTTTGTACAGAGAGAAAATTCTGAATATGGCTTGATTTGCTCTTGATCTTGGCAGTGTTTCTAATGAGTGTCCCATGGACTCTATCAAGTTCAGGACGTTCTACTCTAGCCCTCAGGAGCAGAACCCTGAGCAGCAACCTGGTATCAGTGAAAACACTTCTTCGTCATTCTCTTTGAAAGAGAAACAGAAAATGAGTGATTATTCTGGACTTGCAAATAACCATAGCCAGATGATTGCTGAAGATTCAGAAATTCAGACAAAGCCTGAACACTCTCATGAAGTTCTTCAAGAAGATATTGAAATGAGCAGTGGATCCAGTGGAAATGACTTCAGTGGAAATGACACAAATGAAAACTATTCAAGTGGGCATGATTCTCATGGCCATGAATCTGATGAAAATGGGAAAGATTCAGCAATGCTCATGGAATCGTCAGACTGTCATAAAAGGTAGCAGCTAATATTAAATTAATTTCACTTTTTTTTGTCACTAAAGGCTTTTTCCATTTGAATCTAATTTCTGAATAATTATGGTATAAAGTATTATCTTCAGATTGAAGCTGAGTGGTCACTTAACTTGTACTCTCGTATGATGTAAATTGTGTAATATACTGTAATTCATAAAAAAAAAAGGTCTCTAGTGTTCTGTGGGGCCAGCTTAATTTGAATCTTTCTTCTCATTGTTGTGTGTTTAATTGGCCTTATTTATATATTTTCTTGTAAACCAACTTCTATAATTGTATATCAAAAAGTGTCAGTCTAGAAGTGTAAGGATGCAACAGTGCTATTTTCATCTTTTAAATAATAACTTAGTGTACAAAGCAAAGCTACAGTAAGAAGAACCTTTTTAGACAAATGAGTAACAGCTATAGTTTCCATTTGTTGTATGAGGCAAAAGCTTTTAAAGTTGTTTTTTTTCTAGATAGCCAGTCATTAATAGGAAAATATAGAGCTAAAATGAACTAAAAGTTGGTTATTAGGTTTACTAATATTAATCTCTTTCTATCTTTCCTTATCCTAGTTCAAGCTCAAATGCATTTAGTCTGATGATTGCAAACTCCGAACACAATCAGTCTAGCAGTGGATGCAGGTAAATTAATGTGCATGTATTTTCAGTAATTTGCATGTATGTAATGCTAAATGCTGACAACTAAATAGTGTTATGTTTTAGTTTTTTGTTTTGGCTAAATCTGGAGGAGTACATAAGAAATCCTTTGATTCTCTTCCTGTCCATAATCAGTAGCATGTCCTATTAACCACTTGGTTAAATTAGAGCTTTTTGTTGCTGCTCCATGCAAGTTGTGCGTTAACCTTGCAAGTCATCTTACTTTGTTTTGATTTCGTAGCTTAACTCTGTAATTTTATTTCTGGGGTTCACTTTAAATATTGCTTCAGCTCTAGTGGTTTTTTGAAGCTTTTCTTTAAATTTTCTGCTCTTCAGAATTTAGTCTGAAGCCCTTGCCTGGGGACAACCTAGTAGTGTTTTAACATCAGAATTCACCCATTGAGTTGGATGTGTTCTGATGTCCAGCAGCCATATCATCTGCCTCTCCTGTGCTCCCTTCACCAGGATTCAAGCCTCAAGTCTGTAAGAATAAACCAACATCAGCTGCAGGAATCACTCTGTATGAACTCTGCTTCTGACCCTGATAGCCTTGAGAAACCTGATGGCATTGAAGGCTCAAATCTGGACACTTTAGAGTGCCCTACTGTAGTTGCTGGGTTTTTTAAGTCAGTTTCTGATCAGGAGACCAAAACCTGATCCTGAGCAGATCAAGGATATCTAGCTATCACATACTGATGTTAAGACCCCTATCTACACGTACCTACCTGACAGTGTTTCTGCCTGATGCAGTTCCTAGAAAAGTGGTAAATAAAAATTACCCTTTTGCACCATTTGGTGCTTGATGAATTTTTTTTTTCTGTGTCTGCCTTCTAGGCACCTGGATATCTTGTTCATGCTGTATTTTCAATTGGAAATTGTGTTCTGGAGTTCATGTTGCTTAGTATGAAAGACAGAGTGAGCCAAAGGCATTTTTTAATCTTCCTTTGCCATTGATTCCATTTTCTTCACTGCAAGATTTTGGCGGGGGGCTACTCATTACAGTTTTTCTGATACCTCTTTATTTTAAATTTCATTAATAGCTCTCTGCTCAGAAATAAATAGGAATCCAGATGGTACAGTGTTCTCCCCAGCTTTCAGGCTCAGTGCTAGAGGGTTACAGAGCAGAATCTGATCATCTCTTGGGAATGGGAGACTGAGGATATCTACAGAATGATCTTTAAAGAGAAGACTAAAGTAGGCTGATAAGCTATAGGTTTAGTCTTTGATTCAAAGACTACTGGGCTTTGGATTCAATATCAGCACCAACTAACTACTTAGTTCACTATCTGTAGGTACCTTTCCAGTTCACTGTCCACATAAAGCAAAATGGAAAGGTCCTGTCTTTATAGAACTTGCTTATTCTGTCCTCTGCAAGTAACACCTTCCCTGTGGTTGGCTACTGTGGCTGACGCTACTGATCGTTGGAAAAATATTTTTGAGTTGTATAACTTATTTTCCAAGGAGGCTCGTCTTCTATCTTTGCTGCTGCTGTAGGCTAATTTGGAAAGGCTTCTTTTCTTGCAAAAGAGTCTGGCCACTCTCATGAAGCATACACAGAGCACAAAAACAGCAGTATGCTCAGTTATTTCATAACCTTTACCCTCTCTCTTCCCTGCTGCCAGCATAGAGGGTTCTTCTGTTAACAAGGCCCTGTTTGACTGCATCAGTCCAAACTGTCAAGCCACACTGTAGATGTGATTTTAATATACAGCATGAACATAATGTTTCCCAAGCGAGTACTATACTCTTTTGTCTTATCCCTTGCTTTTATTTCTCAGTACAAAATGACCACTGATTAAGTGAATGCTGTTTCTCATAGTACATTATGATGCAAGCAAGAACAATGTGTATTCTCTAGTACAAGCCAGCTTTGTTGCTTTCCAAGCATTTTTGGTGAAGTACATCCAACATCTGTCAGATAATTGATCTACCTGAAGAACTTCTCAAACTTCCCAGAAAAATGTTCGGAAATCCTCCTGAAAATTACCTGGAAGCTGAAGCCACTTTATTGAGCACTTCAGACAGGGCAGTGCAGTTGCCAAGACTATTATTTCCTCTGTCAGGGTAACTTCTTAGAGACTACCGTCAGGTTTTAAGAGAAGATCTTCCTTTTGAAGGGAAAGAATTTATTTTCAGGAAGGTTTAACAAAAGGTATAGAATCTCTTTGATTGTTGTGACTGATTAGCTTTTAAAATCTACTCCAATGAGAAAGACAAGGTGATTTTTCATTTTAACTGCTTCCTAGCCACCTGCCACCCATCTTTGTCATCCTCCCTTCCTTTCCCTTCCCTCCTCTTCCTTTTTGATTTTGTCAGCACCTCTTAATAATGGGGGAAGAGATCAGGAACTGCAAAGGCAGGCGATAATTTTCTGACGTTGGTACTGATAATCTCTGTAGTTTGACCTTCTACACTGAGACAGCACTTCTGAACATGCACCTGAGAAATGTGAATGCAATTTCTGTCTCCAGCCTCCTCTGATTCTTTACCCTACATATTTAGTCAAGTTTCCTTATCTTATTTAATGTATTGCCATGCTTAACTGAGATACTTTGTTCCAGGGATTTCTCCATTTGTTTTGTTAACTTGATGCTCTCCTACTGCCATTCCCTTTTCAGGGACCTTTCTTATGAGAACCTGCTCGAACAGGAGGTGAAGACTTGAATGGACCTCCTGCTTCTCTCCTTTGAAGTCCATGAACATTTCTATGAGTTTGAATTTGAAAGGAACTAAGGAAAATACCACTAAAAAGGGAGGAGGGAGACTGGCAAAAAAAAAAAAGTTCTCTGGTGCTTGGCTATATGTACTGTTGCACATACAGAGTACATTTTACAATAAGACTTCAGGTGGTGGTAAATCTTTCATTTTAAATGATTCTAGCTAATTTAAGAATTATTGTAAGTTCTGAATGTTGATACTAAGTACTGGAAAAGTTAATGCGGCTAGCTGTGCAAATTTAGGTATGTGACAAGTATCAGAGTGTATTTGGGCTTCTATGAGGATAGTGTGTCACTTCAAGCATTCAAGTGACATTTTATTTTTTGTCTTTAATCTTGCAGTAGTGAGCAGTCCACTAAAGCCAAAACACAAAAGGAATTGCTGAAAACATTACAAGAGCTGAAAGCTCACGTTCCTTCTGAAAAGAGAATTAAAGGCAAATCTAGTGTTCTAACGACGTTGAAATATGCCCTTAAAAGCATTAAACAAGTTAAAGGTAATCAAGTATGATACTACCTAGATAATGCCAACCTGGATAAAATTAATCATTTAAAATGGGGATTTATATGTGGTTGTCCGTGTAAAGCTAAGTTTATGTTTGTAAACTTCTCTAAACAGATGCTTTTATGGCGTTCCCATTTGTTGGTTCTGTTAACTTGTATTCCTTTGGGAGTTAAAGCAGCTCTCTAGATGCTTGATATTTTACTGATATTTTGTCGAGTTGTAAATTGTTTTCAAATTAATTTTCTAATTTCATACTATTTGAACTGTCAAACAGACCAAAATATATGATCATGCACATATGGGTATATTAAGATGGGTAAATCTATTTGCGTTGCTGATGAGGAAGCTCTACTGAAGAGAAACTAATGTGGAGTAGTACCTAGATTTCCTAACTGTCCATTCTGTCCTTAGGCCAAAAAAGATTTTGGCTGTTTAACTGCTTCCAGGCTGGATGTTTACTGATGACATTTTTAATTCTGAATATAAGTTGTTTAATGTTCTTATGTAGCCAATGAGGAGTATTACCAATTGTTGATGATTAATGAATCCCAGCCTGCTGGACTCAATGTGTCATCTTACACAGTGGAAGAAGTTGAGACTATAACCTCAGAATACATCATGAAAAATGCGGTGAGTATGGTGACCCAAGTCTACAGTATGTATTGAAAATGTTTTCTGGAACAGGAATTCTCAGGCATGCCTTTTTTTTTTTTTACAAGGTAAGAGTTGGTAGCTAGGCCAATAAGCTGAAGAAGCTGGCTTTTGCCTTCTAGGGGATTTTGAGTAGAAACTGAGCCTTTGCAGACTTTGCCAATAGCACCGTGATCTAAGCTTTTTTCTGTCAGTTAGGTGGGAAAGTAGTAGTCTAAACTCCTTGGTCCTTTGAATTGTACCTCATGCTCAGAGATGATGGTGTGACATACCTCAACATCCATGTGATATAATGCACTGTAAGACATCATTCGTTTTCATTTTGGAACACCTGCTAAAGTTGGAGGGTAACTCTTTCCAAATTGTAGTCAAGGCACACTGAATTGTTTCAGCTTATCCTTATCAGTAGGGGTTATTGAATGTTTTACCAGTTCTTTGTGTTAGTGTGACTGAAAAGTGATGAAAGTGTTAGAATCACTGTGTGTTGTGTCCTTCTGTGGTATTTGTCTAGTCTTTGCAACTGGTATAGGCTTACTGTGTGATCCAGTGATACTGTGTCTTCTTGTCTAGATAAGAAGAGAGATGACGATCAACATAGTTTTTAGCAGTAAAATGATAGTCTGAATTTTTTTTATTATTATTATTTATTTTCCACATTCCCAGTGTTTTAGGGATATATTATGGAGTTTTAAAAAAATAATTGCATATAAATTTATTAGACTACTTACACTTTTTTCCCCCCCAAAGCCTCTACCTGAATATATGAAGTTCTAAAATCAATAAAGTAATGGCATGATGGGGGATGTTTGCTAGCTTGAAGTAGGTGGGTTTTGTTGTATCTATGAATAGTAAAGGTTACCCACAAAGTAAAATAAATAGGAAGTCTAGAGTACAACTGAGAACTTTAGCCAAGTATGATAAACATTGTTCAGTTGACCTGAATCATCTGAGTATTCTGATGACAGCTCTTAAGTTTGTGTATAGTGTTAGTGGATAGAGCACTAAAGCTTATGACGCAGGAAGCTCTTCTGTGTCAAGAAGAAAAACAATGTGAAACGATACAAATGGGGTGTGTGTATGGTTGTGTGGGACTTTTTTTCTACCTGTCTACTCATTTTACCAAGTGGTTTAGAGCACTTTTTTTCATTTTGTAGTGGATGAACAAGCTAACATAAGCAGCCTTTCACAAAACAGTTGAATTTCAGAAATGCAAAATATGCCTGTAACAAGCACAAGGAAACTGTGCAGTTTTATAGCTGGAAGCTTTTTAATTCTTAATTTGTAAATTCATTCTGCATCATAAAATTTGAGGCAATGATATCTAGGTTTTGTAACCTGGAAAGATGCTAGCGTATTATTCTTACTGCATAGTTCAAAAAGTGTACTGTCTGTGTCTACTTCATAAGCAGATTAATTTTATTTTATTGCTCTCTAAACAGATGTGGCTTAACACTACTTCCTTAATTTTTAATTTGAACTTTTTAATGCTTTTATATATTAAGTATATTTCTGAGAAATACATACTAGATTGAAGAATGTTTTAAACCGTCTAAATAATGAGATTTTTGTTTTTAGGATATGTTTGCTGTAGCTGTTTCTTTGATTACCGGGAAAATTTTGTACATCTCTGATCAAGCTGCTTCTATTCTCCGCTGTAAGAGGGGTTATTTTAAAAATGCCAAATTTGTGGAGTTCTTGGCACCTCAGGACGTCAGTGTGTTCTACACTTCTACTACCCCATACAGATTACCATCATGGAATATTTGCAACAGAGCTGGTGAGTGATCTCAACAGCAGGTATTTTTCTGTCCTTCTTTCAGTCATGCAAATACTTGAAATGATTTTTAGTATCCTTCCATCCTTCTCCATCACTTTTTGAGGGTATAACACAGATGCATTATTAGAACATCTCTGAGCAATATTAGAAGTATAACACACCTTTATAGATCAGCAAGGATTGTCCGTTGTCTAAAAGTCTTCTAAATGTCATTGTTTATTGGTTCTCATGCCCCTTTCATCCAAATGATTAATGAAAACATAGTAGGTATTCGTACTGAATAGTGGGTTTGCTTTCCATACTTACTAGCAATCAAATGACCACAGTTTTTATTTAAAATTTCTTTTCTTCAGATATAAGAGGGATAATATTCTGCCTCCTTCCTTTCAAAATGGTTATGATTTGAATACTGGACAACATGATTACAGTATAGAAAGATGTACTTCAGCTACCATCACTGTGCATTCACCAAGTGTAATCATATCTCTATTCTTTTAGCCTTAGAAAAATGATGTTAAGCCAATCATCAGTGATAATGGTGAAGGATCAGAGGCACTTGATATTTGTTTGTGGGAGGATTGTTTTACTAGTATAGCTACAGCTGTTAGGAATTGAGAAATAGCTGCCAACTATTTTAATCAAACACTTGAAATTCAAGGTCTGCTCTTAATGTTTGAAATTCCAGTTCCATACTAAGTCTGTTAAGTTAAGTCAAAGTGTGAACCATGTTTAATCTGAAAAAACAATTAGCAATAAATATATACTAAGTAATGCATACATAAAGCAGGTTGGAAGCGACCTTGTGAGGTCTCTAGTCCAACCTCTGGCTCAAAACAGGGTCAATGGTGAATTCTGACCATGTGATCCTAATTACATATACTATTCATTTATGCAAACTTTTTTCTGAAACATTTTCTGTGGTTTTATTATGTTTATATATAGCTTCAAATTTTAAAAAAGCAGTAAGTGGAGCTATGCACACTATCCCATGTATCAGCTGCCATAGAATATAATATCTTAAAGTATTGTGCACTGAGGCCTTCAAAAGACCAGAGCTTGCCTTGAAAATCAGTCTGTGGCTACTCTGGAAAAGGAGGGAAATAGGTTTAAAAGGTAAGAGGAAGACTTCACGAAAAGTAGGGGTTTTTTGGAGTGGTATGGGGTGGCAAGTGGATTTGATGATCTAGCTGTCCTAGTGCCTTTCTAGGAAAAAGGTTAAGTTTTTGGGTCCCAGATAATCAAATATTTTTGGTCAACACTACAAAGTACAGTGGAAAAGCTGATAAGAGTAAACAGCTCAAACTGGAGAACCATTTAGATACATTTTTGATAGCAGCCTTGCATACGCACCCCCATGTGTGCGCACACCCACCCAGCTTCAGAATCTGAGTGGTGTTCAGATTTAGTTGCTTATGAAGTACATTGTTTAGCAAATACATGCAGAGACTTCAGGGAACATAAACTTTTTATTCAGCCTTTAGGAAAAAATCTTGTTTTAAATATCATAATCTCGTAGTAATTTGTAACTTGTTATGAAATATGTTTAATGTTTCTAGAGTCTTCCACCCAAGATTGCATGGAAGAGAAATCTTTTTTCTGTCGCATCAGGTAAGACAACAATATTATAAAGCTTAGTGTTATATTACAAGACTATGCATTTAGAAAGTATTTGACTTTTATAAGAACCATATGGTATGTAAGTTTCTTACTTTTGCATAATGTGAACATAAGGCAAAACGTATGCATGGCCTCTAGTTTATTAACTCCTAGAATCTACGGAGAAAACTGCAAAGTGATTTCAGAAAGTTGCATCTCAGAAGTTAATCAGTGTGAATATTGACCTTTGCACCATAAAGCAAGCTAATATGGTATCTTCTACCGCTATGGAAAGTCTTCAGTTCATGTTAATTGAACAGTTTTCAGCATCTGCTACAGAGTCTCTTTTAGAAGACTAATGTCTAATCTTAAATTTATCTCAAGTGTCCAGTAAAGAAAGATACATGAGGGTAACTTGACTTGTCTCTTTTGCTGCTACTAGATGAAACAGTTCCTCTGGTTTTGCTTTTCTTCCTTCTTTTCCTGCCCTCACTCCCTTTAGTTGCTTTTATTTAGGAAACGCTGGCAACTTACTCTGCGTTCTTTCTTGTGCAATTTGATTTCTTGCTGCTTATTGCCTCTCCGGTAGCATTTCTGAAAACAAAAATTTGTGGATGCTATTACTTAATTATTTCTGGAGTAAATAAATACTTACCATTAAGGTATGAGTAAACTTTAAACAAATTAGAAACAATGCACAGCTCCAGAGCGTAGGTTTGGATGTACTGTAAAAGTACTGCTGGTATTATTGTAGGCTTTTTTGTCCAACTAACACTGGTTCAAAAAGTTTTAGTTTTATAAAGCTGTGCTGTTATAAACTTATTACAACTGAATTTTTATTTTTTGGGGTCACTGTGTAAATGGTTATTTTTATTACTATGCTTTGGGTTCTTATTAAGTAAACAACTTCTTATAAGTAAGAATTTCTGAGTCTTTGTTCTCTTTAAATTGCAATAAATATTGAGTAAAAGAAGTTCTTTATGTTAGCTGAGGGTATATAACAGTCTTCATAAAATACAACTATAAATTCATCCCTCTGAAATGGATAATGTCACAGATTAAGATTATTGGATCAACAAAAAACTTGATCTATCATAGGAGGTGGGTTTTTCTTTTTCCATCAAATCTCCATTTAAAGCAATTGTGGATCTTTTTATTTCAAGCAGTAGATAGGACAAGATATTCTTTATTGCAGTTGGTATGCAAGGGGTGCCATCAGAATTAGCTTCTCTTCTACCAAAAAAAAAAAAAAAAAAAGAATTCAGAAAGTTAAGTTCTTGGGTGCTATTTTAGGAGCTATCATGCAGTCCTTGTGTCATGAGTAAATTACAATAGATAAATTAAAACATTGTTTAGCATAAGATGAATCTGTTGAAATAATTAACTCTGTTTAATTATTAGTGCGGGAAAGGAGCGTGAAAATGAGATTTGCTATCACCCGTTTCGGATGAATCCTTACCTTATCAAAGTGCAAGATCCAGAAATAGCGGAGGACCAGCTTTGCTGTGTGTTGCTTGCAGAAAAAGTACATTCTGGTTATGAAGGTAATCCTTTGAATTCACAAAGACTAGTTTGGTCTCCTGATAGCAAGAACTGTTCTGTGTTCTGCTACAGGAATTTCCATGCAGTGTAGCACAACTGAATTTCAGCCCAAGAAGGCCAACTATGAGAGTTACTGTCAGTGATCTCAAGTTTTATTAAAGTGAAAGATAATTGGTTTTGTTCTGTGCCCTTGCTGAAAGGCTATGAGCTACCCAGTTGCTGTCCTATATGCTCTTAGACTTTTAGACTTAGTATTTAAAAGAAACATGTAGCTTGAAGTATTTTATGTATGCAAAAAACCCCACATGTTAATCTGCTTCTATTTTTCTCTCAGCACCCAGAATTCCTCCTGACAAAAGAATTTTTACAACTACACACACACCAACCTGCTTGTTCCAGGATGTAGATGAAAGGTAACTTACAAAAAAATATTATTTTTCAATTTACTGATAAGCAAGCTATCCAGTATCTTTACAGGTATTTTTAGGATTTAATTAAGATGTGTCTGGGGGGATTAAAAATTTATGTGACTACTGAAGAGAGTTTAACCCAAGAAAAGTACATCCACCAATTTTCACTAAGCATGAAAACACGTTACACTGTGGTATTTAAGTGGAAAACTATTTGCCTGCTGACAACTTGTTCTTCCATTTTCCTTCCATCTGGGGCAAATCTTGACATAAATTCAATGAATGAAACCCACGGTCAGGAAAATTTCTGTGCTAACAATCATTACCTGTATGAGATTTTTATTTTTGATTTGTTTTTAAGTTTGATCCAATTAATAAAAAACAATATGCTGCTGTCACTTTCTGCTGGACCATATACAACTAGAAGTGTGTCTTTTAAATGCAACATTAGATCTTAAAAAAAAAAAAAGTCTTTTCTCAGTTCAAACTACAGTCTTCATAGTTCTGTATACAAAAACTGCTCAAATTCTACTGGCTGAATACTTCACATTGCTTTGACAATCATGGAAGCTGATTAGGGTACATACTCATATTTCAGAGTATAACCAAATATGCTGCCTGTAATCTTAAGGCATATGCAGAGGCTCAGAAACTAAGGTGCAAACCAGGCTTTACTTCAGTCTTCTGGATTGCTTTTGCCTGGGGCCCTTCAGAGGATGTTTAGGTGATGAAAATGTGAGATCTATGAAAAGAATGGAAGATATTCCTTCAGAGTTAGGAATGTACTTGGCTGAGGAGACAATAATATCAACAAGCTTTTAAGGACAGGGATGCACTTTGGAATATCGTAGTATTTTGAAGACTTGACAAGAGAATTTACTTGTTCCTGAGTTGAAAACGCAGGCTACCTTTTCCCTTTCTTTCTCTTCCTCTTCCCTTGTTTTACTTGATATTTTCTTCATGATGGTTTCTGATGTGCTATATGTGGGATTTTATTTTATTTAGGTTTTTCTTTTTTTTCTCCTTAGTGAAAACTAAGTTGACTACAATAGTAGTGTCTGATTCTGAGGTTCTGCCCTGCTCTTGTTTTTAAGCATTCTAAGGTTTAAGCATGTAGGCCTAGATGGAGGGGTTGTCTGCAGACAGAATAGCAGTATAATGGACAATTTTGGATTTCTGTGGTATCTTTTGGGTGAGAATCTTCTTGTTTCTGAAGAAATATGCTGTTCTTGGCAAAATCTTTAACTGCAGCACGAGAGAAGGTTTGGGGGAAAGGAGGCTATTGAGAAGTTCGGTTCAGCTGCAGTCAATAAGGTAAAAAAAATTAGTTTGACTTTTGAGACAACTTATCTGCAGAGAGGCCAGGCAGATCAGTATTACTGCAGCGTACATGTTTTTTATTAAATGAGAATAGCAAAAAGTAGCTATTGAAGATCACTATAGAAGACGACAATGATTAATCAGTGAGAATAAGTTTGGACTTAAAGGTACAGCTATTTTTGGCTAACTTGTGCAGACATTGGCTTAGTGTGAAGAGTTCCTGCAGGATAGAAGACAAGGTAATGCTGACAAACTGTTTTTCGATGGTATGATTTATACAGTCTCTCTAAACAGCTGAAGTTGACAAAAGAACTACTTAGTCCAGTATAATTCTGTCATCTTCATGGATTTTTCACTCTCTCATTCCCACACATGCTCCAAGCCAACTGCAACTTTGCAGGGTGGGTTTATCTTTTCAAATAGGCTAATGGCATAATGTAAAGGTTCGCTTCCTCCACATACCCCCAGCTCATTTATTTCCAGTACTCATTTAACAGAAATGGCAAGATTACTGAATAGAGAGCTTTGCCCTTATTCTTGGGCTTGGGTGAAGTGCAGTAAATCCCTTCTGTGTGGCTACTATGGAAGTTTCTTTCCTCTTAGTCTGGTGTTACCACTTACTCTCCAAATACCATTTTTGAACACAGTAAGGGTCGATTACATCTTGGTCTCATGTTAGGACTTTGCTTCGTTTATTTCTGTTCTTGGAATTTGTGTTGTTGATTTCGCTTTTAATTATTTAACTCCTGAGAGCATTGGCAGCCAGATAAATGTTTGCCAAGATATAGATATGCAGTTTATTACTCTTAAGCTCTCCAGGGATAGGTGGAATACATAAACCAATAGATTCTTAGAGAAAGCAGAGTCTAATATTTTAAAATATACACTTGAACATCTGCTGTTAGGTGAGAACTGTTCATAATACAACGCTGAAACTGTTGCCTGACTTGCATAAAATAAAGTTAATTCTGTAATCAGTATGTGTTCATGGGTTGGAAAAATCCTTATTTGTGCTAACTCTGCAAGTGGATCTCTGCACAGAACATGTTAAGTAAATATAAATATTTTCCTGGAATTAAATTAATTGTTCCTGTATATATTTGTCTTTGAAATGTGTTTGGTCCTTGATGTGTATGATGGGTGTAAGGAGTTCTATATAGTTCACAGTGGAGTGATCTTAGTAAATGAATTTAAAGTAGTTTCCTATTTAACTTGCAATATAATATAGACTTCTTATTCATGTTGTTTTGACATTTTGTCATTCTGTAAAACACAAACTAAACTTGCTGCCTCTCTTTATCAGCCATTCTTATGCCATATGTGCATTTGCATTCATAAAATGAGTTTACTAACTTAAACTCTGAATTATTTTGAGTTATTCATTATGAGGAAGCATAACGATGCTGAGGTACTGCCTCTGGCAGATAGTGAATTAAGTATTCTCAAATACAGCATTATAGAATCACAGAAATGCTGGTTGGAAGGGACTGCTGGAGGTCTCTGTTCCATCATTTTGCTTGAAATGAAACCATTGCCCAGTTCTAGGTTAGGTCAGCTGTGACCTTGTCTCAGTAATGCCTGAAAACCTCTAAGGACAGAGATTACACAGTCTGTGTGGGAAACTGTTCCTGTGTTGCACTACTCAGTTTTTAAAAAACCTCATCCTAACATCCAGCATAAGCTTTCCAGACTGTAGTCTGGGTCCACTGCCCATAGTTTTATTGTCTGGCACCACCAAGAAAATTTAACTCCACCTTTGTAACTCCTCTTTCCAGTAGTTGTGGGAAGCTCCCGGATCATCCCTTAGCTTCCTTTTCATCAGAACAGGCAAGCTCAGCTCAATCTTTACTCATCGGTCTTGTATTCTAGATCCCTGACTCTTCCAGAGATGTTCATATCAGTATAAAAATGTGTAGGAGATTTTTTCTTTTTTTTTTTTTTTTCATAGAAGTGACTGAATTTGCATCTTTCTTTATAACTAGGTTAATAAATAACAGTTTAAAATTTCATCCCTTTTAGTCTAGGCGTTCTGTTGCAGCACAAACAAATGTAGAATTTGCCAGGCTTTCATAAAGCAGGTGGCAAAGAACAGGAACAGTGTGAACGAAAACTCATGTTTTCTTCTACTTCTTATGTTACTTGATGAACTCCTAACTGAAGTAATTCAGAGTTGATTGGTATTTTAAACTCCTCTAGTGGCATAACTTTTCTTATGTGCTTTGAACTTGGCAGTGTTTTTAAATGTCGGTGTGTCAAAATGGTATGATTTAGTATGAGTTTCATGCCAGTTTCAGCTTTGTGAAGTTGTTGCTTTAGGTCATCCACAAGCTTTTAAGACTCATTATTCAACTAATTGTTTCAATAATAAGGCATTAGTTGCTATCCTCATTTTCCCCTTAATATCTCAGTGTCTTTGCCAGAAGGGTATGTTTGATGTTTTGGGGAACTGATCCAATTGCAATGGGTTATTGGAAGTGCAGTGTTGAAGGCGTTTGTCCCATAATGCTTTTCAGTTCCAACACAACACAGATCTTGTGTCTGTGGCACAGTGTGGCTAAGTTCTTCATTATAGCAGTTCAGATACCTGAGTATCTTTCTGCTCCCAAGCCTTTGTCAGAGAATGGTGCTGGGGGGACGGTATACAGTGCTTTGAGTTTACAAGATGACTTGTTAGCATCTGGCAACTGCTTAAACATTACTAAGTAGTAGTGACTTCACGCATTATTTTTTTTTCTAAAGCATATTTTTGGCAGTTAGCTTTCAGGGTAAAGTGTAAACTGACATTTGTGAACTTTTGCTCTTTCTACTTAATACGAATGCTTTAAGTGAGCAATGAAAATTATTTCATTACATGAATTAGTCATTTACATCATCGGAAATGGTCATTGATAATGCACAGGAATTCAATAACATTACTTTTAATTCTCTATTTTAATTAATAAGCTTGCTTCCTTGCAGCTCCTTTGAGTTGAAGTCTTAACCTGCCTGTGAGAGTTTTCTTGATTCCTAGTCAACTACCCTGTTGCTAATTCAGTTATAGTAATCCTGTGATCCTTAGCCTTGGCTTGCAGCGCATAGATTGAGGTACTATTTACATTCGTGAGAGCTTTACACAATTAAACTTTATTAACAGCCTTTTAAAATTAGGGTAAGTATTTATTCTCTAGAGCTAGGCAGCACAGAAACGACAGAACTGTTGTAGCGGATGCCTTGATTTGGTCCGATTACATTGTTTTGTAAAGTTACTAAAAATCCCCAACCACGCCACAAACAGAGTTCGAAGAGTACTACTGTTATTAAGTTGACACTGCTATTTCCCCAAATCTAAACTTAAAATTATTCATTCTCTTTACAGGAAAAAGAGCAAAGAAAACTTAAAATGGAAGCATTTTAAAGATCAAATATACATTTATTCCACTTGATTGTTTTTTTTTCCTTGTTTTTCTTTTCCCAGAGCAGTACCTCTGTTGGGATACCTACCTCAGGACTTAATAGGAACACCAGTCTTGGTGCATCTTCATCCAAATGACAGACCCTTAATGTTAGCAATTCACAAAAAAAGTATGTAATCTCCTACTGTGGCAGAAATATATAATTTTTTTTTCTAAAAGTTAATAATAATGACTACAAAGACCTCAGCAAGTAGGAGGTGAAAATTAACTGTGACTATGAATTTTTCTGCAAGTAAATACTGAACCCTTTACTCTACAACTTGATTCTTAATGGAAATAGATGAAAATGAGAAATCACTCGATTTCATGTTTGATACAAAGCATATGTGTCTGCTGTAAACAAATTGTCTGTAAATGAGTATTTCGTACATAAAGAAAATTTTCTTGAGAGTGCAATGATAGAAGTTGTCATTTTAAATGGTAGTCTTATTTCATAGAGAAGAAAATAAGAGCCACTCTGGCAATGTTAATTTGTTAAGCTTTGAAAATGTAAAGCTGTTTCTTCAGTCATCTTTAGTTTGTGTTCTGAAGGTGATTTTCTTGATATAGTCCAATAAACTATGAAACTCTGCTTGTTCTGGTAGCCCAGCATTTCTAAATGTATAGCCGAATCTGGTATTTGTTCCTTCAAATACCATCATTCTCCTTTGCAATTCACTGTAAAACCCTGAATCATTAAGTAGAATTGTGCAAATACTGATCTGGAATTTCTTTTTGAATTGGTTATTACAGTACTTCAGTATGGAGGACAGCCTTTTGACTATTCACCAATCAGGTTTTGCACTAGAAATGGAGATTATATAACCATGGACACTAGCTGGTCCAGTTTCATCAACCCTTGGAGTCGAAAAGTTTCATTTATTATTGGAAGACACAAAGTTAGGACGTAAGTCAATAAACAGTTGTGACTAAGATTTTTTTATTTTTAAATTTTTATTTTCCCTCCCCTCAGGTTTACATAGTGATCCTTAAGAAAGACATAAGGATTTTGGGGGCGGCGGGGCGGGTGTTGGAAATCACACATACAAATAGCTTCCTTCTTAAATTTGAGTTTTGTGATGTAGTAACTGCTTTAAAAAGAAATTTGAAGTCCTTCAAATTCTGCCAATACTGTCAAGAGTTGCTTCAGAAGAGGGAAGCCATGCTCAAAGTGAGTAACGGTATGTATTTAATCAGATTCAAAGGTTGTAGATGCAATAGAGTAAGCATCAGATTACTATATATAGATGGTAAATTGAAGTTGTGATCCCTCTGTGATTGATGTACTTGCATTTGTAATGAGCTGGGATATGCTTGGTTTATGCAGGGGTCCCTTAAATGAAGATGTCTTTGCCGCTCCCAACTATACAGAGGATAGAATTCTTCATCCCAGTGTTCAGGAAATCACTGAGCAAATATATCGACTATTATTGCAGGTACAGCATGTGCTTTAATGTTACCCTTTTCATTTCCCACTGAAGAAAGGGCATTTATCTTTGTGTGACATTTTGTTTAGCTGTCTACTACTGTATGGGAATTTTTGGCTACAATCCTAGAGATTACTTACACTCATGTCCTGGTTTCAGCTGGGATGTAGTTAACTGTCTTCCTAGTAGCTGGTACAGTGCTATGTTTTGAGTTCAGTATGTGAAGAATGTTGATAACACTGATGTTTTCAGTTGTTGCTCAGTAGTGTTTAGACTAAAGTCAAGGATTTTTCAGCTTCTCATCCCCAGCCAGGGCACCTGACCCAAACTGGCCAACAGTGTATTCCATACCATGTGACATCCCATCTAGTTTAGGAACTGGGAAGTGGGGGGGCAGGGATTCGCCGCTCGGGGACTGGCTGGGTGTCGGTCGGCGGGTGGTGAGCAATTGCCCTGCGCATCATTTGTACATTTCAATCCTTTTATTACTACTGTTGTCATTTTATTAGTGTTATCATTATCATTATTAGTTTCTTCTTTTCTGTTCTATTAAATCGTTCTTATCTCAACCCAGGAGTTTTACTTCTTTTCCTGATTTTTCTCCCCCATCCCACTGGATGGGGGGGGAGTGAGTGAGCGGCTGCGTGGTGCTTAGTTGCTGGCTGGGGTTAAACCACGACAACTCATGATTACCCGACAAGACTTACTGAAGTATGTTAAAGCTCCAGTTGATATTTTAAAAACTTCATGCAGCTATGGAGTCCTCAAAAAACAAACAAACAAACCCCCCCCAAAAAACCCAAACCAAAACTAAAATAAATCCTTTTTTCTTCACATGGAATTACTGGTAGCAATTTCAATTTTGTTTAAAGCTGGTGTGCTGAGATATGTGTGTAGATATCTAATTTTGTTGTTGTTAACAGCCTGTGCACAACAGTGGATCCAGCGGATATGGAAGTCTAGGTAGCAATGGTTCCCATGAGCACTTAATGAGTGTGGCATCCTCCAGTGACAGCACAGGAAATAATAATGAAGACACTCATAAGGATAAGCCAGTAGGTTTGGTTTTTCTTATTCAAGTATGTGGCATAAAACAAACTAGTAAAAGTGGGGTTTTTTTACTTTTAGCATAACTCTTTCAAATTAGGGATGGAAGAAAGTATAAGGAAAAAGTCATATTTCTTTTTTAACATGGAAAAAACCTTTCTGTCTAGGGGAATAAACATTTCTGGTGTAGATGAAGTCTCAGGGTACTGAAGCACAGTTATAGGTGTGGAAGTGTGTGTAAAGAATTTAAACCTGTATGGTGTGTTAACTTATTCTAATGTCTGTTACATGTTATATGCTGTGTTTCTCGGAAAGCCAGCTGGATATTTGAAAGCAGTTTCTTTTGGGAGGGGAAAGTCTGTAATTACTGTTTTCCCAAATGAAACTAAGATGATAATATGCAGTAATATCTGCTTGACCTTGATCACTTTTTATGTTGCAAAAATATAGTATATAATATAGAATGGAATAAAATAAAAAATTTTTTTGAGCTTAAAACTCTACTTTACTGTAGATTGGGCCATTTGCTACACCTAGTTGCTAGTGAGATGTAACTTTTAAAATTCCATTAGTCTGAACAATACAGCAGTGTTAAATTTGTGCCTATGCTTAATAGAACTATTCCATAGGCAATGTAAACCAGACGGAGAGTTATGTACTGAATACAGATGCAGTCAAAGGAACTGCACCTTTCAACATCTCTAGTAATTTTGGCTTTCCTGTTGTTCTTCCCAAATTTGTTGTAGCTCACTGAGGTGCGTTTAATTCTGAAAGCCAAAATTTTCCTTTACTTAGTTATGTTTTTCAATAGGCTAATTCTCCCAGATCTGATTTCTGCTTCTGTGATGAGGCATGGCAGACTGTTGCTCTCGCCGAGGTGGTCACTTTCCTGGCTTACAGTCCTTAAAACACTAGTGGCTTAAGCAGATGAAGTCTCTGGATTCTTTTTTATAACAGATAACTTATTATATTTCAGAGCTATGCAGAAGAGTAATGTTTAAGGAGATCTTGGTTTTGAGGGAAATGAATATTTATTTTTTCCTTTACTATTTCCACAGGTAGTGAAGACTCTTATACTATAGTTCTATAACATCCTGTCAGTGCTTGGTTAAACTTCTAGCACAAAAAGTTCTCAGTCTTAGCAGCAATATTTTGTTTACCAAATGATACTGGGTTTTTTCTGAAGTCTTCTTCGTAATGTATCTTTATATTTTCCTATCCAAGTCATTCAACTGTATTAAACAAAACAGAGTAATTGCATACAAAATCATACTTCAAATATCCTATCTTTCCAATTCCCCAAATTCTGCTGCTGTACAATAAAATGCTATACATCAGGATTTCTCCTGTGATCAGACTAATTGTAAGATAGAGATTAACTAAGGTTAGATTTAGTTTACTGAGAAATCACTGTACATGATGTTTTATGTCAGAATTTTGTAATAACTCTTTTTTAATGACCTGCTTTCAGGAGGTTTGTCAGGATGCCTGTAAGGTCAAAAATAAAGGACAGCGTATTTTCACTGACAATAAAGCAAAACTGGAATATAAGAGAGAACCTTTTGCAGGTAGGATGTTAGCAAGTTAAGTAAGTATTAGTCTATGGCGCTGGTGCCTCATATAATATGACAGTAGGATTTTTTCTAGTTTAGTTCTAATCAGTGCATAAGGACAGCATTTTTATCAATTAAAATTTTATTGTCCTGTGTGTCTCATCTGTGTTCAGGAAAATACTGTGTTCAGCTATGTCTGAATTGATAATGGTAAAATACACAGTTAGGGCATGTCCTAAAGGTGTTGAAGTACCTTGATTGTAGCTCATGTTTTTATACAAGTCAAAAATTGTCTTTTCTGTTAGGTGGAAGAAAATGTTATGAATGTTGTCTTTCCTGTTTGCATTGTAACCTCAGAAATTTTTAAGTTGATAAATGAAAATCTTACTAATCAGATTTAAATTCTGCATACATTTGTAGCTTATTCGTCTAATAATTTGTTATAACTTACGGGCACTAGGGTTGTCCTCATATTGCGTGTGTTTCAACTCTAATGATATCTATTCTCTTACAGCCATAATATCTATTCCCTTTGGATCCATATGTGTCAACCTAACTAAACTCCTCCAAGAATTCATAAGGACAGGAAAATATTTACACAATGTTTATCTATTAGCGCGCAACCCTTTTACTTGCTTTACAGTGGTTAGCTTGTGACCTGTTAAGAAATGTGTATAAATGAGAACTTCTACTGTTGCTTTTAGGTGAATTTGCAAGGATTTAATGCCATGATTGCATTATAGCAGTATCTCTTTTCACAGAAAAACAAAATGGTTCTGGTGGTCAGGTGAAAGATGTAGTGGGAAAGGATACTGCAGTAACAGCTGCTCCTAAAAATGTGACTACTGAAGAGTTGGCTTGGAAAGAACAACCTGTATATTCTTATCAACAGATTAGCTGTTTAGACAGTGTCATCAGGTAAGCAACTAGTGTTGAAATTACTTTTGACCTCTAGACTTAAGACTTGCATATCTAATATTGTTAAATCATTGTACTTCAGGTACTTGGAGAGTTGTAATGTGCCTGGTACAGCAAAAAGAAAATGTGAACCTTCATCAAGTGTTGCATCACTGAATTCTGGAGTTCATGAACAAAAACCAGCTGATAATGCTCTACAGCGCTTGGGAGGTATCTCTACATGACAGCTTTTTCTTGATTGATTTTTGCTAGCAGCTGCTTGGATGTTACCTCTTTGTAGAGTAATGACAAGTATAGCTTGGGCGTGACCTCATAGCCATTTTGTCAGTGCTAGATGTTTGGTGATCTAACTTTTATCATCAAAATCTTCCCTACAATCAGAATACTGAGTAGTTGATTGAATATCTGGATTGTAGATGCAATAAGCTTGCTTATACTGTACAAAATACAGCGAGATCTTGAGTTTTAGGACTTGAATCATTATCAAATGTAAAAAATTTGTTTCGCAGTTGGGACTTGTAGGAACAACCAGCTGAAGAACCTGGCAGCTAATTAATTGCAACAAAAATACACATATTACACTTCTGTTACTACTTTGTGGATGTAAAAAAAAAAAAAAAAAAGGGAACAAGAGAGGGTAAAATGCAGCATCAAACTGCTCTATGTCATGTGAGGCACAAGAACCCATTTGAAAGGAATGTCCAGCCATGAAAACAAAAGATGGGGATTACTGAGCATAGTTATCTAAAGTCTGCTGTAGGTAAAAACATTAACTTAATTTATTAGGACTCAAGGATAGCGTTTGATATGGTCCCTGTCTGGATGGGGAGCTAAAGTGAAGAATGTAACTGTTTGGCTAGTACAAGAATTGTGAGACTGGTAAAGAACTATACATAAATGAGATACTTGCTGATTCAACCTTGTCATTATATGAGGCTGAAGGGGAAGTGTCTAGTAGAGTTTCCCCAGAATTGGTCTTGGGAATGATCTTGTCTATATTTCCTTTTGATAAGCTTCAAAAAGAAGTTTTAATGCAGCTTTTAGAATCAAATTAGAAGGTATCAGTATACATAGGAACAAAGTGTCCTGTAGAAGAAATTGGAATGCCTTGAGAACTAGAGAGGAAGAAATTGTGGAACTAGCATCATGCAATTAGGAACACAATTTCTGCTGTCATTTAGAGTCTATGCAGGTTTAGTTGACAGGTGAAGATTTGGTTCGCTAGCTTTTTGGTGCACTGATGACTGAGAACAATGAAGCCACCAGCATACTCTAGTCAGGAAAAAAGCAGACTTTAGGTATTAAACATGTGTTATGGCAAGTATTCCTACTAGAGAAGGAATGTTTTAATGCTGTTTTTACAAGGCAGTGGTATGACCTCTGCTGGATTATTGTGTATAGCTTTCAGGTGAGAGAATTTAAATAGGTGGATGCTCAGGGCAAGGCTGTTTAGGATAACCAGCTAATGACAGAGATTAGTGTACAACAATATGGGAGCTGGGTGGGAGCTTAGGCTGGAAGAGGCTAGAAACTTTCTTCCAAAATTGTACCTTGAAAGGAGAGTGAAGACCAGGAAAGAGCAAAAAGTCCTTAATTGAGAAGATTTGCTTTGGCTGTATGTGAAAGTAGAGGATTGGATGTGGTTGCTCAGAAGTCATTCCATTCCTAAAATGTTCTTGGTGGAATACATAAATTAAAATGTTAATTTTGTGTCTTGACAAGCACAGTTTAGCCTCCACTGTTTTGCAACCCTAGAAACGTGTAACTTGCATTTGCTCTTGTTAATGTTCAGTAAACTACAACTTTATTTCTTTTAATAGATCCTGCTGTGTTGAAGGCATCTGGTAAATCAAATGGTCCCCCAGTGGTTGGTGCTCACTTAACATCTTTGGCTTTACCTGGCAAGCCTGAAAGTGTTGTCTCTCTCACTAGTCAGTGCAGCTACAGTAGCACCATTGTTCATGTTGGAGACAAAAAACCACAACCTGAATTAGGTATGATTTTTACTAATAAATTTTCTTCAAAATGGTGATTGCTAGCAAGTTTAAACTTCAGACATGTGAGCAGCTAGTATCTGCTTGTGACTGACACTTTCTTACAGCTAAAATGTTCCTGTGGAAATGGAATAAATAGGGACAGAATTTGTATCTTAAACTTACAGCAAAATTATTACAGAATTGTAATAGTTTAAAAATGCATATACAGGGCTTTTTTTACTTCATCTTATTTTTCTCCTCCTATTTCTGTAGAAATGATAGAAGATGGTCCAAGTGGAGCAGAACTCTTAGAAGGCCAACTTCTTGCCCCTTCATCTAGCTCTGCGCATGTAAATCAAGAAAAGGAGCCGTTTAAAAAACTGGGACTTACAAAGGAAGTCCTTGCAGTGCATACGCAAAAAGAGGAGCAGAGCTTTTTGAATAAGTTTAAAGAAATCAAGAGATTTAATATTTTTCAGTCCCACTGCAATTACTACTTACAAGATAAACCAAAAGGACGGCCTGGTGAACGTGGTATGGCAATAGTTTTCATGATACAGCTTGTATTTATATATGAAGTAAATCCTGTTGAGAGGATGTTTCCATTTTTAGCTATTGTGGGGCCACTGTGAATAGCGACAGTTGCATAGTATTTTTAATGTCCACAGAAAAATTCTTTCTGCTAAATCTTGCTTGAATATTGAGAGTGGAATATAGCTTTTAATGTAATAACTGACATTTTAGTAACTAATGTTTTGATTTTTATCTGTTCACTATACTATTACTGTCATGCATCTACTTTCAAGGGACAAAAGACATACTTAAGCATGTTTGCTTTACTGTATCTATGCTTGCATTCCCTTGCTTTTCTTCTCTTCTGTCTTTCCTTTTTTTTCAGGTTTCTGATTTTGTTTTGTTTCCAGCCCCTTTGCTTTACATCCAGTTTCCCCCACTCCACTATTGTATAATCAGTGAAACAATCTGATCATTGGTTGCCTTTGAGTTAATAATGTGATCAGTGGGATGGAAGTGGCACAGACTAGCAGTAATGGTGAGATTGTTCTGTTTATTAGGACTAGAACTCCAGATGGCATTTTCAGAAGTGCTTGATACTGATCTGACTTTGTTCCCATTTCAGTCCTGACTTGGAACAGAAGTCAGACACTGCTAAGTATTTTTTGCAAATTCTTATCTTGCATTTTTTTATTTAAATAGTTATGCAGGTCCTTGATTTAGGAAACCTGTTCTGGAGCCCTTTAGTCTCCTTGAATTCTTTATACTTGATGAATTTCAGCCTATCTAAATAAGCTTTAGACAAACTAAAAGTTTGAGCAGCTTTTAGTACCAGAAGATATTTTATGGATTTCCTCATGTCTGTAATCAGATGAACTGACAGCCTTTACGTAGGAAAGAGTTGCTTGGTGCAGATTTCTCCTAAAATAAGGTTGTAAAGGTAGCATGCTTTTTCCCCTCCCTCACCTTTTCAATTATGGACCTGCATGACCTTAACTCTCTAGAAATGCTTTCAGTCATGTCCCATACTGCATTCGCTGTAATAGCTGGAGTAATTGTAAGTTTGTCCCTCTGTGAGCCACTGTTATGTAACGTTGTGCCGTTTGCTTGACACACATTTGAGCCTGATTTGATCCACTGCTGCTGTCTTTTCTTCCATGGTGCGTCAGCATGGTTTTCATTGCCCAGTTAGCTCAGCTCTTGTGATAGAGGTAAAAGTGAACTGACTCCTTCCCAAATGCTTCAGTTTGGGTAGGCTAAGTCCAGAACTGCGGTTTTGAGCAACTTCTAGGGATGGCAAGGTGAAAGGGATACATCAGATTGCAAGTAGGATCCTTCCTGATTTTTTCTTTTCTTTTTTTAGGTGGCCGTGCACAAAGAAATGGCACTTCTGGAATGGATCAGCCTTGGAAGAAAAGTGGAAAGAACAGGAAATCAAAGCGCATTAAACCACAGGAGTCTTCGGACAGTACAACTTCTGGAACTAAATTCCCTCATCGGTTCCCTCTTCAAGGTTTAAATACTACTGCTTGGTCACCATCAGACACTTCACAAACGAGCTATTCAGCAATGTCTTTTCCCACGGTTATGCCTGCATATCCACTTCCTGTTTTTCCAGCAGCAGGGACTGTGCCACCAGCTCCTGAGACTTCAGTCTCTGGATTTAATCAGTTGCCAGACTCTGGAAATACTTGCCCTGTGCAACCATCCCAGTTCTCTGCACCCCTCATGACACCTGTCGTAGCTCTTGTGCTCCCCAACTATGTCTACCCAGAGATGAACAATAACTTACCTCAAACACTGTACCACAGCCAACCCAACTTCCCTGCCCATTCCACTTTCTCTTCACAGACAGTATTTCCAACACAGCCGCCATTCACTACACCCAGCCCTTTCCCACAACAGGCGTTTTTTCCAGCACAGCCATTCCATTATAATCCACCAGCAGAGAGTGAAAAGGTTCCTGTCACAGAGCCACGAAATGAGCCATCCCGTTCCTGCACTCCACAGTCAGTGGGTCCTCAAGACCAGGCTTCACCACCTCTATTCCAGTCAAGGTGCAGTTCTCCTCTGAATCTTCTCCAGTTAGAAGAAACTACAAAAACTGCTGAAAGTGGAGCTCCTGCGGGTTTACGTGGAGCTTTAAGTGAGGAAGGAGCCATAGGCAAAATCATGACAACCGATCGCTGTAATGGAAAGGGATCCTTACCAGTAAGTATGCTGATGGGTTTTGGTTTTGGTTTTGGTTTTTTTTTTAATTAAAGTTTTCACATTCTTGAACATACATGAAGTTGTTAATACGTAGAAATGCCTGAAATGGATCCTTCCCCCCCTGCCATTTTCCTGTCTCTGCTACATTGTTTTCAATCCTTTCACTTGTGGGACCTATTTTTTAATGATATACAGTAATCGGTGAATATAATGCCAGGAGATGGACTCACAGCTGTAGTTAGTAAATTCATACTTCAGCAGACTGAATAAAACATGAAATCCAATCATTAGAATAGTCTTAACCTTTAAAAAGTAAAACCACCTTGCTGCTGTTCTTCTAAAGTTACACTAGGAAGCTTGGAAATACATCCTGAAACAGTTTTGTTCCCCCTTTTTTTAAAAAGGTATGAATATGGATAAGCCCATTGAAAAGCACTGAAATAGATTTAAAATAATACGAGCACTTTATTTTTAGCAAAAAGTTTTGGGCTAGTGAATTTGTGTGGAGGGAGAAACAATCTATAAATGGTCTGAAAGAAGCTGATTTAAAATAAAATCACATCTTTTTTTACAAACAAGCAGCCAAAGTAAAGGAAGAATGAATTATTGCTTGCAGACCATAACTTCATTTTTGTTTTATTTGGTGCACTAAAACTGTGATGAGCTATTTGGTTAACTTCAGGTTTTTTTATTTCTTGGCTCATTCACATTTGATGAATCAGTTTAACAAATAAGCTTGCAGAAACTTCAGATGGAGTAATATGTCCATAAAGGTTTTATGACAGAAATATGTAGACTAATATTAGCGTTTTCTAAGGGCACCATAGAGTATCTTTGTAAATGTTAAGTCACTGATGGGATGGAGTTGCAACCTAAACCTTTTAGACTGGCTCCTTCATCCCTTGTGCTTTTCTTGTGCTGTGGTTTATAACTGGTCTCTGCATCTAATGGTGCAGTTATAAAATAGAACTTGTGGGTTCACTGCTGATAAAAGGAAAGCAGGCATTGGAAAGGGTGGCTTTTACTTTTAGGCCTATCTGAGATCTAAACTATTGTAAGTAATCAGTAAAAAGTATTGTTAGTGTTGATGCTAGCAGCTGATTAGATTACTTTCTTTGTGCAGTGAGTCATAAGCAAGTATCTACATTAGAAGCCATAAAGGAGGCGGAGGAAGGAAAAACTTCTGAAAATGCTTGTTCCCTATACTGTGGGGAACATTTAGATCTCCATGTTAAACTTTTCTCCCTGGTTAGTTTCCAGATGATTTATTTTACCTAAAGTTCTTGATATTGATCCTTAATGGGGACAAATGGAGGGAGAACAGAGACAAATGGATTTTGTTACATCTATGTTTTTATAGAGAAACTCCCAGACTTGATTGATACAGTGCAAAAACTTGTCACATTCTGTTATTACATGCTTGTTATCTCATGATCTTGAGAACAAATACATTTGGTTTTCATTGGAAAAAATCTCTATCACACTAGTTGTGCAAATGCCACTTATGGAGCAGTTTTCAGGGATATATGCATCCAGTGCTGTATTTGGGCTAACGTATTCTGTGCGCTATATAACATCTCTGAAATCTTATGTCTATAAGGAATTCCGAATTGTGCTATGGTATAACAGTGCCTTCTGTGACAGTCTGTAACTGTAAGCATGGTCTGAAATGCCTCTGCTGGATTAAAAGGAGCTTGATAACAAAACTTAATAGTAACAATTTTCCTGGCAAATTCTTTTGAATTTCTTTGAACTGTTAGTTCCTGTTATTTAGAAACCTGAAAAATGTAACTTTCTGTAATTTCCTCGTCACTTACTGGAAAATGAGGACAATATGGGCATTTGTTCAGGAATGTGTTAAGGATAAAGCTAGTTCTTTCCATTATTATGTATTTTGCTAAGTTCTCTCAACCTTAACTTCTAATATTTAATCTTCAAACTGACTTGCATTGAGAGTAGTAGCAGTGAGGGACAGTTGATCCAAATCTCTTTGAGGTAGATTATAGTTAGGAGCAGCTGCTAGTGTGTCTTAGGTGGCTTGGGTAAATTCTGACTTGTCCAGGACAACAGGAGCTGTCAAAACTGAATAGCAAATGCCTTCCTTACTTCCTCACTAAACTGTATCTTTTTTTAAAGAGGAATTGAATTGAAATCTCAGTCTCACTGAAGGACCACTTGCCTGCCTATCAGTCCACTTCATTATTCCTCAGTTGGTCTTGCCGTGTGTTATGGGTGGTTGTCTGTCTTTGAATAACTGTGTAAACATTCGTATATAAAGTGAAATGGATTAATACTAAATAGCCTTGGGTTTTGGGTTTGCTTTTGGGTTTTTTTCATTTTATTTTTTCTCCATCCCCTTATTACTAGCTTGAATCTCCAATGGATGCTCAAAATAGTGATGCACTCTCCATGTCCAGTGTCCTGCTTGATATTTTACTTCAAGAAGATGCATGTTCAGGCACTGGTTCAGCTTCTTCAGGGAGTGGTGTATCTGCAGCTGCTGAGTCTCTGGGGTCTGGATCCAATGGCTGTGGCATGTCAGGCAGCAGAACAGGTAACACTGGCAGTGAGTACTCTTAGCATTTTAGAAGAGTTGGAGTGTAAGGTATTGCAAACACCACTTGAACATCAACTGCTTTATGTAAAAATCTTTATTGTCTTTAATTCTTATTACATAGTTTATTCTTGCTTTCTTTTTAATAATGATTACATAACATGAAATTTTTTCTGTTGTGCTTGATTTACAGTATAGAGTCTTTTTAAAGTGTACATAAAATAGCCATTAAGGTATATGTAGGTATGACAGAATAATGAAGAGAAAATACTGTATTCCTTCATATTTCATTTCAGAGTTTTTAATTTAAGTTTTAATTTTAAACTAATAATTCTGTTGAAATTTAATGGAGACTTAGCTTGAGAATTTGAGTTTTAAAAATATAATACAGTTACTTAGGAGTGGAAGTTCCCTCTGCTTAAAAAATGAAATAAAATAGTGGTTTATTTATACTTTCAGTTCTCTTTAATCTTCTCTATTTTCAAAAGCATTCAGATACTTTATGTATTTGACAATTTATAATGAAACTTTAAATTTCTTTTTAAAGGTAGTAGTGAAACTAGTCATACCAGCAAATACTTCGGGAGTATTGATTCCTCAGAAAATCATCATAAAACCAAAATGAAGGCAGAAATGGAAGAAAGTGAGCACTTCATTAAATATGTCCTTCAGGATCCTATATGGCTTTTGATGGCAAACACAGATGACACTGTTATGATGACTTACCAGATACCTTCACGGTAATTCCAATGTCATAGTCCTTCATGAACTTTATGTATGTTGGGAGGAGCAGGGTATATAGAAGGAAAGATACATACGAATCTCTGCCTCAATAGAAGTAAATTGGTTTTAATGTGTAGCTCAGTGTCAAGAAGTATTCTTGCTTCCTTTATCTTTTGTGTACTATACAAGAAGTTCTCAAAAAGTAAAAATTACTTGATTAGGCTTACCTGTATCAATTACCCGAGTTGAAATTAGCTGTGTGTATTTTTTGAAGTTTTTTTACAGTTAGTGATTTGTAACTGCTTAGCTAGAAATCCTCGTAGTCTGGTTAATAGATCCTGGCAAGTATGCTTAGATCTAATGGTGGTCTGTAGCATGGAAAATCTGTACTCCCCGGCTGTTGTCCTTGAGATGTCACATTCAGTGGCACGCTGCTTTCTCTGCCTTGTGGTTTTTATCGCTGGGTTGTTAAGTTCCACATGTTCGATCCTCTCCCTAAATTCCCATTCAAATAGGACAAGGAAGTAAAAGGTAAAAATCCTAAGGTTTCTGTTAGAAAAAACTTTATTAAAAAAAAATTAATTCCCTTCTTCAATGGCAAAGAGCAGATAGAGGGGGAGAGGGGGTGACAAGTCTGCAGATTAAAAAAAAAAATCTTGCTTATTTTTCTTGGGAGCAGTGAATGGTATTTTGAAAGGAATGGGAAGTTTCAGTAAAGACAAGCCTTTTGAAAGGGAGGGAAAACAACCTTTCAAAATACAGAAGCACAGGGATGATGGGGGGAAAAATATAGAATACATTGTAAGAACTTTAGAATTTTTCCCTAGATTTAAAAATACCTTGGCATTTAGGTTTTTGTAGCCTGAAGTGTTGACAACTATAGATGGGAATTCCAGTAGACTGTAAGAGTAGCAAAGCCTGCCAAGGAGAACATAGTAGAAAACAGGATTTTATGTTAAGAAGAGTTAAGCTTGCTGTCAGAGCGTGATGCCCAAGAAGAGAAGTGTAAAGCCAACCTGTTCTTCGTTGTGCTGTAAGGAACAGATATAGTACTGGGTTTCTTGGAACTTGCTTTCTATTGTCATCTTTTACAGAGGTATACAGCTTGTAAATGTTTGGTGTGGTGTGTATTTTTTTTTATAGTTTCTGAATCAAGGTGGGGCATTGTGGGGAGAGGGAACTTTGGTTGCTGAAATAGAGCAGTGTTTTCTAAATCTCTCCCTCTCAGTCCTGCAGTTTAATCCATTCATGATGACCTTCTTAAATACACCTTACTAGTTCTGCTTTAGTATCTCATATGTGCATCTAGTGTCTGGTTTGGGTTCTCCTCCCAGTGAAGGGAAGGTTGGAACTTACTGCAGCAGCAGCAGAGGAAAACTGGCGTTCTTGGTGATTTCACCAGTGGTGCTGCCTGAATAGCTCTAAGAAAAGTGTTTTCACTGATGGGACTTGAAAAGACAGTGAGCCAGCAGAGATGCATTAAAGTTGTCTGTAAATGCAGAAAGCTGCTGAAATAACCACACTTAATTTTCTTCCAATATAAGATGTGTAAGCTTAACATTCCAGACAAAAACAGTCTTCAAAAATGTTAGTATTTGACTGTGTAACCTTATATAGGCATAAAGCCCAGAAACTGTTGAAGCTCAATTTCTAAATACACTTTATTTTAGAGATTTGGAAACAGTTTTAAAAGAAGATAAGCAGAAATTAAAGCAAATGCAGAAACTACAGCCAAAGTTTACAGAAGAACAAAAAAGAGAGCTTATTGAAGTTCATCCATGGATCCAGCAAGGTGGACTGCCAAAAACTGTTGCTAATTCTGTAAGTTTAAATGAGTGAGTTACTTTTGCATGTATAACAGTGCTTAAATTATTAGCTGCCTATGTTAGACTCTTCCATTCCTGTTGCTATGAAAGCTTGGTCAATTATGCAGAGAAAAAAATTAATTCAAATGTCCGTGCAGTTGTTTCTGGCTTGATTTAATTTACCATAAGTCTTCTTTCCAATGGGAGAGTTAGTGGTGAACACAGTATAAGAAATTTCCTTCCTATTTTTAAATTTCTGTGTATCTGTTTGAAATCCTTTATCAACAGAGCCAGAAACTTCACTACATAAAAATCTCTGGTTTTTTGTGCAGAAATTTATCCCCATTGCTTTCTAGAAAGTACAAAAATAATGGGAGCACCCTGTTCCTTTTTTCTATCAGACTTCTCATGCAGGATCATCTCTTGCCTTGATTCTATAAGTGGATTAATGGCTTGAAAAGCAAAAAAGAAACCAAACCAAAACAAAGCATCCTTGCAGTTTTATTTGTTGTCTGTGTATTTTACTTATTCACTCACAAATGCCTGATTGCATTCTCTTTTCCCTAAGCTTTCCATCATTTGTAGCTGTTTTGCACATAAGTTATCAAATGCAGGGGCTCTCTTTGCACATGAGTATTTCAAAAGTCAGTGTAACAGAATTGCAGTGGAATCCTAATCCTGATGTTAACATTACTGGCACATTAATACTATAGCATCCAATTTGTGTTAGTGTACAGTTGCTTCAGTCTCTTAAGTATTGCAACTGACGTGAACATATTACTGCAGGGTTAGCAACCAAATGGAAGAAAAGGTGATTGGAAGTGCTTGTAAAATGTCAGCATTAAAAATGATCTATGACATAACTGCTTCCAGTAGAGTTCTCAAGTACTTGTATTGATTTACTACTCATTATAAAATGATTGTGTGGGGGAAAGTTGGGGAGTGGAATATATCTGGTAGTTGCAGCACAGATGTAAAGGTTCCCTTGGAATCAGAGATTGCATGCTAATAGGCTGTTGTTTGGAAAAGCTTTTTTTTAATTTGACTTACAAATAATAATATTATTTCTATATTTTAATTAATTTTAAATTATTATAATATTGATAAAATATTATTCCATAATTTTTTTAGGAATGTATTTTTTGTGAGGACAATATACAAAGCAATTTTTATACATCATATGATGAAGAAATCCATGAAATGGACCTTAATGAAATGATTGAAGACAGTGGGGAAAACAACTTGGTTTCCCTGAGTCAAGTCAATGAAGAACAAACATAGCCTTTGAGCCTGTTTTCACAGCTGCTTCAAAACTACAGTGATGATCCATAAAGGTTTTAATCTTGTATCCAGCAAGACGAATCCAGTTCATAAAAACAAATGTGTTTTTCTTGCTCTAGAAGAGTCATTTGTGAATGAATCTCTTTTTAAATGGTGGCAATCTCTTCCCAGTAAGGACATTGTTGAAGATGGTGTAGCTTTTCTTTAAAAAAGAAAGACTCCTATTTTACACTTACATGCCTCAAGTATTTATAAACTATACAAATGTTCATTGATGCCTACTGTTTTTTGTAGAGTGGATTAATGAGTACTGAAAATCCCCTTACGTACAGACAGTTCTTCAAGTCTCCTTTTGGTAATGATTCAGCATTATAAATTGTTCTAGCAATTTTGCTTAGTGGCTCTTTAGCATTGTTCTTAATATTTGAAGTGGTCCAGCATAGTAGAAGAAATAACCTTCAAGCAAATAAATTCACACTTGCCCTTCTCATACCAGTTGATCCTATCCTCTTTGTTTCCTATAGTTCCGAAATGTAGGAACCTTTTTTCTCTAAGAAATGTTGAACTGATTTTGTTAGGTGGTCTTGAGTTAAAATACTTATGTGAATGTGTAAGAAGGTATAGATGAGTGCTGACAACTTTGTAGCCTTTTATTTAAATGGACACTGCAATACTATGAACTGTTTATTACCTTGAAGCATCATTTATGAGAATTTATACACAAGAAATCTTTATGCTTAAAGATTTAAAAAACTAAGACCACAGAGGATGACTGTGTATGCTCCAGTGACTGTTAGACAAAGCTTGGTATAACTTTAACCTTTTTTTCTGATTTGTTCTGTCAGGAGGTTGGCCATCAGTTTTTCCTGTGTGGCTAAACGAATATCAGACTTGTATGTGGGAAGAAAAGATTAGACACTTCTTGTCATTTGAAGATCTTATAAAAAATAATTGATTTTGAGAATAGCATTGACTTTCACTATATTTGAATTGCATAGTCTAAAACTTAGCGTGGCTGGAATCCTTTGCTGTCAAGGATTTAATTTCAATGCCTCTGAGATTGTATTGACTTGAATATGTGTACTTTATGTTCTTGTGCTGTTTATACATGTTGGATGTGGGAAGAGAACACAAAAGAGCAACTTTAATATGTTGGTTAGTTAAAGGACGTTTAGTTGCAGTATTGCTAGATGTCAGCTGTAGGTCTTGGGGTGAAAAACGTATGGAGAAATTCAATTAACTTTGATATGTTTGTCTTAAAATATTTTTCATGGAAAGCATTTTCTTTTTTATTAGGATAACATTTCTATTCACTGAAATTTAAGGTTATTTTCATTCTATAAAAATATTTCTCTTTGCATATAAAGAGGATGTGAAGTTAGATCTGACACCACCAAAAACATACAGAAGTGACTGGCTTAGTGGAAGAAATAATTTGTGTAAAGTAATTAGTTATTAATTGGACAGTGTCATGAGGAAATTTGCATTGGAGACAGGTTCTGCAGATAGTAGAGTGTGTGAACTTGTGAAACAAGTAGAATAACCATTTAAAAAATAAGTATCTTGAATGTAGTGTGAAACACTACCCAGCAAGATCTGATTCCTGTCTTTAATAGTTTAGCAAGGTCAAACTTAAATATATGTAAATATAAACTGAATGAGAGATTTTAAAATGTTGGTGTTCAAGTCAAATGTATTAAATGTTTTAATCATAAATGGAACAGTGCAGCTATACCAACATATTAAAAATATTCCATTTTTACATGTAAACAGAAATAATTTTAATTGGACCAGGGTTTGGGAAAAATAAAAGCTTTATATAAAAGGAGTGCATCATAATTATACAAATTATTTTCAGGGACTCCTGAACCACTTTGAACTTCTTTGCTTTAGCATGTTGTTTTTTCTGGTTTTGTTTTGGGTTGGTTTTTTTTTTATCTACCCCCCCCCCCCCCCCCAAGTGACCATCTTGTAACCATAACTTAGTGAAAGGAAGAGAAAAGTATATTTAGAGCATTTTGTGGATGTGCTTACTTATGGACTTAATCTTGCATCCTTAAAGTGTTTGCATTTACAGGGTGGTATTAAAATATTTTCCTGTAACTTTAAATCTACATGCCTCCATTTATAGATAAGATTCTGAAGCTGTAATTTTTCCAAACTGTTGTAAGATGACTTATTTGTGATGACACTTTGTCAACATGTCAACAATGTTTTCTGTACACTGTGCAATATATTTTGGTTTTGCCACTTGTGACTAATTTTTATGACTTTGCTTTTTAGAAAACTGGTAAATAAAACAGATATATTTTTAGTTGCCTTTTTGTTCCTTGAGCCTTCTACTCCATGTAAGAAGCAAAAATATATGCATTACTGATAGTATGTGAACTGGTATTTCAAACTGAAAAACTTGCAAGCTATGAAGTTAGTTGTGGCTTACTGTCCTGAAGAAAAATTGTTGCCAGCTTGTCTGACCTGTCAGTTTATGGTCAAATGGAAGACTGAAGCTTTATGTTGACTAGCCATTCTGAAAACATGTATAAATGTATTGCCTGGAAGAGTGTATGCAGCTGGGTTGTCTGTTTGTTGTTCAAAACCACCGGAAGACACATTGTCCTTTTTGCTTTGTTTAATGTCAGCTATGGGTACCTTTTCTCCTGCAGCCCTTTGTGGCTTTATACTGGTAGCTTAGAGGTGAAGAATTCCAGTTATGCTCCTTGAATTTGCTTTGTACAGTGATTATTAGTCTTCTGTCGTCATGTGAAGTGTCATGTCTTCTGAAGATTGCTGAAACTCATCAAGCTAGTGTACTTCCCTGTTGATGTTCTTGTTTTATGCTCTGATGAGTGGAGAAAGTGGGGAGGCTTTAAGATTTCTATTTTATCACTTTGAGCAGTGATGTAGTTTAGTGGGTGTAGGATGCTGCTTTGGACCGCACCTCCAGTTTAGGAGGTTACTCAGGTTATGAGACCCTCATTAGGTCTTTTTTTCCAGGACTGTGTTTTGAGAGGTTTGTGGGTGTTTTAAAACAGAACAAGCTAGTGCAAACCATAGTTTGGTCATGAGGGACCCAGATATTTCTGTGAGCTGCAAAATCAAGGTGTTTCTGTACTACAAAACAGTTCACCGCACAGGTGAATTGCCTTCACACCAAGGGTAGAATTGTAGTATTGTGCACTCTGTTGTCAAGACGTGCATTTTAAAGCATGCTTGTTCAACACATCATCCAAGCCCCTTTGAAGTCTTCTGAATTGACCCTAAATACATGAGCAGTTCTGTGTTTGTGAAGTCTGAAAACACTTTTGTCCTAACAGCACCTTGGTTCCTTGCTTAGCTAAACATGCAGAGGAGGGATGTATTGATGAAGCAGTTGACAGAACTACAAATCGGAGTGTCACGCACATATACAGGGTATCTGTGCAACTCAGTAGAGAAGGTGTTGTGCTAGCATTTGGATGTGAGTTTTGACAACTGATATATAATGTGGGGAACTAAAGTGTTGCTGGTGCAATAAATTACCAGGTAACGTTTCACAATTATTTCTGCTTCTGGTAACTTTTTGCAATCATAAATGTAGTAAGAGTACAAGTTAAATGTGGTTGCAGGTATTCACATACTCCTCCTTGGTGATGTGCCTTCTGTCAGCACTCAAAGATAATGGCTTGCTTTACACGCCAGAACTGTTGGGAACAGTCTTTTGTTAGAGAGTTTCTCCCACCTCAGTAGCCCCTAGGCGTCACTGGTGCCCTGTGATTATATTTGGCAGTTTTGCTACCCCTGTTTTTCTTCTATTCAGCTTCTTGTATTTTGGGGCTATTGAGTTTGCTATGACATTATTTAATGTAAAGGGAAAGATCTGTGGCTTGAATTTCAGATAAGATGAGGAAAATTCATAATGAAGGGCTGTTAGCCCAATGATAGTGAATGCAAGTACAAGCTTTGTGCTTGGGAAAGGGAAACAGACTACTGGAAAAGCATCAGATTTTAGTCCACTTATTTGGAGTGGGGGGAAAAAAAAAGGTCTCCGTACTGAGAATTAAGATCCTTGGTTGTTCTTTTGTCCCTTTAGCAAGGGTGGAAAGAACATAAGGCATTGATAAGCCTCTGACTCAGCACGGTGAAATGACTTGCATGCTTCTGGCAAAGTGACAAGCAGATGAGTTAAAAGGAGAGTAATGTTTGTAGGTGTAACTTCCAGAAATTCCAGTGTTTACTTGCTCACTAGTGGTTAGGAGCTTGAGAAATATATTTGAGTTATTGAACGAGGTAATGAACAGCTCATCAGCTCCTTTCACTTGGGGCTTTGGAAGAGGACAGTATTTTTAGGGGTGGTGTACAAGGTGTATAACAACTTTGTCAGTGGGCTTCACTGGTGCAACTTCAAAAAAACCAAACCAAAACAAAAAAAACCCAAAACCCCACCCCACCCACCCCCCAAAAAACCAAAAAAAACCCAAACAAAACCCAACTTCTGCCAGGCCTCCTAAGTGGAAAAGAAGTATAAGACTGGGTAGAAACAGACAACTGAATTCTTAATCATGGGTATTTCTCTTGGCATCTGCTGAAAAAAATTGGAGTTACATCAGGCTGCCATGTGCAATAGGAGTGTGCATGATGGGGTTTCATTCTACAGTATTTCTGGCTCTGGATTATATCTAGTAGTTGCAGACAAAAAGCACCTGCTGTGGCAGTGCATGAATACTGTTTAACCTTAGTGGACAGTATGAAAACAGTTGCTATTCACTAATAAAGAAAATGTTTTTTTAGCTGAAGAACACACTGTGACAGAGGTCCAATGTCCTGAGGCACTGTGAAAGAGCAGTTCAGGTGGAACACCCTTTGCTTCTAGTGTTACTCACAGGACATGCGTTTACACCTGTAAAAACAAACAACAAAACCCCACCACCAAAAACCCCCAACTCTTGTCAGCACTGGATTAACCAAGATGAGCAGGTGCTGTGGCATAACTGTGATGCATTTCCATTGATGGGTACAATGATTTCTGTGTAATACAGAATGGGGAAGTTAGTAGTGACAGTTCTCAAGCACCTGCCGCAGCTTGGGTAGATAGCTTGGTGGGGAGCCTTAGCCTTAGAGGGCCATACTACTTTGCACTTCATTTGTTGTTTTAACTAGACAAAAGGAGACAAATCTGAGGATGGATTAGAATTTCCTGGTATTCCAGGATTTGTCAAGGTGTGTTTCTGTAGTCTGTGTATTAAAGCAGTAAGATAGAATATATTTATTACCCACTTTAAATTATTACAATGGTCTAAGTAAATTGTTTGTGTTACTGTTGCACTGTCAACTTCAAAAATTCTACCTCTGTCCAAGAAAGTATTGGCTGTACTTTTTTTTTTTTAACATGTTTGGCCATTGCTTGTCTAAGGTAAGGTCTACTGCTTTCCCTTCTGTTGTCACCAGCTGAGTCCCTTTGAAATTTCCTATGCCTTTTTGCATAGGGGAAACAAAAGAAAACCAGACCTAGAAACGAGAAAACCCAGGAAGCCAATCATGTAAGTGCTGGATAAATTTAGGAAATGCATTTCTCTAGTTGGCTTTAATCTTTAATTTTCTTAGCTGCAGGAAGCCGAAGAAGGGTTGGGTGGCCTGTGCTTACCTCTGCTCCCATTTAAATGAGCACTGGGACTGGTGTGGCTCAGTTCTGTGGAGCCCTGGCGAGACAGACTCAGTTCTTTCAACTTCCTAGGTAAGAAGCACATCCATGGTGTGGGTTGTACACAGGCATTTATACTAATGATTTAATCTGAACCATCTGTCCGTTCTGTATGCTGTGACTTGTGCTCCTGCTGACTGCATCTCTCTAGCTTTTAAGTGTTTGCATTTTTGTTGGGAGCATGTACAAAATTACTGGAACGTATAAAGACTGAAGCCGATACATAAATTGGGTTCAGTGCTGTTTTTGTGCTTGTGTTAATAAACTTCTCCTATCTCCCCTAGCATCCAGTCTGAATTTTGAATACTGACAAATCTGTCTTCCTGTATTGTGGAAAACTGGTTTTTCATGGTTCAGTTGCATTTCTAAGTTTGGTAAAATCAGAGGTTTATGATGAAAACACTTAATTAGGTTGCAGACCAACTTCTTTGTGCTAATTAGGAATGGCAGTAGCTGCAACGTGGAGGTACTGTTGCTTCTAGAGTCCTGAAATATATATTTTGTTTCTGCAGCAAAACAGAATTCTAAGAAATAAAAGAACATCTTTTTATTTTTCTCTTGCAGTGACCGAACATGTGTAATTTACTATACCAACCAGTATATTTTAGTATCAGATGGTATTTTAAATGAACTGTGTTGTATTCTTTTATTATGCAATGTAATAACTATCTGCTAGAATTGTTTCTCTTCCTGTTTGGGCTAGATGAGGTTTTAATTTACTAAAAAAAAAAAAACCCCAGCAAACCAAAACACAAACCTCCAGGAAATAACGGAATTGAAGAAAACAATATGTGTCTGCATTGGGGCATGGAAAACCCAAGAATGACCTGAAACCGCTCTGGGTGCAGGATGATCTCCAGAGTGGTGTGGAAGGCTGGGTAACAGCCCGCCCTCAAACTGAGCTCCCTGCAAGCTCCAGGGTCACTCTGCCTGTGCCTTCAGGCCCTCATACAGAGACTCAGTTACCAGCCTGGGGCCAAAAGCAGCATATTGCAATTCGTGCATTTAAAAAAGCATATGGTGTGACACAACACAGAAAGGAGTGACAAGGTGAAGAATGTGGCGTTCGGGAGTTATTTCCAGTGTCTATATGCAGTTGTCTTTACAAGCCCCTCCCTTTTTTGTGTTCTAAAGAGCTGTTGCCTGCCTGTGAATAGTGAAGACTTTGTCCCAGCTGCTCAGTACAGGGCCAGGAGGGTGGGGAGGAGTGCCTTCTGTTCAGATCTGATTTCTAGGAAGATGCATACCTCTTGCTAAACTCCACCTCCCTGGCTGCTGCTGCAGGCTGGAAGACTTTTGTTCTCTGTTGGTTGCCTTGGAGTTCTTTTGCCTCCCCTCCTTTTCAGAGACAAATCCAAATATAAATGTATATATTTTACAATTGTGTTGAAATTTGTAACTGCCAAAATCACGTGGCGACAATGAAGGATTCTCACATCATGTGAAGAACTCGGAAATTCTCCTGTTGTCTTTAGCTATGCATATAAGAAAAGATGGTTACCAAACTACTTTGAATGGAGGCTCCTAAAGCTTTGGATGTAGTCAGGCAGTGTATTTAATATTCTTTTAATAATAATTACCTATGTGAAGAACTCGGAAATTCTCCTGTTATCTTTAGCTATGCATATAAGAAAAGATGGTTACCAAACTACTTTGAATGGAGGCTCCTAAAGCTTTGGATGTAGTCAGGCAGTGTATTTAATATTCTTTTAATAATAATTACCTTATATTACATGAGCAGTGAATTTAAATGAGATCAGCTATAAAGACCTGATTATGAAAGCACTTAAGTACAACATTGTTTTATTAGTCCTACCAGTCCACCTAAAATCCCTTCCCTGTATGTACTCTGCCATTATGAGGTGATGCTTAAATCTTAATTTTAAAGAATAGAATTTTCAGGGATTTCTGGTTTGGATTTTTGAGGAAAATCTGTTTTGGTTTGGTTTGGTTTTTTGGATTTTTTTTTTTTTTAAAGTTTTTCTGATAGTCTATTAGCTAACAGCTAAGCAAAATAAAGGTGCCTATATCCTAATTTGAGTAAACCGTTTATAGTCTTGAATCAATTTCACAGCAGTGATATAAAATGAACCAGATTGCATACTCTAAATGGTTTTACAGATTTCACTTACTGACAGAATTAGTTTGATCAAGTGATATATGACTGCCTTTGTCACCTAATTTAGTGTTCATAGGCCTGTGAAGTTTATGGTGTTAACTTTTACTCATTATGCTGACAGCAGTGGCTTTACAGGTAGAGTCTTTCTGAATGTATTTGACGGGATCAAAGAGTCCACATGCTCAGGAAGTTGTTGAACAGTGACACTGCCCATAGTGTCTTCCGAGGGGACAAACTGAAGTAATGCAGAGGAAGGTCGGGATATCTTGGCCACCGTAATGTAAATCCTCCATGTGTCTGAATGAGCCAGCAGTAAATTGGGTTCAGGAAGTGCAGCACTGTGTTCTAATGTGTTTTAAGAAGGGTCTATAAATGGAGATGGCATTTATCACCTAGTTGATTTATACAGTCTACCTTGCTTATTCAAGCATTTCCAAAGAAGGCTTTCAAAACTTTCAGGTATAAAACTTGTTTTTCAATTGAGAGGAGAGTGTGAGAAAGAGAAATCTGTATTAATTGTCCTGCAGGAGCATTCCCAGGAGGATGGAGGCTAACAGCATTCCCCAAACTTTGCAGACTTCATCAACACACATAGTAGTGACTTGAAGTTGATTGCCAAAACTTACTGTGAGTAAATTGCTGTAATTAATGTATCCACAGCCTTCCAAGCATTTTGTGTTCCATATGCCTAAGCCTGTTAGAGATGACTAGGGTCAAACCGTAACACCTGGGCTATATAGAGAAGGTGACAGTTTGCTGCTCTGGAAACATTTGTGTTGTTGCACTTTCGTTTGTGACTTTCATGAAAGAATTGCAGGAAGAGGATAATAGCACAGTTCCAAAGGGCACTGCCTCCTCTTTGAAATCACTTAACACTACCTTTTTAAAAATAGCTTTATCAACAGCAAAACACAATTTTATCTTTCTTTGGGTGAGGTGTAGTGGCTCCTTGTCAGAGAATTTAAGAGATGAAGATGAATGTCTCTTGAGTCATGTTGATATTTGGACCTTGAGGAGTAGTTCAGTTGAATGCAGACAGGGAGTTGTTAAAATAGACACAAAAGGAACGCACAGGGTTAAATCGGTGTGCCTCCATGGGCTGTGACCACAACAAATGAGAAAGTTGTCAAAACAGGGAAGATTGGAACTGCCCCATGTCTAGACAAAAAGAAGAGGGAAAAAAAAAAGGGGGGGGGGGGGGAGAAAAAGTGATGTTTAGAGCTTTTGGCAAAAGAAGCTACAGCTGCAGAACCCAACCCCATGAAGCGCTGTGTTCACCTGGGTTCTCTGCTAAGCTACATTCCTGAATTGTCAGTGTCTTGGTACAGATCTGAACTCTGAAGTAACATTTAGAGTCAAATTTATGTGTCTAGACATTTCAGATTTTGGTGTCTTTGAAAACCAAACCCCAAATAAGTAATTGGGCCATTTGAATCTGTGTATGGTTTTATTCAGAGCAATGTATAACTTTGTCTAAACAGTTTCTTATATTAAATGTTCTCTAAAACCAAAACCAGTAAGTAGAAAAACAAGTAAAAAATGATACTCTTTTGTTTCAGGGGAAGGACAGGGGAAGTGGAAGCCCTTCCGCTTTTGAAGGTGTGTGTTTTTTACTTCTCACTGCTCAGATGCCATGGTTACAAGCACTATGGAAAACAAACCAGTGGCACCAGGTAGGCTCCCCCACTCTTTTCCAGCAGTCCTGATTTCTCTGCCCACTAGCTGGATTCTAACAGGAAATGGAGCGAGGCTGAACATTCGTGTTTCAGCAACGGAAAGGACCAGGTGTCAAAAACTTCTAATTTGGGCCAGAGAGCCGAATCCTCCCCATTAAATTGTAGGATTCTGCTACATTTCTAGGAGGAGGGTATTGTAAGCAACAGTTCTGTTTTGGTTTCTCTTCAATAAGAAAGGAAGGAAAGGTGAAGGCAACACACTTAGCTGGAGATGTCCCCACAAACTGATAGGTTTTCTTAGAAGTGGTGAAAGGAATTGGGATCCACAGCTAAATCCCTAACTTCTTCCTTGGCCAACCATCACCATTTTCTTGTGGCAAGGACCTGTTTGTTAAAGGTGATTGAATGTGTTGAATGATTATGTGGTGACTGCCTGTATATGCTGTATTGTAAAAGTAACCAACAATAGGATTACCAGACTAAAGAGTCAACCTCTTTGTGTGTACAGGATTTAAAAGTACTTGGTGTGGCATCTGATGTATTCAAGGAGGGAGGTAGTACTTGAGAATTCCCTTGGTATTCCTAGCACTGCAAGGATCCGTTTTCCCAAAGTAGGCAGGCAGTATGGTTGGAAGCATGCTGTTTGGGAGCAAAATGGGAAGAACAAAAAACCCACAACCAAACCAAAAAAATGCTTGAATGCATGTAACTTTTCTTTCCTGATCTGTATTTTACACAACACTGATTTTATTTGGTTTTTTTGCATATTTCATTTCTTATCTGGGTTATATCATTCATCTCTATTAATTTAACATATATGTGTGTGGCTGAGTCAGAGTGGTCATTGCTAGGCTGGCCAAGGAGAACTTGTCTCTGAAGTGTTCAGGGCTGGATGGAATTTAAAAAAACCTGTTTGGGTGACCAAATAAAGCAAGAAGAGAGAGTATATGCATCTGTCATTCACTCTAGATACATCAATGCTTGCTATTTATGGAAAACCTTAGTGTTTCAGTCAATATCTGAGTCTCATAATATTTTAGTCATAGGAGACTTCAGAACATAAAATTTGAGGAGGCTTTTCTCAGCTGACTTTGCCAGTTAGGCAATAAAAACCCTACCTTGAGAGACATGTGACCAGTTCTTCATTAATGTAATTATGGAATTAAATCCAGACTGCATGAATAGAGGAGGGAGGGAGGAGTGTCTGGTGGCAGACTCTGTCCTAGGAAATGGAGAAGCCTTTGCTTGCTTTGAGTGTACTTACTTGAATCTCATGTATAATACAAATTAAAGCACAAGAAGCCACTGGCTACATTCAATTCCTACAACTGGTAGCAAGAGCCTGGATTTCAGGGAAGACTTGACAGTTTTGAGAGATGAGGAAATGCTCTGGCCTTACAGGTTCATTCTCCCTCTTAGTCTAAATGAAAGTTCTTCACTGTAGTCCCCTTCCTTTTTTCCTCTGGCAATAGGAAAGCTTTTTCATCAGCTCCTTTGCAGCATTTCCGCCCTTGTATCTGTGGTATAAATTGATTGATTATAACAGCTGTAAATTAGTGTGTAACTGTATACACCCACAAAAGATGCAGACAATTTGTTGGCAAATTCTTCTTTTATTTCCTCTTCTGCCCTCAAAAAACCCTGAGATAATGCTTCTCCATTCTTTGTGAAGCATTGCTAGAACTATACAAGAGTGAAATGTTATTGGTTGTTGTTATAACAACTGGAGCTATGATCTTTTCATTGCATCTCTTAAATTTTTTGTTTTAAATAAATGAATTCCAAGGTGTTAAAGCAAACAGATTACTACTTGCCCTCCCTAGAAATGCAGCCAGTAGACCTTCTAGCAAAAAGCTGAGAGGTGAGAATCTGTGTGTGTTGTTTTGTTGGTGTTTTTTTTGTTGTTTTGTGTTGTTGGGGTTTTTTTTGTTGTTTTTGTTTTTTTTTTAAAGGGTGCAGGAAGTAGATTATAATTTCACAAATAGAGGAGTGGTGCTTCTGGGAAGGAATGGGGGTGGGAACAGACTCCTAAGCACAGGGCATCAGGATCTTGGGTTGTCACATTGTATTTTGAAGACTCTTTGTCACTGGAGTTTTCGAGCCTTGGAACGATGTTCTGGTTCAGTGTTGGCTGAAAGGATGTGAATCATTTTTCCTGCTTCCTGCAGCAATTGAAAGTGCAGTCTGTCCTGCTGTTACTGAGTCACCCTGACTGGCTGTGCTCTGTGACAGCCAGCGTGGTCACCGCTAAGCAGCCAAGTGCTGCTGATAACACACCACAGCAGAAAAGCAGCTGCGTAGACCTGTTGGTTCACTTGGTTGTCCCTGTCATCCACATGATAGTGCTGCTCTGGGCAGCTGCTTCTGTGCGTCTGCACAGTGCATGTAAGGTATGATGTGGTAGTAGTTGTGCCCTTTGGGTCTTATAACCCTCTTTTTGAGAGCAAGCACATCAGGAGCTTTCCAAATTATGTGTCACTTCATATAAAGCTTTCCAGGAACTAGAGGACATCCTAGGTGCTCTGTACAGGCATCCCAAAGCTCCTGAGGAGCATGTCATTGCTTACTTGTATGTTGCTGTCATGGACCTCTCTGAGAACCTGTGTTTGTTTATTAAGAAACTGCTGGTTCAGTGGAGGGGTTAATGAGTTGGGAGGCTTGCAGCTGCTGTGAGAGTAGCAACTACTCAGTAGAGATTTGCTCCAGAATCCTTAGATTTTGGTAAGAAGCTGTGCACTCCCTCTGCCTGAATGGCAGGATTCAATTACACTTGTTTTCTGGCTGGTTAATCCATTCCTATGAAGGATAGAAAGAACCTGGACCAGGCTGAGCTGCATGTCATGTAGACTTGGATTCCTGGTACTCTGCAGGCATCTGCTTGAGGGTCTGTTGAGCAGGAAAGGAATCAGTGTGTTTTTTTGGAAAGGGGCAATGGGTGGGTAGATACCACCCATGTTGGGGGGTCAGCCATCAGTAATGAAGATACCCTTGTTTAATGAAGGCTGGTCATAAACACCAAATAGCATTTGCAGGCCCAAAGGAGGCAAATGCGCTGGAAACCTGCATGATTCAGGCCTTGGTGAGGAATATGGGTGCTGTGAACAACCTTTCCCAGTTGGTGGAAAAGTTTGATGGGGTTGATAATGGAGTTGTGTCTCTTCTGGCCTTTTTGCCCCCTTCTCAATCTGTGGAACACCGATTGTAAAGGCTGTTGCATGGTGACAGTAGAAGGGGTTTTATAGTGATTTTGCTTAGCACAGGTTGGTTCTGGTGAACTCAGGATAGGGAGAATGAAATTCTGAAGTTTTACTAGTGTGCCTTTTAGTCATGGAGAGTCCAAACCCCAAAACACAGCAAGGCTTCCAAAGGGGGCCACTAGAAGCTGAAACCCAATTTGAAACATATCTGAGTGGATATGCAGGCTCCTGGTGATGCCCAGTAATTTCCCTTTCCTCTCAATGGGCACATCATTTTAAGGATACTTTAAAGTGTGCCTCTTTGGTGGTGGTTTTAAATTAGGCTGCTTTGCTTTGTACTTAAATGGTCTAGGAGCTTTGCAGAGTTCAGCTAAGGGTGAATGAATCTGGGCAATTCCTGAAGCTATCTGCAAACATATGTTTGAAGGTGTCCCGGTCTGCACTTTCCCAGATGCAAAGAAAACTACTCACAATGCTTTCAACCTGTATTTTAGCCTGAGATCAATGTTAAAACTAAAAAAACCACAAATTGCGGTAATTTTATGCTTAAGAAGTCTAAGGCCAGAAGGGATCAGCTAATATAACTGCTTGTATGTTGTTGTTTTACTAAGCAGTTTTTGTTTGTACCAAAGAACTTGTATTTGCTTCTGGAAAGATACTCTGTCTCACTTGACCTGATGACTTTAAAAGAAAGGAAATTCATGGCTTCTTCCAGTGTCTAATTTCAATCTTTTTCCTTCTAATTTCAACAGCTTGGACTCACTATCTAGCTCTTGGTATTTAAGGCTCTACTTCATTGGATTAAAAGACTTTTTGAACCCATGACCTCCTCAGCTGGTGAGTGAGCAATGTAACTTATGTATAATATAACACATGCAGTATAACTAATCAAATCACCCTCAGTCATCATCTTGTTTAACTAAATTAAGCTTAAAGTCTCCTGCTGTAAGGTGTATTTTCATGTTTGAATGTGTTCTGCACCAGCTTTGATTTTTTTTTTTAACCTTCTTAAAATGCAGTGCAATGAATTGCACTTGCTGGAAACAATAATGAAATGCTAATGTTGTATAGGGACCTAAAAATCCCATGGAAGGATAGAGACTATTTTTCCCCCTTTTCTTTTTCTTTAGCTTAGCTCATGCAGAAGCCTGAGAGGCTTAAAGTGCACAATTTAGTGACGCTATCATTTAGATAACTGTGGACTCAGGAAATCTCTATAAGAAAGAGTATAAATGCAACTTGGAACCAGGCATCTCATGCAAGAAAATAAAAATGTCTTAGGAAGCAGAGGAAGGATAGACTTCTATTTAAGACAGGTGGATTACTGGATTGTTAGGATCCTTGAGTTTTCCATGTGCTTTCTGCATGACCTTGTTCAAACCATTGTGCCCCTCTGTAGAGCAAGAAGATGTTCTCCTCCTGGGTCTCATCCATACTGGCTCGTGTGTTTCCGTGGTCCAAGGGAGCATGGTCCAAGCCGTGGCTAGCAGGGCAAACTCAGCAGGAGATGAGCTGGTTGGCCCAGTTGTTTTCATCACTGGAGAAAAGAAAGAGCTGCCTGGGCAAAAGTCTCTGTGTGTTCCAAAAGCTGAACACCAGATTTGTAAAACCCATGTGTCTGCACCAATGTCCTTGCAGGGTGGACAACAGGCTGGAGACCTGCTTCTGTGTGTGTGTGTGCGCACAGCTATGCTTGGCGATGGGCCCATAAATTGGAAGAATCCTGAAACTGGGGTCCAACTGCTGGAGATGTCGAGACTGGTTGGCTCCTTATGGATGTTATCTGTGAAGACTTTACCATAATGTGGCAAGGCTCTGGGTGCCAGGATATGACAGCATTTTGGATGGTAAGAAATGTAAGCTCTCTGTGTTACAGACAGGAATGAACTGTCTGCTTAGCAGAAATTTCCCTCATGATGTCTGCGTGCATACCCTAACCCTACTGCTGAGGGCTGGACTGAATTTTTATTCTTGTTTTATTTTTTTAATTGGCATAGAAACTGAAACATTTATTTATTTGGAGAGGAAAACTCTGCAGAGAGCTACATGATACTTTCTAGTCAGAGACAAAGAAGATGTAAGGTGATTTGGACAATGTGAAAGCTTGATCTTGCCTCCTGGCCAGAGGGCTCTGACAAAAAACCTAGTATGTGTTGCCAAGAGGTTAGGAGAAGATTTGAGCCCTAAGTCCTCCCCATTGACCTGGTCTAACAAGGAGCAGTTTTCCCCTGCAACAGGTGTGAGTGATTGACATGCAAAGAGATGTGAAAATGAGCCCTTCTTTCTATTCTTCAACCGCATATCAAACGAGAGTCCTCCTGTTAGTGTGCTGCTCCTTTCTCCTTTTACAAGGCAGTGCACTGTCAGATCAGATTAGTCTGTTTGTATGACTTTGGAATGGAAAAGAATAAAGGCAGTTTCTATAAAGAAGGACTTGAAAAGGCTTCACTGGTTTTTCATCAGAGCTGTTGGAAACCTTCCTTTCCCCCTGCTGCCCCTTCTCCAGTCCCACCCCTGAAATGCTCACCTCTTCCTGCCTTTGTCAGGGAAGTGTCAGATTTGACACCTTTGCAGTAAGGTACAGAAATGCAAATGGGGAAATCCAGCAACACCTAATCAGAGGATGTAAACTTTCTGTGAACCTAATTTGTGGATTTAAAAAAAAAAAAGCCATATTGCTAACACATTTCTAAAATGCTTTTGACACTTTTTAAAAAACTCCTAATAGTACTGCTTTGACCTGGCTTTTTCTTTTCAGCTAATACGGGACTCCAAGTACACAGGGGAAAGGCCTATTACTCCTCTGCTGTGGCTCTTCCTAACCATCCCAGCTTTGGGAGAGCAGCTGGCCAGGCAGCTGTGGCCAGCAAGCTCACAGCCCCTCTGCCTCTTTCCTTCTGCAGCAGCAGGGATGGGATGTGCCCAGGTCTCCAGCTGTTGCGGCAAGATGTGCAGGGAGCTGTGTGGGCCCACTGGCCTGTGAGGATTACCCCGGGTGTGGGAAGCGCAACAGCACTTCCGGCCGTGTACACAGGAGTGGGAAAGGTAGCAGGTAAATGGGGAAGGCCAGCTTTAGTTCTGATTCTCCAGGGCCAGTACAGGAAAAGTTAAGTGACACAGCTACAGTGCTCCTTAGCAGAGATGACTTTGCTGCTAGCCCACCCCACATCCACTGCTGAAGCAAAGCTGGCACTTCTGTGTTGTCTCTTGGCTGTGTTTCTGTCACTGAAGTGTCAGGATTTGCACTTTCCTTCACAGGAGCATTACAGAAGAGCCCTAACCTGGGGGTCTTTCATCTCATGGAAACAAAGCCAAGCCAAGCTGCCTCCAGTTTTCCTGCAGCAGCAGAGAGGCTGGAGTGGCTGCACCAGACCAGGATCAACCCTGGATGTCACACCTGAAGACAGCCAGCTCAGGCAAGTGTCTGCAGCCTAATGCTGCTGTGTGTGCATGCTGTTGTGAGCCACAGGCTGGGCTGTGGCTGCTGTTGTCCTGTTAAGGAAACAGGCTGTGGCTTTACCTCCCTCTTGAGAGCACCTTACAGAAAGGGGTGTTTTCTGGATGTTAAAAGCAAGGGGCTCCGTCTTAGTGTAGCAGGGTGACACTATATGTCAGTGTATGTGAACTTGCCTTGGTGATTTTGTTGAGGTATTGTTATCTGGGCTAATTAAGCAGAAGCAGAGAGCGAAGTAGCAAACAATATGTGATAGCTGGGGAAAGTAGCTTTACAAAAATAAACCTGGCCTTGCGCTAGGGCTAGAGAGGTGCAGGCTCAGTCCAAAAGGTCATCTTGTGTGTAGCGTTGTTACTTTTCATGCAAGTGTCCCAGGCTCCTTCTTCATTTACACTTCAAAATGCTAACCTCCCTCTCTAAAGCAGAAAGGTCACTACAGCAGCTCTCACCTCCCTTGCTCAGCTAGTTTTTTTCTTTCTCCCTCCAGTTCAAAGGGAATTTAGCACAAAAGGGAATGAGAAGAACCAAACAAATCTGATGGCCATCTCTGAGTAAGAACACCCACCTCAGTTAACTTAAAGAAAATTACAAAGGAGAAGTCTTATGAGTATCTTAGTTTCCATTTTTATTATTCCATAGGGTTGTTAACAGTTACATGTCTAGTCCCTTGGTAGTTAGATTGCTTCCTTTCTTGCTTGTTCTATGTTTGGGAGCTTCCACCTATTAAGTAGCTGTACAATCCTTTTTGTTTTCCTCTTTACAATGGCAGCTCTCTGAAAAGTACTATCACAGAATAAATAACCTGGCATCTCCCAAAAGTAGGAACAGGGGAGGTGTCAAACCTCATGTACAAGAATGCTGAGGATCCCCCCCAGCCCCTTAGAAACACTTTTTTAGAGAATACTTTCCAAATCCATTGCACAGTCTACTCAACTTTGCATTCAAGAGGGAAAAAAAAAAAACAAACAAAAAAACCCAAACTGAAACAACTTCAGACAACCAAAACAAAACGACTCACCAGACCCAACCCCCCTGGGAAGTCATGCCCCAGGACAGGATTTGCCTAGTGCTTCTGAAGCTAGGACTAGATGCATGAGCAGCACCTTCAGTGGCAGATCAAGTAGCTTAGGTTTGAGACTGGCATCCAGATAAATTAGCCCAGAAATCTATGGCCCAAGATCAACCTTAAACCAGCATGACCTTGCTCACTGCAATAACTTCAGTGTCTTCCAAACAAAAGGAACATTTGAATTCCAATACTTGAGCTAACAATGCTTAGTACAAGAATTAAGTGCTTAATTACCAGCATTGTTTCCACAATATATACATGCTTTTGTTAATACTTAACAATAGGGGACTACGTTTTTAATTTTTTAAACTGGTTAGAAGTGCATCACACTCCACAATACATGCAGTCAGTTGTGAATTCAGTATTTTTTTATTAAAGATTAAAAATAAAAATATTTGACACCCTAATATACATAAAGTCACAAAAAACTCAAATGTGCTAAAAGCAAAATGTGCGTAAAGACACTCTCATTTCTAAAAGGCACCCTGCCACCAAAGTCTTTTAACTGTTCATCTAATTCCACAAGGCTTCTAGTTTTCTCCTTCACTGAAGGTGAGACTCTAGACTGCTACTGAGTACAGATGCTAGCCACACCAACCCCTTTCAGGGATCTTTGCTATCACTAAAACACTTAAAACTGTGCATGCAAACTTAACTCGAGCTTCTCATGGAGTTAACCATCAGGATTTAAAATGCAGAAGGGCTTTTTCTTTAAAGAAAAAAGTAATTATATTTGGGCCACTTATAAGGGCCAAGAGAAAGAGATAGGGTTATTTTATAACAGCTGTGTATCGACCCAAGAGCTTTGCTACTAAAAACCCACTCCCTCCTCCCCCCTGCCCCAACCCCTGGTAAAAATAACCCCTAAAGTTACAAAATATCACACACACACACACACACATAGATGAAATGTTAACACGCTTATCTATTAGCCTGTCAGGGCATGACAGCGTAAGAGTGCCACTGATGCAGTCCCAAAACGCAGCGATGCCAGCTGCATGTGTGCTGGCAGTCCGGGGGCGCTGCTCAGAGGGCTGCAGGGTAGCACGGGGCCCAGCTGCTCTCCCTGCTAGGTAGGTCGGCATCGACTCCCGCATGCTCCTCCGTTACCAAGGTCTCCACATCGATTTGGGTAAGCCGGGTGAAGGCAGGCCGCATGTCCGGGAAGCATCCAGTCTGACGGTGGCGGTCTGGCCTAGCTCGGCCTCCACCTCATCAGAGTCGGAGCAGGTGTCTTCGCTAGGGGAAGGCGAGGGTGCTGAGGCAGGGAGAGCCAGGCCCAGGGAGGCCTCGGCCACTGGGGCCAGCACCTCGCTGCCAGGCCAAGGGCTGAGGGCAGGATCCGCCAAAACGTCCGCAATCAAGTCCAGGGAGCTGCCCTCGTTGAGCGGCATGGACTCCAGCAGGTGGTTGAGCAGCTCGGCAGCAGTGGTGGCGTCGATGCCGGGGCAGCTGGAGACGAAGGTGTGCACCTCGTGCATGCACTGGATGTAGCCGGCGGCGAAGCGTTCGCTGGCCTCGCGGTGCAGCCGCCCGCCCTCTGCGCCGCGGGAGACAGAGAGGGGAGCGGCGTGAGGCGCGGGCCAGGCCGGCCCCCCCGCCGCCGCCGCCGGCACTCACCGAGGGAGCGGCGCTCTAGCACGGCCTGCACCCGCCGCACCGTCAGCTCCAGCACCTCCGCGTTCTCCAGCTTCGCCTGAAACTGACGCGGGGCCGCCGCGGCCGTCAGCACGGCCCCGGGCCCCGCCGCCCGGCCCGGCCCCCGCCCCGCCGCCTCACCTCGCTGTCGGCCAGCAGCAGCCGCAGCTCCTGCAGGCTCTCGTTGATCCGCGCCCGGCGCTTCTTCTCCACCAGCGGCTTCCTCGTCTGCGGGGACAACAGCGCCGTCAGCCCGCCGCCCGCCCGCCCGCCCGCCGCGGCGCCCCTGCGGCTCACCTTCCTGTCGGCCCTGGCCTCTGCGCAGTCCTCGTCCCCCCGCGGCGGGCGGCCCTTGCTGGGCCGGAAGGAGGGCGCCATGGCGCGGCCCGGCGGACCCGCGCTGCGAACCTCGGTCCCTTCCGGCGGCCCCCGCGCCGCCGTACTTATACCCTCCGATTTGCATGTCAATGAGCCTATTGGCCGCGCCGCGCGGGCAGCCGCCGGAGCGTTGGCCGAATGGGCCAATGGAAGGCGGGCGCTTTGTCTGCGCCGGGGCGGGGCGAAGGGGGCGCGCGCCGCGGAGCCTGCGGTTGGCGTCAGCCGCCGCGCTGCCCGCCCGCCCCCGCCGGCATTGTTAGGCAGGCACGACCCCGCTGCCTGGGCCGGGCGGCCCTCCCGTCGCTCCCCGGGGCTTGTCGCGGCCCGGGCAGCAGCGCGGAGGCTGGCAGGGCCCGGGGGGGGCTGGGGAGGCGACGTGGCCCCCCGCCTGCAGCGTGGCAGCGCCCGCTGCGGCCTCGGGGGCACGTCCGTCACCTTCAGTAAAACCGCCCCAAATCCCACCCCTCCACCGCTTGTGGGTTCAAAAGCCTTGGGAAAAGGCGGGGGGCGGGGGGGGGGCGGCGAGCGCGCTTCGTTCGTCAGCCGGAGCACGAGCTCAGGGTCGTCGGTGCCTCTCGCTGCCGGCAGCGCCTGCGGTTGCGGCTGTGGCAGGGCCAGCCGGGTGTCGGCGACGACCCGGGCGTGAAAGAGGCCGATTTGAGCGCGGAGCGCGAAATGGCTGGGCCCGAGCACGCACAACTGACGACGGATCTGGTCGTCTTGTCCTGCCCCCGTCCAAATGGACGGGGAGGCTTTTAAGCCGGGCCCTCTCGCGACCGTGCGGGGTTCGGTTGCCTGCCCGGGGCGAGGCGCTCGTTTCAGGCCGCGTTCACGCGCCGCCGCTGTTGGGCGGTCGGCCGAGACGAGGCCGTGCAGCCCTTCCCCAGCCCGGGGGGGGCTGCTCACGCCGCGGGGCCCTGGGCCCCGAATGCTCGGTGCCGTCCCTGGGCGCGTCGCAGCCCTCCGCCTCCCTCGGCTGAAAGAGCCGGGCAGGCTAGCTTTGTGCGGGTAACTTGATGCTGATGACAGTTGGCAGCTGCAGTTCCCCCGGCAGACTAAGGCAAATAAAAGCATTAGGGCTCGTCCCCGAGGAGAGCGACAGGTGTTTGCTCCCGCTTCTTTGTTTCCCTCCTTTTATTCTCCTCGCTAATGCATGTCATGTTTTTACCGCCCGAGGACATGGGAGATGTGTCCCCCTGCTTGAATGGGCATTGCCGGCGCGGAGCTGCACACTTGCCTCCCTGTACGTGTCCAGTATAGCTCCCCTCCTGCTCCAGCATACTCCCGGTTTGTTTCGCTATTCAAAAGCCTAGGGAAAACCCTCTGGTTTTAGGGGTGCTGAGGTTTTCTTTGTCGAGAGGTCCGGTGTGAGCTGGTGCGCCCACAGCTGCACAGAGAGCCCTGGGTCCCCTGGCTCTGTTACTTCTTATTGTTCCATATCTGTAGGTTGGTGTCTGACTCATCCGGCGTGGTCCAGTGGGTAATGGCATGTACTCTGAGAAAGGCTGGCGTAGCTCTTAGTCCTACTATTCCTTAATGCCACTTGTAATCTTTAAAGCACCGTATAAACATCTGTGCCTGCAATACGCTAATCCCTGTCTGATAAAGGGGCAAACCAGGATACAGATGTTCAGCACCATCTTCTTGTGGCCATCGCAGAGGAGCACATCAGAGATAAAGCTAGCACGTGGGATATCTTGGCTGAGACCTAAGATCAGACCACTCTGCTTTTTGTATTGCAATGGACAGGAGATTTTATTTTCAGAAAGGTGCTTTTGTTATGTTTCTTCCTTTTATTTTAAAGCAACAATGCTTGAATTTTGCCAAAGAGTTTGCTTAGCAGGTGACACATTTCCTTGCACCGGGCAGGAGCACAGTGGGATGTACCTAGGCCTGGATGACTAAATCTGTCCTCCTGTTTCTGATGCACCCAACGCTCCATGTAACGCAATGCGGAGACTGGCTCGCCCTTTTCGTTGTTACCATTAACGCAGAGTAAGCAGCAATGATGCTTAGGCCAGGCCAGGTATGTAACATTTTTGTCTTTAAGTGAGTAGAGACACTTGTGATTGCATTTTATGTATAGTTTATTCATAGTTAGCCTAAATAGGAGGGGAAAAAAGACAATTGTATAGGTGCAAACTACAGCGAAGTAATGGGTGTCATGATTTTGAAGGAGCCATCTTTGTTCTGAACCAGAACTAGGCACATGAGGTCAGCAGACATGTACAAAACCACACAAATACACACACGCAGATGTTTATAAAATGTGCACTTAGCACACTGAATGTATGTAATCACGTGGTAAAAGATGAACCCCAGGAGTTTGTGAGCTTGTTTTCTCTTCAGAGACAGCTTAGCTTTTCCTAGCACGTGTAATCAGAGATGTTCAAACAGTGGGTTTTACACTGGTGTGAATTCTGCTGATTTACACAAGAAACATTGCACTGCTGTGGCTGCAGATGCAGTCCCCAAATCTGTCAGGCCTCTTTACTGCAGTTGTTTGTATCGGTTGTGTTTCAGCGCTAACTTAGGTTAGACATGCTGTAGCGTTAATCTAGGAAAACGTGGAGGAGCTCCCGAATTCACCTCAGTCCTGGTTCAAATGTGTCAGGACTTGGGTGATAAAACTCTGGCGGCTGCTGAACAGCAATGATTCCTCACAAGCCTCAGATCTGCATGTTTTTGAGCAAAGAAGCCGCAGGCACAGGGTGAGGACTTCTGGGTGCACTCCAGCAGCAGGCTAGCAAATCTTGGCCAAGAATGGCCAGAGAGAGCTGGCCATGGCTTAACATCCTATTTCTGTTTTGACTTGGTGGGTGCTGATGGCAAGGTATTTTACACGTTGCTAGCTCTTGATCTGCAGCATGTCTCCTTGTGTTTTCTTTGAAAAGCTGTAGGTCAAATGAGTTGACAAATGCTGGAGCTGTTTGTGCTGGGCATATAAAAATGTATGTGCCATAAATATCAGGACATTACTAGAGCTGCTGTTCTGGAGGAGGAAGTCACTGCAGGCTGTCTGCTCTAGCCCACAGGGATAATCTGACATTTCTGCGCCACTTTAAGCAAGTTCCGTCACATTAGGTGAAGTGATTCATGATAACCTCATGCATTTTAATGGAAATGTCAACTGCAATCTAGTAAAAGAAAATGTTACTTAGATACCTTGTCTAACACCTCATTGCTTGCCCATGCATGGTGGTTCCTGAAGGAGATTTCGGTAAACCCATCAACTTATCCATATTGTTCTTTCCACGTTAAAGCCAATCTGCTGTCTGCTGATGGGGAGGTGTACGGGCACTGATTTCTCCTCAATGGAGGGTGGGAGTTTAACCTTTGCTAGAGCAGGGAGCTCTGTCCTGCCAGAGGCTGGTGCTCCCACATGTGATGTAAATTACAGTTTAGCCAAGGAGCAGCATAGTTTTAGCAGAGATAATGGGATCAGTGCCTTGCTGCATGTGTTCTCCTGCAAGTCCGTGCATAGAGCAGTATAATGCAGCATATAATAACAGGTTTTAATTCTTTGTTGGTCATGTATGATCACTAATTCAGCTGTGGTGACAGTGGCAAAGGCAACTGCGGGAGACAATATTGTAGCCTTGGCTACCTGCCATGCGTTTTGGAGGCCCAGGTAAGTGGCAAATCCTCATGAGATGGGGGAGTCTGCCACATAATATCTCACACACTTCTGTTTGAGCTATCAGGTGCATTTGAAAGGTCTCCGGCTCCCAGAAGAACACCCACAAAGAGATAATGCAACTCCAGAAAGTTTTAAGGACTCTACAGGCAAGTGTGCTGCCATCCATGTTCCTGGGCTTGAGTCAGTAGGTCACCCAGGCTCTCCGTGGCTAATATAATCAGAGCATGGGATAAAGACATGTTGAGCATGGACAAGGTCCATTGGAAATGCTTGAGTAGTTTCTTTCATAAATGGTATAACATCTGTTGTCGTCGGAGGCACAAGTTCCTGTCAAAGAGGCACGTCATCCTTATAAATATTAATGGTGCGTATAAACGGTGGTGAGTATGAACTGTGGTGGATGTTAGGTTAATGGGTTCTGCTTCTTAGGCATCAGTTTGCTGTCATTGTACTTATTTCTACACTAACAAACTGTTTAGGTGGCAGAGCAAGCAAAGAGCTATCTTCCCCCTCCTCCTCTCGTGGGGTCCCTTCACAAATGAAATGTGTACTGCAATTAGTCTCCTGCCTTGTCTCTGATGAAAATTAGTCCCGCTCGCAGAATCGAGGTGGAGGGGAGCATGCCTGGAACTGGAAGAGCTGAGGGCTGTAGGTGATAAATGAAGCAAATGAGGAAGTCTGTTTGGAGAAGTTTGCAGCATTCCCCATCAGCTTGATCCTAGTTGCCTTTAGTGCTATCAATTTCTTTGCTGTTAAAAGCAGATGTTTAAGGGAAAAATTGGGTTGAATATCACCACTGAGCTGCTCTTGGGCTTGAATCTGTTTGTTACTGCAAATTGTGTTTGCTGCCTTGAACACTGAGTTTCTGTTGGCCCTTTCAAAAACCATAAGGCTTTTCCTATCCTTTTTTATTTTATCAGCAGACTTGGCAACAGTGCTCGTGTTCATCAGCTGGGGCACAGAAGAACAGTTCATGCCAGCCACAATGCTAATGAGTAGCATTCAAAAGGGTCTTATGTCCATTCACAGAAGAGCCCCAAGACTGCGTTTGCTGCCTGTAAAGGCTCAGGTTCCCCTTTGACTGAGAGGATGGGCCCTGCTTTCTGCCATTTCAGAGGTACTTGTGGTGATACTCAAATGCAAAAAATGGTGGGGGACCGTGCTGAGAAAGTAGTGAGACCCTGTGTGCCACTGTCATTCTTTCCCCTCAACCTGTTGGGCTCCAGTACAGATATGTCTAAACTCACATATCATTGTAAACTGCTTCAACTTGTACTATTTAGCCTGTGGGTTGTTGTCGGTGACTGTGGCAGGGTCCCGTGTCTTGTGAGGTTAGAGGGACTGTCGCTTGGTCACATTGTGTTTGTGGAATTTATTTCAGGGAGGTGAGAATGACTATCTGAAGCAAGTACAGAGTTTTTTTCAGTTGGATTAAAAAAAACCCCAAACCTGCCTGTGGTGCTTCAGGGAGCAGTTTAATGGTGTTTCCGGGGAAGCCTCTTCTATTTGATTTCTCTAATATTTTTGGTATTTGAAAGTTATCCTAATTATGGGGCTGATTTCATTGTAGGCTTTATCATATCTTTGTAACAGTGATGCATGTATCACTGCTCCTCCTCTGCAAGATATTTTTATTAGTTCCTAAATGACTTGCAGGCATCCTCGTTAAAGTACATTTTCTTCAGAGAAGGTGCTGAATCCCTTAAACACGATTCTAACTAAGGCTGAAATCTTTTTTAAAGGTGTGCACTTCAGAGCATATTTCTTCTGACATGCAGCATGTGGCCAGGGTAACTCCCAGTCTGTACCCCTGGCAATGACACTCCCAAGTTTGTTGATGGACACGGGTTTTATTTTTATCAGATTAACATGTACATAATTAGGCTCTGAACTTTGCTCCTGTGTGTTTTGTGAAATGCTCTAGAAAATGCCTGCTTTCATAGTTTCTCACAGGTTTGCATTCACATTGCAAATTACATATCTGTAGGTGGGGGAAAAACCGTGTGCTCTCAGCGAGATGTTTGTGAGATCCTTTTTAGCAATAGCAGAATATATTTTATGGTCAGTTTTGGTAAACATTGGTCTTTTCTAAATCAAAATGAGAAATATTTTACAGGCAGAGACCAATCCCCTTTACGTGAGAGTCCTGGCACCCATTTTGGTGTTTTGTAGAAATACTAGGTTTGACCCTATTGCAAGAGATACCTCACATTGCAGAGATGTGTTTCCTGGAGGTATCCATGGACAACATGGGACACGACCACAGTAACAGGTATTTGTGGATCTTGTCTTAACCATGCCATCCTCCCACTCTGGGCTGGTTGTTTCTCCAAGGAGGTGACACTTTATAGCCCAGACTCCTTTTAATAGTATGGAAAAGGACCCTTCTGAGGACTTGGTCTATTGTGTGCTATGGGAGAGAATGTCTTTTAACTGCTCTAAGTCAAGAGTGGATTTTAGCTTTTCTGTCCTGCACAGCTCATTTACTTGGCATACCACTCAGCTGATTCATGTTGGTGGTTGAGTCCCTTAATCTGCTGCAGAAGCTTCTTACATCCATTTTGGTGAGGAGCCATCATTTAGAGTGATGCTGGAAGGCATCGATAGGAGGTTGCGTGAAGGAAGCTTAGCGAGCAGATTTGAAAGAGGTGACGAGTGCTGCCATTCCTTCCTCTCTGTATGTGTTTGCCCTTCTTTCTGGAGAAGCCTAGCACAGTTTAAGAGGACCATAATGGTTTTGAATACTTGGACTGAGAAATAGCTCTGGGACTTCAGCACAGAGAAACGTTACCTCTACGAGGTGCTTCTTCACAGCTTTCTGATAAAGGCAATGCACAGTTGAACCCAATCAGCTACAGAGCAAGGGGCTACTGCTGGCTGGAAACCCACTGCCTCCAGTTCAACTCGGAGACCAGTGTGGAGCTGGCAAGTCAGTCCCAGTAAATGTCATTTGGGCTACTTGTGGGTGTCAGAAATGGGGTGGAAACAAAAGCGTTCAAAGACATTACAAACTCTAGGTAGACATATTGTCTCTGGATGGGGCCAATGAACGTTACCTGCCTGGCTGTCTTGTTCCCAAAGGCTTGATGGGTTCCCAAAGCTCATGAATGTGATGCAGGATTATAACTTGCAGAGGAGAACGTGACTTGTCTGCTTGGATAGTATTTTTCTTCGTGTCTTTTTCTAGTGGGACATAGGTGTTTGCAGGAAAATGCAAAATGTCTTCCTGCTGTTTTCCATGTGCTGACTTTTGATCATGTGGAGCTGCTCAGTACTTCCACTCACCTCTCAGCAGTCATGGGATGGTGATGGAAGGGACCTTTGGAGTGCTGAAGTGAAGGTGCTCTGCCTCCAAAATCTGTAAGAAGTGGTTGCTGTTCCCATGATTATGCCTGTGTCAATAGGCACAGAGCATTGTAGCCAGCTCACATGATGAGACACAAATCACGTAAGAAAAAAAGCTCAGGAAGGAGCAATGGAATCACAGGAAGTCAGGAACATCATATGGACTTTTATTTATGCTATGCAGGGTGACTTAAAAGAGAAAAAAAATGCCAGTTCATATAAACCAATATTATTTTTTCTAGAGAATTAGAAATGCTTTATTCTATTTTGGGGGTTAGTTTGGTTTTTTAACCTCTGGAGAAAGGGCAGCACTATCCTCTGCAGCATGCCTTGTTTTATGGAGCATGTTAGGAAGGGGTTCATTTACTGGATGAATTCAGGATCCAGTTTAACTGGACTCTGAAATGGCTAGTTTGGGGTGGGGAAGCCATTTTATTGGCTTCTGGGGATTACTTGAAGTTCTCTAAACTCCAGTAAAAATTTCTTAGCACAGCCAGAGCTTCTGTGTCCTTGCAATTAACAGACAAAGCAAACACCAGGTTTGCACACATGCACGAACAGGGACTTCTGAACAAAGTCGTAGGACTAGATCCACTAGAGGCTAGTGCATGTTGCTGTGTCAAATAAAAATCCCAATGATATACAGCCTAAAACTGTAATTAGAGGGCAGCTCTGAAAAACAACATACCAACTGAAAATGCGGGCAACTTTGGTACACTGTCTGAGTTACTCTTCTTGGCTTCCTTCCATCCAACCCCTTTCAGAGGTGTGGTATGTGGTCTGCCAGGGCTCCATGAGAGCAGGGGTGGCTTGTCCCCAGAGCTGCTGAGCTGTGTGGATCCCAGCAAGCTCATTTGACAACTGTACCATCTAAACTGTCTATGGATAAAAGTAGGGCAACGAAAGGTAGGAGACCTGGCATTTGAAGTGCTGCTTGTCCCTGTTTAAGTGTTTGGTGAGTAACAAGGAATTCAAAGAGCAAGATATTGGGGAGCAAGAGCTCTGGGGTTGTGGCTGGTGACTTCCTAAACGCATTTGTGTCACAAGAGGCATATGCTGGAAACGGCGCAGAAGGTGTCCCTTGCTCCAGGTGGTCTATAAAATGCCCCTGGCTTATAGGGGTATACAGCACAAACTTTGTTAGGGATGTGGTTTCAGGCCATAGCAGGGAAATCACTAAAGCTTGACTTTAGAGACACCTCCAGCTCCTGCTCTGCTGGCCATCTACTCTGACGCTTCTCTTAGCTTTGCTCTTGGAGGCTTTCTGGCACAGCTTTGCTAGACTTCTCAGGATTTGGGAAGGAACGAACTCGTCAGTCCCACGCCTCTGTGTTGTGTGCCTGGGATCAAACCATTCACCTGCAAGATGCAAGCTCAAGCAGTTGGCCAACACCAAACCCACAGTTGCCTGGTCTTGAGTGGAGCCCACTTCCTGTCTCTAACACCTGTAATTAGAGACAAGCCCAGAAGGAGAGACAAGACTGATTCCTTGAAGAGCTCATCTGGAGGATCAGGAAGGACAGAGTGGATGGCTTCAGTACAGGCTCTGAGGTAGGCTTAAGCTGGGTGGAGTCAACCCTCAGGCTTGACCCTAGATGTCAATCTAAACAGATCCTCTGGGGACGTTCATTATGGAAAGCATGGGCAAAACTGCAAGTCCTTACCTGTCAAGTGCTTGAAATTCAAACAGCCCAGATTGGGCAGGTAGGGGTGAGCTGCCTCCTGCAGCTGCCTGGATAGAGCTTTGGCCTCACCTTGGCAAGAATGGAGAATCTGCTCAGCCCTGGGCATGGCAGGGACCTGCAGTGTAGTGGCTGGAGTGCAAGACTACTGCAGAGTAAGGGCACCAGTGACCGTGGGTGGCAGACTGTCAAGGCTGGACCAAGGCAGTGCAGGATCGAATGTGCCTCTGCTTGGCAGAGGATCAACAGGTCACAGCATCCTCCGGAAGACAGTCCTCAGAGGTGCTGATGCTGTTCCTTATGGAGCAAGAAGGCAGGCCCTTTGGGCCTGGCACTGGACTCCACAAGATGAGCGCCATTCTGTTTGGGCGGGATGTATGCTTGCCCCGCTGCCTGCCAGCTCTTCCTTCCTGTGAAGATCAATAAGCCCAGGAGGGCAGGGGACGATATGTGGTAGTGGTAGATGACTACTGAACATGTTTCTGCCTGGTGCTGTGACTGCAGCCTCTGTTCTGGGCATGTCACGTTGTGGCAACCAGAACTCCTGCAGTTTCTCACCTTTCTTCCTCCCATCTCTCCTGGACAGCTTTGCACCCTCTGGAGCTGGGTCAGCTGGATGCATGGAGGTTCTAGTCATGCTCTGCTGCCTTTACTCAATCAGCTGCTACTCAGGTATTCCTTAGTATTCTCTATACTGCCAAGAGCTTGTGGTGTTTTGGGGGGAAACTCCTCTGGTGACACATGTAATCCAAATGGCAGCCAGAAGAAGCTGTCACAAGTTTCTTCTGGCTGTTCATGTGGGCTGTGTTTAGCAGGTACTGTGAGTGCCACAACGTGTGGTTTCCTTCAGTGTCTCCCCACAGCTCTGCTGACACAGTCCTCTCTCCAAAAACCCTTCCTGTTTTCTGGAATTTTCTCTTCTGCGAAAAGCTCCTTTATTATGATGACTATTCTGGTTTTACGTATTCATTTATTTCTTATGTCTTTATATAGAAGAAAAGAGTTGCAAAGAGAAGAGTTAGGCTCCAAGAAGGAACTTAACCATCTGCCATTTAAAGATGTCTGAGAGTTAAGTCTCTTGAAAGGGAGGTCTAACAAATCCATGTGCTTAGCAAGAACCTGTCTGGAAATTGTCAGTGGGAGACATTGTATGGGTGTATCTGAAACACTCCCAACCCCTGGAGCTGATTTAAGGCTTCAGACAGGCGCTCATCCATTCTGGATCTACACCCATCTTGTAAGGGTGGGCATGCACGGCACTTGTGAGCAGCACTGCTTCCATCAGGATAGGTACTGCCTTTGCTGTCATAGTCTCTTGGTGAGCCCAGTCCTGCATCAAGTAGGAGACTTGCTTTCAATTTTTCCTTTTAGGCCAGGCAAACCCACCTCTTGGGATTGTGAAAGCAAGGAGGGAAGGGGAACACGGGCTGTGGGCTAGGGGTTAAGATTGGGGAACTGTGGGTTTGGGTCCTGACTCTAAGGCCTGCTTTTATTCTTTTTGTGTTGTGTTTCCCAGGAAAAGGCTTTATGATGTTTGTGTTCAGGCCCATGTGGGGAGGGCAATTGACTGGCTTACTCTAGTGCCGTCTGTCTCTGTTGTATCAATAAAGTTATTTGCACAGAATTCATCTGAAGGAGGAATTGATCTTCAAATCTTCTGTTATAAATCAGAGTTTCATGCTCCTTTTCCAAACTGAGCCACTACCTGAGGCTCCCCAAGGCTAGAGGGGCCCCATCATGGTACGTGGTAAGTCCCTGGGGAGGGCAGGAGAAACATCAGTCGGTACTTGTAGCAGATTGCCGTCCTGGTGCAGCAGTGTGAGCAGGGCTGACATTCTAGACCCACATGTTTTGCATTTGAGCAGCTTATCACTAGATGATGGAGCAATGCTCAATGATCGTATTGCTCTTTATTACAAATTATTAAAAGTTCTCTTTTCACCCTAGACTGCCCAGTATTTCACTGCAACACCTCTTCCATGGTTCTGCTGGAAAGAAATTGCCTATGTAAGACTACCCAGCAGCAGCCTGCTTCTGAGCTTGTCCTGGTTTCAGCTGAGATATAGTTAACTGTCTTCCTAGTAGCTGGTACAGTGCTATGTTTTGAGTTCAGTATGTGAAGAATGTTGATAACACTGATGTTTTCAGTTGTTGCTCAGTAGTGTTTAGACTACAGTCAAGGATTTTTCAGCTTCTCATCCCCAGCCAGGGCACCTGACCCAAACTGGCCAACAGTGTATTCCATACCATGTGACGTCCCATCTAGTTTAGGAACTGGGAAGTGGGGGGCAGGGATTCGCCACTCGGGGACTGGCTGGGTGTCGGTCGGCGGGTGGTGAGCAATCGCCCTGCGCATCATTTGTACATTTCAATCCTTTTATTACTACTGTTGTCATTTTATTAGTGTTATCATTATCATTATTAGTTTCTTCTTTTCTGTTCTATTAAATCGTTCTTATCTCAACCCAGGAGTTTTACTTCTTTTCCTGATTTTCTCCCCCATCCCACTGGATGGGGGGGAGTGAGTGAGCGGCTGCGTGGTGCTTGGTTGCTGGCTGGGGTTAAACCATGACAGAGCTCCAGAAAGGCTAAGTGCCAGACTATGGACAGGACTCTGGATTTGTGCCAACGGCAAGTGCAGTAATGTCCAGTTCTGGGACCGCGGGGACGAGAAGTGTTGTGAGAATATGGAGTGGGTCTGGTAGGGAGCTGCCAACATGGTCAGGACCTGGGGGAGGTGGTCTTGTTTAGTCTGGTCAAGAGGAGGCTGAGGGGACTCTAGCAACATCCCATAACTACTGGAAGAACAGTTACAGAGTTGGTGGAATCAGGCTCTTCTTGTCAGTGGCAGCTAATAAACCAAGGGGTAGTGGCCACACAATGCAGCTTGCAAGGTTCAGATCAGATATTGGGAAACCCTCTCTTCCATGGGGGTGGTGCAGCACTGGGACAGATTACCCAGAGAGGTCAGGGAATCTCCCTCCTGGGTGGCTTTTGAGGCTCAGTTAGACAAAGGACAGTCAACCTGGTCTACTGTTGGCGATGGCTGTGCTTCAAGGAGTTTTGGGCTAGATACCTCCACAGGTCCCTTCCTACAAGCATTTTGGTCACTCTGTTCATTCTGGTAAGACTGCCAGGATGCTGTCAGAGTTTTCAAGGAGAATTTCTGGATCTAAATATGTGGTGGTTTCTGTTTGACACAGTAACCCAGATCTAGGTGGAAGCTGTCTGCTCCAGTTTACTAGGGTAGTATGACCTCAGTATGAAGAATATTAGTTTGGGAAATGGGATGGATGTGGAAAGGAGTAACTTTTGCCCCCTGACCGGGAGGTGGGTGCAAGAGAAGGGAGTTGTTCTAGCATCCTGAGGTGGCTGGAATTTCTTTTGAACCCACTCTGAATTTTGGAATAGATGCAAAGCAAAGTTTACTGTGGCAAGCAGAAGGCCTCTTGTAGTGTGTGTGCAGTGCTGTGCGCAGGAGACCCTGGAGTAGTAGCAAGCTGCCTCTTTAGCACTTGTGCAATACAAGCAGCCAGTGAAAGAGAGGAGGAGTGACATGGAGCTATCTTTAATATCTTTTGTGATGTACTGTGAGCCTCCAGGAGAAAGTCTCCTTCCACACTTGCCATCTCAAAAGGTTTTCTGGGAGTTGTGAAGCCTGATTCCCCATGTTTTTGTGTTGTCTGGTTGGACCTTCTCTCCTTCATGCCCATCCTTTGTTCCTGTGCATCTCAGCAAAAGGTGAACTCCTGTTGCAGGACTGTTCACCTTGGCCCAGATGCCCATGTTCACAGAATTTACAGGAACTTAGTTTTTTAATTCCTTGGTCCTTTGTTAAATTTAGCTAGAGAAGCCAAACATTACTGGGGGAGGACTAACAGGCTGAGAGGGAGACTGAGGCTTGCAGCGGGATTATTTCTTTTTTCCTCTCCTCTCCTCCCCTAAGGAGAGTCCAGGGAACCCAACAGTTTACCCATATCCTCTTCTCTGCAGATCTTGAACTTAATAATCACAAATATGTCATCATTGCTGAAGTCATAATTAAGTTCAGCATTTTACTGTCAACATAATTGCATGAACCATCTTCCTTTCTTGCTATGTCTTGAAATACAGTCTGTTTTATAGAGTCTCTGCCAAGTTATTCAATTTTAATGGAGTTGGAATCAGGTTTTTAAAATGCAACTCAAACACAGTAAATACTCTGAGTTCCCAGGGCCAGCTTGTTTGTGTATATGAATGAAATCAACCAAACAAGCCAAGCATGAAGATGTCACGTGGTTGAGCCCTACTGAGCGGCTGCGTACTTGGTGGCACTGAGATGGCTCTGTGTCCCCTGGCTGTACTGCAAATGCTGGTGACACTCTAGCTTTTCCAGGAAGACCTGTAAAATTTTCACGTTTCTTTCTTAAAATTCAGGTTGCCAGAAGAGGCTTATCCTCTAGTGAATTGCATTCCTTCAGCCTTACTATGTTTTCACAGCATAGCCTTGTCTTTGGGGAGTTAAAAAGAAAGGGCACCTGGCCCTGCAGGGTGCTGCTGAGGATGTCCTGGGGGGGCTGGTGTGAGGGGCACCCCCAGGAGAGCCCTCTTGCCCCATCAGCTGCCCATGAGCTGTTCTGGGATGTGATTCATCTGGACAGACAGACAATTCCCTTTGCCAGGATAAGCTGTAGCTCAGCAGGGGGCTTTTCTGGCAAATGCTGTGCAGTTCTAATTAGCCTTTGGTTGGCCTCCAGCATTTGTTTGTTTGTTTGTTTTTCTTGCACTGAGTCATCTCACTTGGAAGATATGAGCAACATGTCCAGGCAGCGTCCTGCGCTGCCTCTTTCAGACGTTACCCATGTTGTTGCTGATATAACCATCCCATAAAGAAAAGAGGGATAATTCTCATCTTCCCCATTAATGCCTGTCCCCTTTCAAAATCCTTAAGGAAGAAAGCTGGGTTTGTATTATGGCTCCCTCTACTCCCTCCTTTACCTCAGACAGCCACATTGGTGTATGAAACACACAGAGGAGCTGAGGTGCAGAGAGAAAATCACCTGGTCTGTATTCCCCTCAACGCCCGCCAGGATTATGAAGAGTAGGGACATGCTGCTTTTCTGTCTGCTGGACCTCCGACACCTGAGGAATGACGGTGGCCAGAGAGCTGAGGGAAATGAGGCTGTCTGGAAGGGAGTCATGCGCACTGCTGGGTCCTTGGGGTGAGGGCAAGAGTGATCTCTTCCAGGTTACATCCTCTAGAGATTCAGGGGCTGCTGTGTGTGCTGTTTCCAAAAAGACTGATAGTCTAAACCTGTGCTTGCTGCAGTGTGCAGGGAGGTGAGACTTATAGGAGCGTGCAGCGCTGGCCTGCTGCTGGCTGGCCTTGTTTGCTCTAGTGGGTACTCCAGGACAGTGGCTCATTTTGTGTGACACAGGACCAGGAGGAGTTGCATTGTCTGCCCACAAGCTCTCGAAAATTGCATCTGTTGTTACAGGAGATGACAAGAGGAAAAGCAAAGCAGAGGTAACCTGCCCTTTCCAGAGATACGCAGCAGATCATAAGATTGGACTACATCCCCAGATCATGGGCCACTTGTGAGCTGTGTGTTTCTATCAGCCACATCCTGCATCTTATGGGAACTCTCTGGAGATCACACCAAGCAGGTGAACTTTAAAAGTGTGATGTGAATTCATTGCTACCCTTATGATCTGATTGAGTGACCCTTTGCTTGCAAGTGTACCAATGATATTTGTGAAACCATATCCTCTGTCAGGGCTTCCTTACTGCTGGATTATTTTGTTAGAGCGCTAAAATTGGATGTCTCGTCTACCATCTCGTGGCAGCCGTCTCTTTTGTTGGATGATTTGTCAGCTGCTGTCTGACGTGCATCCTGCCATTCCTTCCCCTCTTCCAAGAAAGCCATTGCATTACAGCAGCAGTCACACCTCTGTGTATATGATGCCATTGATAAATTCCAGTCTGGCTCAAGCAGGAGGCATGGTCCTGAGACAGCCCCCTTTTGAAGGTCTGTCGTGATCTCTCCCTGCCAGCTGGCTTGGAGGTATGTTCTGTATTAATGGTCCTTGATCTGTCTGCTGGTTTTGACACCATCGACTGGGATGTCCTTGTGGAATGCTCTGAGCAGATGGTGCGTCTGGCTAGGGCTGCTTCAGGTTGATTCAGATCATATCTTGGGAAGAGTGGCTCATTTGCACATTCCATTCCTTCCAGCGGGTTTCTGTCTGCTGCGTGGCTCTCTGAGGGGACCCTCCCATTTTAGTGCCTATTGATCTATTTTGGCTAAGCTGATTAAGCATACACTTGCTTCTGGCTGCCTTCAGGCACTCCCCACTCTCCCTGGTCCTTTTCCCATCCTGTCACTCCAGCAAAGCAGGGGCAATTTGCAGCTTTTTTTTGAGGGTATGTCAGTGCAAGTAGTGTTGGTCTTGGTGGATTGGTGCCCTAAGAGATCCAAGCAATGCCCAGCCTGTCTTAGGAAGGGAAGGGTCTGAGTGTCATCCCTGTGTACATTGCTCCAGATGTGTACACCTGGCTACTAATATCTCTGCTACTATCTCCACCACAGTGCCAAATCTGAGTGGTACTGTCATCCAATGACTGATTTGTTATGCCAGGCCCTGCCTCTGCTATTGAAAATCCTCAAGGGATGTTAGCCTCTAGGGTCACTGTCTGATGGAGATGTGCCAGCAGTCCCAAATACTCAGGCTGTACGATTACTCATGTATCACCTGCTTGTTGGTATAGTGTGGGGGAATTTCTGGCTCTCCATAGTATTTGGATGCTATTCTCTAGATGCTATTTGCTCTACACTTTAGTGGTGTAACATTACAAGGATTGACAGACCAGTATACACCTTTGGGCTTTAGACATGTGTAAGAGCTGTGGCCAAAGAAAACAGCCCTTTTCTGAATACAGCAAACAGAAGTTATTTGGGCTTGAGTAGGCCTCTTTTATATATAGGACTTTTGTTCTTTAGTTTGCAAATACTGTCATCTAAATACTTCTATAGACTGGAAAAGTGAGGTGAAGAAACGACATGACTTCCCCCAAAGTCACACAGTAGACAGCTGGCAGATGTAGTAATGACCCAGCCCTCCTGTTGCCCTACCCACCGGAATGCATTGCTGCTGTACTTTTCCTTCCTGAGACACGGACCATGATAATCCTTTATGTAAATCCCTTTCTCTTGTTCTTTCTTCCTTCCAGCCTGTGGGGTGAGGTGGAGGGGGGATAGATTTGGTCAGGCTGGGTTGCTGAGCTCCATCTGGAAGTCAAAGCTCCACAACTCACCCTACTTGCAACCAACACCCTGCTCAAGGATTTCAACAGATGAGCCAGCTGTTAACAGGAATAAACTTGGTTGGTATATTCTTACAATCTCCAGTACTGGGCTAAAAATCCACCTTCTCCCCAAAGGTGACAAACGCTGTCAGTCGTCACACCTTGCATCCGCACTACGCAAATTCTCGTGACTCAGAGCAGCGATTTCAGGATGAAACTCCAGAGGTTTCTTCTTTATGGGCTACATATTGTACCTGAACTTTATCATGAGCGAGGCGATCCTAGCCCATCTGTCGCTACATTCCCCACCTGGAATTTGCCAAGCAAGCAATAGCGCTATAATAAAAGCCAACAGACAAGCTGGTTGCTTGGCTCGGCTTTGAAGTGGGAGTGTTTGGTGCTTTGCCATGCTCCCGTCGGGGCTCTGCTGTGCGTCCGCCTGGGCCATGGGCAGAGCAGGTGGGTTCGGGTGCTGCACGGCCCCTGCTCTCCAGGGCTGGAGTAGTAGGTGGCCGGGTGGAAATAAAGAGACCCTGTTTGCATCCCCATTGCAGGAGGGAGCTCAGCCCCTTTCAGACAGCAGGGAACCCCACACCATCATGGCGCAGGTCCATGGATACTTGATGGTTTCACTCTTCATGGGAGCAATTTGCTGAATTTTTTTCTTTCAGTTCATCCATTTTTCCGTGGTGAAATCTGTCTCCCAAAACTGCACTAAAGGTACGCACTGGAATCAGCAGATCCTCTTGAAATCTTCATGCATCAGCTCTGGCTTTAGATTAGCTGTTGTCCCATGGAAATCTGGGCAGTGTCTGTCATGCCTCCCAGGGGGATGTATTTTGGCAGCTTTACTTCTGAATCTTCTTTTACCTGGCTTTTCACTGAGTCTAGCTTCATTAAATTTAGGAGGACTTCATGTGGATTAAGTGCTGTGCACTGTAATTTAGCAGAATCCAGCCTGCTCAGCGCAAACCCGGGCCATTTCTCTCTGTTGCTCTTCATTTTCTTTAAGTATAACTGTGCTGCATAAAAGCTGGTCCCATGATGGTCTGAAGACAGGAAAGAGTCTGGAGCTTGGCACGATTGCCTTTCACACTTGACACAGAGTGCAAAGGAGGATGGGGGAGAAACCAATCATCCAAGCAGCAATTAAAAACACCCAGGGGAAAGTTTGTGAGCTTTTGTTTGGGGTTGTGTGAGATAACCTCTCTCTTGCACTTTTGAGGAGAACGGGGCAAAGTACTCCCTGCCTCACATGTGCAGGAGCAGGGGCAAGGGACAGTGCCAGCCCAGCTGCGCCAGGGAGGTGGGGAGAGGGCTGCAAATGCAGGGGATGAGCAAAGGGAAAATGAGTTAACCCAGCAGCATCGCAGAGGAAACCAGCAGCAGAGCTGAGGGCAGGGGCCAGATGTCCTGTGTGGTGGTGTGGGACTGCGTGTTCTCCCTCAGGACACAAAAGGGTTGCTCTGTTCTTGAATGACTGTGTTTCTCCTTTCTCCAGATCATAAACCAGAATGGCATCTGCACGCAATCCCTCCACCCAGCCCACAGCAGCTGGCTCCTGCTCTGTACAGAGATACCAGTCAGGGCCATGTATGCCTGCACTGCCTCAGAGCAGCTCACCTGGCCTGAAATTTGGCTTTGCCCAGCTTTTAGAGGCATTGGTTGCTCTTGCAATCAGTACTTGCAGCTAAGCTGTCAGCTGTGGATTTGTTTCCGAGAGCTTGTTCAAATGTGATTTCAGGGTTTCAGTAGGCTTTTGCAAATAACACACCGACTTAAAGGGAAGAAGGAAGAGATGCAGCTTTTGGAGAAGAAAAAACCTGTGGGCATCAGTGTTTTGGTAGCTCCCTCCCAGAGAAGCTGGTAAAAATTCCTGTGCCTGTGCCCTTCTTTTTCAGAGCCCAGAAATTTCATTGAGTGTTTGCCCTAGCTGCCAAGAAATTTTGGGTTATCCTATACCTAGTATATTTACCTTCCAAGCGGTCTGGGATGCAGGGGGCATGCAACAGCTGTTGTACTGTGGTGTTGTACAAACACAAGGCAGGTGTTAGCTGGCATCTTGTCTCTCCTATGTCGAGTGTAATTGCAGGAACTGCTGCATTTCCGCCAGCTGGGCGAGTCCCTGATGTATTCTTGTGGGTATTGTATTCCCATAAATATAGGCTGTCATACTGCACTGAAATGCTCTCCCCATCAGGATGTTCCCCACCAGTTACCACTGTGGATGAGCCCCTTGCTGCACTCTGATTTCAGATACGAGCAGAGAGGTGTTGCAAACCCTGCCCATGCTGAGGCTTTCCAGTGGGCCATCTGTGCGGGCATGGGGAGCTGGACTGTAGGGCTTTGCAGACTGGTTTACCCTTCTGATCCCAGTTTGAAAAGGGCTGCCTGTGGTCAGTTCCTCGGCAGGCTCTGGCTGTATCTGAAATTTCTGACTCCCATGCTCTGGGGTTGGGATGTGGGGTCACTCAGAGCAGGTTGTTCCTAAGTGGAGCATGACCCATACAGGGAAGTCTTCATTAATGGCAGTCATTCCCATGCTTGTTTTTCTCATAGGTGTGATGTATGTGTATTATTTTTGGCCTCCCAAAGCAGGTTTGGTGGTCAGCCATGCCAAAATTACATGTGAAAGGAGGTCTTTCAAAGAGACCAGCATGGAGTTTCTCCTCCCCTGGCCTGCCTGTGCTGCATCTCCTCCAGAAGACACTTCACCTCCTTTTTTGCAAATTATGTTCCTGTAACACAAATGAAGAAACCACCTGAAAAGCAAGTAAGGGCTCCCCATGGGATGGATTGTAAGCAACTGGGGAATCATGGATCTCGTAAAGGGGTTGGTTATGTAGACTTTGGACCAAATCAGAATCCCAAATTCCCCTGGTCTGGGAAAGGGGTGGGGTGCCAAAACTCAGCTCTGAAAATGGCTTTTCTCCCTATGAATAGCCACTGCTGATGTGAACTGAGAAGAGTTTGCAGTCCCCAGGCAGACGAGGTGAGATATGCTCGTGTCCAGAGGCAGATCTGCAAAGGAGGATAACATGGTGGGAGCACAAGGTGTGGCAAAATTGCTGGAGAAAATGGTCCCCGCGAGTCAAAATGGGAGTTCCCGCGTGCTGCAGGCATCAAAGCAGCCCCCTGAGTGCAGGTGGGAGCCTGAGCCAGCCCCCACGCTGTGGCCAGACTCCACATGCCTCTGGTTTTCTTACTCATGCCTTAATCTTTTTAATCCCTTGGGCAAAATCATAAAAGTAATTGTAAAAACTTTGGCAAGGCAACGGGAGGATAGGGGAAGCATGGGGGAGATCTCTGTCCCGGCTGCTCTGTCAATGCTGTAGCTGCCCCAGGCAGAGCTCCCCCCTTCCCGGGGACACCCGTGCAGGGACCTCATGTCTGTACTCACCCATCTCCTCCCTCTTAGCTGTGTTGGAAACGACCCTTGGAGAGAGTGGAGACCGTGGAAAAGAAACACAGGCCCTCACCACATCAGGTGTCCTAACTGATGGGCTGCTAGAGGTGGAGGGACACCTCTGGAGAAATGCTGCTGCAGAGACCAACACTGTGGCTCTATTGCCCTGAGATGGGTGATGCACCCCATCTCTCTTCTGGAGAGTGTCTTCACTTTGAGGCTGCAGCATCACTTGGAAAATGAGATTAGGGCAAATACTTTTTTATATCCGCCAGACAAGAGCACTGAGCTGCTGGGTATTTGATATGTTGGAGTGATTGGTCTCGCAGCTCTCTGCCCGCAGCGGCAATGGGCAGCTAAGCCAGGGTGCTTAGCATCAGGAAATGCCTCATAGCACAGCAGTCTTTGAAGGCAAATGTGACACTTTGATTGACAGCCCTAAATCTGACTGGACTTAAAATAGGAACTTCAGCACTAGCTCTCTGAAATTCAAGTCTCCATAATCTTAATTTTTTTTGGCCGTGCTTAATTCTGATTTCAATATACAAGGATTATAATTAGGCAATCTGCAAATGGAAACCATAAAAAAATAAAGTAAGTGTGCTGGTGGTGTGCTGTGGAATAACAGCTCTGCGTTCGCCCCATTTGCTCTTTCCCTGGGCCATCAGAGACAGGATGCTGTGTTAGATGGACTCCTGCTCTCGTTGAAAGCAATTCTTATGCTCTTGCATCATAACAGGTATTTGAAGCAATGGTGCAAACAGACGAAATGCCTGTCTTTAGCCTGGCACCCAGACACCAAACACTCCTGCACATGTATATCCCACAACTCGGGGGGTGTCCAGGCCAGAGGCCAAATACATCAGTCCCAGAGAAACGGTGGGCAAAGCCTCATGCTAAGAGCTCTCCTCTGCTTCTCTGTCTTCCTCCATTTCCAGCTGCCTACAGTATTTTTGATCCCTTACCTCAGCCAAAGCACCTTCTGCATTTGTATTTTACCCCTGAGATGGGAGTTTTTCCCAGGCCATTGAAATAGTCCTTTGTACCTGCTTTGCAGAGGACCCCCGGATCAAACAGTATCACACTGTCAAGTCTGGTCAGTGCAGGATGTTGATGGCAAAGGTCTGTTTGTTTGTTTGATTTTAATTATGCTGCTTCACTGCAAAATCCCTACCAGTTATACCAGCATAAAAGTGCTGGGTAAAAGAAGCTGATTTTGCTTGTCTGATGTGTTGATTCCACTGGTGGATTTTGCTGTGGTGGGGAGTTTTGCCAGTATAGCTGCACCAGCAAGACTGGTTAGGTGCAGGTGAGAGGAGCTGGATGCATATCAGTTGATTGGCAGCCAATACACCCTATCTCCCCATTCAGTGACTGCTGTCTCAGTGATATGAAGAGTGATGCTCTTTGCTTCCTAAGCCAGTATTCAATGTGTTGTGGGTAAGGCATGGACAATCCCTGCTCATATCTGGAAGCAGGAATGCATGGTGGCTTCCCATTGTTGGGAACAGAGTATTCGTCAGGGAACTCCCTATATGTGTGTGTGGACCCATGCTCACATGCCCATACCCCATCATACCTTGAGGTTGAGGGTTTCTCTTGAGAGTGCCCCAGAGCCAGATATTTCAGCACCCAAAGCCTGAGCTGAGCTCTCTGTAAAACCGAGGTCCTCAAGCATGCAGGGAGCCCTCAGACAGCTTTGTGCCGTGGCCTGTCGCCATGTCCTGGAGGTCTGCACAGGCCGTCTGCAGGCAAGCCTTTTGGCTGATTGTTTTTGCCACCTTGACTTGCATTTGAGCACTTTGAGAGTCATCTGCTGGGGAGCCGCCAGTCGCATGCTGCTTCTGTTTGGGTCTGGGTCATGCACAGACATGCAGGGGAAAGCATTCCTTCTCTCCGCCTCCTTATCTCCCCCAGAGGAATGCAGCGCCTCCTTCATTTAGTGTATACACACCGTGCTCTGTCGCTTGGAATGGCCAGGGCAAAACAACCTTTTGAAACAACTTTTTTGGAGTTGGGGAGAGGGGGATGCTAGAGAGGAGCTGATGTTTTTGAGGGTGCTGGACAAGGAGGGGAGCATGGAAATAATTAGCATTCTTATCCTTCTTTTTCCTGAAAAAAAAAAAAAAAAGAAAAAAAAGGTTCTTCTGCTCTCACACCTGTGAAGTGTTCCTTCAAAGAAGGCAAGGCCCCTTCTCCACAGCAAACAAGCTGCATAATCTCAAAGCTATTTCATCCTGCCTGTGAGTGCAGTAAATCTTTGGAAGCCTGAAATGAAATCTGCCCTGTCTTCCCCTCTGTGCCAGGTTAGCTGTCTCAGTGCTGTGTGTGAGGGGCACTCCAGGAGCTGATCTCGGACTCCTTCAGAATACCTGGGAAGCCAGGACACACTAAAAAATGCCATGGTAGAACTCTGATGGCAGCATGTACAGGGTGATTTGCTGCTCGCCTTATGCGCCATTTATTTCTCTGTCTGTGGTTGTTTCTCTCTGCTCCACTGCTGCAGGTTTCACCACTGCTTTGGGCTGGTTCTTCTGCCCTCAGTATTGTTGACTTTATTGTGGAAAATCATAGGGAGGCTCTTGGAGAAGCAATTATTTTGTGTGCTGGCTTTAGTCTCCTCATGTTTTGCTGCCTCCTGATCTTTCTGTTTCCCAAGTAGTCTGACAGATATTTCTTTATGTGTGTGTATATAGGTACCTACAAACATGCATGCACATACACCCGTGTGTGTGCATATATATATACACACACACATACACACAGAGAAAAACACATGTATGGAGATAATATGGTGGGCCAAAGAGACTGTGTTAGTTGTTGAGTTACTGCAGTGTCCCTTAAAATGAGCGTGTATTGCCTTCACGTATTTATTGAGAGGGGCTTTTCCCATATATTTGAAGGAATTTTAATAGGTGGCGAGTGCAGAGCCCTGGCATGGCTAACCCCCACCAGGTCAGCCCTGTACCATGCAGCAGTGCAGACACCTGGGGACTCGATTTGGCCACAGATGTTTCATGGCTCTGAGGCAGCCAGAACCCGTTCCTCCTCAGCCCTTTGACTCTCTGTGAAGAGGCAACAAGGCTGCAAAGAGTATTATTGAAGCTATGAAGGTTCAGCTGGGACAATGACATCTCACCTTTGAGGAGGTAAATATTTTCCACCTCGCTGTCGTTCATGTCCCAGCTGTGGAAGGACTTGGGACCTCTGGCTGGGGATGGCAGAGACATGTAGGCGCTGGAGTAAACCTGCTCTTGTTCTAAAATACACAGCTTGTGTACCTGCTGTCCTGGTTGTTCATTTTTCTCTGTGTTTCCTCTTTGACTGGTGAAAGCCACTAAAAACATTATTTCCCATTTCAGGCAGAATTCCTGCCTGAATAAATGGAGAATTCTCTCCTCTCAAGCTGGCAGCAGTCGGTCCATCCAAGGGCGACCTTGCAGCCTGTATTTGCTCCTCTGCCATGGGTGCTTTCCCGATGCCTACCTCAAGCTCCCTGTCCTCTCTCAGGATCCACCCCAACCACACAAGCAGTTGCAGAGGTATGCAGTGTGGAGCAGAAACCCCTGCTCACGACGGGACCCCATCCAGCTGAGGACAGGTAGGTGCTACCCAAAAGCATCTCAAGACTGTTGGCCCAGTGGCCCTTTGGGTAGAGGGGAGTGCCCTTGGCAGGCAGATCCCTTCCCGCTCAGACTTGCTTCCTGATCCCCAAGAGTACTGCGGGCTAGCTTTCTACACACAGCTGGAGCAGCGCCTGCCCCGCGTTTAGGGAAGGAGAGCTGTCTGCGTGCTGGGTGAGGCCTCTCTGATCTGCATGCCAGGAGCTGGATATAGACACAGACAGCTGGATGAAAGGTGTAAGGTGTGTAAAATCCCCCCCGAGGGTCTAGGATTAAAGCTGTGAAACCAAAAGTTTATGGAAACACTTTAGGCTCCATCTGGGGTAGCCGTATTTCCCTCCAAAACCAGTGGGCGTTGAGAGATCATAGGTTCCAACTCTACTGGCGTTTCATTTTGGAGCAGTTGTGTGGTTTTGAAGCAAATTTCCTAATTGTCCTCACTCTCTGTGCACTGTATCGGCTGGCGGCGCAGTTTTTTGTGCGCACAAACTGGGTTCATTTTGGTGGAAACTAGATCAGAAGTTCTGGTCTGAGCTTGCACCAGATGTTCTCCAACTGTGGAGGAGGATGTGGTGGTCGGAAGCAGCACCTGGTTCTCTGGGCAGCTGTGAATGACATGTGTGTCCAGGGGTTTGGTCCAGGGGACTAAGTCTAGCTGGAAGTAACATGCTTGAGCAGCATACATGGTAGGTGTAAGAGCCTCAAAACTGCTTCATCAAACTGATCTTCTCTATCACATACTATTGCTGATGTAGACAATGTCCTTGAGCTTACATGACATTGAGCTCTTGGTGAGTAGTGGCCTCAAGTGGGTGTTGAAGTTTAGCTCTCCAGGGACCATAGGTCATCACTCTTGTGTCCCACACCTACAACTGCAGTATGGCCTGCACTGAAGTGTTTGCAGGCTCCGGTCTGCCGGGATGAGGGCAGAGTATTCCCCCTTTGCGGCAGGGTCAGCCTGGGCTATCAGGAAGAACATAGGCTGCTGTTTTATACATTAGGTGTTTCAGGAAATGGCCGGAATGGTTTTCTTCCTCTACCTCTGTCTGCTGAGACCTCCATCAGGACAGGTGCTGGGCTTTCCCTGGAGTTGCTGTCATCTGGAAAGTAACTGCAGCCATCCTGGGAGGCTGCCTGCCACCCTCTCCTGTTGTAAAAGCACCTCCACTGGAGAAGGTGAGGGTGTGGGAGACGACGGGCTTGTTCGTTGGAAGCATTTTCTTTGGAAGGTGAGGTGCGCCAGCCTGCCTCGCTGCTGGCTGATATGCTCAGCTGCCAGGCACTGTGTCCTGGCTGCGCCGAAGCTGGGCTGAGCAACCTGACCAGGAGCTGCATTGTGCCAGGGAATACCCTGGGGAGCACCTCCAAGCTGACCGCCTTTGGGCTCTGTCCTTCAGCTACCACTGACCTGGGTATGGCAGTGTAACCAGCTGATGACTGCTCAGAGCAGTGCCAGTTTCCCTGCAGCTGTCAGAGGAACAGCTGGAACAGACAACGGCTCTTTTCAGGCTTCATGCTAAGGCTTCCCTGCTCCTTCTTGCCCTGCTGCAGGTATCACCTCAAATCACACACTTTCCAAATGAATCACTAGTGCCTGGAGTGACCAGGCACCACCTCCAGCAGGAGGGGACAGAGACGCTGAGCAGAGCCTGCTACTCTGACATGGGCATCTCCTTCCAGCCTGTTGATAAGGGGCCAGGGCTGGAAAAAATTCCTCATGAAAGAAACAGAGGGTCACTCTGCAAAAACAAGGCATCTGCCAGCTACAAATTAATCTTCCCAAGCACAGCTTCATGCTTTCATGTTGCCTTTATGCCAGCAGTGGGAGGACAAGCAATGCCTGAACTGGCAGGGGATGTTGCACTTCATGCAGCAGGGTGACTTCAGATAGGACCGATGCTGTGCATCGTGTGAGCCGGGCAGTTTTGATCAGGTAGCAAGACCTGGTTGACCATACCATTGCTAATACAAGGGCAGAATGGTAGGAGGGAGTTGGGTGGTGCAAGTCTGGTGGGGAGCGTGGATCAGACAAGGCTGAGAGCAGCGGGAAGGCTGGGTCAGGCACTGCCTGCACGGTGGGTAAGGCTCCACTGGTAGCAAGGGTATGTTTGTACAGAGGGACTTTGAAGAGGCAAGTGCTGGAGTTGGTAAGACAGTGGAGAAGTGATTCATATGACAGTTGGAGAGGTGCTTTTCAAGTCCTGCCTCATCTGTTTAATCTGTGCAATCGCTGGCATCTTGCTAGTAGTGCTTTTCATCTAGAGATCTCCGAGATGAATACAATCATCACCCCCACGTAGGAGACTGGAAAAATTCAGGTGCGGAGCAGGTGGAGGTGAGAGTTGGGCTTAGAACAAGATGAGCTGTCTTGTGGGGCCATGCTTAGCTGATGCCCCACACTATGCTGCTGTAACTGTGTCTGCTCTGAAAAACCATGGGGCAATTGACACCAAGTCCAAAGCTGTGGCTGACATGAGCTGTACTGGACACTCTAGTGTCTCGGGTCTGTGTTGGAAAGTGCTGTCTGCTCACGGGTTCTTATGGATGAGGCAGGACAGCGCCTTGGTCTGCCACAGAGGTCTTCTAATAGGTGTGTGTTCATGAGTGCAGCATCAAACTATGGGAAACACCAGGAGGCTTTGGTCTCCTTTTCCCCAGAGGATTTTGACAGCAACATGTCTGGTTTGGAGAACCTGTCTGTCCAGGTATTACTTTCCTTGTGTTCAATAGTCTGGATGCTTCTTCTATCACACCTATCAAAATAATATCTCAGCACTTTTCAGGAGCGCATGAGGTGATGTGATTGCTATCCCCTGCGGATTGCTTGTTCTCACAGCCTCTCCAGTGGGAAAAGTGCGTATCTTAAAGTGCTTGGCTTTGTACTTTAATACTCCTGTAGGCTAACTAGGGTAGGGCAGGGGGCAGAGAGGTTTGAGGTTATGTGGTTGCTCCTGAGCGGTTATTCCCACAGCCCCAGAGGGACCCAGGAAAGTCCCAGCTCCTGCACAGTGATGCTCTGCCCTTGCTGTGGGAGCTCCTCTGTCCCGAGGAGCTCAGCCATGGCTCTCCTGGCTCACTTCACTGTCCTGCCTAACATCTGCTCTTCTGAACTGTGTGGAAATGCTTATTTCTCTCCTTCTCCCTCCTCAGTCCATAGGAGGTAGAAAGAAACAGATTGAGCAGTGGGAGATGGAGTGACTGTGTGGAGAGCTCGCTGGGGGAAAGCTAAGCAGTTTGCTAAGCTCAGTTTTGCATATGGCTTGTGTTGCAGAAGGTTACCTGCTCCCTGGCATGATCCATGCTCCATCCCCTGGCTGTCTGGGACAAAAAGGAGTGGCCTTCTAGAGCCCTTTTGGGGTTTTTCCTCACCCTGTAGTTTTGTGTTTGTGTAGGACTCGCTCCTGGCTTTACAGTTTTTCAGCTGAAAAACATTTTTACTGTAGCAGCCTGGAGCAAAGGGTGAGGGACATGCAGGGGCAGGAGGGTGCTTCCAGCAGGGTTTGCTCCATTCCGTTCTGCAGCCACCAAAAATGATGCTCATGGCCCAGAACGGTATGAACTCCACCTCTCTATGGGAATGCATCTCCTTGTGAGCACTGGGCGTTTGGAAAACACCAACATCTCAGCTGAAGGTGGTGGAGCTGCGGTGTGCTGTCTCAGGGGTTGGCAATGCTGGGGCTGTGACAGCTGGCTCCTAAAGGGGCTGACCGGTTCCCTGGATAATCCTGTTAGGGTGCTGTGCAAAGCCCAGCTGCTGGTGGCTGGGCTGTGAGAGCAAGTGGGGTCCCGACAGAGCCTGTGCAGGGGGGCAAAGCAGACGCCACGCCAGGACTGTGGAAATGCCTGTGTGGTTTATGTAAAGCCTTACTTCATCTAGCTGACTAAGTCCTGTGCTTTTAAATACACAGGGTGTGCCAGGAGCGTGCAAGAGCTGCTGAAAATGTCCGTATCAATAGAGGATAAAAGTGAAGAGGCAAGCACTTCATTAGATGCCTATGAAAGGCAGTAAACCGGCTCTTTACAGCAGAGGACAGCATTTCTGATGGGGTAGCAAGTCCGGCCACTGGGTTTCTCCTCTCTGCAAACAAATTTACAGCTGAACTATCTAGGCCTGTTATGCAGAGAAAGTTTCAGGGCTCTAGGCTGTGGGTTTAAAACAAGGTTGCATTGTTATGCCAATTTGAGTGAGAGGTCATCCTACAGCAGACTTCTGCTGTGTGGGTACGCTCAAGGATGAGGGGTGCTGGGCAGGGGCAGATGGAGAGAGGAGAGGATTTTAGGAAGCTCCTACTGAAGGAAGGGATAGCTGAGCAGTGGTTTCTCCATCCTTTCTCTTACCCCATGAAGCTGTTCCCAGCTGAGTGGCTTTCCCACAGCCATGAATCTTCTGCCCTGCTATTATTTCCCCTGGCCTCCTTGGGAAGGAGACCCTGGAGAGGAGGCATCGTTCCCAGCTGTCCTCAAGGGTGTTTGATGTTTGGCAGAGCAGAAGGGACAATCCTCCAGCCCCAAAGAAGAGCCCCTTTGAGCTGTTTCTACAGGACCAGATCTCTCTGCGGCAGCAGATATAGGATCGATTGAAGAAGTCCATTTGCTTGGTAGTGTTAGCCATAGAAAACTTGGTGAAAATGCTCTAACATGCTTTTTAACTCCAAATGTGCGGTAGGATTTGTGAGAGCTAATGCAGTGACCATAGGAGAGTCTCAGAAGCAGAGCGAGTTTCCAGGCTCTGGTAGATCTGTGGTAATGCCTCAGGCAGCCAGCCCTGTTCTCACCAGGGCTGAGATTTATAAATGAAACATCTCAGCAGCGCAGATCAGATCCAGGGCTGGCTTCAGCTTCTCCTGCGTTATTCATGAATATGTGAAAGCTCTGAAAAATGTGACAGACTTTGGGTTAGGTTCTCAACACAACATTAATTTCATGAGATGAAATACGAGCATATCCCTGTTAAGACAGGAATGTATGTATACACTGAAAACTGTGAGATAATGGCATATATAAAGGGAAAGTGAAGTCTTTGGTGTTCTGCTGTCGGTGGATTTGTTTTCACTTCCCTCCCAAGAGAAGCACTTTGCTAGCGAGCTACAAGCACTTGCAGCCACAGCAGTGCGGTTCAGTTTGAAAAAGTTTCACCCCAGAATTGCTTTTGCATGGGGTTTTACAAGGTTGCTTCCTTGTGAGTGTGGAGGATTAGGACCCCCTCCACGGCTCCTGGAGAGGTCACGCCAGCAGCCAGAGTTTCCTCTTTGCCAAAGTGAGCCTTCAAAGAAGAGGTCAACTGAAAATTTGGCTCGCGTTCCCTTTTTAAGCAGCATGCTCAGCCCTTTTGGGTAGTGATCCGCAGGGGCTCAGCACCACTCCTAAATCCCTAAAGCGTTTTGGCCTGGTTGCTGTGGGTGACTGTGAGACTGTGTGGGTCAGAAAGAGGTTGCTCCGGTGCCCTTGGGGTGGGAGGAGGAGTGAGGGAAAAGGCAGGGATGCTCGGAGGCCTCGAGGGTTGTCTGTGTCTGGGAGAAGACAGCATGGCAGAGCCCTAAGTTCTCTTGCATACTCATGAGCCTCTGTACTTTCCTAACGCGAAAGGATTTGGTCCTGTTTTCTGAGAAATAAGTGGGAGTTTTCCTGTTGGTTTCTGTGAGAGCTGGTCTGGGAGTGCGGTTTATATGAAGGGAGCTGCTATGCATGTAGGTATTTTGTCCACCTGGGCTTACGTTATTATATAAGTCTGTAATTGCTTTCTGTTAAAGGCACGTGGGGGTCCTGAGCCTCAGGTCCAGCCTTCCCCACATCCCTGTGTACATAGCAACCAGCCTCTGCTTTTCAATGCTCCGTTCACAGATACGCATCTGGAACAGCACTTTGGCAGGGGACAAAGCCCAGATCTGCAGCAGGCTGTCCCAGCCCCGCATGTGCTGGGTGAGATGTGATGCATCTTGTGACCGCTTCTAGCAAACAGGTCTGTCTGGCCTTGCCCATGCTGAGGAATCTGGTCTGGGTGCTTCTCTTGGCCGTTTCCACTCTGCGTATGAGGTGAAGACCTGGCTGTGCAGCATCCCCATGGTCTGCGCCTCCAAACCCCTAGGGCCTTGGGCATGCAGTCCCAGGTGGGAGCAGTGGTGCAGTCTTGAAGGTGCCTCATCTGGGTGCTGGGGGACCAAGCCCTGGGCTGCACTGTGGTACACCCGGCAGCCAAGAGACACAGCTGCTGGCACCTGCTGCAGCTGTGAAAATAGCATCTGTATGGATCCTGCTGCTGTGTCCAGAGCATGTGTGATGGTGCATCTTCAAACACTGACTTATGAGGACAGTGCTGTCTACTCTGCATTAGCCAGCTGGCTGGGAGAGCTTCTCTATGCCTCCTTTTTCCTGGGAAGAAGATGGTAGTAGCTGGCTATGTGTTTTTTGGTTGTCAGTGGAGAGGTGCCTGTATTGAAGAGCAAAGTATTATAGCTCTTGTACAGTCCTGGTTTTAGTAAGACCAGATAGGTTTGAAGTAAATATGGAGTTCCTTTGTCAAACATATGTAATAGCTGAAATTCATGTATATGAAGTGCTATGAGACATCTTCTGCCTTTTGAAGAAATGTTTTCTTTACTGAACACTAGTGACTCGCAACAGATTCCTGCAGCATTAGTTGGGTACGTGACAGGGAGATCATATGAAAGGTCACCATCAGTTTGAAATGAAGGCAATGAAAAATGAGTGTCTTGTGCTAAAACTGTTCCTGGAGATTGTTGGCCAAGTATTGCAGTCTCACTTTTCTATTTTTAAAACTCTCTCGCCAGCTGCGATGTGACCCTTCCCTCCACACCCACAACAGAAAAAGCCTTACTGATTAGAAACAGGAAATAATAAAACTCACTAACCACAAAGTATTTTCAAATGCGTGAAGTAAACACACAGAGCTGGTGAGAAATACATATTTCCCACTGATCTCTTTTCAGCATGGTAACCATGGCCAGTAATTATAGTCATTGGGGATTTACAGCTTTTAAGGGGAAAGTATGTTTTTAAGTTGACCCTGTCAAACTATAGTAAAACATTTTCATCACAGCCTCTCCCAGCATAACAATAAGGTGGCCACAAGTGCCATGAGATGCCTTACTGGCATCATCTGGAAGTAAATGAAAACTTCAGGCCCCATCTGCTCCTCTTACCTGCCCCACTGGTGTGCAGTGCCCAGCACTGGGCACTGGAGGTTCCTCTGGTGGGTGTAGCCATGCAGGCTTGTGTGGCATGGGGGCTTTATCTAAACTCAGCAATATGCATGATAATAAACTAGGAAGGTCTTTAATGTCTTTCCTCTTCCAGGATTTTGCAGTTTGCTTTGCCTGAATGTTTCCTCTGCCCGTGAGTATTCTGTGCGCTTTGTTGCCACTCTCTGTTTGGACTGGCCCCAGCTCCCACCTTCACCTGGATTTTTGTGGTGGGACGATTTGGATGTATCTTCTGTATTGGTGATCACTTCAGAGGTTCCCATCAGTAAAGGGGGAAGTCCTAATTTTCAGGCAGAGGGTGGAAACGGAGGTTGTGGTAAGATCTGTACAGTTCTGTGTCTTTACCTGCCTTCTGACCCCACAGCTGAGGAAACCTGCCTTGCCTCCGTGCAGCAATGTGTAGGCCAGTTGTTTCTTCTACCACCCTTATGCTACTGCTCCGAATGGCTTTTCAAGAGGGCTGGATAAAAGGAAGAACTTCACAGAAAAAGATGCTAAACCCAGAGGTGATGGTTTTCACTCCTTCACATCATCAAATAGATCTCGCTGCATAATGAGCCCCTCTGAACTGCGGGACCATTAATTAGTATGCGCGGTGTTTGTTTAAGAGCTCCTTGCTCTTTTATTTTAACTGTGAGCAACTTTTAACTGCCTTTGAGATGAAAAACTGGGACCAAATCTTGCCAAGTGGAGCAGATTTGTCCCAGTCTCCTTGGTCCAATTTGCAGGGAATTTTACCTTCTGCCCTTTAGATTATCTCTGCGATTCCCTTATAAGTAAAAGCTAAAGCATTGATCCAGGCTGATAAACCCAACTCCTGATTTCTTTCATAACTTTTTAAGTGTTACTGTGATCCAGATGATTCTGTGTGTGTATGTGTGTGGTGCACACTGCTTTTTCTACAAAGCATCAGGGGCAAAACTTGAACCATCTCTTTCAAGCGCATTCAGGAAAAAACATTTGTGAAAGAAGAAAACAAAAGCAGATCCCCAAGTACTTGTTTATTCAGAGCAGACAGGACAAGGCTGGGAGAAATATCAGTTGTTATCTTCCAAAAGTTTATTTAGAACTTTCAGTTATGGAAACAAACAAACAAAAAATCCCTAAATATAACTATATGTAACATACACACACACACACACACACACACATATATATATATATATACATGTAGCTCACTAGCTTAACAGTAATGTCAGGATGTCCAGGTGGCTGGGAACAGCCACAGCCAGAGTGAGCAATCCAGAGAGCACTTCTAAACAGCCTAAGAAGTCCAAACCAAGTCTCTCCCTTTCTCTCTTTCTTTCTAATCACTGCAGCATTTTTACAGGAATCAGAACCGGAATCTCCTACAGCTGTGCAGACCTAATAGTAATAATAAAAAGCAGAAGAGATCGGCCATTTATCCCTTTATCCAATGAAGTGATCTCAGTGGCTTATGTGAGATCTGAGAGGTAAGCTTGATGCCAGAGAGGGTCATTGCTTGCTGTCTTGTATTTTATTAATAGGAAGTTAATTATTTTAAGAATGTAAGACAAGAAGCCTATATCATTAATATACACTAAAGAACATGAGAGGATTCTATACAATAATTTAGATGTATTAAATAAATAAAAAAATAATAGCAGCCTTCTACAATGCAGGCTACACATAGGTTTACTTCGGCTTGAAGTACCCTGGTCTTTAGTACACCTACAGGAACAGACTTGCTCCACAAGTGTTTTAAAGAAACATATCTATAAGATACATACGTAAGAGTGTCTAAGGTTAGGATAAACATTTTAAAACACACTTCACCACGGTCTCCACATATCTAATGACCCCATCCTAGGGTTGTTATGGGAAAAATTTGGCTGCAGGACCTGTCTAGGAGGTGCAGCATCAACCTGGCTGAAAACCGACAGCGTCGGCAGCTGGAAGGAACTTTTCGAAGCCTGCTTGTTCTCTGCGGGATAGAAGCGCTCCTGCGATGGGTCTGTGCCCCGAGTGCTCCCCTTTGGGCTCGGCAGGCTTTTTGGTGTCAAGAGAGGCTGCTGAGATGGGCTTGAAGACCTCAGTGCCGCTTTGCAGGTGTCTTCGCCAGACCTGGGTAAGGATTTCAGCAGGTGGTTTAACAGCCGCGCCCCAAGGGTCTTGTCCATCCACTCACAGGTGAGGAGGAGGTTGTGTACCTCATGCATGCACTGGATGTACCCGGTGCTGTACCTCTGCTGGGCTTCCAGACCCACTTTGGAGTCGGCTGCGTTGGAGAGGAGACAAGGGGAGCTGGTGAGCAGGCGTGAGCTGCCTGGTGTGTCCCTGCCTGAAAGCATTCATCAGGCTTCCCATGTGCACAGGCTCCTGGGGGGGGGGTTGTCGCTGAAGCCGCCTGGGCTTGACTCTAAGGTGAATGGCTTGCAGGGCGCAGGGGGAGAGTGATGCAGGATGCCAGCCGCCCCCCTGGCAGCCCCCGCCTCCCGCTGCCCACCGCCGAGGGCAAAACTACGCCAAGAAGCAGAAACCTGCTCTGGAAGGAAAAAAAACCAAAAACCTTCCCGTGGGTTAACCAGTGCCCAGCTCCATCTCCCCATCTAGTGGAGAAAGCCAAACCCGAGCAGCAGCCCGGGCCTCAACACGTTTGGAAGGTGCTTTGGCCAAGCTGCCGGCAGATCATACCTGCTGGCACCCTCCTGCCCCGACCAGGCACTCACCCATCAACTTGCTGCTCTGGATGTTCTGGAGGTGCTTTACCGTCATTTCGAGGATGTCTGCTTTTTCCAGTTTAGACTGCTGATAAGGAAAGAGCACAGCAGTTAGAGATGATGAAGGGTTCGTATGATGCCCAGTTTCTCAAACGAGAGACGCCCTCCCCCAAATCCAATCCCCCACCAGCAAAAGGACAAAAAAGCTGCATAAAAATGAGCACTTACATCCAGATGAAACGCGCCAACAACGGTCTCCTTCAGCTGGTCCAAGCAGTTGTTAATCCTTTCCCTTCGCTTCCGCTCGATGAGGGGCTTCCTTAACTGGAAGGGAAAAGAAAAAGAGGAGGAAAAATTGCAGTTGATGTTTTTTCTTCCTCTCCCTGCTGCAGTTCAGCGAGGGCAGACAGCCCCATTCCCTGTGTGAAGCCAGCGCAGGCTGACGTGATGCTCAGCAGGGACAAGATACAGATGGAGAGTGTGCCATCTCCCACTCCAGTCACAGCCTGTCCCTTAGCAGGTCTCAATTCTCCCACTTCCACTCATTTTAAGCAGAGTTTAACCAAATGAAAGAGAGAAAAGCCTTTCTAAGGCAGAGAAAGGAAGCAGAAAAAAATACCCATATGGCTCAGATTCAGAGAAAGCATCTTTATAATAAGAGGAAAAAAACTGTCCCCTTTCTCTTTCCTTGAAGCACTGCCCATAGCCCTGGCACTCATCATTCATGTGCCATGTGTGGGGCTACTGTTGGGCACATGTGGGTGCAGGAGTGCGGAGGGGACCTACCTTCCTCTCCTCCTTGGTGCTGGCGAGCTTGTGGGTGCCGCCGGGGGTGGCTGCAGCGGTCATTGTAATCCAGCCTGCCCGCCCTGGGTGCTGGGAGGACGGGATGGGAAGAAGGCACTCGGGTAGTGGGTCGCTCCCTTTTCCGATGGGCTCTTTGCTGCTCGTTGCTCCTCTGCTGTATTTATAACCCAGAATTAGCATGTGAAAGGGGACTTTCCTTGGCGGGACTTCTTTTCCCACACGAGGGGTCGAGCCTGGAGGTTTGTGGCCATCAATCAAAGCTGACAGGTCACTGCTTCTTTTCAATGACCACGTCGGCCCCCCCAAATGGCGACAGATGTCCAGCCTCCGACGCTGGGCTTTGGAGGGATCTTTTGTTAGGGAAGAAGGGAAGGAAAATGGGCGCGCTCTGAGCAGCTTGCACGGCTCCTCGCTCAGTTTGCACAGATTCCCAGGGAGGGAAACAATAGCTGGGAAGCAGTTGAGTTACACCTGGGAAAATGCCTTCTACCCATCTTTTTTCCCCTCTATCTCCTTGAAGCAATGCCTCTTTTTACCTGCTAACCCAAGCCCCAGCCATTTTACATCTTTGAAGCAGCCTCTTAATTTAATAATAGAGTACTTGAGCTAGGAGTTCCTGCTCCCAGAAATTATTATTACAAGGTAATGATGATCAATTAAAAACTGTTGACAGCAGATGCCTGTAGGAACATTGTTTCCATCACAGAAATCCTCTAGGGAAAACACGGGAACTGTATTTACCTCTTGGGAACCTGAATTTTCTGTTGCCCATAGTTGGATGTAGGAAACACGTGACTCTTCTAGTTTTTGCCTGCTGTATAGAATTTAATATTAAACTTACAGGCCATTGCAGATGCAAATGAACCTAGAGCTGAGTTAGTTCTGTGGGATTTTTGCTACTTTGACTTTTTTCCCCCATGCTGCAAGGAGGCTTGGGTGGCTTTGTGGGGAAAGGTTTTTTTCTGTTCACTCCTCTGAAACACTAGTGCAGAAGCAGACGGGCCTTTGGAGGAGACTTGGCACGGGATGAGAACGCACTTTTATGCTTCCTCACTTCTGCCTGGTCTGGGGTGGGGGGGGAGCATTTTTCATGACAGTGCTTTTGCTTTCTGATGGGCGCTTTGCTAATGAGCAGGATTTGGCAGTGTCCTGTTGAGTCCCGCAAGTGAAGCCCTTTGGGTTGGTGTCGAATGTGTCACTTTATTGAAATGGAGAGGAAGCAGCCGCAGCAGTTCAGAAGCACCGCAAGCCGCCCTGACCCACCAGTGGGATTTCCCAGCAGCTGGTGTAGCACCGCGGCTGCAGAGCCCTCTCCCCCGCCCTCCAGCCGTGGGTGGGGATGTACCCCAGCGATAAAAGCGAGGACATCGTGTCCCTTGCTTAAATGCCGCGTGGGTGTGTGTTTGCCTGTGTGTAAATGCAAACATACTTGCAGCATGTCTGTACGCCCTGCTGCCTGGGCTCATCATGAAAACGTGTCCCCAGACATGGTATCTCGCAGGCAGAGGTTGTTTGTCAGTCAAATGCAGAGCTGGGGTGCAGTTTTACCTGGTTTTATAAGCACACTACTTGGCAAGGGCCCGAGACGGGCTGGTGTGGTTGTTGTGCTGGGAAAGGAGGGTTTGGGAGGGGAAGGTTAATAACTTCTCCTTTGTGCCAGGAAAAGGCAGCAGGGATGGGCTCCTTATCTCGGGTATGTTCGCACACAGACAGCCAAAGGAGGTTCCACCACACTCTGCAGGAGCCCCTCATGTCAGCCAGCCCTGGCTGCTCACGAGTGAAGAATCCTTTGTTTTTTCCAGCCCACCTGGGGAAGTGGAGTGTTGCCAGTATGTATAAAAGGCATAGCTGAGGCCCCCATATCGCCATGTGACTCCCGCAGCTTGGTGTGGAAGAGGCCGCAGACAGGTTGGGGCAGGGCTCTGCCCTGCATGTGGGTAGGGGGTCATGGAGCAGGCGCACCCCTGGCTCTGGGCAGTTTGCTAGGGTGCTCGAGGCTGGAAGCACCTGCCTGTCACCTGGGCACACAGCTTCTAGCTGGCTTGGATTGTGGGTGGGGAAGAGAAGTCCCCTGTCCTCCCCCCAGACACCCCTTCACCAGCACCTTCTGCAGAAAGAGGCATCTTCCCAAAGGTGGTCAGGGCAGCAGGGGGCAGCCGTCTTGCCTGCTGGCCCAGCTGAGCATGGCAGAGGTGTCAGCAAGCGCAGAATTGTCTAAAAAGCTCTGAAAAACTTGTCCAGTGCCCGCTGGCATCCCTCCCTGGACAGGCACGGCTGCAGTGTGCCATGTGTGCCCCCGGTGTTAGTGGCCCAGGGGCTGGCCAGCCCCGGTGCCACCAGGAAAGGTCTCTCTGGTCTCTGTGGTGGTGGCACCTTCTCCCTTGTCCTCCCTTTCTTCCTTGGCCTGGACTTGCTGCCTCTGCTTTACCCTCCCTCCTGCTTTCCTCGCCCTGTGAGGCGCCACTGAGTTCCCGAGCAAGGGGGATGCTCTGTGAGAGGGTTGCACACAGGCTTCCCCTGCAAAGTGGCTTCCACAAAGCAAGCAGGACGGGGTGTGCTGGTGGCGAGGTGGTGGGTACTGGGGACGGACGGGTGTGATGGGGGGCCAGGAAGAGTGTGGTGGCCCCTGGAACCCAGCCAGGGTCCATGCCCAGCCCACACAGGGCAGCTGAGCCCCCAGCCTCAGTGGGGTGAAACCCTTGACTTGCCCACTGGCGTCTGCTCTGGGTGAGCTCATTTCAAGGTTCATTTGTAAGACAGCGCCACAGTAAAAAAGAGCCGCTTTTGCTGTAAACAGTTATTTTACACCTCTCAGTCAGGGCAAAGGCCTTTATTTTGGAGGCACGGGGGGTGCAGGCAGGAGAGCTGCCCTGGCTTTGGGGGAAGGCTGACATCTGTGCTGGGGATTGTAGGGACCCGACAGGCCAATGCAAATGAGCATTGAAGGGAGCTTTCTGCAAATTCCCGCTTTCCTTTTGCATTGCCCACTGCCAGGTTTCACTGAAAAGGGGATTCTCCTTCATAAACAAAGCCTCCCTTTTTTCCTGGGCTTTCCAAAAAAAAAAAAAAAAAAGGAAAGAGAAAGGGGTCAGTGCTGCTTGGAGTTTTCTTTTTTGCTATTTGTCTACATTTCACACCCTGGAGAAAGAAAACAACTTTTAACATCTGTTCCTGCACTTTTTAAGAGGAAAAGAAAGGCTCTTGAAAAGGGGGAAAGTGTGGCAGATGTTGGCAGGTTCCCTCCGACGCAGATGTCTTGCTCCGAAGAAAACTTCTTTGGGGATTGGCGGCCAGGGCTCCTCTTTGACTCAGGACACGCGACTGCCTAGCGAATGAAGGGACGTGGGAAAGCGCTGGCGAACAAAAGGCCTTATTCAAACAAACCTGAGAGCCGTGAACAATCTAATAACCAGCAGAGAAATGGTCAGTGGCCCCCAGCCCTGCCAGGGAGGGGTTCAGGGCAGCCGGGGCTGCGGGACAAGGGAATTTTGCCACGTCCCCAGGGCTGTGAGCAGGGGTGTCTGCTCCTTGTCCCCTGCCTGTTCCCTCTAGGGCATCCAACACGGCGTTTTGGCCAAGGACCGTCTTTCTCCAGGTGCTAAATGGTCTCAGCTGGTCTGCAGACCCAGCTGCACCGGAGCTGGCTGCCCCATGCCATCCGTCAGGCAGCAGAGGAGATGGAGGGCAGGTATCTGCTGGGCGGCTGGGCTGGGCTGTTCCACATGCACCAGCCAAGGCACAGCGAGCTCCCCGCCAGCCATGGCAGCAGGAGAGGAGCAACTACGGGACAGCAAGGATGTGGCAAGACACAGCATCTTTGTACACATGTTTAATTAAGCTTTTAAATAAGAGGTTCTGCCAAGATAATAGCAAAAACAACCCCCAACTCTATCAATTAGGACCAGATGAAAGATCCTTGTGAAACTGCTTTTGAGGAAAGATTTTTTTTTTAATGAGAAGCAAAAATATTGAGAGAAGAAAGTATTTTCTGTGAACCTTTTGTTCACCCTCTCCTCCTTCTCTCTGGCTGGTAAAATAAAATGATTTAAAGTAAGTTTTTTGCCATGAGAGCTGGTAATATTTTAGTTTAGGCACTTGATAGGAAAAAAGTGATAAGTGGAGAAAAGGGAGCAGAGCCAAGAAGGAGCCTATAACTATAACTAATCTGGTTTGCTGTTAAAACTGAGGAGCTCCGTGATTATTCCTCTAATTCCTCCAAGTTTTGTTCTGCCTCATCGCTGTCCTGGTCCATGTTCCCTGGGCTCTGGGCAGGGCAGAGTCGCTCCTGCTGGCAAGGCTGCCTTGTGCTGGGTAGCCATGCCTCCTCCCTGCTTGAGGCTGGAGGGGAAAGCTCTGTGAGATGGAGCTGTGTTGCTTCTTTGGAGGTCAGGTGCTGGGGCAAGCAGCCCAAACCCCTGCTGTGGGTGTCCCCCATGTTTCTGCTATCACCAGAGCCCTCCCTGCGTGGTGGCTGGGAAGCAGGAGCCATTTCAGCCAGGCTGAGGAGCCCCATGCTGCAGGACCCATGCTGCGTGTCACCAGAGACCTGCCTGCCCACCCAGGCTGGTCCCTCCTGCCACCAGCAGGACACTAGCTCACAACCTGGCAGGACTAACCAGAAAGCTTGTGCAGCACTGCGGTGGCCCCTGAGCCCAACCCAGGCCCCTAGCTAGCTAATGAAACGGCCTCGTTAATGTGGCTGAGCCTTTTGCAGGGATGCATTTGCCTTGGGAGAGTGGGAGGAGAGATGAGCAGGTGCTCCTGAGTGCTGCCCAGTCTGCTGCATGTGGGGCTCATGGCAGGACCACTCCATCCCTGCTCCTCTCTAGGCTGGGAACACAGCTGGACCAGATTTGTGCCCAGTTAAGTGATTGCTTGTCCCTATTCTGAAGTGTCTCTGCTGGCTGGGTGTGCGAGCGTGGGTCCCTGGCCTGCAAGAGGTGCCGGCAGACAGGCTGCTGGGTGGCCGGAGGGGATGCTCAGGGTGTCCTGCCCCCTCCAAGCCTTCCTAGCTGTGTGTGGTTTTGCTGGGTCTGCTTTTATCACAGGGGCTTTGCCTTTGGCACATGCAGTGACATGGGTTTTGTGAAGCGAGGAGCACAGTGTGGGTTCGGGAGCTGCAGGAGCAGGCAGGCAGCGGGCAGGGGAAGGCAGGGGCAGCGGCCGCTGCCAGCATGGGGAGCGGGTCGGCCCTAGTGTGGAACCTCAGCACAGCCTCCGCACCCTGCGCTCCCTCCCTCGGCGACGGGCTCCAGAACCGCCTTGCCGTGAGCAAACACTCACGGAGGAGAGGCTGTTTTTACAGGGGCTTTAGTCATTATGAATAAAGAGGGTTTTGTCTGGGTTTTTCAGAAGGTCAGTTCTGGTTCAAGGTTGAGGTTAAAGAATGAGGGGTAAAGCTCTCCTTTGAAAGGTTTATATCTGGAGGTTTCTTGATAGCTGTAAATCCCAAGCAGCCCGTCCTGAAGCCCTGTGTCGCCCAGGGGTGGTTTGCTCCCAAAATGTTACAGCAAGAGAGGAATGTGAGGAGCAGCAGTACATGCCAGCACGGTGACTGGATGCGCCGGGTCTGGAGGGCGCAGGCAGTGCCTGGGCAGGCAGGCTGGCTCCCAGCACGCTGGCACGTAAACCGCAGCTGCTCAAAGGTTGCTCACTGCTGGATTGCCCCAGGGGGGACCAGGGCTATGTCTCCAGACTGGCCTCAGTTCAGGACGTTGTACCCACCATGTCCCATCTCATGCTGGTGCAGCAGGAGCCGCAGGGGGATGACATGTCCCACAGCCCGTCCGGGACAGGAGAGCACTGGAAACAAGCTGGGGCAGAAACGCAAAGGATGCTTTGTCTGTGCTTGGGGCATGGAGAAGAGCATTTGCAGTCATTTGCCATTATAAGGAGAGTCTGCTGAGAGCACAGCCCCGATGCAGCAGATGCCATCCATGACGGGATGCGAGACCAAAAGCACTGTCAGAGCTTACAGCCAGGGGAGCTGCGGCTGTGCTGGGGAAGGCCGCTCCAGACACCCTTTGCGTTGGAAGGCTGTATCAGTTAAATCCTTGGGGCTGGGGTGACACCGTCTGTACCAGGTCACCATTTTTGGCAGAGAGCTGGGAGGCGATGGGGTTTGTGGCTGGGTGAGAGCAGTGTGGGTGAGGGGGAAGAGGCGGAGGCCATCTGGGAGATGAGTCTTGCTGTCTATGGTCAAGTGGTGTGTTAAGGCGATGTCCTGTGCAATTTACTATCGTGTAGATAGGGGCAGGAGCACAGTTAGAGGTTCACCTGCTCCAAAGACATCTACAGGTGGAGAGAGAAAGAACATACATGGCATTGGACCTGCAGTGCTACATGCAGTATTTTCATTACAGGGGAAGTCCAGCTCCAGAAGCAGCATGGGATATCTTCCGGAAATTCTGTTGACATCTCTCAATCCAGCTGCTTTACTGAGTGCACCAAACCTTGCTAGCCCCAGCTCGGCTTCCTTGGTACCAGCTGGCTCTACCATCTCTGGGAATGGACTCCTGGGACAGGAAATAATTACAAGGCTGGTACCAGCTGAGTAATTCTCAGCTTTTCTTTCACACACCCCCATCCAGCCTTTGCATTAAGGATCAGCTGATGCTCCTGCCGTTGCTCAAGCCGTCTCCTGCCTGGCGGGTTAGCAGTGCTCCCAGCCCCAGAGGAAGTCTTATCTGCTGCTTCACAGCCAGAGAGCTGCTGCTTGCAACACGGCTCCTAGGCCAAGAACACCTTATAGGAAGAAGAAAATCTGATAAGCTGTGTGGGTGGTGACAGGCTGATAGGGGTTAGCCCCTTGCCTGTGCCGAAGTGGTGGTACGAGGGGGAAGAGCCAAGCTTGGTGGAGAGGGTGTAGGGGGCTTCAAGGGACCATTCAAGGGGGGTTCCCGAACTTTCCTCATGGGGCATGCCAGGAGTTGTTTCATTCAGGAGGGCAGCTCTGGACTTTCTCACACTCTGTGTGTGTGTGTGATGTTGCCAGATGTCACCTGATAACAAGCCTCATCTATAATGCTGCAAGTGCTTGGTTTATTCAGTAACCTTCACTTTCACGGCAATATGGGTGCATGGCTCCCCAAATGGCAGAACCTGGGGCTCAGCACCCATACAGCCAGCCCCTGCGTAACCCATATCTCAACCATGCACATCCCATATTCCAGCCCCTGCACATCCCGCACGGCCTGCTGCTTCTTAGCTTCTCAGTTCCCCAGGCCGCAGAAGGATCTGAGCTAAGTTTCACCTTTGTGAGACAAATATCTCTTTTGTGACTGTGAGTAAATGTGGCTCTCATCCCGGCTTGGCCACGTGCCAGTACCAGTTTTCTTTTCATAGTACGTGTGTATACGTGTACTGACACCACATCCTGACCCCTTGACACAAAATACGTTGTCAAAACAAACGAGGCAACGAGGCCAGTCACTGTTAATGCTCTGCAGGGAGAGCGGCTTGCAGCCCTTGTGCCAGGACATTGTCCTGGACCGTGGGCAGGTGGGCTGCTGCTGCAGGGCAGCAGGATGGCCAGGAGGGCACCAACCAGGCTCATCATCAGCATTTCCTACGTTCTGCTTGTTTCTGGTGCTGCAGGGCTGGGATTGCAGCACCCAAGGAAGTGGGGAAACAATTGCTTGGGTTTTTTGCATTTGCTGGTTCCGTCTTGGCACAGCCTGGCTGCTGCTGGGACAGCAGAAAATCCAAGAGTTTAGGATGGGAGGGCATGAGCTGCAGGGTCTCTGGTCTTTGTGACCCAAGTCCATCCTGGATTGTACATAAAAATCACATCCTGCTCTCTAAGCTAATTTTTTTGTATACGTATTTTTGTATCTAAAATTTTTAGCAATTAAAGCAAAAAGTTTTATTCTGCTTTTTGTTTTAGAAACACTGACTGGTTTTAATCATCTCTCTCTCCTCTTTAATTATTTTTTTCCCTCCAAATATACCTAGGAGACTGTCCTTTTTTATAGGGATGAGGCTGTCTTATTTCTCTAGAGGAACCAAAAGGTGTAGGAAGTCCTGCTAGCTCTTGGGGCACAGTTGCTCGGTGGAAGGAAGACCAGAGCCCTGATGGGATGAAAAGCAGCCAGGAGCCATGAGAAGGTGGGTGATGCTCCATGGGCTGGTCTTTGAAGGAGAAAAGCAGAGCTTGCACTTGTTTCAGCTTCTCCATAATGAGGCATGTCAAAACAATAACAAACCCCCCACTGTCACAACCCTTTTTTTCTGTCTTGTCTATTTTTAACATTAGTAGCTGTGCCCTGGCTTTGCTCTGTCAAAAAGCAGAAGAGGCCATGACACATGTGACCTCCCCAAGGAGTCTTCCAGAAGAATACCTGTGATCAGCTGAGTGTTTTGTTGTGTTTCAAAGATGATGTTTCCTCCTGTCTCCCTGTTCCTGGTGCATACATATACACATGCAGAGAGCGACTTGCTTGCACACCTGCACACAGAAGATTTTTCAGAAGATACAAATTTTGCCGTAGAACATAAATGAACTCTCTTTCAAAGGTGGATCCCACTGAGCTGGGGGAAAGGGGCTCAGCCCTTCCCCAAACCAGTGCCTGACTTTGAAGGTGAGGACAGGCAGATCTCTGGAGTGCTCCCCTCCTCGGGAGCCAGGGATACCATCAGGAGGAGTTGGAGGACGAAGAGAAGAGGCACAGAAATGCTCTGGAGAGTCTCAGGGAAGGTCCCTGCAGGTATTTGCTGGAGTGGCTTGGCATAGATTTAAGTGTCAAGCAGCATGTCAATGGTTCCTGTGTTAGCTCAGCCCCACAGCAGTTGATACTGAATCCAGCTGAAGAGCCACACTAAGCCCATGCTGTTCACTGCAGCTGTTTTCTGCTGTACGAGCTAATTAATTAGTTTCTGCAAAGTCCTTTGAAGGGGTAAAGCGTAGCATTATCCAGAGGGTGTCGGCTTCAAAGCTTAACGGGTGCTACTTGGATATGAACAGAGGTAGTAAACTTGGTTCATAATTTCTTTAAAACATAAAAGAACAGGGAAAGCATCTGAAAAAAAATCCCCACCAGTCATTTTGGTAGTGCTGAGCCTGAGGAAGAGTCACTAAAAGCAGCTAGCTCCCAAGTGGATGAGCAACTGATTTCCATTTCCCCTTGCCTGGCTTTCAACTTCAACTTACCGGCATAACCAGGAAAAACCTTTCTCCTTCAGTAATTTTCTATTTTAGAAGTGATTCGGTAAAAGCAGGAGAATAAAAGTGCTGAGAAATAACAGAAGAAAAGCAGTCCTTTCAGAAAGATCGGTGGGTAACTTCAGGTCAGTAGAGAAAGTTCCTGTGGTACCTCTGCGGTAGCTCAGCCTCACTTCTCCCAAATCCTCATCAAATTTTTATGTGGCAGCTAGCCCTTGCATGAACATGTGGAGCAAGTCCGGCTCACGGGGATGATGGTCATTCAGGCATGTTGGGTGAGCAGCGGAGCAAACCATCACCTACCGAGAGCACCCGTGTGGGCTGCTTGCCTGGGGGGCAATTGTGTGGGCTCCTGGACCTAGGCTGTCTTCTGCCATTGCATACAGTACAAGTGTTAAAAGGATGAAAACTAAAGGCTCCTGCCAATATATGGAATATCCTTTTAAATTGTTTCGCCAGTGTTCGCAGCTTCATGTCTTTTCTGCATGAATCGGGATTTGAAGATGTATTTGCTTCCAGTTTTATTGAATTACTTGATGTATTTGACTGTTCTTTTGCCCTTTTTTTTTTTAAACTCAGGAAATACATTCTTCTATCGTGCTGTTTTTCAGGGCGACTTCTGTTATTTCCTTTCATGTTTACCACACTGATGGAAATCTGGTTTTGGCTTTAGTAGTAGATTCTCACTAGAATGGATGCTGTGCTTTATAGATAACTTTCAATTGTTCCACAGTAATAAAAAGTTTTCTGCAGAATGACATACTGCTCTTCTTGCTGTCCAGGAAAGGAATTTGCAACAGATTTTTTTCCTATGACTCTTCTGGCAATTGTTTTTCTTTTCTGACAATCTTTACATGCTACCCTTAGTTCTTGTGATTTGCAATAATATTTTTAAAATGTGTTTTAATTCTGAAATGGCACCTTGAATTGAGGATAAATCATAGCATCCCTGTGAGAAAAATAACCAACTGATATGGATGACAGTTACATTTATTTGTGCTTTCTACTGTAAACAGGTTTTGGGGGGTGTGAGTCCGTTCATTATGTATTAATTGAATGAACTGAGAGGTAACAAAATGCTCACCCAGAGATGTTTCTTTGAGAAAAGCTTCACGAGTCTGCAGTGAACATCCCCAGTCCATAACAGGTGAAACGCAGTTTCAGAAACAGTCACAGGCACTTGTGAAATCTGGGTGATTAAATTCAGCCACTTCAGCTTGGTCTAAAGTCCACGGAAAGACTCAGGATTCTTGTTCTTCCAAACTTTAAGTAGAAGATAATCAGCATAACTGCAGTCGTCCCTACTCCTAATATTTCCTCCCCAAAGCTTTTTCCCTGAAACACTTTGTCAGGGACTAGGAACCCGGGCTCTGGTCTGTGAATCACACCAATGCATGCCCATGCCCAATTAAAACATAAACTGGATGTGGTTTATGTTCTTTCCTCTTCGTACATTTGTCAAGTCAGCTGGCAAGAAGACTCAGATTACTTTTTCAGATGGTCCGTGTTGTACCTGTTGAGATGGCCATGTAGGTGTCAGAGGAACACCTCCACCCCATTGCATGGCAAGGCGGTGAGATGCCCGAGGTACGGGCAGTTATTTCTGCCTCTGTGCTCCCTGCCCCGCTTTCCTACGATGGTTTGGGCTCTGTGCAAACGGGACTCGTGTTGGGGAGCTCTCATGCGCACCACTGCCCACAAAACTCGGCGCGGGGCTTTTTGTAGGAGCGATGTTTACCTTGCTTGGAGTTGTGCCTGTTTGGGCTATGGATAGTGACATCCAAAAGCTCGTGGCAGGCTGCAAGACCTGGGGAGATGCCGTGCGGGACATGACGAGAGGCACTCGGGACCTGCCCCTGCAGCAGGGTAGTGGGGGAGAGGAAGAAACGCCCTCCAAAGGAAAAGTGCACGCGTGTCCTACTGCATTACAGTCCTGGAAAAGATAAAAGATAAACCAGGCAATGAGTTCCTTCCCCTGTGTGAAGTACTGAGGAAGAGGAGGGTGCAGCAGAGGGCTTAAAAAATAAGCCTCGATCCCTGTGGACAGGGTGGGACAAAGACCTTCGGGGCTGCTGGGGACCTCCTTCAAACTTGTATTTGAGAGGCAGTTATGTCACCGCTCTCTTAAGGAAACCAGCCTGGTGCGAATGACGCCCTGCAAGCATGATGCTCTTGCAGGGCTGCATTGGCCCAGCCTGGTTTTTGGCTGAACCGCAGGAGCCCGTGGTGCTGTTGGCAGCCTCCCTGCCTCCACTTGCTCTTGGCCTCAAGGAGAGCTGAGGGACGCTGGCCCTGAAGAGCTAGTCGCTGCCACACAGGACCTGGCATCCCGTGTGGGGCACACCGGCTCTGCGTAAGGTACGGTCAAAGGGGGAAAAGAGGTGAGCAAAACAGAGCTGCTCGAAGGAGGATTAATTTCACGGGATGAGCTATTATTTTTCCCAACTTTTGACGTTTGTTGGTGTTGGATGGTGATTAGAGGAGCTGAAGCTGAGCCACAGGGCTCTCTGGGCCTCAAACCAGCAGCAAAAACCCCAAGGATCCCATTCAGCTGTCTGTCCCCCCTGAGCAAAGCACCTGAGTACTTGCCTTTCTAACTACCTTTTTTCTCCCAGTGAAGTAACTTGGATTTTTTAGTGTTTATTTGCTTCCTAATTTGCAAGGATTAATTAATTCACAATGGATGTCTCAGTCATGGCTGTGAATTAGTGAATTGCTAGTGTACTAAGAGCTCTCTCACATGTTGAGTTTAATTCCTGCTTCTAAGAGCTTAGAAAAATTGTGCTCTCTCTGCTCAGGGATTTCCCTGCAGTATACTACACGGGGATGGTAATTGCACTGAACCCATGACTTGCATGATCTTTTTTCCAAGGGTCATTTGTAAAGCAGTAATGTCTCTTTTCCAGGAGCTGGTGTTAAATCCCTGTACCAGCGCTTGCCTTTAATTCCTTCTTCTCTCGTAGTCTGTACCCTGAATATTATCTGTTTAAACTTGAATGTTTTTAGCATAATTACAGGTTAACAATTTGAACTCAGACATACACACCCTTTCTCTGTCGGCTTTGAAAACAACTATTCCCAGCTCATAAGCGGGATATATGAACTGCCAAAATTTCACCAACTGCACGCCGTGGGCCCAGGCAAGCTTGGCAAGCCATTCCCCAAGGTCCTGTCACCTCAGGCAGGCAGTGTGTCCCCCTGCCTGCTTTGGGTCCAGAGCTGCTTTATCTTTTCTATCTTTATATAAGAGCAACTATGTATTTGGGGGATATAAGCAAGTATATATAAATATATGTATATATACACACACTTGCTCTTATATCTTTTAATTTTATGACTGTGTATATATATATACTTGCTTATACCCTCATGTCCTGCCCCATGAGGTACTGAGCACGGCAGGGCTGGCTGGGGTAGCCCCCATTGGCACCAGCACGCTGCCAGGCTTGATCCAGAGGCTGCGGTGCCGGTCCAGGGAAGCATCCCCACCGAACCAGCGCTGCTGCAGCTGCCCAGCCACACCACCCAGTGCAAATTCTTCTGTGCTTCCATGCTGTTGGACACAGGGATGACTGCAAGTGTGGTCAGAAACATTTTTCTATGTCTGAGCTGTAGCACTCAGCTGACTAAGCAGGCTGATTCAGGAAGACCTGTTGGCTGAGCATTTCACATGTTCTGTGAGATCTTTCCACATCAGAGGTGGCATCAGGAATCTCTCTTCTGCTGTTAGGAGCTGTTTCCTGCAGGACCTCACAGCCAAGCCCAGGGAGCCACGAGGGTGGGAACTGGAGGAGGACAAGGGGACTTTAAGCAGGGAAGCCAACAGGATGCCACAGGTGGATGGTGTGTAAAGGGTCCAGGAATGAAAATCCATCTCACAGGGGTGAGAAGTTGAACTGTGAAATACTGGAGGTTGCTGCCAGGCTGCTAAAAGACACAGCCAGTGCAGAGTATACGGGGTATATATCTGAGAATGCAACACATGGGGCAGCGCAGTGGTTGAGCATGCTGCTTGGGCATGTCAGCCAAGCACCGCCGGACTGCTGTGTTTTCTTGGACAGCTGGGGATGGCATTTGTTGCCTGGGTATGAAGACTATCTTTGCTTATGTCTGAATATTTTTTTTTAATTTGGTAAACTTGCAGCTCGGGGGAAGGGAACGCCTGCCAGGCTTAGGGGAAGAGAGGAGACCCTGCAGTCCCCAGGGCAGTGTGTAGATCCAGCACCCTGTGCAAACCCCAATGCACCAATTCAGGTGCCACTACAGAAACTGCTTTTGCTTTTCACCCACCCAGTCACCTCACCGTGGCTAGAGTAAATTCTCACTCTGTATAACACGAGCTCGCTTAGCTGTGAGTACAAAGTGAGAGGAGCTTCAGCCCCCCCCGCCCCGTGTCTGGCTGCCCGATCCATCCAGCAAGAGCTGCAGTGTCCAGTGCAGCGTCCCAGCGGGAGCTTGTGGGGCCACAGGAGGCAGCTTTGCCCGCCAATGCTGCTTGCTTTTTGTACTGCAGGCAAGGCAACTGCAACATGTGAAGTTCAGAGCAGCAAAAAGTTACGGCATCGAGCAGCCCGACCCAAACCGTCCCCAGTGAGTGCAGGAAAGGGATGTGGAGACACGGAATTAAGAAGAAGCTGAAGATAGAAGCCGTCAGCTGGAGCCGTACAGTGCAGCGGAGCGTGAGGAACTTCAGGACATCTCAGGAAACCAGGCCAGCAAGTCCCACACTGCTGCACAGCAGTAATGCATCAGATCCGTGGGTGCAAGGTTTCACCTTGTAGCTTGTGAGAAATTCATGACCTGTTCCATAAAAATGTATTTTTCTGCTTTAAAATCACGTTGTGTATTATACTGCACTAATGGACAATGTCAGCTTGATCTGTGCTGGGAGAGATGTGGGCTTTTTTCGATTCAGGCCAATCCGCATTTGTCATGGTGAGAATAATATACGACTAATTACCTACCAGGGACACAGAAACAGCCCGAAGCCCTTCCACGCCGTGATGGGAACTAGCAGAAAACCTTCAGCCTATAATTCACCGGCAACCTGACGCACGGGGCTGGTTGAAGTCCAAGTCCAAGGCACGGTGCTGCGTCACAACCCCACATTGGAGCCCTGAGGTTTGCGACATGGAACAAAGAGTTTTCTGACAGTGCAGAGGGTGCAGGAGGTTGGGGCAAAGGGAGGGGGGGACACAGGACAACAAAAAAGAATAATAAATAAAACTTATAAACCAATAAATACCAAATAATAAAATTTAGCTACTAAAAATTGAGTAATAAAAAGAATACTGCAGACTAAATGCCAGTAAAGAACAAAAGAATACTGATAACGAATGAAAAGCATGACAAATAATAACATTTACATAACAATAAATAACAAAAGGCATGACAATAGACGTTAAATAGTAACCATACACAACCCCTGGGGCGGGGGTGCTTTGGCACCAACACCCCAGCCCGGGGGGCGACAGGGCAGCAGCTCGGCGCCGTCCGCCCGCCCGCCCGTCCGTCCCGGCTCACCCACTCGCGCGGGCGGTCGCGGCGCCCCGTGGGGCTTCCGCGCGCGGCCCCCGCCCCCCGCCGCTGCGCCTGTCCCGCCTGGGCGCCGCCCTCGGCCCTCCGCGCCGGCAGGGGGCGGTGGCGTGCGGCAGCGGGCGGAAGCGTCGCCGCGCTCCGCCGCTCGCCGCCGCTCCGCCGCCGGGCGAGGGAAGGGCCGCTGCGACGCAGCAGAGTGCGGGGCGGGGGGGGGGGAGGGGGCCGGGCGAGCCGGGGCCGCGCCGCGCCTCTGCCTGCAGCCGCCGGAGCCGCGCCGCCAGCCGCCGGGACCGGGGCGGTCGGGCCGCCAGGGGCAGGCCCCGCCGGACACGCCGCCAAGGAGGCGCCAGGCCGCGCTCCGCACTGAGGTACCGAGGCGGCGCGGCGGGGCGGATGGAGGCCGGCGGCGGGTCGGGCCCAGGGCCGGCGCGGCGGGCGGTGCGTGAGGGGGAGCGAAGGCCGGCGGGCCCGACGCGCATTGTCCGCCGGCGTGGGGCCGGGCCGGGCCGGGAGGCGGCGCCGCCGCGGCCGGTGCGTGCGGGGCGGCCGCTTGGGGCCGGGCCGGGCCGCGGAGGCCGTCTCCCGCCCCGACCGGTGCCCGCCGCGCTCCGGCCCCCTCTCCCCGCCCGGCGGCGGCTGGCGCTGGGAGGGACCGGCCGAGTCCTGCCGGCCAGACTGGCCTCGGAGGCGGCGCTGCCTCCTCGGGGCTGGCTGGCGGCCTGGGGAGTGGGGAAGCTCCCGGCTGGTACCGTCTTCTTGAGGGGTTGGGGGTGTCTGTGCCGTTCTGGGGGTGGGGGGTGTCCGTGCGTTTGTGTGTAAAAGCCGGAGGCGGGCTGAAGGGGAAGGGCACAGAGCGGTCCCTGCGCTCCGCTGGTGCGGCAGCGCCTGTTATCCCGAAGTTCCTCAAATGCCGTCCCCGGGTAACGACTTGATAGGCGAAACCGCGCGGGGTTTACCTCAGCCCGCAGAAACGGGGCCGCTCCTAGGGTGGGAGGCAGCCGCTGCTGCACGGCACCTCTCGGGATGGGCAGTGCGGGGGAATGCTCTGTCCCAGCCGGGTGGCAGGGGGAAATGCGGGTGGGCAGTCGTCACCGGGGTTAGCCTTTTGGTCAGGAGAACACCCGCTTAAAACCTCGTCTTTGTTATGTCCTTTATTACGTGGATTGATCGGAGGTGCGGAGCAGGCGCTAACTTGCGCAGTCCTCTCAACGTCCAGGTCTGAGGCCTCTTCCTACAATTGTTATTCATGTTCGTAGTCCTAATAGGCCTCTGGGCAGAAAAAACTGTATGTGAGGGCTGTTAAGATCCTCTTTTTTTTTTTGCAAACTACCCCATAGAAAGTTAACATAGTGTCATCTCTGTGTTCCATAGGAGAAAAAAAGTTTTTTCATTCGTTTTTCCTACAAATCTGTGAAATACTACTAGTATTGAAACTAGGATGTATCTGGTATTTGGTGGGTTTTTTTTTAGATTTTTTTTTCCCAAAGAAAATTTAAATTTTGGTAAGTGATCATCTAGGTGTGTAGGATTTATTTAAAACCTCTATGCTGTCTTATAGGAATGGTGTGATTTAATTTGCATGATGAGTCAAAGATTAAATTACATGACCTAGGCTCTTTAGTTTCAGTGAGGCAAGTAACAATGCTTGGAAGAATAGTTTAAATGTAGATCAGAAATGAAATCTGATTAGCATAAAAATATTGTAAAGTTTTTTGTGTGTGTGGTTTTTTTTAAACTTACCTGTCAGAAACTAATTCAAGGCCCTGTGTTTTTCTTTCAGCAGCGTAGTTCATCATCATCAGGAAATGTGTCTTCCTTTTTGACGTGAAGAGCTCATGAAATAATATATTGTCAGAGGAAATTTAACATCCTGCGCTTGCGCCTTGGCATTGAAGCTTTTAAATAATAGATTTTTACTATTTAAAACACTGTACTTTTAGTTAATACCTAATACTTGTTGCTGTGGCATATGCCTTTAATTACAGAGAAAAAAAAAAAAGGCCAAGAAATATTCTGTGAATTAGAATAAGCATGGTACCTGTTTTGGGGTCAGAAATAACTTGGGTTTTGGTTTTTTTTTTCAGTTGTCCTGTACGAATTGGCAGCTTATCTGATCTGTAAGAGTGGCATGATGCCCCATGGCACTGTGTCTTGGTAGGATTCTGTCTGTCATGGACTTGCTGTTGTAAGAATATTGTATTTTACAATTAGCTTCATGGTTGTCTTGTGACCTGAGAAACTATTGAGTCAGCCAGCTAGTGTACGCTTGGCTTAAATTTACTTGTATTTCAACTGTATTCTTGATGGTAGTGTGATATATGTGTTGTTGGGGACTTTCCTTGGTCAGACAGAAAAAGTACCTTAGTATAGGAGGAGGCTGTGTCTGGTGGTGTTGGGAGAAAGCAGAATAAAGGTCTTGTAATGTAGGTTTGTATGTATGGACTAATGTGCTGCTGAATATTTCTAAATGGTGATAGCGTTGATTTTTTTTTTCCAAGTTAATTGCATTCTCTTACTTATGTTGATGTGGAGTTCTGAAACTTTGATGCGTTCTGTAGGCATTTAACGCATGGTTGTAGATGGAGAATTAGAAAAGAGAATTCATATTTTTTTAAGATATATGTATTTATGCAAATAAGAGACTAAATAAAAGTGCCAGTTAAGTAATTTACTTTGTGACAATATGTCTTTGAGTGATAATGATGCTCTTTGGGTATTATCAAGCACAGACAAATGTGTATTCCCAGTGGGGGAGTGTTAATATTAAGGAAACTCCACCTCTTGGAATTCCTTGATTGCTTTTATGAAACATTTATTCAGGAGGGAATGGTATCTATTTTGCATTCTATCGTGGAAGCTAATGCGTTAGTTTCTTATTAATTAATGGATGGTAGTCGAGTGAGACCTTACTGTTGCACTGTACATGCTGCACTTTCTAGGTTTTTTTGTGGCATTTTTGCAAATATTAGAATTACTGACCAGTGTCCTCCCTTCTGAATCAATTCTGTGTTGAGTTTTTGCATATTTTTTTTAACAAGATGTTTGCAGCCTTAATTTTTGTGTAAAATCTGTCTGAAAGCTTTGATAATTTCTGTAATGTGCTCGAAGGCTTTAGACACTTGCTAAAATGATGTCTTTTCTTGTAGGGCATGTAGAGTTTTGGAGTGGCACTCCAATACTTGATGCTGGTTTGAAGCAGGGGGCAGGAAGGAGCCTAGATGACCTTTTGAATTCCCTTCTGGCCCTTTTCTGTACTTCTGACAGTTTATAATACGGTTTAATTACAAAAGCAGCTATTAAAGTATGATTACCTTTGTCTAATTGGAGGCATCTTGCAGCTTTCTATCAAAAATAAGATTTAACTCATCTGCTCCTTCAAGATTAATAGCATTACAACAGCCTGCAGCTATTTATGTGAATAATGTGAAAAGCGAAAACGTGAGTTGAATTTTGAATATTGTACTTTCTACATTGTACAGTTGAAATCTTGTAAATTTAACAATTTCTGGTAAGGGAACAGTGGGCTGTGTGCACTTTTACCATTTCTTAGCTGCAAGTTGAAGCCAGGTATTAATCATATTGGACAAAAACCTTTTAGTTGTTCAGTGATCCTAAGTCATAGTGTTCACTGTAACTGTACTTTTGTAGCTGTAGATAAACCTCAAGCAAGGTGAAAAATACCTTTTCCAATTAGTGCTCAAGATTGTGCTGTTCTAACAGGAGAACTTTTAAAATGCTACTTGCCCCACTTGTTGTCTAATTTAGGGTGTTTATTGGTCTGAATTGTTTGCAAATTCAGCTCTCATTCCTTTCCATCTGGGCACTCTCTGTTTTTTCTCACGATACTGTGCTTCTTGCACCACAAGATGTAGAGATGTGAGCCAGAAGGAAGCTGAATGTCTTCAGTTAGAAGGTGAAACTTTATGCCGAGTTCCCTCCCTCTTCCCCTCCCCACCTCCCCAAGTGCAAACACAAAGGTTAAATTAGAAGATGAGGCTGTCTTGAATTATTTTAATGGACTTGAGCTAGACTTTTAAATGCATGCTTCAGGAGGACCTAAGGCTTAAACTGGTGTCATGTGAGATTGGTCTTTCTTTAGCCTGAGCAGATTTATGTGCTTTTGTTATTCCACCTTAAGATAAAATGGCACATTCATTTGTCCCTGTTTAAATACTCTTTGTAAAAAAGATTGATTTCAAGATTGAGCCAAACTGGAAGCAGCCAAAATACTGTGTGTTTACAGGAATAACTGTGGTTGTTCCTCAGCAGCCTTCCTGGCCTGTTTTTGTCAGACAACATTAATTTAGAAAGTAAATGGCTTAGGTTTACTTAAACAACTGTAATTTGCTTTCTAATTCTTGTTTTGAGTATTCTATCTAATACTTCATGTAGTCAGTAGCATAAAAAGCTACTGACTCTGGACTTCAAATACGCTGAAAGGAAGCAAATTTTAAGCCTGTCCACAAAGGCATAAAATTCCGGGGGAAACCGCTGAATGCTGTAGCTAATCTTTCTGTTCATTGGAAATCCGCTACTTCCAATAAAATACCTAGTTCCTTTCTAAAGATCTGTTTCCTCTGTAATTCTTCCCTCCCCTTCAAATACTCAGAGAATTCATCGCTACAAAGTTAAATATAGCAAGACAGTTAAAAAATTGAGAAGTTATAGTTAGTACAGAACTGTAGTATTAGTGTAACGTGTTTTTCTAAGTTCAGAAACATCTTTGGGATGAAGTTGTTTAGTGGTTACTACTTGGAATTATTTTAAAATGTTTAGGTATACTGTCAAGTGTTTCACAGTGAAATGGCTGCATCAGTGAAAAATTGCTGTGCACTGCTTTTGATCCTTACACTGTTGTGCATTTTTAAAATCAATTTGTATTGATAACAAATTCATTTTTCTTCCTAAAAGAATGTAACTAAAAGTTTAACTGCAAACCATGCAAGATATGAAACGTGACACTTTAAAAATAGCTAAGATAGAACTTGGCTATAAATCAAATTGAATTAATATGTCAGCTTTTCAGGGAGTTGAATATGTGTGATTGCGAGAGAAGTACTTATGTTCAGACATTTGTGTGTGTGAAATGCCTTATCTCCTTTGAGGTTATCTGTGTTAAACATAAAATGAAAAAATTGAGAAGTGTTCCCAGAAATGTGGAATGAATAATCTTTTTCTGGCTGCTAGAAGTGCCCAGGCAAACGACTGACATCTGAAGAAACACCTTACTGAAAAGTTTTTATTTACTGACTTTTAAGTAAAGCATGCTAGTGCATAGAAATACGAAGAAAGCCTGTTGAAAAGATAGTTGCGGAAGGCCCCTCTGTCTCACTGGCCAGCTCTTGTGTCTGGTGCCGCTTTGGATTTTGCCAGGCAGAAGCCAACTGTGCGACTTGCCCTGTCATTTTTCTCTTTACTCCCCTGGCCAAGAGCTCACCTGGGAAGGCTTACCATGGATGGATACCTTTTTTTCAAGTATTCGTTCAGAGCCATGCCAGCTTCCCAGCTCATCTGCTGTGGAGGTTCCTTTAAAAAAAATCTATAGACATTGAATTATCAGTAGCATCTTGTATGGTGTGGTAGATGTGTGTGCTGGTGGCATACATTCAGAGCATCCTGCTGCAATGGAGTCTCTGACCTCTTCCTCTGGTTAAGCAGTTTCAGGAGTTTTTGCTACAGTTGTAGAAATGAGGCAATAGTTACTTGTGTCATTATATTTTACTTTGACTGTTACATGTAAAGTATGCCCTTTACTGCTTTGGCAGATGATACTCCTTTTGATTTATTTCAAAAGGTGTTTTTTGCCTGATGTATTGTAATGGTTTATAAAATTAACTAGCCTACAACATTTTGAATTTATTGAATATTGTCTGTAGACAGATTAAAAGCAAAAGAAGAGTTTGTTCACAGAGAAGTAGGATTTTAGAAAAGAAAATGTAGGGGACTTTATTCTACCGAAATGAGACCTTTGTGATACATTCAGTGCATGTCTGTAACACAAGTGAGCAGTGAGAAGTTTCTCCCACACAGTTTATGAATGCATCCTTCTTCTAACCTGTAACACCTGCTATTCAAGTCCTAAGTTTCTTCTGACTGGAGATTGGTAGTGATGGAGAAACTTTACGGGGGAATTTAAAGAGATACCTTGTAGGGGAGAGAGTTGAGGCACAGTTCTTGATAAAGACTTTGTATATGCTCAGTACTATGTTAGGAAAATGTTGAGAAAGCAAAGTTAATCTCTCAAAAGTTAACAAATATTCAGAACCTCACTTTGCTTATACTGATTAGGTACAAAAAGTTTGATTAAGTGATTGTTCTCAGTTTTTTTCGGCAGGACCTTTTGTTCCATCAGTGCACAAGAGAACGCTCAGTGAAGGGGCATCCTTTGCATTTACTTGCTTAGTCAAAATGTAGTATTTATTCTTTTCCTTTATTGCATAAAACTCAGTACTCTGATGACAGGAGGATTCAGGTCCTTGTGGGTTTTTCATTGGTTCACAGATACTAATGAAAGTACATTTCACAGTGTTCTCCAGCAGCATGGTGATTCTCCCCCTTTTTTTTCAAGTAACAATGCTTAAGCACAGAGAATTTTCTCCTGTGTTTGAGTGCATGACATTGTGTGTGTTGTCTGGTGGAGCACTTGAGAGCTTACACTTCCAAAGCTTTTTTTTCCAGTGGCATCCATTCGTGATGTGAGATTTAGTTGCCTAGACATAGATATCTAGTAGTATTTTAGATACCCAGGCATCTGCCCACAACAGGTAGGAGGTTTGTGATTTTCCAAAGGAGCAGGTGGAGACCAGCTGTGCTGTTCTAGTGCATTTTCAGTGACCTTTGTCTTTCAGGCACCTGAATTGCTGCCATAGTATTAGTTGTTAGTCTCAGAATCTCATTTTGGACTCCCAGAACAGGATGGGTACTTAAGTAGTGACCACATTAGGCACTTGGCTTGTGTGTTGCCTAATGAGAAAGGAAGATTCGGGGTACAATTCTGCTTTCTGGAGCAGTACTTCAGAGTCTTGACTGAGGGACCTGGTTTTCTTGCATGCTTTCCAAATTGAAAATCAAATAAGGAAAAGTTCCTATGGAAAATTTGTCTTTTTTGTAGTCTAGTATAGTTTGGCAGTGGAATGAATGAAGGCTTCTCTTAAAAAAAAGTACAATCGAGGAAAACTAAAATAATCAAGATAATCAGAAAACCTTAAATGTCATCGTGTTAGGTGTTGGACTCGAGCGCCTCACTTCTCGAACATGAGAAATTCAGCTTGTCTTAAAATATGGTCTGAAAGCAAACACAAGCTCCGGTGACCATGTCACTAGTCTTTTTCCATGGATTTCATCAATAAGGATCAACAATGAAGGAAGCTTCTTGAAAATATTCTAAGTTTTCTAAACAAGTGCTGTTCTGGATGTGATTATTTAGATTTGTAATCTCTAAGAAAAGCAGTGTATTGACTCATCAGTATTGACTAACATAGTTCCGTTTTACATCTATAATTGACATTGAGCAATATTTAAACTCTGGTAACTGTAATAGGGTGGAGCTGGAGTAAACAGTTTTTCTGTTAGGAACTGCATCCATTCACAGAGCGTTTTGAGCAGAGTCCTGGCATAGCTGAGCAGTCTGACTGGTGTTACTCTTAACCCCCGTGTTATGGTGAGGGGAATAACATCCTGAGATCCGAAAGAACCTCTTTATTTCAGGATTATGGAATATTTTCCAGAAAAGTCCCCAAAACTTCAGGGTGTTTGTGCGTGATGACAACTTCTGAATGTATTGAAGTATTAAATTCTGTGAAAGAATTGCATGTCAGTTTTCTTCATTCCTTTACCTTGGGAAAAACACAGCCTCCAACCCCCCAGCTTTCTAACTGGTGATTCTAGTTATTCCTTCCTACCTGTATATATATGTTTTTATCTATCTTAAAGAGAAATGAATTCTGTGTAGTGAGCTTTCATTCTTGTTTGGGAACTTTATGTATATATGCTTGTGTGCATATGTATAAATAAAAAATGTTAACAGCCATATAGGCATGAATTTATAGTGTACATCCAACAGAAGATGTATTATGTTTTTTCCTTTGAGACTGACCATGCAAGGCTTTTTGCTTCCGTTAGGAATTGCACTGAATAAGGTCTCAGCGTTGCTGTGGTCAAGTTTGTTGGAAAGGAGTCTGAAGCGTAGTTCTGCTCTCCCTCTGGCATTGGCAGTTGCCCCTCATGTATTTTTGCACGTTGAGGACTTAACAGTATCAAATCTAGGAAGAAATGTCAAATCTGTTTCAGACTTAGCCGTTCTTGAGCTCTTTAGCGAACAAGGAGAAGGATTGTTGGCCAGAAATACAGAATATTTCCTCTCTAAATGGGTTATTTTTGACTTTCAGAATTACTTACAAGCATTGAAAAGTCTTAGTGAGTACAGCAGAAGTTTCTGCAACTTGTCACTTCTATTTATTATGGTACTCTTCACTTTCAGCGTTGTGCATTCAAGCCTCTGAGATTTATACCAAAACTGAGAAAATCTGGACTTTCATCAAGTCCCTAAATTAGATAACCAAACTAAACTAATTTTAAAATGATTGTGAATGGGAAAATTAAAATCTCTATTTTAGGAGCTAAAAGGGAAATCTGGATAGTTTGAAAAGCAGAATAGTGTCTTTCACATTGTTTAAATCATTTGACGTAGCAGTGAAAAAAAAGTTATTTTAATAGATACCTGAATCCTCAGAAGTCCTCTGATTTACTTCTGTATCTAATGGATGGTTGATCAGATTTCAAAATTGGCACTGCATGCATTTTATTTTTGTTATTTTCAGAAATTTTAAAGATACCATTACAGATTATCTTGTAGAATTTATAACCAATAGTTCATTTTGACTGCAGTCAAACCTTAGGTTATAGTTTTAAACCAGAGTCTTGAAACCATAACCTTACCTTCTCTTTCTTAAATTTAGCATTTTCATGTTGATTACTTTTGTTGTTGAAAATGGAACTACAGTATAAAATTTTTTTTGGAGAATTATTTCTTTTGGCTCGCCTTTGTAATTAGAACAAGTTTTGTAGCATAGAAAAGATTTTTTTTTTTTTTGAAAGAAAGCTTTTGAATAACTTCTGTATTTACCAAGGCTGTGAATTTTGATAGCTGCAAATTTTTATTTCTAGAGTATTTGATTGTTTTATTTAAGGGCTCTTGGTTTGATCGAAGCCTCTTGGTGATGTAGAAAGCAATGACATTATACTATTGTAAACTATCAAAGTAATTTTTATAATCCCTTATTTAAATAAAACTAGCGTTAAGCTGGTGCACAAATTAACAATTTTAAAGGTTGTTTTTGGTTTTTTTTCCACATAGCCCTAAGGAAGAGAAGGGGTTGATGTAGCTGAAATAATTAATAATACACAGTGTAGGAGTGTAAGTATCAGCTAAATTGCAAGCATTTCCACCCGAGCTTGGTGTCAGCCCTTTGGAAGATCTGCTGTCCTTCAGAACGATTTTTTTCAGTAGTTACAGAGATGATGTGCGATCATTCCTTGGGTAAACAGTGTTCAAGTTTCTCTTGGTATGGTTACACAGTAATTGCATTAGAGGCAAGCTGGGAGCTCTTATGTTAGTATTGCGAAACTATTTGATAGTTCCTTTTTCCAGTCCAACTCTTAGCAGATCAGATAAGGGAACTGTCCCTCACAGATGCTTCAGTTTTTCCACTGTGTTAGTTGGCCTAATACTAGTTGCTGCTTGTTACAAGCCTCATTTTTTACTTGCTCTGTAGACTGGTAGCTCTCAAACATTTTAGGTTTGTGGACCTCTAGGTGTGTTGCAGGAGAGGTGCTGACTCCTATATAGAAAGTATCAATGGTTCTGGTTTTAGTTACAATTTGTGAACCCTCTGGGCTGTTCTGCCTTGGAGAATTGCATCTACAACAGCTTTTGCTAGCTGCTTTGAAGTAAAATCAGCTGGGAAGTCTTCCTTTTGGAAGGGTCCCTTTCTGTTATGGTATTCCCCCTGCCCCCTGCTTTTTTTTTTAATGCAAAAATGTTTTTTGAAACTTCGGGGCAACCTGTCTTAGTTCTAGCAAGCAGGAACTGTAAGGTATTTTCTTGTGACCTTTGGCTGGAATAAATTTAAATGCTAAACTTTTTATGAGGACCTTCTACCTGCCTGTTCCAAGGTTGTTATTTTCTTGCATTTGTTACTGTGAAGGAAGCAGAGAATTTCACTTGCCATGATGGTGTCTACCTGAAACAATAATTCAAGTGTCCCCAAAAGGGAAAAAATACATGAAAGGTAGCATGTATGTGTATCTGATGGATCACCACAGGCACCTGGCATGTTGTTTCTATTCTGTTTCCATTTAAAGTACAAGTAACTTTCAGTAACCAGAACTCTAAGGTGGTCTCAGGACGTTAAAAGGACTTTCACATGCTTTTTCAGGAATATCTGGCTTTTCAGAGTGTGTATGCTGACATATACTGCTGTATCTTAGATCTTTAGACTGGCGTCTTGTGAGTCATCAGGAGGACTCTTAACTAGGTTGGCATGACAAGAGCTTGGACACATTTTGGGGGACAATCCAGATCATTCCCCCTTCTTGATTCCTATGCTGCGGAGCATTTCATGGTATGAAGTGAAGTTCAGGGTTAAGTTGAAATGCCTGTCCCTTTGCCTCAAAATATTTGCTACAAAAGGAAAATACAATAATGTGGTGTTAAAAGTTCTGGCTCTCACCTCATCTCTTCTGAAGGTTTGTGCCATAGATAGTTCTCCTAACCCTGGTATGCATCATCTCTGCTCTTAAATATATCTTTCCATGCTCTGTGATCTGCCTTGCCCCAAAGGAACACACCTGTCTTGGCAGTTGAGGTGTGATGTGGTTTATGTATCAGAAATCGAATCCCTTAGTGACTTTGAAGATTTAGACCAAACATGAACTGACAGGAGAAAGAGAGGTGGTATAAGGGAACTGTGTAAAGGATACTTTTTTACAGCCTCTTCAGGTATATTGTGACCTTGGAATTATTTGTGTGGAATTTATATCACCGTGGCTGGTTCTTTTCTTGGGAGAATGGAGTGAATTATCCTTTGAGGTTTTTGTTTTGTTTGCTTGTTTGTTTAATTTTTATTATCATGGCACACAGTTTGATCATGAATTCAGTAATGACTTCTAGTTTAGTTGAAAAGGGAGATAATATTATCAATGTATTTTCTCTTTCCTGAGCCCATGACAGTTTTGTTCAGGCTAAATTTCAGCCAGCTACTTCTCATAAGTTTATTTCTTACAAAACACCTTGGTGTCTTGGTAGCAATGAGAAGTACATCTGAATATCACAGATGTGTTCTGGCCTATAATGTGTTGATTTTTATTTTTCTGTTTCAAGTGATGCCCATGAAACTAATTCTTGATCTTGAGTATTTAGGGGAAAAAGAGAAGTTTCTCCTGCCTAGCCGCTGATTTTGCCAATCTTCGCGCTGCTTTCCCATCTGCCACATTGTCCTTGGTACAGTGTACTCAAAAGGAAGCAGGACTTCTCAACTGAGGATAAGCTGGCTGAAAGTTCTGTACTAAAAGATACCTCCACACAGCTAGCTTGGGAAAATCAGGCACTTGATTTATGGTGGTACTGATGTTGGCTGGCAGTGTGAAGGGAAGAGAACTCTTTATAAAGGTACTTAACCAGTAAAGCCCCACCACAGTTGCAGTTATCATGGTCAGAGGTTGTGTTTTTTACTAATATAAGCTGTATCTGCAGTGGTAGGATTTACTAACAGAGCTGTGTCAGTAAACCTTTTGTACTGTCATCAAAACTGTGTTTTAAGTGCCAGGGATCATGGCAAAAAATAGTTTGACAGAATGCAAATTCATCAAATGGATAATGACCTTATGGATCAGCTCAGATATTGCCTGTACATCAGCTCCTAGTGCTAAGTAAGAGATAATTTAAGGAAAAAAAATTAACTGAACAACTTTTTCCCTTTACTGAATGAGGATATAATGGACTAGAAAGGAAGGATTCACAGTAATGGTGGAGTCATGATTCTGAGTCGTTTATTGATTGCCCTCTCCTGCTTTCTCTGTGACTCAGTACATAATTCCCATAGGTTATTTGTCAGGAACTCCCTTTTGCAGAGGAGATATGTAATCCTTGAATAATGTGCCAAGTTCTCTTGATTTTGTGTAGCAAGAAGCAGCTTGGATTCATGAGAGCTGATCTCAGAACAACTTACATTTTAATCTTTGTGTCACGCCAGTGAGATCTCTCAATAGAGGTAAAAACGGCAGAAATGAGGAGTCATCCATGGTCTCGGAGTCACCTTTCAGGAGTTTGACCGATTGACTTGACATCTTTTTGCAGTGCAGCTTTCTGTGCCTGTTGGTTTCAGCCCTAGTTATGTCAAGCTAATGCACAAAAGTAAACCCAGAGATGTTAAGCTATGCTTGACTGCATGTCATCTCAGCTAGTTTGTGAAGGGCTGTTGGGACTGAGGTGAATTGTACAGTAGCCTTAACATAAATAATCTTTAATTGTGAACTCCCGCCTTAACATAAATAGTCTTTAATTGTGAACTCCCAAATTAATTCTTTTGGAAGAGAAGCCTTCACAGGTATAATATGTCAAAGCAGAGACTGATGTAGTTTGTTATATTCTGCCTATGGCAGGGGCCAGTAATAGTGAGCTAGGGAAGGTGGATACTCCTTGATATATCTTCCCAGCTCTTAAGTAAGTGTTTTTAGGATGTTCCTGAGCTACATCAGGATCGTTGTTTTATAGCCCATTAACTTTATGCTTTAATGTTGTCATTCCTTAAGTGATACTGTTCCTTTGTAGGTTATGTTTATTAAAGATCTATTGTAAGATCTGGTAAATTAGATGAAGAACTATGATGTGTTGAACTTAGATAAACTTTTGTTGAACATTAGAAGTTTCTGGCTGGCCACAGAATTTGGCCTTCAAAGGAAGTAAAGGAACCATGGGAAAAATATTGTTGATTTTCTTAAAGGTTATTTTCAAAAGTAATACTATGACATGGTTCTTACTGAAACTACATTTGGGTAAATACTTTATCCATTTTGAGGGGTTTTTTTCGTAGCTTTGTTTGTAGAGAATGGCTTTACTGAGTGTAGTTTTTTGTTTATTGAGAGAATATTCTCTAAAGAAAACTGCACCTTAGAGGATTGCACCTGGAGCAATCACAGGACCATTCCTACATTTTCTTTGTTCTCAGCTTCTCTTCAAAACAAAACACCCCAAAAGCGCACATGCATTTCCCTTCCTATCTTGTGCTAGTACTTAGGATTCTCATCCTCCTTTCTTACATGACTAATTAATGTTTTAGATAATCTGTTTTTCCTCTGTCCATTGCACCAGCTTTCTGGTTAGAACTAAATGCTGACGTTGTGGTGCTGGTGGGGTTTCCTGTCCTTTGCCTGTGTGGTTTCTGATATTCATATAGCCATCTTTAGTTATTGGAACATGTTAACTCTAGACCATATTGTACTCTGTGAAATGAAGTCAGAGATTAAACTGCAGTGTACTTTCTGCCTCTCCTTTTGCCACTTCTTCACTCTCAAAATTAACCCTTAGATGTATATCAGAAGTCTGATGCAAAGAGAAAACCTCTGGAAAGGATTAGGAATAATATATACCAAGGAATAGAAATAGTTACAAAGGAGACTCTTTTGCTTTGCATTTTTGCTTCCAAGGCTGGGTAGAATGGCATGTACATAATTGCAGTGTTTTTTGTCATGTAACAAATATTTTGGGTTTTGTGATGATGCGGTAAAGGCATCTGAGCCAACAGGGGATTGACTGTAATGCCAGGTTATGAGGAAATTATTTGAGCTTCAACCTGGCCAGAAGTGGGCATATCATCTGACAACTTTTCTTGAAGCTCGAAGTACGTTCTTTTTTGTGCGCAGTGTGTTAGAGATAGTAGTTACTTCTTGTGGTGAAACTTGTGATTATTATTTTTTAAAAAATAGATTTACCAAGGAATCGGTGACACATTTACATGCTTGTCTGTATACCATATTGCAATATAGCAGTAAGATTCATGGGGAAGTGAATGGGTGGGGTAACTCTAAACAGTACACCAGGGAAAAAGGCTGAGTCATAAGGTTTCCTTGAATATGGAGAAAGAGCTGGGATCTCAGATACTAAGCATTAGTGTTAACAATCTTCTGTGCTTATGCTGGATCTCTGAAGCCCCTTAAAAGCAGCAGCCTTATTTAAAACCAGTTTCTACTTAAGTTTTTGCAATGGCTCTGTAGCTGTGTGTTAAACTGCAATGAGTATAATAATGTACAAGTCACAAAGTATAACATAGTTTTAGGAGGCTGCAGTGAGCTAATAGAGCCTAATGGCAGTAGCTGCCCTTCTCTTCCCCCAGCATGATGCAGGTGTCTGCTGGAGAAGTAGGCTCTTGAGGCAGGAGGATCGGTAGAGTAATTGAATGGCAAGAAAGAGAGAAGCCTGCTTAATGAAAGGAGTCATCTGACATTTGGTGCTAAAGAAACAAGCAGGCCTGTGAACTGCTGGGGACTTAATTGCTTTTAAATTTTCAGAAAGCGAGAAGCTATCTCACATTATGTATTTCATTTTTACGTAGAAATTTATTTTCCAATTTTCCTTTTTTCTGAATCTGTTAATTGATCTTTTTTGTTCACTTAATTGTTCATCCGTGTTACAGCAGAGAATTTTTTCTTCATTATTTTCATTTTTCTCTGAATTAAGTTACCATTCTTAGGGGATTTTTTTCTTCCATTTTAATCTTTAAGTGGGTCACACCACAAATAATTCTGTGATGCAGAGTTGTGAAACTGCTTTTGAATCAGATTAAAGCTTTTGTGTGCTGCAGACTTGATAGAACAAGTTAATAGTGAATTTTAAGGAAGGTGCTAGTGTTCAGTGGTGGGTGGGACATGCCAGGTATGAGATGAACATGCCTGTCTTGCAATAAAATGTATAAATTACATTTCTCACAACAGATCCAAACAGAACATTGATTGCTTTAGCTGTTTAGTATGTCAGAAGTTTTACTTCTTATATGTGACACAGTTGATGCAGTCCTTCTATCCACATTTTAAAGTTAATGTTGAAAGAAATACTGAAAAGATGTGCAGAAGTATTTAGAAGATAGCAAAAATGTATACTCTTAAAGAGCTGGAGTATACTCTTAAATTTTGCCAGCTGGTAGTGCCAGTAATTACCATTTACAACCATAGCCATTCTGTTAATGGCATGCTTATGTGGGTAAAGCCATGGTTATACTAAATAGTTCATGCTGGAGCCCTGAAGTAGATTGAGGTGTGGCTTCTGCTCTTTATCAGTCTTATTTCCTCCATGACAGGAAGGTTTTGCATGTGAGGTTGTATTAATAAACAACACTACTTAGACATATATTTTGGATGAGAGCTGTCATGTTTCAATTTGTTTAGCATATCAAAAAGAAAATTGAAAAATGATTGTGGTACAATGCTGAGGCTCTAGAAAATTGTTTCATCTAATGGGAAACCACATATCCAGAACCAGGATACTGAAAGATGTAGTAGAAAAGAGCGTGTGAAAAATGTGGAAGAATGCTTTAATGATGAATGTGAGTACTCAATTTCAATGACATATTGAAGGAAATGATGGATGCTGTCTTCGGTCAACTACTCTTCTGCAGTTAGAAGTGGTAAGGCCTTTCAGGAAGATGTGCTGTAGCCAGGAATTTGCAGTGATGAGCTGGCAGTGGCATTTTGGATGCTTCAGAGTGTCATCTGGGTGCTGTCCTGCCATGCCAGCTGCTGCATGTGCCCTGGTGCAGCGCAGGGCAGCTGCTGCTCTTCTTGCTGATGGTTCTTACAGAAGGTACAGTCAGTGCCTTAAGTCTGGCTAAATACTTTGATAACCAGTAAAATTTTATAATCTTGTACAAGAGGGCTGAATAGCTAATATGGTGTCTGCTTCTGGCTTTGAAGTACTTGAATATTCTTTTCCCAAGGACTGTGGTAGCTTGCATAAAAAATGGTTCTTGGATCAAAGGAATGGCTGTCAGTCTTCCTTCTGGATGCTGGGCATGTCTGAGAGTGAGGCAGTGCTTTTAAAAATGTATAATTTCTTGATCTATTTCTGTTTTTATCATTCTAACCAGACTTCACAGGGGTGAATTCTAGCTGAACTAACAGCTGCTTTTAACAATAAGACCTGATGAAAACTGATTTCCATTATTGTTTTCAATAGTGACTTAATGATCCTTGTTAATCCAAGAGGATTTTTTGTTAATACAACAAAAGAACAGGTTCTGACGGGAAATTATTTCTATCAGGACAAACACGAGCTCACTGCATTATATTTTTGATACAAACATGCCTCTCTCCAGCAAGGTGCAGCATGTTTTGTCAGTAATAGACTGATAAATTGTCTATTAAAAATCCGTATACAGAGTAGACCCAACTGTTTATTGTGAATATAGGTGTTTTGCCTTTCTAGACTGATTAACTTATTTAACTGTATTGCTTAAGTCAATCTCCTGTGTCTTTATTAACACTGTTGAATGTAATTGACACAATATGATTTCAGGATAGAGGTTGGCAGCCTCCCTCTACCTGGAGGAGGAGGAGGTGGTGTGCCCTTCCCTCCTGCCTCCCCCAGCCCTCTCCTCTCCTCCTCCCTTTCTTGGGCTGGCTCTGGCTCACAGCTGAGAGTGCCTTGTACTCTTAAGAACTTTTCAGAATCCCCCCCCCCGTTTTTGTTGGGTTTGTCTTCTGCCATTTTGGTGAGTTCAGTTGGCATACTGGGCATTCAGACAAATATCAGACCACCCAAAATAACTGATGGAGAGTGACCTTCCCCCTTCAGTCCTGCTGTTGATGCAGCTCAAGCCTTGCCATAAAGTGCCCCTATGGTGAGATCACAAGATGAGGGTGCTGGTTCACAACTGCTTGCTGGTCAAAGGGATGTTTTTTCTACATTCCCTACACTACCCATTGCTTACCTTCCTTTTACGCGTTAGTTTTCTGATAGCTTAGTGAGTTGAATCAGCTCACGGATGGGTCAGCTGGCCCTGGCGTAAAAGTGGGGAAGGAGTGCAGTGCTGGGAGCAGAGGGGGAATGGGATCTCCCTGCCAATGGTGGCCAGCTGTTGGATTGGCTCATTCATCTTGGGGAACCTTACCGTTAATTATTTGGCTTTACTAAAATTATGTTGATTTTGTTTGATCTTCAGCAGTTTTCTTCTTATGTGCACATTAACTGGATATTAGATGTGCTTTTTCACTAGGCTTGGATTTTTGTAATGTGCAGTTGTAGCCAGGAAGTGGCTGAAGGGTTTTTTCCTTTTACTCGTTAAGAGCTTACTAAAAGCAGTCACCTTAAACTCTTGGTGTGTAAACAAGGCAACAAGATCTAGCTGAAGACTTAATATAGTGCAATTAAACTGTGAGGCCTACAGTAGAATAAGAAATTGTGTTTATTGTACCTGGTTGTTTCACAAAATTGGGAACGTAGGGGTTTTTGTATGTTATTTAAGTAGCATTTTGCATGGGGGAAAGGTGGACATTTGCTCTCCTGAGCTGAAATATGTGAATACTTGAATTCATTTGATGGTTTATTTATGCATTATAGTTCTATGCAGAGAAAAAAAGTTAGAACTTTTTTATGTTGTGGTAATTCATGGTACGTCATAAGCAGAAAGACTGAATTTACTTTTGTGTCTTTGCTTATACAGCTAGTGTTCTTTTACCTTTGTTATAGCTTTAAAAGCCTGCGTTGGTGAGACTTCTGTGCTGGTAATTCATTTGTCTGTGGAGTAACTCTTTGCACATGTCACTGCAGTCATGCACATTATCGTACTATTTCATGTACCAATATTTTTCTTGAAAATAGTCTTACAATATGCTTTATTGAAAAAAACCACACTCCACCTACAACAAAAACACTGTTAAGTAATCAGGTTTTAAACTGTAGCACACATTTCTGTTACATAGGTAGTGCATTTTCTGACCCTTCAAATAAGAAAAAGTTAACAATTACAAGACAGAGCATACTCCAGGCTAGTGAATCTATTCTTTAGAGAATTAAAATTTGTTAAAAGAGAGGGATTTGTTTATCATGCTTCTGTATCTGTTCTTGCAGAGTTTTTTTTTTTTTCTGCAAGAGGGCTGTCCTCATAGAGAAATGCTTTTAAGTGTTGTCTGCTTAATTAAAAATACAATCTTACATATGGAATGCATTAGTTTTAAATTGGACATTAATTGATTATGTGGTCAATGCAGTAAATAAAAAAATATAAAGCCTTATATATAAAGCAAACTGCATGAATGCATGCTGCATTGATGGAGCTGGAAATTACATACTATCTGAAACAGTGGGACTACTATCTCTTGTTATCACAAAAGTCCAAATGTCCCAGTGTGCCTGAGTGTGTATCAGTCGTTCTGTGTCAGTCGAGCTTAAATCTCTGGGTATTTGGCTGCATGCCATATTGTTGTTTGATGGTCCGTTTGGATTTATAACGTCATTTAAGATTTCTAAATGCAGCTGTGACACCAATGCTTTGAGGACCTTAAATTTTGTTACATTTGACATGCCTGAGTATTGGTGAAATAAAATGCTTGCCTAGGAAAGCCTGAGTTTTGTACAATATCATTCATGGTCTCTTTTAACAAATGGATAAAAGCAGTGAGTTTTCTGGGAAGGTAAGATAAAGCAAAGCAGCCCAGCAGAGCACAGAGCTGTCCATGTACTTGTTGAAATTTAACTCTTCAAGAGTCCTCTGATCCCTTTCTTAAGCCACAATCAAAATTTTGTCATGAATTTGCAAGGCAACCAGGTGCTAGTAATGTGAAACAGTTATCATTTGACATGATGTTAGGTCTCTTCTTACAGAAAATGTCATTTGATGTTTCCTTTTTTTCTCGTTTTGCAGATGTGGGTTGTTGTAGTTCTTTCCGATCTCACGCAGATGTTGTCATTGTCTATTGTGCACAGAGTGCTGCTTGGGGTAGTTTTGCTGGTCTGAAAAGGGAACAAGCTGTCTGTGTTCTCCTCGCTGCATGAAGTACAGCTCTGAGAGACAAAGGACTGCTCCTGCTTTTTTTTTTTGGCAGGATGTGACACAGGTTCTTCAGTAATAGCATTTTGCTTCGGGGCTGGTGGGGTCTTCAGTCCTGAGGCCCCAGATCATGTTCCTGGCAGTGCCACTGCATTCCTTCCAGTAATAAAATTGATACAGCAGAAACAATGCATTTATTCCATTTTATGTAATAAATGAAACACCTTGAAAGCAAAATGTCACTCTCAGTAACCAAGGATGTAGATTTCCTTCTTACGGGTTGCCAGCAGTCTTCCCTGATTTTTTTCTAAACTGCTTATGAGAGTTTCATACAGGAACTTACCTGAATTGTGAAGAAATGTTTGGTGTAAATATATGCTAGTGAACTGCTACTAATTGATTATTTTCTATTAGATATGCTAGTACATACAATAAAACTTGTGTATGCATGTAGGTATATGTGATTTATGCAGAACCTGGAGGGTTTCATGAATAAGTCAAAGTGATAGACTATTTTTAATTTAAAGAAGAAATTGAGCACTATCTGGAGGGAAATCAAGTTCTGTAAACCTAGACATTGGGCACACCATGAGGACAATTGTTTGTCATTCTGTATTTCTGTATGTTATCCATGTAGTCTTTTAGTTTAGGACTAACAATTGGGATCCAGAAAATGAGTGTGCAGAATAATTTTCTTGGTTTTGATTTCTTTTCTTTGTATATTGTTGTAATACCACATTTTGTGATTCCATATAGTATTTTTATTCTCTCAAAGCACTGTTTTGATTCCTACTGGATTTTATTCTGTTCTATCACATAATCCAAGGAATTAAGACTAGCAACTTCTTGAGCCAATCCTGCTCTGTTACATGGACATGGACATAGCCATCTTCCAGAATGAATATGCTGAGTAGTTGTTAGATACTATTATTATCAGTGATGATATGCAAGCATGAAAGAATCCAGCTTTGTTTTCAGGGCTCATCTTAATTTGGCAGGAGTAGTAATCAAAGGGAAAGAGAGAATAAAGGGAACATTTCAAATGGTGCTGTGATGCTTGAGGTATGTCATCTGTGTTGTGGGGAAATTGTACTTATTTTCACACCTATCTCTTTCTAGAAAAAAAAATCCTGTGTGAAAATACATAATCTTCATTACACATTGTTTTAAATGCCATTATGTTTTTGTTAAATAACAATGAGTAGTCATGCTTTTCTTAAGGGTAGGTTTCTGTTCCACTACATGTGTCAAAGTTGAGGCATAAAATTCTCTTGTCTAAGGAATAACCTGGACACTTTTTTATCTCTTAGGGTACTAGCCCTGCACTTGTAATTTCAGTGTTACAACCCCTTCTTTGTGCAGATTATGAACAAGAGATTACTATGAGACAACTATTATACTACAAAATAAAAGCAACAGAAAGTCCTTGTGATCTGTTAAAGAATGGAAATGGCTGGTGGAAGGTCTTGTTTCAACCTTCATTCTGATACTGTTATCTGAAAGGAATCTAATTAAAAACTACATGCCTTATGCTTTCTATCAGCTGTGTTAGGTCAGTTGCAGGCATGGAACAGTGAAAGTATGATCTCTGTAGCTGGTTACCCGAAATACCTATTTATGGAAATTTTCTTGGCTAAAGATCCGAGTACTTCTGTTCTTCACCTTTAAATTGTTGCCCTTAGGCCAGCCCAACTTGTTTGTGTTAAAAATCAAAGTAACTCAAAACCAGCATCAAATTTTTAATCCTTGATCAAAACATGATTGAATTAAGATCAGGATTAACATTTTGGAGTACATGGTGAATGAACTGGTATTTTAATCAAGGATCAAAGTGCATAATAAACTTTAACATGTACTGGTTATAGCTAACTTGTTAATAACTTCACGGACGTTGTGTGGAGATGGAAATTACTAACTTTCAGGGTAATATCCCTTCTTTGTAATGACAGTGTAATCTCTGCTCTGTCAGCTTCAGCTGTCTTTTGTGTCTAGCAGAAGTAGCACTGCCAGCATTTTTAATGCAGGATTTCCTTTTCTGTCTAGATTAGAGTTGTAGAAGTATGAGTATGTAGAAGTATGCTTTATGGAATTCACTTGTAAGACATTTTTATTATTGTTTAATTGGGAGTGTATGTGTTTAGTAACAAAAGCTTTTGTATGTCCATTTATGCTAGTAATACTTTTCTATTTTGTATACAGAAGTGAGAGTGTGTGTGTGTGTAAAAGCAAATGTGTGTAAATACACAGAAGAATGAATGTATTTGGATTCAAGAGCCAAATATTTTTAGGGAAGGAAAATTGCTCCCATAAGACAAATTTTATCTTTTTGAAAAAGATACATATCGAGTGTTTGGGGTTTAATGTTTTCAAGTTCCTTATTTATGTCCTTGTTATTGGTGACAAATTTTGTTTCCCGTAAAATGAGTGGGGGTGAGACTGTAGTTCAGTGTGAAGTTACAGTAATACTGATACGAAAAAGCCAGGACATACCAAGTGGTTTGACATAGGAATAAACTGCCATCTGTAGCTTCATCAGCATCGTGCTTATTGCTGCTGCACTAAGGCGCAGGCTTTGCGGTCTACTTTGCATTTGTAATGGAATGAATATGGGTAAAAGCATGTACCTGCACAGTCGTTGCAGAGCCACTGAGACATGATGACTTGTGTGTCAAACACCTAATCTAAGAAGGCATTTTGCTTGACAGCATTAATTGGAATAATTTATCCTTATTAGTCTTGCCCATATGTGGCATTTGTACAGTATGTGGCTTTGGATATAATTAATGTACTCTTTAATATTGTTCCCATAGCATAAGATGATGATATTAATGTGAATTCTTAGATTCTGTATCTTGTGTTTTAAAAGAATTAGAAATGCAAGCATTTAAGTTTGTCATGGCACACTTTAGTTCAACTGTCAAGGATGGTTATTCCACATATGAATACCTTTGCTACTCTCTCTTGATCTTCATGTGTGTTGTTATACTGACGTCATGTTTCTATTTTTGACATGCTATTTTTTCTCCTCTTTTTCCAGGTGAAGCAGGAGCTGTAGAAGGAAGACCCTGTGGCTCGCAATCATGCCATTCCCCTTTGGCAAGTCCCACAAGTCTCCTGCAGACATAGTGAAGAACCTGAAGGAAAGTATGGCAGTTCTAGAAAAGCAAGATATCTCTGACAAAAAGGCAGAAAAGGTACAGTTGGGACTTTCTAATTGCTAAAGAGTAATTGAAAGGGGGAAAAAAGAAATTTACAGCTGTTGAAACTGAATCAATTAGGAATTATTTTGGGGTTTTATACTCTGATAAAGGGTAAGTTACTATGTACCTTTGAACAGGTGTGTTTCATGTTGGTTGGCTTGGCATTTTTATGCCACTGGCAGCTGATACGGTACTTAAAATAATTTGATTTGGAACTGTAGGTCATTGCATTCTTTTAATAAGCAGCTCACAGCCATACAGTGTTCTGGTGCTTGTGTCCACCATAGTGGCTTTACTACTGTACAATAGTTCTGTCTGTGCTTGTCCATGCAAATGTTCACAGAGCAGACTGTCTCTGTTACTGAAACCAAGAAACTTGTGTCTCTGTGGATGTCAGTCAGAGGATATACTTTTACCTTTCCTTGCCTTTTCTTCAGCCCACAGGAAGATGTGGTGAAAAGTTACTGTGCTGGTGCAGTTTCCTTTAGATGGGATGGTTTGCTACTTCAGGATCTGTACCTGTCAACAGTCATTTACTTATTGACTGGTAGTCTTGATAGCTCTACTAAAAGTTCAGTCTGTGTTCAGCTGCATCCCATCTAGTAACTCATGTGGCAGGGGTATTTACTGTTTAGATGAAGTTTTTCCTGATAAACTCAGCACAAGGGCATAGATTTCAGTACTTCAGAAAACCGCCCCCAAAACCAAACCAAAAAAACCAAGCAAGCAAAACATGTCCCTCTCGAATCTACCAGCTTTTGAAGCAGGCTATGATATCCTCCTTGGATCCATTCCCAGCATCATTTAACTGTTCTGTGCCATTTTTGGCATCCTTACAGAGTCGCATGTAGGAGTTAGTCACAATCTTTTTCATGTTCACCAGTATTTTTAAGTAGAGTGTGGCCAGCCTCTCTACATCCAGTTTCACCTAGATTTGGCACTACTCCTTTAAGTGCAGGAGAATCTGGATCTTAACTGAATTGCCATCTTTATCCTGATATTCTTTAAAATGAGCGTTTTCTAACCCAGTGCCAGCATGCAGTATGTTCCAGGTCTCTTGCAGTGTACCATAGTATTTTTCCCTGATGCTTTTGCTCTCTTGCTGGAGAGAAAAATGTTATGGCCTGTTATGCAGGCCTGTATGGAGGCTGGAGGATTTTCATTTGCTGCTGCTTTTCTTCTCTCTCTAATAAAAACATCTGTCAGGAGAGGAGTAGTAGGTGCATTCTGAAGAGTCTGTGATGAGACATGGCACTGCCTCCTTCATGTCAGCCTCATTATTAATTCTGGAGGTGTGGCTTGATCTTAAAATCTGTGCTCTTTTGTGTCATCTTCTTTTTGCTTAGACCTCTAATGGGAAACAGACCAGCTTCATTCCACTGTGTGTAGCTGTATGCTGTATCACATGCCTGTGTTCTAGATGCTGTAGCTGAAGATTGTTATGTACCATTTGCTTCTTACTGGCCTTTAATCCCATACCTCCACCTTCTTTAAAGACCTCGTTTATGTGAGGCTGCTGCTTTGACAAGAAATAATATGCTAAGCCTGTAGAATTGTTTCTCGTGTGTCATATAGAAAGCAACACATTCTGATTGAAGGAGAAAAGAAGCCAACCCGTGTTCATTAGGTTAAAAATGAAGAGGGTTAAATACTGACATTCACAAGCCTGAGCTGGCTATGGTAGTACTGGCCTTTGTCATCCTGGTTGTTCAGAAAGGATACCAGTTGATGAATCCGAACATTCACAACACCAGTGTCCACATCTGCATACAGAGATTCTTCAGGAAATAGTTGTTTCATTGGCAAACCAAGACTTCCATGAAGGTGACTGTGGTTGTGGCAGTTTATCTCAGATTCTCAAATTATTTGCTGGTTTGATAAAGTTCTTCAATATCTTACAGACCTGTCATCGCATCTTTGAGGGTACAGCTCTGATTAAACACCCCGAATCTGTGCCCTTTTCCTATCCAGTCTATAGAAATGACTGGAGTAACTTTGCAGTTAAAAGACAGCAAGAGTCTGAGCAGTAGCCATTATTAAAAAAGAAGAAAAATTTCTACATGCCCATATCTCAACATTCAGGCATCTTTTTGTCTTTCACTACGCCTTTCATTATTATGATCCTTTCTGCAGTGTAACTTTCTAGCCTCCTTTAGAGAAGAATTCTGTGCTGATGAAAGGGTGAGTTCTGTGGCTAGTAGTGGAACAGAAAAAGAAAAACTCAATGCATGTAAAAGACAAAAATTATTACCCTTTAGAAAAAGGGGAGAAGAATGCTAGGGTTTTTCTTTTTTTTTAGAACTTCATTTTATTAATGATTAGACTTGTTTAAAATACAGTCCCGTCCGTCGTCCCCCCCCAATCCCCCCCCCAGTTTCTGCTTCATTTATGCATGCATTTATTCATGCACAGGAGTGGTCGTGATACATCTTGTTCAATTACAAAATATTCTGCCCTGTAATACTGGAAAATTTGTTTTATAAATAAAACCCTGAAATTAAAAAAGTGAATTCTATTTAATCTACCTTTTTTTGAGCTCTGTGAATACTGGAGAAAAATTAACCAGGGAATTCTCCAGGTCATTTTGAAATGTTCTTTAAGTTTGTGGTACCTGCTTAGGAACTGAGATCTGAAGTGGCTGTAAAAGCTGGACTGTGTCTTGCTGCTGACAATCTGCCTTGTGTACTGTGGCTCTGGGTGCTTGTTGGCTGCAGTCTTGTACTTAGGATAGAGGCAATAGCTTGCTGTCTGTTAGTATTTTGGAAGGGAAACTTGAAATGTCAACTGCTTAATAACTGAAAACCTGTTCCTCGCATATGCTGTTAGCTTTCCATTACTTGTGTTTTTTGAGAAAGAGGGGGCTAAAGGGAAGGAAAATTCTTTTCATATAAATGGGACCTACCCTTGATCTAGCCCATTAGTTAGGCTTTTATTCACATCTCTTCCTCCTCTTTGGCTGACATCAGCATTTATTTTTATACTACCAGTTCACTTGGTTTGTGGCACACTTTTACTGTCGTGAAGGTAAATATTTACTCATGTAATAAACTTGTTCTTCCCTACCCTCTGACCTTGGGTTAACCTGCTCATAACAGCTCCAGTTTTGGCTTTCTGATTATTGTTTCAGCCATGTTGTTAACCCTTATGGGTTGACTATTGCAGATGTGGCTGGTCTCTCTTCTTTAAGTTACCAGCTCTATGCAATGGACAGTATACTGTATGTATGGGACAATGCAATATGCTATTTCGATTCAAGTGTCCTAATGCAATATTGTGTCATGTTGCCATGGATCAGATTTCATTCAGTGAGTTAAGGCTGTCATTTACAAAGCAGTAAAATTTAAAATTTGTTATGCACGTGTGTACAGTTAATTCGTGGTTGAAAGAAGGCTTAAGGTTAAGTAATCTGCCTTGCCTACAGTATGGGGCTGTTATTCAAAGGGTAAAGATGGGGCTTTACCCATGTGAAAAGACATGCTTCTGTTCTAATTCAACTTAGCTCTTTAATGATATCTTCTTGCTAAATGTCTGCTGAAAAAGAATGTAATAATTTTTGGCCTTTAAAATTAACTGTTGGCACTGATGTAGATAATCATATATTTACAGAATTGTATGGTTTTGTGTTTTGAAATCCAATCAATTTAAATAGAATTATTAAAATGGTGTTTGTTACTTATGATAGATACTGCTCTAGACTAGTAAAAATATTCACCAAGTACAGTCTCAAAACAATAGCTAAGTTTACCTTTTTGATGGATGTTTTCATTAATAGTGCAATTTGTTTAACTGTGTTATTGATGTGGATAGAACCCCTAGCCATAGACCCGGAGCCTGCTGAGCTTATCTTAAATACTTCAGGACTGACAATGTGTTTTTTATCTTTTTCTACTGTTCCTCTAAGTAAAGGCAAGTGTTGCTTCATAAAACTGAAATACTCCAGCTGTGCAAGTCTAAATTAAGTATTTGGTATTTGCACTGCTTAGCATTTAAGGAAATACTAAATTTTGGAAATATCAGTGAAATACCCTAGAGACTGGAATAAACCATAATGGTTCATAGCTATAAAGACATGCAGCTATTCTGGTGTGACAGTCATACATGTGACTTCATGGTATCTTTATTTTTAAATAATATCTTCCTGTCTTTGATAAAAATAGAGAAATAAGTACTTTCTTTGTTTTCCTTACTTTACATTTTACTTTTATAGTTTGACTTGTCCTCAAATGGTATTGATTGTCTGGCACCATTGAATTTCAAATGTGACTTGTCTCAGAATTTTTCTCTAGAACTCTGGTTTCTCCATGGTTGCTCCTTCTCAGTGTTGAGAATATATATATAAAAATTTTAGTATATATAAATATATAACATATAATCTTAATATATAAAATATATATTTATAGACTGTAATATGTAGGATGTATAATATATATTCTGTGTATATTTTATATATACAGTATATATATACCCTGCTTATATATTGTATTAGAATATATATGTATATGGTGTCTGTCTGATTGTTTTAATTGACTTCTGATCGTGGGTTTTTGGATGAACTTCATTGTGCATTTTGATTTTTCTCTAGAGATATTTTTTTTCCTGTTAAAAGATAGTGGCTTATTAGGTACTTATTTAGATCTCAGTATCTTGGGAAATCTTGCAAGGAATGCTAGCCAGCCTTCTCTTGCCTTGAATTTTTTTGCTAGTTTTCCATTTAGCTTTTAACGTTGATATTTAATGTAGCATTATGTTTTTCAGTGTAGCTATCTAAATTCCGTTCTGCATCTGAAATGGCAAAAATAGCTCTGCACACCACGTATTTGGAATATGTTCGGGAGTTCATGGAACATAGAAGAGTAGAGAGATTCTAGAACAAGATTGTAAGAGTTTTCTTCTAGTCCTTTTGATATTTAGAGTAGAAGAGGAGGGAATACAGAAATGTCATGTTTTATGGAATTGTAGTGCATCAAAAGACCTTAGTTATTGATATAATACTTTCAGAGGACATCATATTTCTGTAGTCTGTATCCAGAGGTAGTTTGGCCTAAGTTGAAGTGATACAAGGAAGTCTCGTTTCATGGTGGAGGTGGTCAGACATTGGTACAGGTTGCCTAGAGAGGTTGTGGAGTGTCCATCCGTGGAGCTGTTCAGAGCATGGCTGGCTGTGAGCATGATCAACCTGATACAACTTTGAGGTTGGCCCTGCCTTCAGCAGGTGCTTGCATCCGGATGACCTCCTGAGGTACCTTCCAACCTAAGCTGTTCTCTGCTTCTGTGTCTCTAACCATTATTTCCCACTAAAGCTGTATGTCATCCCAAGTTCAAGTGAAGCACATTTAGATGGTCTTGACAGTTGTCAAGAGCATGAGAAATAAATTTAAGTCCTAGTGGTGTCTCTTCTTGAAGTTACTGAGTTGTATGTTCATGTTAGGCCAAAAGGCTTTTTTTTTTTTTTTTTTTTTTTTTTTTTAAAAGGCACTTGATGCTTGGAAAGACTATTTTTTTCTGCCTGGTTTGCAAGCATTTCCATTACTAGCATCTTTCTTGGGATGGTGGTGATGGAGAGCCTTCAAGTGTGATTATTAAAGTTTTGAGAGGGTTGTTCTATTTTCTGGGGTTTTGAAATGAAATGAAAAATCCTCCACTGGCATTCTTTTTAATTGCAGGCATGCCCTCAGTATTGCCACTGTCTTACTTGAAATAGGTAGCTATTTGAACCTCTGCCTTTCTTCCTCTTTCATCTTGCTTTCTAAATTAGTGTGCAGGGACAAACTGCAATAGAATTTTTATTGCTGCTTCCTCTTTTCTTGGTAGCCATGCATCAAAGGCATCTCTTCATATCTCCATGTTTGACAGATGTTCCTATTCTTTTCCTAGTAAAGATATTCTTCTTCTGAATTTTAAAGAAATAGAACAGTTGTGTAGCATATTACTAATACAATATGGTGAGCTGGCTTTCTCATATTACGTCTTCAGGACCTGTCATGAATCTAAGGAGTCTTACCAAGCACCTGCTTCTTGGTGTCTTACTAACAGTGCACAGAAAATCCTTTGGAATTTCAGTTGAGGAGGAGACAACTGGGACTAGGAACTGCAGTTAGCAAGAAGAGGGAGGCAGCAGGGAGTGGAAAGTTGTGGAGGAGCTAAAAATGATATGGAGCCTCCTTAAAGGTCATGGAATCCTTAACTTGCATACCTAGCAAAGCTGGAATGGCTTTGGCTTGAATAGTGCATGGGTCATGCTGATCTTAAGCCTCTCTAGATATAATGCACAAACGAGAAATCTTTTTACATACACCTTTATAAGACAGGCAATATCCAGAAAGGGATCATTTTTCCACTTCATTAATTTTCCATGTGCTACCAATCATAAGTACTTTACATTAAAGTGTATGCGTACCTTGTTGGCAGGTTCATCTAATTACTAAAAATTAGTGCACTTACAAACTATTCATACTTTTTAGACACTTGAAGAACTAATACAGTATAATTAAACCAGCTATTTATGATGATCATTTTCAGCATTTTGCCCCCAAGCTATGTAAACATATATATTGAAAGGAGTAGTTCTTTTTTCTCCAAGATAACTGTGTTTTAAGATTCAGAGGTGGGTGTTTAAAAGTGTTCTTGTTGATTTTTGTTTGTTTGTTTTATTTGGGGTGTTTTTATGTTGTTTTTTTTGTGTTTAGTTTTACTCTGCTTCCACTGCTAAATGCTGCTCCAGCCCATCACGGCAACTTAGGAATTCCTTATGTTGGCTTTCCTAAGTGAGAGGTCAGACCTGTCTGTCTTCTGTAAGATGGACTTCAAATAGGAAGCATCTTAGACTTTTAATTGTCTCCTGTATTGCCATGTTCTTTTGAGTGCCCCTCTTTCTGGGTCTGTTTGCCAGTTTGGTCTTGTATACTGAGATAACCTGAAAATTAAAGGAGGTTCTCTTTGAGGTTTTGTTAGTTGGAGAGGAAAAAATTTCGTCCCCACTGATGGGAATGGGAGCCTAGTATTTGACAAAACCTGATGAGTGCAGAATCTGTAGAAGGGATACATCTGGTCTCTGAGCAGTTCACTAGAGACAGGCTTGTGTCTCCATGTTATGTTTTCCAATCTGATCCTGTGTACCTCTTTTACAGAACGAAAATTTAATGGGTTCTTTTCATCCCATTCCTATTCTTTAGGGGATTTCTTAATGGGATGTTTAAAGGCAGTAAAAGGAAGTGATTTTTACTTTTGGTAAATTGTCAAATAAATTGTGTGTGTCTTACCTCTGCCTTTTTTTTTTTTTTTAATAATGTCTAACAGTCTTATTTGCAGAAAGATTATCTGTTGTGTTTTTAACAGGTTGTCATTTCCGGATTAATTTTTTTCCCCCATAATGGAAGTTTGCAGATGTTAGGAATAATAGAGTGTGCAGTTACAAAGACAAATGACATTGTGCTCTAATTGTATTCTTTTCCCATTTTCTTTAGGCCACTGAGGAGGTCTCAAAAAACCTTGTTGCCATGAAAGAAATCTTGTATGGCACAAATGAAAAAGAACCACAGACAGAAGCTGTAGCACAGCTTGCTCAAGAGCTGTACAACAGTGGTCTTCTTAGTACCCTAGTAGCTGACTTGCAGCTAATTGATTTTGAGGTAAGAAAAGAAGTTTGACATTTCTTATATTGTATATGTTAAAATAAACACATCTGAATTCCTGGCGCTTTAATTGGTTAAGACATTTTTCGATCTTCAGCTTTCTTTTCTGGCTGGGACAAAACCATTAGAAAGAGAACTCATTGTTCCAAACTACCTAGAAAATTAAGCAAATATAGAATATGAAATCTGTGAATTTAGGCGCATAAACCACACAAAATTGAAGTAGATAAACCTCTAGTCCTGATGATACAGTTCTGTTAAAATTATAGAATAATTCATAATTGTTGTATACATGGAAGGGTTAATCTCTTAGTAGTAATACAGTAGTGAGCACAAGCTATAATACTACAAGGCATGTCTATATTTTCATCTTGTTAAATTACTTGGAAAAGAGAATTATTGTAACATTTATGAAGAATTTTAAATATTTAAGTTAAAGCTGTTAGTTTTATTAACGGTCCAGTATTTCTCTCTCCTTTTAGAAAGAAGTGATGCAACATTTTTTCTGTTTTCCTCATCTTTTTTCTGTTTATTAAAAAAAACCAAAAACCCCAAGTTTTTATTGATTGCTTCAAAATATCAATACTTATTTATATTCAAACGTGTCTCTATACAAACCTCTATCTGGGGTTTGTCACCACATCACATAGAATAATTTAGCTTCTCAGTGCCACAGTGAAAAATCACCCCATTTAGTGATAAGAAATTGCAGTAAATTGGATTTACCTGTTTTCCCTGAGGTCCCACAAGAAGCATGTGGTTATCTAGGAAAGGAGCCAAACCCCATAACTCCCTCTGATTTGTGTTTAATTGTAATACGGTGGTATTTTTTTCCCTACCCACACAAGTGTTTATACCAAGCATAAAACATTCAGGTTGTTAAATAAGCAAGGAGACCTGGGAAAGCTGAGAGGGAATGCTGAAATATGATGGCCTTTAATTGCTGAAGAAAGGAAATAATGAAATGTCATCTGGATTCTGCTGACCTCTAGATTCTTATCAGCTTGGTGTTTACTCAGCCCAGTTATTAGCGAAGGAAACCTTCATTATCTTCTGGTAATGAAGAATGATAACAATTTGTACAGGCTTGCTCTCATTAAGGAGAACTATTCATTTTATTCTAAGGGGACTTGAAAAGATTGTGAGTAGTTTCCTGCTTGTGGACTTTCTGCTGCTTTGTTACACGAGGATATGACAGTTTCCCCCTTGAGAGAGAACAAGCCATTCATGCCACTTTCTAGGCTGGACCACATCTGCTTTTTAAGGATGGGATCTGGCAGACTGTCCAGCTATTGTTGTTACCTGGAATTAATGTCAACACACCTGTGCTCCAACCTGCACTAGCTTCCCAGCTGTTACAAAGTCAATCAAATGTTGGCTTTGATACCCCAAATCTCAATGGTTGGGGGTTTACTGCATTGGAAACCATTTCTCCATTACTGATGGAGATATGAACTTGATTTCCTGTTGGTTCTTAAGCTTGAAGAGTCTAGCATTTGTTCCTTCTGGTGCGCACCACAGCTTGAGGTCATTCAACAATGAAGTAAACATCATCTCTTTTTGTCAAGAACTTCACTGTCATTCCTGAAGAAGCTTTCCTTGTAGAGCAGGAATAGGCAGCTAATTAATAGACAGGGACTGTTCACACTGACTCTTAAACTGTCTCAAATGTATTTGAATCTGAACAGTATGGTAAAAAAAACCAGAAAAGTAACAAAGTAAAACCCAGAAAAGTTACAAATTTAATGTTTTAATTAAGAAACAGTCTGACTGTCCAGACCTTGCTGGATGTAAAGGCCTGTTTAAAATGATATCCTTATCTGGAAGCTTTCTTTCCAAGTAAAGCAGTCAGGACAACCATCCACTTATTACTTAACCTGCCAGTTATGTCCCTGCTAATTTGTACTAGTGTGTCTGTAGGAGAGATGGTATCCCTTGTGGAACTGCGTTTTTTTGTTCTTATTTTTTGAAATGAAGAACCTCCCCCCCCAAAAATAATGCCTTTTGCATAAGGGAGCCTGAATCCTTCTGCTCAGAAGACAATACTAGCACAGTCTCCCTCTCACCTCTTGCAGTCGTGACTATTGGCACAGGGTTCAGTGTCTGTTTGCTCTTGTTAGGCCATGACATCACTTAGTAATACATCCTTCAAACAATAACTAGCCTTGGTATTACTGTGTACCACTATCAGTTCAATTATGTGCATAATAAGGAAACGCTGTTCTTGCTGGTGAATCCAAAGCAAATTGTGAGATCCAGTGCAAAATTGGCAATGTTAGTGAATGAGAGTTGATGACTATATTATGTGGAGTTTGAGTAAAGAATTTCTGGAAACACTGCTCTACTCACTTCAGAACAAAGAGTTCTGGTGTTGCTTTGGGCTGGCTTTCAATGGAATTGTAATTGAGAAAACAAGCATTTACAAACAAACTCTTATATCCTGAAAACAACACTCTAACAAAACTGTCCGTGGTAATTCACAAACATGCCATTTGTAAAACTACAGTCCTCCTACATTTTTATAAACGTTTGATTTTTTTTCTTATGCAGTCGTCTTGATGTTGATTAGAAAACTGAAATAATTTTGAGTAATTGCTGTTGTTTTTAAAATTCTTGCTAATTAAATATGCACTGCATTTTACTCAAAAGCTTGCTGATACTACTCAGGGCATTTATAGTACAGCTAGAGATTGTCAAGAAACATTATCTAGATAATGTTTTTTGTGTATAACATTCAGGGAACCTTCAGGTGGAGTTGCTTAACAGGCCTTTGTTTGCAAGTCCAGGCTTAGTGCAAGTTTGCCTAAGCTTTTTCTGGATTAGGTCTGATGACACATAGTCCTGAAATTGTCTTTATGGCATTTTTTTGTGTATAATCTGTGCTGAATTCCAGCATCCTGGTCTTTCTTATACTTTTGTCCATTGAAAAATGTGAAACTTGCATTTTATGTCAGTGGATGATTTCTCTCTGTAGTTTTTATTTATTTATTTAACTTTCATAAGTTACAGTTTTAAGTTGGATTTTAACACTGCAGTCAGAAATGCTCTGCACACTCTTGATGGTGGCATTACGTGTTCCTAGAGAAGGGGAGAGGATAATGGAATATTGAAGAAACACACTTTTCAGGCAAGAGCACAGTTAAAAACTGGTATGTTATTAGCAAAAACAAGTAGAAAACAAGCCCAGGAGACTGATGCTACATAGAAGTATCTGGTGAAACGTCAACTGGCTTTACTTCTTAATGTAAATTATCTGTGATCTGGCTGCAATATGATGTAATATTTTGAGTGCTTTGGTATATTTGAAATGGGTATAAAGAAGCAGAATATTTCATCTGTTTAAGGTCAGAGTACAGAGGATGACTGAACTGCAGAACTCGCATGGTATAAATGCATGAGATATGATGATGTTTAATTGTTAACTTGCCTAGTGGACTTGAATGTTATGTGTTTAACTGCTGATGTTTTTGACAGGGCAAAAAAGATGTTGCACAAATTTTCAACAACATTCTCAGAAGGCAAATTGGTACAAGAACCCCCACAGTTGAATACATCTGCACTCAACAGAATATATTGTTCATGCTATTAAAAGGGTATGTACGCTGTGAAGCATAAATACGCTTTTACATGAAGTAAGAAGTTTTTAAATTCATGGAGAAAGTAGTGAGTTCTGAAATGTTTTTTCTTCCTTTGCAGTATGCTTATTTTTTTGGGGGGGGGGGGAGGCGGGTGGCGGCAGCAGCGTGTTTTTGTTTTGTGGTTTGTTGGTTTGGTTTTTTTTTTTTTTTGGTCTTGGGGCCTGTAATTCCCCTAAGTAAAGGAAAATTTAAGTAATAAACCGCCAAAAATATATTTTTTGCATGATACATGACTGAAAATTGAGAACTGTTAGTAACCTAAAATGTTCTTACTGGGGTAGTGCAGACGTTTTCCTTTCAGTATACTATTTGATCCTATTTAAACTGTTTCCTTGTGAACTTACTCATTCACCAAGAGTTAAAGGCTGGGTTTTTTTTCCTTTAACCACTGTCATTTCCAGTTTGCTGTCCTATCCCCTCCCTGTTCTTGGTTTGGTCTTAGACTTTTTATTCATAGTGATTTATGTTCCTGTAGTGACACAAATGCACCAACTCAGACTTGAGCAGACAAAGAATGATTTGGGGCATATGGCTCGTGCCAGACAGCTGTTTCTTCCTCTATTCTTGTATTATCTGATGTGCTGGATATTGGCAAATCATGCTATAGTGAATATGTGGTTGCACATGTAGAGCTGCGGATCTCAAACATGAAAGCAGAAAGGTGGTGTTAACATTTTCATGTTAAAATAAGATTAAAAAGATGGGGATTATGCTCTCTCCATTTAAAAAGAATTGCTCATGTTTCTAATAACATTAATTAAGGAAGTTCTGAAAATGGCAATTCCAACATGTTATTTTGGGATAGAAAAGTTCATCAAACATTAATAAACCATTTTAAAAATGCAGGTATTTCAAGTACTAGTTTTATAATTTGTGTTAAAGCTGCTGTGTAGCCTTGCTGCAGTTGATGAGTACTTATTCCACCTACTGGACTGCTAGAGGATGTATGAAAAGGCCATATTTCTTGGTGAGATACTTGCCTGTGTTATGTTGGTAGCATTGAGATGTGAGGATAATCAAGTATATTTTTAACATTTAAACAGGAAGCTTTATTATATCTTTCCTTTTCCCTCCTCCTAGTTCATAGTAGTCATTAGAGATGCTGACTAACCTGCCACATACATGGTGTATTAGGTTATTTAGCATTATTGTAACATCTCTACGTTTACCTAATCTTTGCCATTTGTGTAAGGCACTGGAAAATGGATTGCACAAGAAACTTTCTCTGTGGAGAAAGCAGGAGTTTTATGTTGTTTAGTTTCATGCTGACTCTAAAGGTTTAGCACCAGAAGCAGTATGGAATATTTGCTTCAGTTCATATGAGTCCAAGATCTACACTCATCTGCCAGAAGTGCTTTGTTGGGTCCGTCCCCTCCCCACCCCCCCGCATTACTGCCCTGATTTTGGGGAGAAGCGAGTTTTACATGTTAGAGGGACAAAAGGATTGTTAATTGTGGCATAACACAAAAGAAAATAGTGATTCGGTACTACTTCAAAATAATTTTCAAAAGTAGGCAAAGATGTTTGAGATGCAGAGGGATGAAACTACTTTCTCAGCATGTTGTCATTGATATATGACTGAATGAGGGCTGTAACATATTTGTCCTAATTTTTAGTCCGTGTTGTCACTCTTCAAAGAGCATTGTTCTGACAGGGATTGTTGAAACACATATTCATAAGTCAGGATGTTTGAAATGGGCATTTAGTTAGCTTTAGTGACTTAAATGTTACATATGGTATCCCACTGAGTCAAATTTATGTAAATTTAAACTATGGGGTGAATTGCAAAAAGTTCAGTAGGTTTCAAATCTCCATGGCAGGTTAAATGGGAAAGTATTGCAGGATTTAACCTGAAAATTTTCATAAGAAAATGTTTTTGTATGGTAATATAGTTAATGCTTAGTATGCACAATGATACTTTGCTCCTGAATTATTCTGGTGAATTTAAATTAGGTTCCAGTGCTATAGGATGAAGGATTCTTTAGGTGGGAGGCAGGAAGGTATATAAGAGGCTTTGACTGCTCCAGAACCAGGTAGGTAACAACAGACATAACTTTTCTGTAGACTGGTGTAACTTATATTGCAACATGCTGAGATAAGTTCTTGCTTTGGAAGGGCAGTTCCATCTTCCTCCAGGGCCCTACTATTAGCTTGCTTAGGAAAACAAGGAGCTAGTAGCAAGTACAAAGGTGTATTTCTATCAAACGTGTCTTAAATACACTGTTGTGAGATTTTTGACAGCTGCTGTTGGTGTATGCTAAAATCAGCTGAGAGAACCATGTAGTATTTGAGCAAGAAAGCCTGCCAAGGAAGTGTAGCAACAATTTCTAAATGAAGCCGTCAAGGGTGGCTACATCACTTCCATTAAATCAGTGATGGACATATTCCAGAGGTCTCTTGTAAGAAGGTTCAGGTACTTCACTAGACTCAGGAGCAGAGAAGGTGTTCAATATTGTCCTTACAATCAGAGGACACTGTTGTCAGCATTTCAGGCTTGATGCCCGTGATGTGTAGAGTAGCTGGTGATGCTTGAAAAATGGTATAATGAAAGAGGAGATATGAATTTATGTCCAATATTATTAACCCTTTATGCCCATATCATGGTTAGTTTTATGTAAATTGCTGTCATGTTTAAGCAAACAGCTTTCAAGACAGAAATCACTTGCTGCTTTTCCAGATGTCTGCAATCCCACCAATATGAAAAAAGAAAACTGATTTTGAGAGTGAAAAAAATACTTTTATTTGGTCTTGTTCCTCAGTTTGTGAAAGTAATTTGTATTGGCTATAATTTGGCATTTAACTGGCAACAATTTCAGTAATATTTTATAGAAGTATTTAAAAGTGGAGTTTAATGTAGAAATAAGTACCTCTAACTTTTTGAATTTTTGTTTACCTGATAGAACTGAAAACTGTAATTAGCAGTGTGGTGTTGCAGTGCTAACTTGTAAAAGTATTTATAAAGAATCTTTTGGTTGTGTTTTTGTTTTTGTTTTTTTTAAAAGGTATGAATCTCCAGAAATTGCTCTAAATTGTGGAATAATGCTTAGAGAATGCATCAGGCATGAACCACTTGCTAAAATAATCTTGTGGTCAGAACAGTTCTATGATTTCTTCAGATACGTGGAAATGTCAACATTTGACATTGCTTCGGATGCATTTGCCACATTCAAGGTAATTTACGTACAACATTTGAATTATTATTTCTGTAGTTCTCTGCTTTGTGAACCCAGATGATGTGTGTTACAGTCTTTGGCAAAACAAGCTTAGGGAGAGGGGAGAAAATAGGTGTGATGCACATGGGTAGGCTGGACACTGTTCTTCCTTATTTCTCAGAATGCAAGACATCCCTTTAAATATATATATACTATGGTGCCAATAACTTTTATTCTAGAAAGCAAGATTTAAACTATCATGCATTAGCTGAATATATGTGCACTTCCATGCCAGGGGCTTTTAAATCTGTGCCTCCAACTCCTCAGTTGAGCAAACTCCTTTTCATTCTGTTATGAACCTGACTATATTTGATACTGTTGGGGAAATTTTTTGTTGGCCTAAACCAACCAGTTACGGGACTATAAGCATAATATTGAATAGTATTAATAGTGGGTCTCAACCTTGGTTGTGTATAGTTCTGTGCAGAGCATAGCCTTGATCCGTAAATGGCATTCTTCAGTGATAATTCCACAGGCTATTTACATGTGTGAATTAACATAACACATTGCAGACCTTTCCTAACTGATGCCAAGATCCTTAGCAATGTCCAGGTAACTGCGTTCATGTCCTAAATTTCTTCATTTAATGAAATAGCAAAATTTTCTATTGGATGTCTTACGTGTATTCACTGTTTAATGAGTATGTATATGTACTGTTTAAATATTTTAGTGAAAATACTGGTTTTGTGCTTTTTTTACAGGATTTGCTTACAAGGCACAAGTTGCTAAGTGCAGAATTTTTGGAACAACATTATGATAGGGTGAGTGGATACATTTTAATATTCAGAATTTTCTAGTGCTGTGTATCTTATTTGAAGAAATCAGTATTTTCTTTCCTTGTTTAGCTTTGGTTTTGGAAACTTACACAGAATATTAAACCAATTGAACTTACAGTAATTTCTGCCAAGCAGTAAAATTAAGATCAAGACCTTATTGTTGAATGTAGAAAGGTGTAAAAACAAGAGGTGGTAGAAATCTAGTTCTGTGAAAACTAGATCTGATTTTTCCGCTAGAGGGAACCCTTTCCTTGTCTTTTCGTTTTGTCTGTATTAACCTATAATAACAAAAGACTACAACATAGACCTCCTCCACCTGCTGGGGACTCCTGAAATTAATCAACAGTGGTCAGTACCAGAAACTATTCTAGTTTAAGAAATAATGAGATAACTACTTCCACCACTTTGCAATCTAAACTATAAAAGCTCTTAAAAGAGTAAATAATTTTTTTTTAAACCATATACAATGTTTAAACAGTAGTGACTTACAGGAACCTACTGAGATTTCAGATTTTGTTTACATTTTTGTTATGGATTTGCATCTCCTCCAGTTTTGTATAATCATTTGGAAGAAGAGCACATATGACACTTGGGAAGGTCCTAACCCTTTTCTTTATTCTGTGTTTAGTTCTTCAGTGAATATGAGAAGTTGCTTCATTCGGAAAATTATGTGACGAAGAGACAGTCACTTAAGGTAAGGCAATTTTATTTTCTTCTTAAATGCAAAATTAGAGAATTCCTTTAATTTCAAGGTGGGTTGTCTTTAGTTGAAATGGCTTCAGTAGCTGCCTTGGATAGCATTTATTTTAATTTTTCATATGTTTTAATTCTTGGGATCAGCTACTTTTCTTTAGTCCAGTCCTTCCATTATTTAGTGTCCAGCACACACCAAGTCACTTCTCTCCCTATGTAGAAATGGCTATATGCAAGTATGTTTATTTTTGTTGGTTTTTTTTTTCCTTTGACAAATCTGGACACATTTAAATAATTTAATAAAGATTCACATAATGTGCCTAGAACAATACTAATCTTACGTTCAAGTAGGTAAGAAATAGTGAACATTAAAGTAATACATAACTTGTAGCAAGGGTGGTACTTGTGGGGAATATCCTTCTACTCCCTTCTGGACAAAGAAGGTAGCAAAAGAAGTGTAAATATTTCTCACTTGAAGTCCTAACCTTTTTTTTTAAAACACATTCTTATTGGTGATGTATAGCTTCTGTATAAATTAAAAAAATAATGAAGTCATGGGGAAGACAATGAAAGACTGTATCATCGAAACAAGAGGAAAATGCACCCTGCACTTAGAAATTCAGGACATTTGAGTTCTATTGTTACTATATTTATAGACCTGTGTCAACTGTTTGAAAGTAGTTATGAAAAAGTTCTTTCTTATGTCCAATATCAGTCATTTTTTCATTGGGCTTGTTTTCCACTTTTAGCTTCTTGGTGAATTGTTATTGGACAGACACAACTTCACAATTATGACAAAGTACATCAGTAAACCTGAAAATCTCAAACTAATGATGAACCTTCTACGAGACAAGAGTCGTAACATTCAGTTTGAGGCCTTTCATGTGTTTAAGGTATGTTTAAAAAAACCCCTCAATAAAATAAACAACAAAAGCAGCCCACCAGAAGTTGTTTAGTTGAGCAAACTACTTAGCTGAGTCTAAATGGAGCTTATCTTAATGTCTGCTAAGTGGTTAAATAAAGAGAGAGCTGGTGTTTGTCTTTATTATGATCCACCTTTACAAATAGCTATCTTTGCATCTTTCAGAAAATGTTTAGAAACCAGTTGGGGGCTTTCAAATGATTGTCAGTGTAAATCTCTCTCAGAAAATTTTGGAATTAAGAAAGGTGCAGTGCAGTAAGATAAGGAGGAATGCATGATTTCATGTGAAACCATGAAGCATCCTGGAGTTCAAAAGTGTTTTCATCATGCTGCATAATCTGTGAAGGATAGGAGTATTTTAGTCAAGTCATCTAAATTGCAAAGCCTAAATTGCAATTTGCACAAGATACCTTCTGACTTTGCAGCAGACAAGCAAATAGCTAAGAGCTTGGACATATAACTTGAGGTATAAAAGTTTTCAGTGAACCTTAAGATACCCGTCTGATGCTGTATATAATATGAAACCATGCATTTGCTACAGAACTTAACAGTGAGGTGTCTTTGGTGGTGTCTTGGTTTAACCCCAACCGGCAACCAAGCACCATGCAGCTACTTACTCACCTCCAGCACGGTGGGATGGGGAAGAGAATCAGAAGTGAGAAAACTCGTGGGCTGAGACAAAGACAGTTTAATAGGTAAAGCAAAAGCCGCACATGCAAGCAAAGCAAAACAAGGAATTCATTCACTACTTCCCATTGCCAGGCAGGTAGCCCCATACTAGCTACTATGAAGAAAATTAGCTCTATCGCAGCCAAAACAGCACATTCTGCAGAGGGTATTGTGGATGGTCACATCGCACAAATTTAATTTACTGTGGTACTGGTGTTCAGCTTTCATTCTAATTTAAAAAATGGAGTGATTTTATTTTAAAACTTGCATATGCTCCATTATTTTTTCTCTAGAGATACTGGAATGCAGGATATATAAAACATCATTTTAAGTTACTGTCATCACTGTTTTGTTGGCTAGGTTTGTTTTTTAACTTAGCCTTCTGTTTCCTACTATTATGCTAAATGCCTTTTATTTTCTTGCAGGTGTTTGTAGCCAATCCTAACAAGACACAGCCTATATTAGACATCCTTCTAAAGAACCAGACCAAACTTATTGAGTTCCTCAGCAAGTTTCAGAATGACAGGACCGAGGATGAACAATTTAATGATGAGAAGACCTATTTAGTTAAACAGATCAGGGATTTGAAGAGACCAGCACAGCAAGAAGCTTAATCTCCAATAAACCCTTAAAATATTAACCCCAAATTCAGCATTTGCTGTTAGATATTCAGCATCAGGCACTCTTATCGATTCATGAGGAACATTACTGCTAACCTGCTGTTCAGTGAACGGTTTTTGTTTTTATCTTTTCTTTTTTAGTCCAAGTTGAAAAACATAGCTGCTGCTTTCTTGCACAATGTGGACTTTCTTGATATTTGTGTCATTTCAGAATTCAAAGACACTGCTTGTTTTAGGAGTCCTGAAAAGAAAGATTCTAGGTTCGTGAAAGCAAACATATAGATACTAGTTTGGTTTAGGAGAGAAGGTATTAATGTAGTTAAGTAACAGGTTGCATGCTTGCAAATCTGAATAAATCTGTATGTTTGCACTTACTTTGTTTGAGATATGAGCACAATGTGACCTGTGCATACTTGGCACCATAGTATAAGATTATATGCCTTGATTTAAAAAAAAAAAAAAAAAAGTGCAGTGCTTTATTTGTAATCAAAGGAGAAATGTATCTAAGATGTGAGCTTATTGGGCTAAACAGTTGTCTTGCAAATAAACTGATATTGAAACTTAGCAACTTTTAAAAGAGTGAAATCTCAAGGTTCATAAGGAAAATGTATATATGCCTTTCACTGCTTTATAGAATTTTTTTTGACATGATTTGATTTTTCTGAGAATTGACTTGTAAACTTGGAAATATGTTCTAAGGATTTTTGTTAATTTTACGTTAAAGGTATTTCAGACAGTAGACCTAGCAGTGACATTTTGCATTTCATTTCAACAATGCTTGCTGGTTTCTTTTGTATATAACTCCTAGGCTGCTCATTTCTTTAAAATATGATTTAATTTGTACAGCAGAGGAATGTTATTGTATTAGTCTGTAACTATTACCTAATATTGAGTTTTGCAAAATGAATGCTCCTATGTAATTGAATACTTCAGATCACATGGAAATGCTGATTTAACAATCTTAAGTACTGCAGCATTAAAAGGAAAAACAAACAAACAAATTCTTTGTATTCACTTGTCTAATGGGGTGCCATCAATTAGGGTAGGCTGAAATAGAGAACTGGAGCCCTTTATACTATGTTATTACTGGATAATATTGGCCTTATTCAATTAAACTAGCATTGTGCTCACCAGCTCTGCAAATGGCAAAGATTATGCCAAATTAATATCGATTCCTCTTACTTCTGGGGAGCCTGCAGTGCATCATTTCTTTCTTACAGTAAATAACTCAGTACAGTAGTTGTGTTGTAAGTGAATGATTTAATTCCCTCTGACTTCAAGAAACAATTTCATAGATGTCTTAGGGTAACAAAATGATTTAATTTTGTTGATTTTGTTCTTTAATGCTGCAAACTATCAGTATTTATAAAAACAAAAAAACCAACTGATTTTGCACCATGTTTTTGTTACTGTGACCATACAAAAGGAATCTACTAAATATAGCTAAATGATGTTATTAAAATTGTATCTGTCCATCGTATAGCAATGCTAAGATCACAACCAAGCAAACTTACAGATTGGAGTCTGAGAGTTCAAATTCTGCATGGCTGAATCTGATTGCGAATGCTATAGAAAATGTTTGTTGCTTCCTGTTCTCTTCCTGATTGAAATATTTCACAATCAGCAAGATGAAACTCCTAAGTGAAGTTTAAGCTGATTTGAAAGCCTTCACAAGGGAAGTCAGCTCCAGAAAATTGAGTGTTTTCACTCAGTTGTTTAAAATTGCTCTCAACATTATAATTGGTCTCTTAAGGTTCTTAATGTGTCCTTTGCAAACCGATTCATTTTGCCTACAGGAAAGAAAATAGCTTACTCTTACCGAAGATCACAGGCACACAGAATTGGCCATGAGATGGTATTACAGTTCAGTACTAACAGTCTATTATATTCTGGTTTATCATAGCTGAGTGGAGGAAAACATTATTTGCCAAGTTACTCACCATAACATATAAGGCTTCCTCTTCAGAAAAACGTAGACATGCTAAAGATTTATATATGTAAAAAAGTGAAAACATTTGGACTGGGATAGAGGTTACTCTATATTAGGCCTTGGAAACAATGGCTATGGTGACTTTTTTTAATATGTGGAAACATTTGAATGTTGGCTTTCGAAAAGTTGTATTTAAATTAAAGCTCATTTGACGTGCTCTTCGTATTAAAAAACTATTGTTCTGGAAGTGGTTTCTTATCTGCTTGAAGGCTTAAGGGTATTACTAAAAGTTATTTAAATGTGAGTGGGTTTTGGTTTGGCGCTTTTTTTAATTTTTTTTTTGTTTTAAATGAGAGATGTATACAGTTATAATTCTACTTCGGTGGTAGCATTTCATTTCTCCTGAGGAAAATGCATTTCTTATCCAAAAAATCTGGCTGGCCCCATAATTTAAATTGAAATAAAGTTTTGAAGAAAAATGTGTGTTCTTCACTGTGTTACTGAAGAGGATGAGTTTCTTGTGAATGTGTATCCGTTCTTCTTTATTGCCTTAGAGGGGTTCAGCTTTCTCCCTTTTAAATGTGAAATAATTTTAAATCATGAAAAACTCTGGCTTGCAAAAACATTTTTAAGGAATTAATACAAAGTGCTGTATTAGAGATGTAGTCAATTTTAATTAATTGATGGTAGCCTGTCTTGGCTGTTTGTAGCATTATTTGCTGATTCTACTCCTTTCTTGCATGACCAAGGCAAAGAGAGGAGATGCTATTTCCTGCATCACATCTAGAGACAGGACCTGATAGGATTAGTGGAAGTGAATCCTCGATAATTTTTGGCCTTTCCCTTCTCTCTGAATTTCAAGAGCTGAAATTGTGTGCAATTGGTAACTGTTTCCTTACGAAATCCTGTGGTCTCTCTGCCTTTGAAGCTGTCTGCCTCTGTCTGTTTTTCACAGGTAATACCCCAAGTTATGCAGTGTGGCAGCTATCACGAGAGTGTGTTACATTAGAAAAAAACCAACCCAAAAAACCTTCAGGAGTTTTTGATGGAGATTCTTCAGATGGTTTTGTTTAGCAAAATTACTGAAAAATCTGATTTCCTGCCAGGAACATACTTAACTTGCAGACAAAACTATTTGGTCTTTTATAGCCCCCACTAGAGGCTACACCTGTTTGAGCCTTTGTATAAAATGTTAGTATTTTTCTCCCTCACTGGCAGTAAGATTACAGGTTACAAGGGGAAGGAGTAATTTATACTTGCAGTCAAACAAATTGCATCTTTTAATTAAGAGTGGTCAAGTTGGGTACTTGACTGAGTGTTTGGATGAAATGGCCCTGGTGGGAGGAGGCATGGGAAATGCAAGGAGATGTTGCACTGACTTCTTAAAATTTGTTTTCCTGGCAGACTTGGATCAGCAGGACCTGCCTTACGAGCTACCATCTCTAGGAACCAGAGTAAAAGTTGCCCGCGGAGCCCATGGGAACAGGTCGTGGACAAAGCTGCTTTCAGTAAGTTTGCTTCTGTTTGTAGCCTGCCAAGTTATTCCTAGCAGGCAACTTCATTGGTTTTCCTTTTGCTGCTACCTTTCTTTCCCCCCCTTTATTCTACACCTTTGCTGGCTGCTTTGTTGAATAAGTTTACTGTCTGTATTGCTTTCCATTATGTGGCTGTTCACTTGAGCTGGTGCCATCTCATTGGGTGCACTACCTTTATTTTCTGTCGTCATTTTGGTCATTTCTCATGATATATTTGTATTCTTTTCTTCAAAGGTTTTGGCCTTTGTAAGGCTGTTTCAAGTGCTGTTTCTTGTAGCTTTTCAGCATATTGTAATTCACGTTGATGGTGAGTATCATACTGAGGAAAAAATAACTCTGTTCTTTTGCATGGTATCTGTTAAAATCAGCATTCAACTTAATCTGAGCACACTGAACTTGTGAAGAGTTGTTTCCAGTGTATGTAATTGGTATTTACAAGTGTACCTGGGTACATCCAGTTTAAATCGGACGTGACTGGAGGCAGGTCAAAATATCCAGAAAATCAAAATATGCAAAGAAGTTGAGGGAGGAGAGGGACACTTCAATATATTGCATTCTTTGAAGGAAATTGGCTATTTCATGATAGAAAAGACCTGTTCTGCTTCCTATTTAAAGATTATCTGTTGACTCACCTCTATTGAAAAAACCACCACCACCAAACCCTGAGTTATACAGCTGACATATAATTAGATTTTTGGTAAGTGTGTTGTATTTACAACAAAATATAAAGGCAAGCTCTTTTTTAGAGGGCTTATATGGGAGATTCTTACACAACAAAAGTAAGGAAATTTTGTTTTCTTGCTCAGAAATGCCTTGGCCACAACTGGCTTTCTGTCACTTTTCATAAATGGACCCTTCATGCTAAAGGTTTCCTCACCATCTATTGCAGGAGAGTTTTCCAGCTGTGTTGTGGTGGGGCTAAGCGTAACTCCAATACACAGGATTATATCCTCCAAGAGAGGGTGTCACATGTCTGGAGGTGACACTTAACTGAATTGCCTTATGTGTTCTTAATAATGGTAGTGCTAAAGGATTGATCAAGAGGGCATGTTTGGAGTGAAGGAGGATAAACAATGTGCTGTAATATATAGTTTAGATATGTTTGGGGGGGATGGATCTGTTTGGAAAAAACAAGTGATAAATATATATGCTACTGTCTATATCTGTTGGAACAGCTGTGTATGTATTGTTCAAGGTAAACGATTACAACTGGAGTTGTCTGCTCTCCTTGCCTGAAATTAAATCAACAGCAGGTGTTTTTCCATTTCTTCCCCAGCAAATTCCTTGTACTGAACTGTCATGGAGGATCCTGTTACAGTTCTTGTTTCTTCCTCTTGTGGCGGCCTTTGGGAATGCCTCATGTCCCACCATGAAGAAACTCAGAATGTTAAAAATGTCAGTGTTGCTTAACAAGGTTCTGCTATTAAAACAGATGTTGAACCGAATTTAATATTGCTTAGTGTTATTTAGAGACTTGCAGGAGAGTATTAGGTTTGCATTTAATTTGAGCAAAAAGCAAGATTAGAAGCTGTATAGATTTTTAGGACTGTTCTGGCAAGTTTAAGAATGTTGTGTATTCCAGCATTAATAAATAAGTCTTCGTAACTATAATTCAGGGCATCTAAATAAGGCATGCAGTATGTGTAGTATAGTGTTTAAACAACTGAGATGTGAGCAAGCCAAGTTTTTGGCCTTAGTTCTTTAACAGCCTCTACAGATTGTACAGAATTAAAAGAAAATGTGTTACTAGGAGAAATCAGGCTGTATTGGAGCCTTCTAGGCATCTAGACAGGTTAAGAAATGCAGTCTGGAGAGACTAAAAGGTGCAAAGGTTCACGTGGCTGTAAAACTTAGCTATTTTCTCATCTTTTTCCATCTCTGGAATTAGAGTGGTGGGTCATGCCAGCTAATATGCAATTACATGAAAACAGCATTTAAGGATTTACAGTAATACTACATTTTTACATAAAATGTTTTTGCCCTAGAAATTATTTCTTAAAGAAGTAGGAGAACAATCTCACAAACACCACCAGTGTATTGGCAGAGCTAGGTTTTTGTAACGTTTCTTCAGGCTGTTAAAACAGTAGAGAAATCCTTTAGGCTTAACTTTGTGATGGTGCATGTGCTTCATGTTTGAGGAGCACTTATGAAACACAGGCATGCAGATTAGGGTTGAATCTTGGTTTTAAGTCATATCAGAGCAATGTTCTAGAAAGAAAAAAAAAAACCAACCATAGATAAAGCTAACAACAGAAACAGTAACAAACCTACAGAGAAGCATAAGATGAGTTCATTGGAGGTTGTGAATAGCTTGTAAATATCTGCTATTTAATTTAAAAGATGAAATGGTTTGCCATACTAGGTTGTAGGCTATCAGAGTGCAATACATGTAATATGGTATACACTACGGAGACAGGATTGGAATTTTGGCTTCAGTTTATCTAATGTAAGAAACAGATATTTTACAAAGAACAAAGAGTGAAAGAGCTATGATGGACAGTGGCTGAAAGTATCTTTGTTTCTTGGTGTCGCTTGGGAAGCTGGAGCCCAGCCCTCCAATTTCTAATGCCAATCTTCCCTTCTCTTGGGTACTCACCCAGTTTGGGTGGAAACTGCAGGTGGAAGGGGAGAGGCATGGTGACAAAAACGAAATTATTAAAATATCAGGGAAAAGCACATGTATCATTCCTTACTGCTACTTTACAATTTTAAAATGTTTCCTCTTTATATCTTTGATATGAGAATAAACTGAAAGTTAGCATGGGGTAATTTAAACTTCTGTACAGAAACTTTTAAAAGAGCATTAAGTTGTGAGTTCATTTCTTTCAGCTGAATGTTTCTTCTGAACTATGTTTTTTATTTTAGCCTTGACTGGTGTAAATTAAATTTCCCTTGACTACACATTGTACTTTTGGTAATTAGTAACACGTGACAGCTGTGCACAGGTGATGTTATAGTTTGTAGTGTGCTCTGGTATAAGGTTCATATGGGAAAAAGCAAGTAGGCTAAATTCATGAGTACCGTGTGTTATTGACAGTTTTGGACATCCCAGTTCCAAAAAGAAAGTCCTTCTTATTTTACTAATAAAGATGTGCAAAACCTAGGAATTGCTAATAATTGTATTGATGTTTGTTGGCTAATGGCTCTTCAGAATGAGCAGTAAACCGTAATCTAGTTTTGAAAAACATCTGCTGGGCAGGTAACACCCAAGGTGAAATATTACTGTGTGGCTTGTGGTTTCAGCTCTTTTCCACCAGCTGTGTAGGCTCTGCTGCCTGTTCCTGGGCAGTTGGCACTGCTGCCAGTATAGCTGCCCCTTGCTGTGGAGTCAGCTTTCTGCAGTCTCCTGGCTGACCTGGCTCTTGCCTCATCCTACATACTACTTTCGCATTAGATAAAAACCTCCAGGAAAAAGAACATTGAGCAAGATAGGGCAGTGAAGCAAAGGGTCAGAAAAGATACAGCTTTGCAGCAGAGCTGTCAGCATTCTCGTAACACAGCACTGCAGTGTGAACAGCAGTTTTGTGTTACCTGTCTTTGACTCAGATAACCGTGTTTAGTCAGCAACATGAGCTGAACCGTTTCCGATCTGGGGATATGATGGTTTGTAAATCTTCTTTATCTCTTCTGGTGCTCCCAGTCCTTGCTTCTGAACTTCCAAGTCCATAAAGGACATTTTCTGCAGCTCTGTTTTCTGTTAGTTACTCCCTCTCTTATTGAGTCTGATTCTTCACTTAAAAAAATCCCAATCTTCTTGGCAAATCACTTCTTTCCACTCTTGTTCTTTCCTTCCAATTTCTGCCGTTTGTCTTTTCAGTCCGTTTTTTCAAGGGGCTGTTTTCGATATTTTGGGAAATGTTCTGTAATTGCTGAGTCTCATGTAAGAAGTGCAGTTATTTATGTCTAATGATTTTTTCTCCAGTTGTAAAGAGTTTATCATCCACTGTCATTGCTGCAGGCAATGTGGTTTCCTATAGGCCACTATTTGTGTATCATTAGAAAATAGTGACTAGGCAAAGCAAGAGTGGATTATGAATACATCACATATGGGGCTCACAGCACTGTGTCAGGCACACGAGAATTTTGATGGTGATGTGGAGAGGGATGGGAGCAGCACTAGCATACGTTGACTAGAGTAAACTTTACTAACTGTAGGAAGCCAGGTACTATCAACACCCACACACAGCTGTGTGGGGCATTAAATGCCTGGAGTTGGTAACAGATTTATAAAGCAGCCAGTGTTTTACCTCTGCTTTCAAAATGCTGCCCTGTTCATATAAACCCTTATATTTGGGTTTCTGATGTCAGTGATGGGCTCTGTTAGTGGGTGAGCTTTCGCAATTGTTTCTTGTCAGTTCTGTGCTGTAGGCAGGTGGCTGGGACAGTCTCCTTCTGATCTTAAGCTAGCTGGCAGGGTGTTATTACAGGTGAACCTTGCTCTCCAGTCAAATGGCATCTGTATCATTCTGTGACTAGACAGCAGTCTGCACTGAATCTTCTGAGCTCAGCAGAGGAGATCAGATCTTTGATTTCCTATTCTCTCGATTCATTAGTCCTAAAAAGACTGTTTCTGCTGCAGCAGTTTGATTTGCTGTGCTGCTACCAGAAGTGACAGGTTTAAGGACTAATCTATGCGCCTAGAGCCCAGGTTCAGACTGACACTTGCAATTTGCATGCAGCGTCAATAGCTAAACCAGACCCTGTTTCCCTCCACTGCTGTCTTATTCATTAGCACTCTCAGGATAAGAAAAGGCAATTGCAAATCAAACAGCATTTAAATTGGTACACCAAAGGGACAAATGAGCTCAAAACATTGCCCAGACAACGGCTTCATGGCCTGACACGAAGGCTGTTCTCAGGACTGGCCTGCAGCCTCTCCTGGAGAGCACTGCGTGATGATGCCTGTGTCACTGTTATTTGTTACTTGAGTGAAACTGCTTTTTGTGCCAACATTTCCACACCTCTCCAACCTTATCCTCTGGCAGAGTTTAGAGCTGTTTGAAGGCTGCTGGAAATAACGCTGTCTGGAGCACCCTGCTGGAGTGAGGTCACCCTGTAGCTGCTGAACTTCTGGACGTGTGTGGTCTGCTTCTGAGAGGTCTGCAATGCCTACAGGTTTGCATTCACTGTACAGGGAGGTTTTGCTTTATTTGGAGGGGGGGAAAAAAAAGTCGTCCACAGATCCAGGGTCAAAAGTCCTGTGACAGCCAGGAGATGGTTTTAATTTGATTGTCCTCATCTTACAGTGTGGCCTTTAACTTCAGGAGGCAGAAGGTAAGTGAGAAGCTATCTCTACCCAGATAGAGTACTGGCAGTTCTGATCTGAGGTTCACCACACCTCCAAGAAAACTCCTGTGCCAAAGTGGGTAATTTTCTGTCCCTTTTTGCCTCTACAGTAGTGGAGGGTACAGAAGCAGATCCGGGCCAGACACTGGTTGTTCATGGTGACATCAGTTTCAGGCTTTGGATCTGGCTTCCTTGATGTTTCTGTACATATTGTGGCCTGATCGAGAGCCCACTGAAATGTAAAAGATTATTACTGGTGGCTTGGAGGGCTTTAGAGCTGGCCTTCAGGATAGTCCATGTCTCAAGACATTGCTGATCAGTACTCAGTGGGCAGAGGAGGGCGACCTTTTAGCCAAATGTAAGAGGTCAGGCATTTTTGTTAATAATGCAAAAAGAAAGTAATGAAAACCAAGCCTTGGGAGCATTTCCAGCTGTAGGAGAGACTTTTGCTCTGTGAGCAAATGACTGGAGGGAGTCTGCTTTCCAGTGGATTTGTCTCCCATTCATGTTCCCTGTGACAGGCTTACAGGTGGGAACCAGCATGGAGGGGGCCACTGTGGTTCTACATGTGTTCATTGCCCAGTTTAGTGGTGCCAAGCAGAGTTTGTGCCTCTGTGTGGGGTGAAGGCAGCCAGCAAAGGAAGTGGGATGGGGAGGAGAAGACAGGTACAGCTACTCCCAGTGTCAATGTGGAGCTGCTGAGTGGCAGCAGCCGCCAGGTATGTTACTCTGGAGGGGAGCCAGGGTGCGAGGGGTGAGGGAGCAGGAATGGGAGCTGAGAGAGGAAGGGGATGGGAGAGATGAGGGTGCTCTCCCTTCCAGTGGATGAGAGGGTTCCAGCAGGGAGGAAAGGACATGGAGATGGAAATGCTAGCTCAGAAGGCATCTGGGGATTACTGGGAAGTGCCTCCTCCCTCACCAGAAAACTTGTGTCTGGGCCTGTGTCTTGCAGGCGGAGATCCCTGCATGGGGCTGGTGCAACCTTCTACCCCACTCTCTAACCGGGGAGGATTACTGAACTCCCACCCTGCACAGCAGGCACCTGTGACACTGCAGCCATGGCTGTCAGAAATGAGGCAATCACACAGGGCCATCTGAAAATTATAATCACAGCCCTCACTTTGTCTGAGACTGGGCTCTCTGGCTGGACTGTCTCCATCTGAAAGTACCCAAAATTGATGTGGATCCTCTGGGACATTGTGCAGTTTGGTTAGTCCAAGTCAATTAAAAATGAAATGAAATACTACGTTTCGATCTTCTTTACAAACCAAGCTTTTAAAAATTTTTTTGGCAGAAACAACTTTTTTCCCCTCATGGAAAATTTCTGTTTTCTCAGAAACAGAATTCTCTTTCAGAAGATCTCCCCTGTGGAAAATTCCCAACCAGCTCCAATTCTAAAACCTGATGCCAGAAAACGTCTAGCAGGCATTAGCAGAGGGTGACTCAGGGTGTAATGTATCATTTAATCCTAACTAGGGCAACATAGCCACATGAATTTGAGAACACGAGCAGGCACTCACCATCCCTAACTCAACATGCAGTAGGCAATCCATCAAAAACACAGACGCAGAACAGGGAAAAAGAGTTATAATCATTTTCAGTTACAAAAGCTCAGTTCTACCCTGAGAAAGAAACTGGCAAAATGTCATCAAATGCACCATATATGCTTCCTCTTGCAGACTTCCAAAACTGCCTTTTTTTGTTTTTTAAAGCAGATAGTTTCACCAACAACCAGTCTGAGAGAGAAAAAGGTTTCCTCCTCCTTTAAGAAGTATGCTGGGGAGAAGATTCTCTAGCATGTTTGCAGGCACAACAGACTTAAATGTTGAAGTTGGTTCTGTTGAAGCACAAGAAATAATAGTCTCCAGTCCTTTTCCCACAGCTCTGCCGCTTTTCTACTTGGAAGAGAGACCAGCTGACTGAGGAAGTACCATTCCCTTCAGCAGAAAAAGGATTTGGGATTCAAGCCTGTCTCAAAAGGTAACTTACAGCCTGTTTATGAGAGCACTGCCTGATTTAGCACACATCCTGGAAAAAAAAGCAGGCTTCTGGACAGGCAACATGGCTTGCCAGTGCAAGACAATACGCTGGGAAGAGGAGAAGAGGGAGAAAGGCAGGTAAAGTGCTTCAAGACGTGGTAGTGCTTAAGTGTCTTCCACAGTGTGTCGATGGATCTCTTTTTGGTTTTGTGTGGACTGTACAGGCTCATCTTTTAGGGCTGAGCTGACAGGCTGTGATCAAGTATCTCAAACTTGTGTCCCAAACATGGACTTTAGCGTATGTTAAGCCTATCCAGACACTGGAATACTTTTCCTTCTCTAGCTTCAGTGTAAACTACTGGCTTGCCTGCCTGCCTTTGATATGAACTGAACAAAAGGAGCAGCTCTGGTTCAGGTTTGGATACGTGTTGTCATGGGCCAGCACTTGGTCTTCAGCAGCAGCCCAGCAGTGCTCTGTCAGCACAGCTTAGGGGCAGAACACTTACTTTGAAACACTGCTGCTCACTGAAAGTCCCAATAGCACAGGAGATCTTACTGGATGAACAAATTGATTACTCCTTTTCCTTAAGAGGGACTTCTTCCAGACACACCTAGAGAGACTGTCTACAGACCAAATTGCAATAAATATTCAGTCACAGACCCATCAATATAAATTGTTGTCAAAGGCAATGAAAAGGCATTTATCACTAATTTCTCTTCAAGCATGAAGGACAGGTTTCCTCTGCCCAAACATAGCTGCGAATTTTTGGAGGGCATTGTTTTTATTTTAAAGCTGAACCATTAGCAATTTAAATTTGGTTTAGTTTTGGTTTTGAATCTTCAAAATTGTTGACTTTCATCTGCAACCTTGAGAATCCAGTGTAAGATGGGCACTAACCAAATGTCCTTACCAATGTGCTTGATCCTGACTTGTGCATGTCTGATGCTGTTTGCCTCGGAGCCTTCTGTTCAAAGCAAGACTTCAATTTTTAATGTAAAATTGAAGCAGGAGCAAAACATTCCTTTTAGAATAAGAATGAACTACTGAAAACCCCCTTTTGTGTTCTCTGTGCATTATAAAAAGGGGAAGGAAGAGTAGTCCAAAGGTTCTGTGCCCCCTTCCTTTGAAGGTCTCCCTTCATGATTTGTTCAAGCAGTTCTATCCTGGTTTTGGGGATTTCTCTAGCATGAGCCTTTCCCACAAAGAAACAAATTAATAATTTTTCTCTTGTTTGTTGTTATGTAAAATGCGAAGCTTTATGCTACTGCCTTTCAGGTGTCATCATGAGCTGCTCTTGCACTTTGAAACAACAGACAAAATGCTACTGGCTTTTTCTGTTGTTCCATCTTGGTTTTGAGAGTGATAAAAATGGAAGTCAAAATGGGATGACAGCATTTAGGACCCATTTTGTTTCTCAGAGTTATGGAGTTGGAAGCACTCAGCATTTCACTGCTCCTGCAGGAAAGACCAACCAAACGCTTAACGAAGCAAGTCTTGCTTCTGAAGAGTTGAGCATGGTTGCAACCTCGTGATGGCAAGATTTCCACCTGAGCAGCTGTTGGCGGTTCTGAAATGTTCAGTTAGCCTGTTATCTCTTCTAAATATACAAATATAAATACGTATTTAAAAAGAAAAAGGTAGAAAGTAATAGGAAGTTAAGTCATGCAGAGTGATATGCAAACCTCAAATGTTCCTTGTTTATCTTGTGTCTTTGCACTGAGGTCAATATTGCATCATGTCACTAGAGAAAATATTCAGCACTTGTGAAGTGATGCTTTTTAATTAAATTCACTGTTTGAAGTTCAGTTATTCATTAAAGGTACTCAGTTGTCCAGAAAGACATGTTGACCTTGGATATACAATCCTCTGAAGAGGATGGTTAGGGATATGAACTAGAAAAACATTATTTCATATAATTCACACACAAAAAACCATGGAGAGTTTCTTGGCCCATTAACTACATAGATGTATACCGTTCACCTCGGCTAATTCATCTGACAGTCACCAAGTGACACTGTTCACTGCCTGGTATCAGCAAATCAGGGCATGTGTGTCCTTTGGTTTCTCTCTCATGGAATCTGGACTGCTGTTAGTGGCTCTCGCAGCCAGGGCTGAGCCTCAGCCCCCCCAGACAGCTCCAGCCTCTCCTTTGACTGGGGTGGGAGCCCTTGGGCATTCCTGGTTAGTGGCTCACCTCTGAAGGGTGTTTTCATGATGGAATCAAGCAGATGCAAAAGCTTTGCAAAATTCAAGCTGCATTTATCCACAACAAAGAATGTACAGTTCTCAGCAGACAATAAAACATTTATTCATTTCCATGCTCTTATTTTTGTTTTCCACTGCTCAAGTGTTTTCTGTGTTGAGGTTGAATCTTTTAGGGCCCAGTAGCCCTCTCCCAGCAGATGTTGTCTTTCTTGAAACAGAGAGGCCCTGTTTTCTCCTAGCATCTTTTGCCCTCATCTAGCCGCAGTGTAAAATGTCCTTTGCTGTAGAAATGTGTTTCTTATTTCTCTCATCTGCCCAAGGTTCTTTTCTCTCCAAATTTTGTCTCTTCTTTTATCTTCTCAGATCCAGCGCTAGTTTGATCTTGTTTTCCTCTGCTGGTGTTATCCCACTGTCAGCCAGAGAGAGACAGACAAGAAAACTGGCTTTATCAGGAACAGAGTTACTCTTTTGTTCTCCAGAATTATGAAGGGCTTGGCTTCTAATGGTCTTTGCTCAACCTATGCATGGATAAGCAGGTAAAAGACACCGTGGCCTTTACTCAGCCTAAGGAACATGAGGCAGTAGGCAGTGAAAGATGTTCAAACGATAAGGAAGCAAACACTTAGGTTTCAAACAAATAAATTTGGTTCAAGAGGTTTCCCTACCTACTGAAGCATCAGTGAAGCTGTAACAGCTCACTGTACTTGTGAAAATTTAAACTGCAGCACAAAATCTCTTCGATAAGGGTAAAGGCTTGCAAAGGTATGGCATAATTTTTTGGTTCTGTCAAGACAGTGTAATCTCCTACTGTCTAGGAAAGCATAATCAACGAAACACTGTCTTTGGGGGTTGCAAGTATCTGCTGGGCAAGTGAAGTAAGTGATGTTTAAAGGTCAGAGTACTCTGTTGATAAGAGAGATGTATTGAAAGGGCAAAAGAACCACAGAGGACTTCCTGTGCCATCACAGCAGGTGCTGTATGAAGTTGAGAGAATAGCTGAACAAAGCAAATCACAATGATGACAGGATATTTAAAGCAAAATGGGGAAATAATGAGTCATCCCCGTTTATTAAAGTGGAGGGAAAGAGATTTCTGCCTCCGTTAATTTCTCTCTGGGATATAAAGGCAGCCTTTAACAAAACGGGGAAAAAATCCCAGTTCCGTTTCATTCCCTTTAACCCAACCAACCAAAATCCCTTTTAGACTGTGGAAGTTACCAATTATGTAATGTTGTTACCAAAAAAAAATCAGTATTTTTCAGGAATCTTGAGTTTAATCTTTCTTTGTAATCAAAGTGATATGTTGCTTGGTTATGAACAAACACATCTGTACTCATGAGTGTTTCTCAGATATCCAGAGTTAAACAGCATTAGTGAAACCACGTAGCCGAGGGCATGTCCTCAACCGTATGCAGTGCTGTATGAAGACACACAGACTCTCTCTGAGTGACATCAGCTCTCCTGGTCTGTCATCCAGCTAGTGGTTCAGGGCAAGCTCTTGAACTGCTCTGCTGTGTTGTGTCGTGAAGACTTGCTTGCAAGGCCTTAAACAGATAGAAGGCACAAGTTTATTTGGAATAGATCATCCCCATGGAATAGATAATGTATTGATTTGGGAATTTATTTTATTGGGTTTGGTGTTCCTCGTTGAAAGTTTGACTTCCCAAAAGGAATGCTTATTTGGGGGAAGACCTTGCCAATGCATTTTCCAAGAGATTCCCGCTGTTTTGTGCAGATTTATACTTCAGACCCTCTGGTATGTTAAGTGACTTCTTTGTCCATCAAAAGCTTTTCCAAAGAGCTTTTATGCAAGTTCTGTTGCTACTTATTACTCTGGTAGTACATCAGGTTGCACATGTTGGATGCCTAAGATGCCCAGCTCTTATGCAGGTGATGCCCTCCTCCTTAATAAGGCAGGCTGATGGTGTCAGGAAAGCTCACACCTCATGGAGAGTGTCCATATGATCTGTTACTATCCATCTGTTGGTATGAAGACAGACATCTTGCAGGAAATAAAAGTCTGATGATGTGCACAGTGTGAGAGTGTGTGTAGGGGTAGGTTAATGTTGACATCATTAGTGCTTGGTCACCTAGGTGATGGATCTTGCTGCTATAGTAACCTGGAGGCTACATTACTCACCAAATACGAATTTTAATAAACAGGAATGTTTTAAGGTGTTTGTATCTTGTGTCCCCTGTAACTGTTTGTTGCCCTTTTAAAATATTTACAAGAATTGTAAAACAAGACTTTTAAGTAAAGGTTTTCTTCCCCATTTTTTTTTTATGCCCAAGCATCAAACTTAGGATACAGATTTTTGAAGAAAAGTAATGCTATTGCTTATCGCCTTCTGAACTCTTGTCTTAGGACTGTCCCTCACTAGGGAAGCTGATATTTTGACTTGTATCCAGAGGAGTTTGAACCAACTCAAGATATATACCTTTAGGCATCCACATGGACTTTTCATATACTTATGCCATCATGCATACCTGCAGCCACTTGCTGGTCCAGGGTCATGTCTGGGACATGGATATTCTGTGTATGGCTTGTGGTAGATTGTGGGACACTGTAACTTCTCTTTCTTGACCCAGAAAAGAAGTGATTTTAAGACATGAGGTGCTTTCAGCTCATTAGCAGCGTAGTATGTTCATTCAGAGATGCAACCTTATATGCTGCTGGGTAAGAGATTTTCTTGGATTCAGACACCAGCATGTTTTGGTGTGTCTCACAGAGACCTGTGAAAGATGATTCAGAAGTCAAAAGAGCACAGAGTGGGAGAGTGGGAGATCAGTTCATAAGACTACTGATTTTTCTTTTTGATGACTATATAGATATTGGCTGTGTGTTTTCAGGAGTCCCACAGAATATCCTCTCCATTACCCACAGTTTGTCATCTTTTTCACTTGGACAATAAAGATAGTAGGAGATTTTTTTAATTCCTATGCGGTGATACTTAATGCAAGAGCGGTTTTTAGGTTCATTTTGGCAGAGCAGGATGGGACAAGGGGACTATGTTCTGATGACCAGTGGAAGGGCAGACTGGTATACCCTCCACAATCTGACCTGGCTGAACTAGACTTTCTGCTTTTTGGAAAATTTTAGAGGGGATGAATAAAAATCTGGAAAAACACTAATGAAATCAAAACCACAAGTGATTAAAAACGAGACTGCCAACTTCCTGTCCCACTTACACAGCCACTCTAGGCTTACCATGAAGATGGAGCAGGGCCAGCGTGTGCAGCCCAAGACTTCACCAAGACAAAGCTCAATGTAAATGGGGAGCTTTAGAATACGGCAGCCCATTCATCAGAAGCAAATCTGTGGAAATATCTCAAAGCGTAACTCCAGTCATGCTTGAAACATCCAAGAGAGTGCCCTGATGTCCCACCCTACAGTACTGAAGCTTTGCCTGCTCCTGGCACAGCCAGCTGCATGGCTGTTGATGCAGCTGTGTTAGATGTTTTGAAAAAGCCTGAGAAGAAAATATGTTCATGGCACTCCAGCTGTAATACAAACCTGAAAATACTGCCTCTGGGCATTAACAAGATTCTTTAAATGCTCTATTGACCAGCATCTTCACTGGCAGAACAGGGACTAGCTGTGTCCATATGATCTGCTAGCTGATGTTTTCTTATGCGTAGGATTAAAGCAGAATACACATTCTTGGGAATGGGGTTAATTGGTGGGGAGGGGTACAGTTTAATAGGCCTTGAAGACAGAAACATGGAGGAATGGAGGCTGCCATTGGAGGATGCTCTGTACATAAAATCATCTGGATTTGCTATGTCTATGCTATGAAGATAGGGTGGATAGAGAAAGATGGCAGCATAGTTTGGGCATCTACTTGTAATCTGGGGCATCTATTTGTAATTTGGGTTGCCCTTATTCCTGGGCAGAAAGGTGTCAAGCAGTATAGGGGGACAAGAAGAGAATGTAGAGAGCTTGTTTTAGCTGCATGACTATTGGCCCCATGTAATTAGCTGGATTAGAGCTAATCTAATTACATTTTTCATTGCTTGTCCATTGGCACTATTGGCTTCTAATTGTGGTGGAGTCCAGCAGCCCCCATGAAACAGTCTCTTCTAATGAATGAGCAGCTGCCCTCTGTGTCGTGTGAGATGAGGCCAGTTTTCAAAGAAACAACAAGCAATGAAGTGTGTATGTGTTTGAGAAAGTAGAACAAGCTTCTGTGAAACCTAAGTGTTTCACCATTAATTATTATTTCTTCCTCAGTCCCTTAGGAGGCAGACTGGCAGAAAGAATTTGCCTATGGCTGGCAAGCCGGGTAAGAATGAAAGTCCTGGAAAAATTCCCTTCATGATGGAATTCTGCAAGGGGCCCTGATCTCAATCCCTGGCCTGTAAGATCACCAGGCTAAAGTGCTGCTGCCATGTTTATGAAGCCAGAGCCCTGTCCTGTGAGTGTACCAGACACTAAATAGGAGTGAGTAGCTACAACCCTTTTTTTCCCCAAAGGAAAGCCAGCTGCTTTTCCTCAATCCCTTGGAAGATAAACCCAATTTCCATGTCATCAGCTGAATTTCATGTTCCACCTCCCATCTTAAAGTTGTCAAGGATAGTTAATAGTGATAATAAGTGAAGAGGGAGCAAATCTAATAGGTGGCAATAGGTAATGCTTCTAGCCCTATACTGAATTGCTTATACTTTTGTAGGGCTGAAGCAAAGAAAAGCTGAAGGCTTCTAGACCAGGTGTTTCCCTTCAGCTTCTTTAATGCTTGAACGTGTTTCAGCTGGTGAGTGCAAGGGGAAGTGGACAGATCATTCCCATCACTTAAGACTAAGAATAAATTTTGGTACCCTTTTTCTTCTCAATAATTTTCCTCTCTCAGAGTTGAGTAGTGGCTTGTGGGCAGATCTGCCTACAGAGCAGGTTTTTTTTGTTCACCAGAAAAGCTGATGGGCGAGTGGGCCAAGCCAGCCAAATTGGTGGCAGCAGTTGAGGGTGAAGGTGGAGCTGACTAGGCCATGCTTGGTGCTCTGTAAAGGTAGCTGGCCTTAGAGTAAAAGAGGCTTCTGAGGTTAGAGAAGTCAGCTATCCTAGATACAGACGCCTACACTTAGTATTTGAACGAAAACTATTTTTGGTGAAGGTGGTCTTAAATGTCATCTTTGTTGCCTTGTTCCTGGGACCTTCTGAACAGGAGCATGGCAATTAGTAGATGCAGTTGAATTTGCTTGCTTTGGCTTTTATTTCATTTGGGCTGCAAAGAAGAGGATACTTGCATAGCAAAGGCTAGATTGATTTCTGCCAATTGCTGACTCTGAGCTTGCTTGAATTTGTATAATGTGCTGATGCTATAAATAAAAGCAGTTCTGTCTCTTGTGCTGAAAACTCTATGTCATCCATGCAATACCGAGATTTTGTTAGGTATTAATTAGAAGTTACAGGTATGTATAGGATGCCGTGTGTTGCTGGGGGGGTGGCAGACTCTTTCAGTGTGACCCAACCCAAGTTGCAGTAGGTTTGGGTGTGAGAAACAAGGTGTCTGAACAAAAGGTTTGCTTACTGAGTCACACTCCCAAAAAGAAGGCAAAACTGAGGATGTCCAAACAGTTATTTGGCTTGGGTTCTCAGTGACACATTTTTGTCTGCATGTCTTTCTAATATGCTGGCCATGGCTTTGCTCTTGTTTTTTCCTCCTCATTTTGGTGTGTGTTTTCGGTACTGCATTCAAAGGCAAGGCACCAAAAAGAAGTACTGAATCCAAGGAACCAGGGCAAGAAGGAGGGTGCCTGCTGTGCAAATATTTTGCCCAACAACTGGGCACCAGGCAAAAATTTCAACAAAGAAGAGGCAAAAGGCGGGGAAGAAGAGATTCTTTCTTGCTCAGTCCTGCAGCCAGTTAATATTGAAGTCTCCATTTCCTAAGGATTATTAGTATTATTACGGTGTCCTGTGATACTTCATCCCTCTTGGGTTCAAGGTAATGGTAGTTTTCTAAGCATGTAACAAAACCCTGAGATGTTTGTCAAGATCTGCTAGTTAAAGAGACAGCAGACTCATCTAGAGGATGTGGCTATCACAAAACAACACAGCAATTATCTTTGAGTTTTGAAAACCAGTTCTTCAACAGTCAAACTCCTGGAAAGAGATGACATTTTCCTTCTTCCCTGCATAAAACCTGCTGGAGAACTGGTGCTGGCATTTAGTGTCACACTCCTTTATCTTCAGTGTGTTCTGCTCTTGCCAGAAAGCATTTTATTCAGGCTGAACATGCCCACTGAACATGCAAGCCCTGAAGAGGAGGAAAACTGAGAGGTAACAAAAAGGTGGAGTGGCCTTTGCTCACAGTGTGTTACTTGCATGATGGGTGGCATGAGCTGGTGAAAACTGGGGGCTGCTGGTGTGAGCTAATACGCACCGCTTGAAACTACCCAGCTTTTCTGTAGCTGACTAAAGTACGCATTGTGCTCAGAACTGTAGTTGCAGGCTTGTTTTCTTGGAGCCAGGCACCTGACACCATAGAAACTGGAGTCAATGGTGCTTCACTCCCCACATCTAAGACGGATACTATGCTGCGTCTGCACTACATAACTTCATGTGATGAGTCTGTTGGTTCAAACACTGCTTTGGCAGAGCTCATGACAAGGGAACGCTTGCCTGCACCTGTCAGAAGATAGTTTTTGCTGGGCCTAATGACTTCATGATATTAGTCCTTATGGTGAGGGGGGTATCAGTCAGCCTCCCAAGATCCCTTCCTACTCTTGTGGTTTGGAGGTCCCTGGCTTTGGTTCAGTTTGTTGCTTCCAGAGAAGACAGATGCCCTGGGCTTTTCCACATTAGTTGGCCTCTTTCAACATCAGACAAGAAGAGTATTACAAGGTTGGTGCAAGTAGACCAAAAAGTCCAGTTCTTGAATACAGAACTGGAAATGAGGTGATGGAAGGGAAAGGGAAAGCAAAAGCTCAGATTACATCTTCTCTTGTACTCGGGAGTCCTTCTTTGGGACTCTTTGGGAACTGGGGAAGGATGCAGCTGTGAACTCTGTGGGGCTGAGACCTCCCACCTGCCTTCTCCCACAACTACTTAAATCTAGTCCCATGCCTTGCCTTTTATCTTCTCAAGCCAGCATCTCCCCTACATTCCCTTTCTCCTGCTTTTGCTCCTAATCTGTATTTTAACACTTGCATTCATATGTCAAGGTGAGGAATAGGGCCCTTGCCACTTACTGGGATTTCTTGGCTTTTAGGCTTGTATCCGATTCTTTTCACTAGTGCTTTCCCACCAACTCAAATGCTCTCCCTGCTGGCACAGCCTTTCCGGAAGTGATACAAAATACTCTGCAAAGTTTTCCAAAGTATTTTAATTTGTGGAACCCCTAACATGTTTCCAGTTAAATTGAGGATACCCCTGTAGAAAAACTCATTCTAAATCATAAAAAGTATAAACTGTACAACAGCTCTGGTAATTATGTTGTCTCTGATATGCTTCCTGCTTATCCTATGGCATAAAAATACAGATTGGGTATTTAGGGTGCTGTCTCTAAGCCACCTTTTTCCTTCCCTTTCTCACCATCCCTCCCTACTTTTTCACACATACCTGTTAGGGGGTTTTGGTGCCACAGCAGGCAACCAAATGGTAACAAGCTTCCTGGCTCTGGCTTAAAACAGTCCTGCCACCAGTGGTTAACTGAACATAGTAGCTCAGGTCAAATCCATTGTACATGCACTATGAATGTACATGGTCTGTACATACTTTTTGAAATGTGGATACTTTTTTTTTTTTTTTAAATACTGACTGAAGGATGCTAAGGATACTGTTAGCCTTTTATAGACTAGAATTTATAAAAGAGAGATAACTGAGATACGTGGAGCTCACTAGTTTCCAGGAGGGAGACTAATCCAGGATAATTCTTACTATTAGAAGAAAATTACTCACTTGTTATTTTTGAAGTACATAATGGTAATAGATTTCCGTTTACCCTTCTAGGTGGCCCAGGGCTTCCTGCTGCTGCTGAACCATCAGTTTCGTTTCAAAGGAAAGAAGAGAAGGAACAAAAGACTCTATCCATGATAGCTGTAGTAGGGACTGACATGTTGGTCCAGCTGGTGTGGCATGCGCACCCAAGAGTGACAAGAAATTCAGCTCAGGTCAGCTGCAGGTGAATGCTGTAACTTTGCATGGAAACTACTGGATTGGTTCTCTACCTTTGGCTACAGGTAATTGCTTTGCCTCATGCAATTATGTAGGGTAATTAGAAGTAGATTATACAAGGAATAGCAAAAACTATCACTGCATCCTCTGCATTTGTGGTCTGTTTCTTTAAGAGTGATTATGATTTTTTTAACCTTTTTTTTTTAGCCCAACCTGTCTCTTGCTTTCTACCCCAGCTGATCAGTATGGCATAGGAGGGGAAAATAAAAGTGTAGTTGCAGCACATTCCTGAGTTCTGTTCATTTTTACAGCACGCTACCTAGTACAAGCTGTTATTGGAACTGCAGTGGAAAAACAGAATGATTTAAGGACTCTAAAATTCACATTTTCTTCCAGCCTGATATAGTGAGGGACTATTAATACCCCAGGCAGACCTCTGAAATAGATGCAGCTCAGTAAATGACAAACACATTTTAGTTGGCTCAGAATATATTAAGATAGTTATCTTGGGCTCTCTCTTGGCTATTTTTTTTTCCTACATAAAGTGGTACTTTTTTGAAAAGTGAAAAGTGGCAAGGTAGCAGACAGTTTCTCTAAGAAAGGTTTATAAAGTTTCCACCAAACCATTACTCGAGAAGTGCTATTGTGCTGCTATGCTTAATGAAAAATCAGTCAAGTAAATTGTTCCTGGGATTCAACTTAATTACATGCAAGAGATAGAAACTTTGTTACTGAAGAGTAATAAAATACCAGGTGGCTTTAATGAAGTCAGTAAGGTGGCAGTTTTAAACTGAAACCTGCTTGCTTAATAATAGAAGGGACAGTAGATTTGAGCAAGATGTTTTATAAGCAGCGTGTCACTTCTCCACCGCAAGGCAAGAGACACATTTTTTAAGCTGCATTAGAGAGAAACGTTAAGTTCATTGTCAGTGTTTATCCTCTAAGCCTCAGACTGAAGGGCCTGTAGCTGGAGGGAGATTTCTTATTGAAAAATTCTTTTAGTCTGCAACTGGGCATATGATGACTAGGGTGGTTTTTCTTAATGCTTGCAAAGCCATTTATCCAGACATGTAATTGAAATCAGGAGATGCCTCAGAACAACGTGGCTCTGACTGCTACTAAATTTTGAAATGTTAAATAAGTAAAGATGCTTAAAGTTTTAGACTTTAATGTTGACCCACTTTATAATCATTTGGATGTTTTCCTATACATTTTTAAATTACCTGTTTTGGGTTCATTGTTATGCTGAGAATAACTTGCCTTCCTTGCCAGTCCAGCAAATTTTTTTTGTAGTACAGTAAAATTAGTACGAGTATTTCAGTTGTATTCACAAGTACTGCAAACTGGTAGATTGTTCGAGGCACTTATGCATATTTCCATTAAAAAAAGAAAAACTTATTTTAAAAAAGCATTTTTTTAAAAAGCATTAACAGCATTCTGCAGGATTCCTGACCTGATGGGGAGCAGTTCTTGCTCTGCGGGTGCTTTTGGGGGCCAGTTCATATTTTACAGGGTGACGTTGTTTAAGCTGTGCCTGGGCATGAGTTGCAGGACCAGCAGCAAGGGAGGGCAGTGGGCTGTCAGGTGGGGCTTCCTGATGGAGAATAGCCAGACTGGTCCAAGCAGGCTGCTTCTGAAATGTGAATAGGGGACTCCCCCAACACATACGCTCTGATGTCAGTCTTGCATATTTGATCAATACTACTTTGCACTTAAAACAGGAGATAAGTTGTTGTACTCCGGAGAAGGTACAGATTGATTCAGTAGACAGGCCAGCACCCGACTTGCATAGAAAGGGCAGAGCCACTGTCACTGCTGCCTGGTGCTCTGCTGCTGGCTTGGCATTGTGTGATGCTGTCTTTCAGTCTGTTCGCCTCTGCAAAAATCAATAGACTGGTTCTGTCAGGAGCTGTGATGAACATCAGGAGCCTCATGCTTATTTCTCTCAGTATCTTTCACAAATGACCTAAATATTAGAAGAGGATCCTTTGCTCTCCTGACTGCAGGCTTGTCCCACCAATCCCACAGACTGATTGGAGATGGGAGTTGAAGGTGTGTTTGCCACGAATGGAAAGAACAAACCCCAATTTTCTACAACTTCTGCCTTTAAACTAAAGATTTTTTGTGTCACACTTTCTCTGCCATTTATCAGATGTATCGAGAGACTTCGTGTAGCTTTTCCCCAGCTGGCATCCCGGCTTTAGATTTCGTCTCTGTGATGAGAGCTGCTCAGTGGACCATTGGACTGGAGACAAAGGAGGTAACATAGTGTTTCTTGTACAGAGAGCTGCACCTGAGGCAGAGTGTAGGCAGGGCTAAGGCTATGCCCAAGAGTGATGAAAGGGGTAGAAAGCAGGATAACCTGGTGGATTGAGAGGACTGGGGGACAGGGATTTCTGCCCCTCTGCTCTTGTACTGGATGTTTCCTTGCTCTCAGGCTACATGTCATTTAGGATAGACATTATTAGAGTAGTTAACAATTGCCTTATAGCTTTTGTCACAGAAGATCCTGATGGTGTCTCTTCATTTTGCATGTTGAGTGTGAGATGTTTTGATCTGGCTGTGAACACTCCTGACGCGAGAAATTCGGGACCATCTTGTCTCAGTTTGAGCTCCTAAAATTAGGGGCTGTTTTGGAAATGCTGCCCCTTATCTCTGTGTGAGATAAAAGTTGCAATCGCAATGTAACTTTTACCCACACGGCAGAATGCCAGGTGGACTGAGCAGCTCTAAATATTGAACAATGGCAAGTCAGCACTATGAGCAATTGTTGTGAGTCAACGTTGAATCCCTGCCAAAGATGCCTTTTTGGAAATAAAATGTAGCACTAATTTATCAATGGGTTAGTTCATAACACGATGTAAAGCACTCAGTACATAATAACTCTTTCTGGACTGAAAGAAAATGCTCATAACACCTTTATTATAAATAAATACTATGTTTAAGTGGACCAAATCAATGTAAGGGTATTGCTGTATTTCTCCACTGCCAGTTTGCTACTTTCGTTACTACCCACGGCTGGCAGAGAGGGTTTTGTTAATAGTTTTTTTTCTATTTTGTTACCTTAACAAAACTGTCAACATGTGTTCCTTACTCCTTGCTGTGCAAATGCTTCAGTGAATCCTGTGTACAGCCAGGTAATGCCCTGCTGTTCCTGCCATTCAGAGAGCCTTCGTATCTGCAGCCCCTCGCAGGCAGCTCTGCTCCCTGCTGCTCCCCAGCCAGCATCTGATGGTACAAGATGCACAAAAGCAACCCCTCCAAATTCTCTCCTGCATGCCACACTCTGCTTCTGTCAGGAAGGGCTTTTTCTAGATCATTGTCCCCATCCCTTACGATGAAGGTAATCCATCTGTTCTGCTGCCCAGAGCTGATCCTGAGGGAGAGACCACCTGAACGCTCTTGGTTCCTCTACAGATTCTGGTCTCAGGCCTTGAAACCGGGAGCAGCTGGGTTTTTCCCAGCTTTCCCCGGAGCAACCTCTGCTCTCTGTGTGCATCTGCTCCAGGCTGATGCGTCTTCGGGCTTGGTGGGTTGTTAGTTTTGTTTTGCTTGTTCTCTAACGTTTGCTGACCCCATTTCAGCAGTGCCACTTCAGTACTAAAAATTTAGCACCGCCAACAGCCAGGGCTTCCTGGGGCTGCTGCTGCACCCTCCGTACCCTACACCTGCGGAAGGGCTCGAGACCTGCAGCCGAAAGCTGTGTTAAAGCAGGACCTGACGGTGGCTGGTGGGGGGAGCGAGCGGCTTTCGGCTCAGGTCGGGAAGCAGCCGTGGGTGCTGTCGGCGGGCAGATCCCCGAGGACGGCTTTATCGCCCGAGGCTCGGACGGTGCTGCATTCGGCACACCCCCCCCGCACCCCCCGACGCCCGCTGGTGCCCCGGTGGCTGCAAACCCCCGTTTGCCTTCACAGCCCTGGGCGGGGGTGGGTTGGGGGGACAGCCCCCTCCCCGGTCCCACCAGGGAGTCTGCCGGGGGCGGGGGTGGTGGCGGCGGCCCCTCCCCGGGGCGGTGCCGGTGCCGCTGCCGCGGGCGGCGGCGGCGCGGGCGGCGGCGGCGGCGCGGGGCCATGGTGAAGATCGGCGTCCAGCAGCCGCCGGCGGCCCTCAAGCCGGAGAAGGAGAAGGCGGGGGGCGATGGGGCGGCGGGCACCGTGCTGCTGCCCCCGGGCGCCGTGAGTGCGGGGCGGGCGGGGACGGGCGGGCGGCCGCCGCGGCCCGGGCTGTGCGACCCGGCCCCTGTGGGGGCCGCCGGTGATAGCCCTCTTTGCGCCGGGTCTTCTCCCTTTTCTGCGAAGTTAGAGCTGATGAGAGCAGGAAGGTGCGTGCGCAGGGTCGGGTGTCAGCTTGGAGCTCGCTCCTGTTCGGAGAGGCGCCCAGGGGAAGATAAAAGTGTCCGGTTTGATGGATGTTAGTTCACCTCCTAGAGGGTGCGAAGGCATCTGAAGTTTGGAGAAGCAGGGAGGGGATGGGGCAGGGGAGTTGCGCCATTATGGGGAGCCGCCATCCTTAGGCACTGAAGTAAATGGCCAGCGTGGACAAGTGGCATCAGAACTCATCCGTTTGGTCTAGGTGGTTTTGCCTGGGGGAATGTGATTTGGGATAGATCATTCGTGGGTGGATTTCAAATTCTAACATCTCTGGAGGCTTAGGGTTGGCATGGAGAAGAGGCAAGAGGAACAAAACAGCTGGTGCTGGAGCAGGATGAGAAGCAAGGAGATAAGAGCACGTGCAGCTCTCTAGATGTTTTGCAGTTTTCAAGATGGGAGTTGACATGCTGAAGTTGAATTGCTCTGCTGGCTTCGGGTGATGGGTATCAGAGGGGAACGAGTGCACACACCTGCAGACGTTGGGATCCTGCCAGGTGTGACGTTGGGATCCTGCCAGGCATGAGGTGAATGAAGGCGTTGGGGCATCCCTAGCAGATGCAGAGCATGGCTGGGGCCTTGGGGTAGAGTTGTGTTGAGTCCCATCCCGATGGCTTAAGTCACGGGCAGGCACTGGCAGGCGGTGCTGGGCATGAAGCAGTGGTGGTATGGCTGGTGCCCCTCTCGAGGAGGGGAAGGTGAAAGGGGCACTGTTGTGTTTGGCTAGGAGTTGAGTGTTTCTGAAGTCTCTTGTGCTAGAGAACCCCCTGCTTGCAGGCTCCTCTGTGAGGTTGGACCTGCTGGGGTAAATACCACACTGCGTAGTGGGAGGGTCTTGTCCAGAGAGGTAGGCCTGACCCACAGCATCAAGTCTGCCTTGTTACAGTGCTTCTGTCTCAGAGCAGGAGACTTAAATGGCAGTTCTGTATTCCTCATAAATGCCTAAGACTGTGCTTGCAGTTTGGCCATTTGATGAACCCTAGTATGTCACTGACTCAAAAAACTATGGAGGAGCTGTGGTTTTGCTCCATTCCTGCAGCAGTGCAGAGTGTCCCTCCTCATGTGTCTTACCAAGCGAGTGGGAATTACCTGCCCTGGAGAGCTGCTCTGCGGTAGGGGCTTCAAGAGATTGCTCAGTTCTGCACAGATATGCTTGCAGCTCTCAGTTGTGCTGTCAGTGTCTGAATGTGCTCTGTCTGTCATGATTTCATCTATTACTTTAACACCTAGGAGCTGTACAGAAACCTGTAATGGGGGAATGTGGCCAGCTGTGATCTCTCAGTGATTTCTAGACTTCATCTTTCCTAATTATGAACAAAAGAAGGTGGCAGATTTCTTCCCACCTTTGATATTCAACCCTGAAAGCTGACTATCACGCTGGACTTCCAGCTCATGCTGCCTTTAAACCAGCTTTCCGCAGCTGGGAAGTCGGTTGTTCTGCCGATCCTGCATGAGCTTGGGCAGGATCCAGCTCCTTCTCATGAGCACTGTGAGAAAAGGCGTTTAAAAAATAATAAAAAATAAAAGTGACAGAAGCTTTTTTCCATCATTAGTGCTGCCAGATCTCAGCAATCAGAATTATTCTGATTCAGGTCCTGCCAGATGAATGAAATTGGCTTAGGTAGCAAATAATAAATTTTAGGTTCTTTATGTTGCCTTGGGCCTCTCTCTGACTCGTGGGGGGCACAATGTTGTTCTTTTAAGCCCACGTGAACTATAGAGGAACTTAAAAACAAGAATTTAGAACAAAGACTCTTCAACAGTCTCTTAATTCCAGCGGATAGGCATGTAAGAAAATCAGCATAAGACCTGTGACAGAAGGGCAGGAGCAGGTTGGGGTGAGTCAGTGCAGCATGAGGGTGTCCAGGGAGCAGCACATCCACTGACAAGAAGGTGGCCTTTTCCTGATGCTGTTTTTCAGGGCATCTGTGACACTGGATTCTTTGGTGTAGTTTGTACTTAGCTGGACCGCGGGAGTGTGCTGCTTTGTAAAACACCCAACTTGTGGGCTTGGTCTTTCCGCAGCCAGGCTTTCTTGCCGTGCTCTCTCTCCTGCTGCCAATAATTCTTGTCTGTGTGTGTCTTTCTCTAGCTGCCTCGCAGCAAAATGGCATTGGTGACATGCAAACAAGATGCTCTGCATTCCTTTCCTCTTTGATCTCACAATTTCAGTCCCAGTGATAGGAGCCAGAGCTGGGCAATGATTCAGCGGCAGCTTCCGCAGCCTGTGAATTTTGGCAGGTGCTCCGTGAATGCAAAGATGTGGCAGGCAGGAAGATGTCTGTGATGCTAATGTGTCCTGAATAGTAGTAGGTGAGGAGTCCTGATAGCAAGCTCACATGTGCTGAGCCTTGTTTCTCCCCTGTGCAGCTCAGTTTGGATTGGAAAGAATATGCAGTTTGAACTCTGTCAGAAAAATCCACGTAATTTTGAAGCAATGGCAACATTTTAAGGGCTTATAAAAGAAACAATCTTGTTGTAGGAGCTGGGAGGATATAGCAGCCTCGAGCAGAAGGCAGTTTGAGGTTCAGTCAGTAAAATAATTTGTTGTGTTCATTGGAAAATATTTTTTCAGATGCAAACTACTATTCAGTGAGTTTTAATTGAACTCCAGATTTACAGTCTGAAATGGAAATAAATACATAAGCTGTGTCTTTAATTGTGCTGGGAAATACACTCCTTGCATTTGTGATGGACGTCGAAATCCACAGGAATCAAGTAAAACTGATGGCTGGAGCTCTCCAGTCAGAATTTGGTTTGGGTTCTTTTTTTGGTCGATTCCTTGTAAACCCTCTAATACTTGCAGCTAGTTATTCTACAGAGACAGTGTGAGAGCCAGAGGAGAAGGGGTTTCATTAAAATCTGCTTCACGAGATGTAAATGATAAGTATTGGAGGGGAGAGGCACCTCTCATCCCCCTTGCTCTGTATGTAGCAGAGACTGGCTGCTCAGCTGCCCTGGCCAAGGGCTCTGCTAGACACTCCTCCCTGCTGGCCTGGGGTGAATTGTACCTTACAGCAAATGCTGCAGCGCAGACAAGGTGTTTGTGGAGACCGGGATGGTTTGCGCATGATGCGCAGATGCGCATGATGGTTTGCGCTTTCACAGAAACCTGTTGGTAGAGGAAGCAGAAAGCAAAACCTGTTGTTCTGCATCTGGGAAAGGCTGTGCTGAGATGGCGTGTGCAATTGTGTTCATCTTCGGCTTGCCAGAAGGATGAACGTTGAAGGGAGGGCGATGTCTGCTCAGGCCGTGACTGCTAGGTCTGGCTGGTGGGAGAGAAGGGCTTTATGGGTGAAGCAGGAGGACTGGGAGAGCTCTCTCCATACCTGCAGGCCTGGCAAGCCTGCTGGAAACACCTTGGCAGTGGGTCATAGGCCTGGGGTGTGTGAGGGGCTTTCCAGGGTGCATACAATGGTGTCCTGTGGGTGTGACTGATGTTTTTCTGTGTGTTGGTTGCGGTAATACCAGGCTTTGGTTTCGTGCCTTTCATCTCGTCCGCATTCCCCAAGACTTGACAAGACTCTTCCTTTCAGTGGGCTTTGGATCACGTCCTTCCTGGTCATATGGAAAAGCTTCCTACAAGGAGCTGCTTGCTGTCTGGTGCTGGATCTGTCCAACCCTTCTGTCTCTGTGTGGTCTCTTTGTAGGCTGCACCTCTGCACGACCATCTGGTGGGGTGCCTCAACCTCCTGGCTGCAGGGCTGCTGCTCCCTGGGCAGCCAGTGGCAGCTCCTGCCCTGAGTGCTGTTGCCCTGTTTGTACAGAAATAGCAGGGGAAAGCCCTGAAACCCTTGGGGAGCGTATTACCTGGGTGGGCGACTGCCTCTCTGGTGCCCGGGAAGCTCTCTTTCCTGTGACTGCCACTGCGAAACTCCCCAGTGAGGAGCAGGTCCACTGTGGATGCAGAGCTCTTAGCAGGCAGATAGTGTCTTGCTGCTGGGGGTGTTGCTGTGCTCCCACTCCCCTGCCTTTTCTTGCACTCAGACAAGCATGTGAGCCGTGACTGCTTTGCATCGACCTGAACAAGCCCAAGAGGACACGTGCTTCATGGGAGGTGGCACCAGATCAGAGCAGGACAGGCAGCAATGCTGCTTCTGGTCTTCCCAGAGGTACCGATGCATCATGAGCAGTGATGCTCCAGAGCTGGGCTCCAGCACATGGGGCAGGTGGAGAAGCAGTGGCTCTTGCTGGCCATGCAGGCATCTCTGCCAGCCCTGTAAAGTGGAATCACACCAGCTTGGTAGAAGCTGCTGTGCCAATGAAGGGCTGGGTTTTGTGACTGACTTCCTTGCAGGATGCTGTGAGGTGGAAGACAGATGGTGAGGGAAGGGGATGTGAGGAAAAGTCTTTTAAACAGGCTTTTTCACAAAGCAAGCTGTAAATCCAGAGAGAAAGAGAAAAACTAGCTGGCAGCGATGTGGATTGTTTATGCTCGTTGACGTGTTTGCTGGCTTGAGTCCAGGCTTGATGCTCCTGAGCTGCAGGTATTTTCACCATGTTGAGGTCTTGATTTAGTGACCTAAACATGGTAGATATTAATTTGAAGAAGCTGCCTCCTGTAACAGAAGGTTTTTCCTGGCCTTTGCCCAACCTTCCCATATCCATGTGGGCTGAAGTGATGACTTCTTTTTGTGTCCTGTATGGAGTCATCAGCTTAAAAAGAAGCATTGGCACTGGTTCTCAGTCCTCTGTGGTTTGGGGATGCCTTGGAAGCAGAGGAAGAGGACTGAATTGGAAAAAACCATCTCCGGACCCTTACAGGATCCGCTCTAGTGAAATACTAGACTTGAGTATCTTACCGGACTCTGGACATGAATATTTGATATTCTAGCTGAGCATGACAAAGGATCTGGCTAAAACTGGTGGGGCGATTAGGAGAGGGAATGACTGTTTCTAGCAAAAATGTTATAAATGTGACTGAATTTGGAAACATGGAGCTCACTGATGAAGGAGATGTAGACTGAAGAGCTGGAGATGGAGAAACTTGAAATGTCTGTCTAGAGGTGTGCATTTTCCCAAAGCTGGGGGAGAGCCAAAGCCCATGCAGCTTTGCATGTAGGTGCTCTCTACGTGGGAAGAACCTCCTGCGTTTACCCTCTTTGGGCACAGCAATTTCTTTGGCAAAACACAGAAAACCAAGAAATACTTTTAAAAAGAAGCAGCTTTAAAGGGTAAAAATGAACCAAACGTAAGTATGAGGTGGAAGCTTTGCTGCATACACTGCATGTATTAATACATCCTTGCTCTGCTGTAAGAAGCCCTGTGCTGTGCAGTGATACGCAGAACGCTGGTTTCCACCCTGTCACTGCAGTGTGCTGCTGGCGTGGCGGTTCGGGAAGAGGTGGCCTGGCAGGTGTTGTGTCTATGGCTGCTCAGAGGAGGGGAGCTCCTCCACAGCAGAGCGCTGCTTCCAGGTCTGAGAGCTGGAGCATCTGTGGAGGATGAGTTGTCCTTGTGTGCAGTTTTGCAATTCCTACTTTTGTTGCTACCAAATCTTTGCTCATTATTGGGTTTACAGGAGATGGAAATGGCATTTTCGCTTCTGGATGGGTATTTTCTTCCAAGGTGATGTGTGGGAACCTAGGCATGGGGATTTTGTTCTTTTTTTAATGCCAGTGTTACCATTTGAGGGAGGACAGTGTTGAGGGGGTTTGGGTTTTTTTAACTCATCCCTCTGTACTTGCATTGCAGAGTTGTCTTCCTTGCTGCCATGCCCTACCATTGAAGTCAGTTTGAGCAACAAAGCAGAGAAGGGTAAATTTGCCTCCTCTCTCTTGCTGTTGTTAAACTAGACACTGTTTCTTTGTGGTGAATTTTCGAGTGTAGGACTGACTGTCAGGGTTTTCCTACGCTGCTGCTGGGAGAAGAGATAATCAGTCAGTGTTCTGAAAGGGAGCAGTGACTTCATTTTGTGGTGTGATACTGTGTAAGCCCTGGTTTTCAGGGAACAGGCAAATGTAACCTGAAATCTGGTTCCTCATTAAGTTGCTTCAGCTTGTACTCCAGGAAATGCTGGACTCTGACCCCTCTGCTTGAAGTGAACAGTATGGATTTACAGCTCTGATGCCCCCTCTCTTCTGCAGAGCCAGCAGAAGGCAGTACCCTGGCTGTTCCAGCTTGTAAGCGTCTTGGGCATGGCTGTGTCCTCCTTTCTACCAGCCTTTTGAGAATCAGTCACCTCTAGTGAAAGAGTGAGGTGGGACAGCGATGGCTTAATTGGCCACAACCAGATCAGCAGTGCTTGGCTTGCCCTAGGTGACATCCAAAATGGCTAATTTGCTCTTGACCATCTCTGCCTGCCTGACTGTAGAAGCTCAGAGGTGGGTGCTATCGTTTTAAATTGTATGTTTACATGGACCCCGAAACTATCTGGACATGGAGCTTCCTGCAGGGAAGCAGTGGTTATAGCCCAGCGGCGGTGTTCAAGTGAGTCCTCTGCCCAACTGTTGCTCTGCTCTGGTGCTTCATTAGGATCCAAAGCTGTCACTGATGGTGAACAACTTCAGGTGAAATAATGTGAAACCTTTTGGTGTGTGTGGAGGTCTTTTCCCTGTCATGTTTTCTGCTTTCAAATATGTTGAGACAGCACCTGATCCTTCACACCTTTTGCAAAAATGTGTTGCTATCTCTTGGCTTATGCCCAGGATTCCCTGGGCCTCTTGCACAGGTTGGTAGGTATGTTTGTTTTCTATTGGAGCAATTGTACAATTTTAGTCCAGGAAAAAGTGAGCGTGTGGCTGTCAGAAGGGACGTCTGTCCAGCTCCTTCCCAAGCACATGGTCCCACTTTCCTGCCACAGGACAGCTTGTCACTTTGGTGGGCAGTCAGGCTTGTGGCTTGCTTCTTTCCAAGCCACATATGAAGGTGGAAGGAAGCAGACTCTTTTTGTGGGCAGCTGTTAGCAGCTTCTCTTCACCTGGGAGGAGAAGGAAGACTCAGCTACACGAAGAACAAGCTGAAAGCTTTTGGCCTTTCCTTGCCTTAGTTTATCAATGTTCTTTAATATTTTTGGCATTGGTCAAAGGTCTTTTAAGGAGTCAGGTGTCTGCCCACCTGCATATGTCTTTACCTTTGAATCAAGTCTCTCTTTAACTTTGCCAACCTCTCAATTTAAGAGCTTCCCCTATTCCCAGAGCAGCTGCTGTGCTTCACTCTTGCTTGAGCTGCCTTTTTGTCTTTAATTGCTCTAGATAGGTTTTGAGACCCAATGCCCAAGCTTAACCTTCATTCTTCTGCTGGGGAAAATTCCTATTCTTTTAATGCTACCTTCCACTTCAGGGTTGCAGAAAACCCCTGGCCTTCACTTGGCTGTTCTGATTCCTTCCTTCTCCCAGGTGAGATCTGCCCAGGTGCTCCAGAGCCTTTTAGCTGTGGTGGTGGAGCTGCCCCGGGGGCAGGGACTGATTTTCCCCATTGTCGCACTGAGTGGATGCAGTTCCTGTTGATATCTGGAAATCAGGCCATTTATCAGGCACCATATTTTGGCAGTCAGGCTGTTAAACACCCAGGTTGGGACATTTTTTGCCTCTATCACAGCTGTTTATTTTCTCTCTGCCTGCCTGTTCAGTGTGACACTCGGGGCTTTAGCTGTGTGCCTGGTAAGAATAGCTGTATTTTTACAGGGGGCTTTGTTGGTTCTGCTAATGCTGCGAATGGTTTTACTCCTGGGAAAGAGGAGAGGGAGGCTGGAAAAACTCCAGCTGGCAGTTGTTGTGGCTCTGCCAAAAAATAAAATAAAAAAAATATGGAAATTAATTCCTCAACCCTGTGCAAAGAGGGAGGAGAGGCAGCCTCTTAGTTCCAGAAGAGGATGGAAAAAGGAGAGAAGGGGGGGGGGTTATATCTCTCTTGCTGACAGGGGAGAAGGAAAATATGATCACTGAGCACTTAGGAGCTCCCATATGCTAGGCTGTGTTTTTAACATCCTGCTGTCTTTGTCATATAGCAACAAAGCTGGGGGTTTTAATTAGCCAGTGGTTGTTTTTGATATTCTAATTTCCAGTGCTGCGAAGGGACTCCTGAGGCAGGTGGCTTTATTGCTAGTCACGTGCTGTGGTGTTGTTTAAAGATGTGATTAGATTCATTTATTGCAGCCTTTTTGCCTTTGGCTGTGATAGTCTCTTAATTACATGCCTTTTTTTTTTTTTTTTGGCTTCCAGGCGTCTTTGAGTCCAAAAGCCATCAGTTGCGCTCTGTGGAAATGCTGCTGTGTGCCCTGCACAAGCACTGCTCAAGTACAGTGTGCAGGGAGTTCAGTTGCCTCGGAAACTGTATGCCATATATATGTGTGTGTGTGTGTCTCTCCCCTCCCCTCCCCAGGCATGCACACATTATTTTCTTTTCTGACCTAAAGCATTAGAAATGCTCTTCAGCCTGGAAGGACTTTCCTTCCAGGTGATGGGCTTGTTCAGAGGCCTCTCATTGCTAGTGCTGAGCACTGACCCCTGTGACTCTCTGCCAGGGCGATGGCCCAGGCACTGTTCCCTCCTTGGTGTCACTTGGTATTTCTCCTCATTTCACTCCCTTTCCTCCCTCCAAGTGTAACTGCTCTTGAGGACAGGACTCCTTTTTTGTTCATGTGGCAGAGGAGCCTTTTTTGGATCATGGGAGATGCTTTGGTGCATGCAAGGATGAACTGCCTTTGCTGCGATGATTTCTCTCTCTCCATTCCTCTCCCCCGTCTTGTCTTCCTTCGTCTGCCTTTTCCCTGTGCATAGTCTCAGTTTCCTTCTCCAGAGCTCTAGCTTGGCAAGTGCTCCAGTCTCAAACGCTGGCTGGCCACCCCTGCTTGCTCTGGCCGTCCTGGGGGCTCTTCACCACCGAGCTCCCCTGGGTCTGAATGCCTAATACAGGAGTGGTTGTCTCTGGGAGGGGGGTCTGGATCTCCTTGCCCTACAGTTTATCCCACAAACTCTCCAGTGTTTTTTCTCATACAGAGCAGCAGCAGTAGGTGCTGGCAGTGCCCAGCACCTGCAGGCGGTAGGGATGCTGTCTGTGGGGTGGCTGGATGAGAGGGTTTTGCTTCACGTGCAGGAAAGAGCAGCCTGTGCTGGTGAGGACATGGGGGTCACTATCCCGAGACGTGACACTCAAAGCCAGGCTCAGCACATCAGAGGAGAGGTCAGTCTGTACCAGCTTACGCACACTGCAGCAGCAATGCAGTTTTCCAGCAGTCAGCTGTGGGGTTTTTCCATCTGAAGTCAATGGAGATGCTGCTATAGCAAGTCCTTAAGTTTTGTAAAGCAGTAACTGATTTTGACTGTGAATATGGGACTTGATGTGCTGGAGGTAGAGACTTTGAACTGATTTTTTTTCTTTTCCCATAGTCTGTATTGGCCTTTAGTTACCAGAAATGAGTAAACGGCGAGGTTAGTTAGATTTTCTGATGTGGGTTTCTTAGGTTTCGAGCCTGCATCCTTTGAAGAAGCCGTGGCTGCCTGTGGCAGTATCTGTAGTTACGTCAGTGCATCTTCTACATTGAGAGCTCAGGCTGCTGCTCCCTTGAAGCTGCTCCCTTGAAACAAGCAACCTCCCAGAGAGCGATGACATGTTTTGCTGCCTTTCAGACAGTACTCGTCTCCAAACCACGTCCCTTTGAGTATTTACTCTGCATCGCATTTCTCTCCTCACTTGTCAGTCGTCAAAATCATATCTGCTATTTTTAGTCGCCCCAAGCTTCTTTGCCTGTTGGGGGTGTATATTTAGACACTTGCCGAGCTTTGTCCCCTGTTTGTCAGGCCCTGCTACACCTAAAATGAAAGATTTCAAACCTGTGTGTTTCAGAAATGCAGGAAAAGTGGTTTGTGGAGAACTCAGCTGTTTCCAAAGCTGAAGAAGCAGGAAAAAGGTATGAGCTGAGTCCATCTCTGCCAAGGCGGTGTGCAACTCAGGAAGAGACCAAGGCATGATATGACACCTTTAATTTCCTCACTTCTGTAATCTTCAGGAAGACATTGCTGATGAAGAAACGATAGAATCAAATATCTATTTTTCATAACCCTGTACTGTATTCATGAGAAATATCAAAGGCAGCATGTCACTGGGTGTGGTTCTTGCTAGCAGCTCTTACTAGTTTTGTGTGTCCAAAGGCTCAGTGCCGTGAAGCCAGGAGGGTTTGCTCAGCAGTTGGTGCCCTTGGCAGTGCTTGACAGGCATTGATGGTTTCCCTGCTCTGTCTTACTCTGGCCTTTGGACTTGATTTCCATGCTATGGACCAGACATTGTACCTGTAAAGCACAGCCAGGCTTTTGTCCTCCAGCCCCCTGTAGTAGAGATGTTCCTTAGCCATTCAGTAACAAATAGGGATAACAGGACACCAGCCATTTTCATCATGTCCTCAGCAAGAACTGAAATTCTGAAGAAAATCCACGAAGACTGAATTAGGACTTTTTCTCCTCCCTCAGGCTAATTTCAAGCCTCCTCTGCCAAATGGTCTGTACCATAACTTCATCCTCTCCCATCTAGGTATCTGCCGGCTGTGCTCTGCTCCTGTGCCAGCCTTGCAAGCAGGCAGAGTGCTGAAGCGTAGTGAAGAGCCTGTTTTATCCAAGGAAAGGAATTCCTTTTTATATTCCAGTATCTTGTCTGCTGCCAGGCACTGGGCTGAGTGTCTGTGAAGCAATCGTGCTTGCAAACTGGAGCGGAGTCAGCATGTCTGGTTTTCCAGGCTTGCATGCTGGAGCTTCCTCTGTCTCTCACCCAGTGGGATGAAGTATTAGCAGGACAATGCCTGGCGGAAAACCAAGATGCGCAGGCACTCTTCTTGAGAGATGGTTGCTTTCCCCCATTGCCCACGCAGAGGAAGAGTGAGCTGTGCCTTCCCCTCGGGTTGTGCAGGGGAAGGAGCTCTGCCCACGGCTTCTTTCAGTTTTCCCAGTGGAAAGGGAGCCAGCCCAGCCCTTTCTATAGGGTCAGCACAGCGGTGGCTTCCGCTGCCTGCACTGGCGCTGGAGCATGCGGTGGTGCCAAGAAATATGGAGCAAAGAAAGGATCATCGCATGGAGTGGCAGGGTTTTCCTGCCCTGAAATCGCAGAAGGATATTCCGCAGAGCTGTGGATCTGTCTGTGCATCCTCCATCTGTGTACATCCATAGCACCTGGACCATGGGACATCATGCTCTTCTTCTACTGCTGTCACTTCTCTATCTGTTTGTTCATGGAGGAGCAAATGAGTGCTTGTCCTCTGCACCGCCCAGAGAGAGGAGGAAGGACCTTATGTTGATTTTTGTGTAAAATATGCCCATCTGTTGGAATATCATGTTTAAAATGATAACAAAAGGAAAGCCCATTTGCTGAACTGAAATACCTGTCCCTGCCTCTTCCCAGGGATGGTTTTGACACCAACTTTTGCCATTTCTCTTTGCCAAAAAACCCCATAGTTGTTTGAGGCAGAGAATTAGTAGGATGGCTTGTTGCAAGAAAAGTATCTGGTTAATGAATTCTTATGGAATATTGTTAAACATCTGGTGAACGTACAGCATTTTTGTGTGTTAATATTTTGATTTTTTGTCTTCAGTGGAAATGCATGTCTCGAAGGTGTGATCTGCTCTTCAGGAGAACCCTGCTGCCGAGTTTAATTCTTTTCCCCACCACCAAAATTCATGGAGACCAGCAATGCTGCCAAATCTGCAGAGTCTGCCATGCGGCATGAGCGTGGTGCATGGTTTGGTTTGCTGGTTTGTCCTGGTGTCTTTCTGGCACGGATGGCTTTCCTGCAGCTTGCTGCTGGGACTGCCTGGTTCTCTTTATGATAAGGTTAGCTCCTTGCTGGAGAGCCAGGTGTTCCTATGGCAAGAACAGATGGAAATCAGCTGCAATGGATTGCCCATTTTTTAAAATACCCACATTTCTACTGCAGGGAGTGGCGGTCCTGTGGGAAGGAGGTACATTGTGGCGTGAGCGGTGCAGCAGCCTGTGGAAGAAGCTTCTTGGATTTTTCCAGCCTGGTAAAGATTTGTTATCCTGGGTGAAATGCTGCTAAAGCAGGTTGCGCGCTGCACCGTCCACAGGCTGTCAGCGCTGAGAATGCCTCCAGCCTGAAGCCGAGGTGCCAACTGGCATGTAGTTGCTTTTAAATTGTAATTCATTCACAGTGACAAAGGCTGATGGCCTTTCAGTCTGCTGGGCTGGGGGATGGAGATGCATATTTTAGTGACGGTTTGCGCAGGTGATTTTTATGCAATATTTTGCAGGACTGTGGTTAATTGTTCCCCTTGGCCTGCCTGGCAGCATTTTTAACCTCACTGCCTTAATCCCCACTCCATCAGAATGGTTGCTGCTGAGTTTTTCTTTCCCCGCTCAGAATTTGAGGGTTTTTTTAATTTTTCCTGGTGTTTTGTAACTTCTCCTAGGGCAAAGCTCTCCTTCACTTCCCCTACCTTCTCCCAAGATGCAAAATGCAGGCGTTTTTCCTGAAGCCATTGAATGCTTTGTAGGGAGCTGAACTCATATCCTTTGGCAGTGAGAGGTGGGATGTCTCACTGTGTCTTTGGCTGTGCAAAGAGCAAAGAGCTGCTTTAGCAAATAGCAAACCAGCAAGGGCTTATTTGCCCCTCCCTACCATTCTTCAAACACAGGTGGTTTTTTTTACTGGGAGTATTTGTTTTCCTCTTTGAGTCGCTGTGTCCTTCTGAACCCTCTCCCCAAGCTTTCCATGGGGTTAGCACTTGCAGCTCACTGAGGAAGCGAGCAGTGCATTACCCATCATGGGAACCTGGCACCTTTCGGATGTAATTCGCTTGTGGAGCATTAAACATTTTCTCAGCCTTGCTTCAGTGTCAGTAGCAGAAGATCTTTTCGTTCCTCTTCACCCCCACTGTCTGCACTCTTTCTCTGATGACATGTATCTGGAGAAATCTGTTTTTGTGAAACACTTGACATGCAGCATGACTCTCCTGTCCTACCAGTTCATGTCAGAGAGCCTTTAAACTTCCTCTAGTAATGTGACTTTTTTTTTTTTTTGTGGCTTCTCACAGTTGCTGCCCCTCGTCTGCAGGAGGAGAGACAGGGAAAGATTGGAAGTGAACTTAAAATGTGGTATTCTTCAGTTTGCTCATCCCTTTATTTGGTGGAGGAGCAGCAACAAACTGGTTACACTGATCCTTCAGTGTAGAGAGCTGGCGGTGAACAGAGGTGCTGCGGATCTTTCAACAGCTGGGATGAAGGAGAAATAAATATAGATTAGTTTCTCCTGGAGGTGTGCTGGAATTGTAGCTCTCCCAAAGCAATTTGGTCTTTGCAATTATCAGTCTGTATGTGGCCAGAAAAGAAAAAGTCAATGGCTAGAGCAGTCCATGTTGGCTGGGTGTGGAGCAGGTAGCAGAGGGGTTGCAGGACCCTGGCTCTGCCCCTGTTCTGTACCTCAATGGAGCTCAGGTGCCGGGAAGGTGGAGGGGATCCCTGCCTGGTGGGCTCCCCATGGGTGCCCCAGGGATGGTGGGGTGCTCTAGTCTCAGGGCAGGAGCGACCTGATACCTCCAAGCCTGGGGCTGAACTGCTGCTCTCACGAGGGCAGCTCCAAGGCAGGGAAAGGGGAAAGAGGTGTTTGCTGCCAGCTCTGCTGGGCAGAGCTGATCACATACCACCAGAGGGTGGCAGGGACCCAGGGTCATCTCCCCTTGGGCCTTCAGCACCTGCACCACCCTGCAGGTTTTGGCCATGTTACCCTGGAGAAACATCTCTTTAAAAAGTGATGAATCTTAGAAATGAGAGGCTGTTGTTTGCTTTTAAAACTGTTCCTCCAGTTCATACTGGTCTCTGGCTAGCTGTGGAGAGTGTCTTTCTAATCAAACACATCCGATCACGTACTGCACAGAGGGAGTTAATCTGCGTGAGTTCTCCCTGGCGCCTCTCTCCCCTGCCTGCCTGCTCAATTGAGGGCAGCTTTTGGCTCTTCTGTGTGGAAACTGGGGCATCTCTGAACCGGCTTCTTTCATCTGCTGCTGAAAGGCCTTACATCCTCCTGCTTAACATTTTGGAGGGTTATTTTTGTAGTAAAACCAAGAACATTGTAGGCTGGGATGAGTGGTCCCCAGGAGGTAACCCTGCCTTTGCACTGCCCTCCTTTTTGAGGGCTGTAACAAGGTGAGCTGGCTACTGTCTAGAGAGATTGGGCAGTGCTCAAAAACGGTGAGTATGTTTTCTTTTGATGCTCTGACCATATTCCTGGAAGGTATGTGGGAATCTTCTTGAAAATGAAGTTGAGATCAACACAGTTGTTTGGGTAGGCTCACCCCAGCACAGCCAGGAGAGGTATCTCTCTGAGACCAGTAATTTCCACCTCAAAAATTTCCCCTGAAAAATTCTGCTAGAGTGGTAGCATTTTAGCAAAAATTTTTGAGTATAAATACATAAATGCTGTTACATTCAGTAGCCAGGAACTGTTAGTTCCTGATTTCCTTTTTTTCAGTTGCTCCTTACTGCCCACTGAAACAAAGCTTGACTTTGTTCTGAGCAGTTGGTGGAAAGCAGAGTATACATATATGTGTGTATGTTCACATACACTTTTTTTTAAAATATATTTTATATATTATATAAAAAAATATATGTTTGGGGGGGTGGGAGAGCAAAATGCACAAGAAGTGTTTTATTCATGCTGTCAGAAGTGAAGTAACTTCTCAGGACGGTGCCTGCCTTCTTCAGTTGCACACCACAAACCTGTGCACAGCCTTTGCATAAAATACAGTTGATTTTCTGATCCCTTGCAGTGGCAGCTGGCAGATACTCTTGTTTTTGTCTCGCAGGAGGAGCCAGCTCCCACGGTGCAGGGCAGGAGGTCATCGCTCAGCGGGGTGTGCTACCTGACCATGGGTGTCCTTGTACTGCTCCTGGCCTTGGTCTTTGCATCGATGTATGTGTACAGATACTTCTTCGTCACCCAGGTAGGGGCAAGTTGGGAAGGACTGCTGGCTCTTCAGCTGGAGCAGCCAGACAAGCCGCTTCAGCCTTTGAAAGAGATGGTGCTGTTCTTTATTGCTTTGCACTGCGGTAACTTGGGAGCCAGTCCTCTGGGCACTGCAGTCAAGGCATGTCTTAAGTGGTGGGCTCAGGCTCACCTCCGTCCCGACTGCTAGGAAAGGCCTTCTAGAAACTCTCCTCTTGCCCTCCCTTGTGGCTTTGTTTTGACTTTTTTTTTTTTTTTAACTCCATAAAAATATTCTGCCAGTTCTACCTTTTAAACCCAACGTCACTGCTGTCACGGGTAGGGCAGTCTGAAAGCATGGCTTATTGTGAGGGGAGAGCAAGCCTTGGAGAGAGCAGGGAGGTACAGGCAAGGGAACAACTTTTTGCAGTAGGTTTTTTAGGCCATAGCACAGCAAAACTGTGTAGGTGTAACAAAAATAGGTGCCACTATTAATAAAGTAGGCAGAGAAGTGAAAAGCAAGTGGGAGATGGTATGGAAGGTGAGCCCTCGACATCCATTACATTCAGCACCTTTTCTTCCACATAGTATTTGCAAAGCTTGGCCTAGCTGAGGTGCTGGGCTGGCAGCATTGTGGTGACTCAGAGCATAGGGAATGAGGCGGGGCAGAGCTGCTTTTTAAGGAGGAAACTGCTGAGCTCTGTGGCTTGCTGAGTGTTTTGCCAAGAAACCCCAGAGCATCAATTTGCACTGAAGCCTTCGTTCTGCTGCAGAGCAGCTATTAGTGAATGAGTTCTCCCAAGACCACTGGCTGCCTTTGTCTCTGCAGCCAACGCTTAGCCACTCGGCAATATAGTCTTTTTATACACTCCCTTGCTTCATAAATTTTCTTGCTTTCAAATTAATTTGCAATCTTTGTTTTAAGATACATCAGTGCTTTATTACCTTTTGTCGTGATTTAAGCCCACCCGGTAACAAATCACGACGCAGCTGCTCGTTCGCTCCCCCCTCCCCCGCCCCCGGGGGGATGAGGAGAAAACACAAAGGCAGGGTCGGGGGTGGAGATAAGGACTGGGAGGGATCACTCGCCACTTATGGTCACGGGCAAGAGACAGGCTCAGCTTGGGGAAGAGACAAGATCGATTTAATGTGCTACCAGTCGAACCTGAATGAGGACGCTGGGAAGGGCACCCGAACCTTAGAACACCTTCCCCCCAGCCCTCCCTCCTTCCTGCCTCAGCTCCCCTCCCGGTTCTCTCCGCCTCCTCCCTGTTATATACCGACAGAGCCAATTTTTTATATAACAATATATTTATTGAGAATAGCAAGCAAGCAGCGCTGGGCGGCCGGGGAGTCCGCGCTCTACCAACGGCTCGCAACTTTATGTTATAGTTACATTTCTTATATACAGTTCATGCAGCCCTTTCTTGTAAGTCTCGGCCTTGTCCTGCTTCCTCTTTCTTCACTCGTGTAGGTTTGTTACTAGGCAGATTCGGTCAATCTTCTCAAGGGTGAGTGTTTTTTGATGTAGAATGTCTTTTGATGTGGAGAAGTGCAGTCTTGGCAGAGTTAATCCCCTTATTTGGTAAATTATAGCCGTTGTTTCCTCCTTATCTAGTAAGTTATAGCTGTTGTTCTTTTCCCTCCTTAGCTAGTAAGTTATAGCCGTTGCTCTTTTCCCGTGACTTTTACGCACCATTTAAGCAAGCCTTGTTATTTACACAAGGCATCTGCTAAATCTCAGTATGTCTCTTCCCCCTTCCCGATTGGTATGTAAGCCTTATTGTCTTCTTTTAATTCAACACGAATTACACAATGTCAGGGAACAATTTGGTTCCCTGTCGATTACATCCCCCCGGCGGTGCAGGGCAACAGGGGACGGGGGCTGGGGTCAGCTCGCCACCCCGGGTCTCTGCCACTCCTTCCTCCTCGCTCCTCCCCTGCTCCACCGTGGGGTCCCCCCGTGTTCTCCCCGAGGCGCTACCACCGTCACCGATGGGCTCGGCCTGAGCCAGAGGCGGGTCCGGCCTGGAGCCGGGGGAGCTTCCAGCAGCTGTGAGCGGGAGCTGGCCCGGCCGACCCTCCCCCGCTAACAAAAAAACCCCATGCACCACACAAACCCATTACACCCAAGCTCATTTATACCTGATCTGGAAACCCTGTGACAACTGTAGGGCTGCTCAACCCTCTCCCACACCACTGTGATAGTTTGATGGCACCCTGTTGCAGGGCTTTTGGTGTATACACTTCCTTATGAGATGAAGCTGCCGACACTGAGGAAGGTTGTCAGCTGGGTTATGGCCTGCATTCAGTCCATCACCCAGTCAGTATCTACCATTGGTGTGTGCTGAATGGCACTGGGAAATGCACGCTGGTACATTTGGGGCCACCTGTTGTCACCCCAACTGCCTGCCTGGGATACCAAATGACAGCTCATACCCAATTACACAGCAAAGCCTATTCAATGTGGTCAGAGATGCTTTGCAGACCAAGGGAACGGGGCCTTTATGTCTCGTTCTCCAATGGCTGCAGTTCGTCCCTGTGATCCTCCTGCTCAAACTTGATTTCTCACCATGCGTTAGCTCTCTTGCCCATACCTTGTGCTTCTGGAGCCCTGGAGAGCAGCAGCTCCTGTTTTGCCGTGAGGTGAAGCTGCTTTGTTTTGGTGCATTTTCCATATCCAAGCTACAAGCGCCTTTAGAAATGATGCTCTGCTTGCCCCAAGCCTATATGCCTTATGTAGAAAAATGCAGTTACTGGAAGCCATGTCTATAGATGGATGTGAACAGCCTGGTTATGAAATTTAAGGCAGTCAGTTTGCCTTTCTGAATTCCTCCTTGTGAAATCCCACAGGGAATCCTTTATTCCCTTTGGACCCGTCTAGCAGGAGGGGAGACGTGGTCATTTCACAAGGGTGTTTTTCATTATATCTTCATCAAGAACATTTTCTGGTAAAAAGACTGATCGTGAAATATATTCAAGCATCTGTTTGAAAAGAGTTTTTTTACACAGTACGGGTACATTTCTTCCCATGTTTGCTGTAGCTGTTAATGGGGTGTGGGGTGTATGAGTGTTGTACCTCCACCTGGATCTCGTCCCTGCAGCTGCCCCGCGAGAGCGTGTTTCACTGCGGCGTCCTTTATGAAGACTCACTGTATTCACCATTCAAAGGGCAGCTGGAGTTGCATGAAGATGTCAAGATTTACATTGAGGAGAACTACGAGCAAATCAGTGTCCCAGTGCCCCAGTTTGGCGGGAGCGACCCTGCGGATATCATCCACGATTTCCAGCGAGTAAGGAGCTCTTGGGGCCTTTGGGGGCGTAGCACGGGACTGAGCTGGGGTGCACCAGCATGGTGCTCATGTCACATATGTCTACGATGATCTTGTTAACTGAGCTGTCCTCTGTCCCAAGGCCCTCTCTGAGATTTTCCAACATGCTCGTCTTGCTTGGTAGGGAGGTCCTTGGACAAGTTTGTTGCTTAAAGCAATTTCCTGTCTTCCCTGAATTTCCTCTTTTCACCCATCTTCCCAGCCACATTTCATTGCAAAGAGCTCAATTCCTAAATTTCTCTGCCTGGAATGCAGGGTCTGACAGCTTATCATGACATAACGCTGGATAAGTGCTACGTTATCGAGCTGAACACCACTATTGTGATGCCTCCTCGCAACCTGTGGGAGCTGCTGGTTAACGTGAAGGTACAGCTGCAATCCTGTTTATTTTGCATGCTTTTCTTTAGTTGGCTCCTGAGTGCCAGCTAGAATCTCATGGGAAACCAAAACTGCTGTGTCTGTGGAAGTAAGCCTTGGCCCTGACAGAGCTGAGCCTTCACGTAGAGCAAGGGCTTCAGGGGGTTTAGCTGAAATATTAATTTTGCAGGCAGCACAGTAGCACTGGCATGATGGATCAGCCTGACCAGTGTGACGCAGAGAAGCAGCAGATTCCTTCCCTCTGTTTTTTACTGATAATAGGAATCAAGGAAAAAAAGAAAAATTTCCCTCCTTCCACTCTTGCCTTGGTTACTGCTGCAGTTTGCCATTTGCAGAGCTTTGTCACCCTTTGGGGGTGGAATCTGTGCTGCCCTCCCCGCAGTGTTGCAGGTTGCAACACCGGACTTGGGCTCATGTTTTGCTCACAGCAGGCATTAATTGGGTTTAGTACCAGCAGGTTTGTTCAGTTCAGAAGCCTGTACCACAATTGCAGTGACTGGAAACAGTCGTCTTAAAATAGAGTGCTATTTAATCTTAGCAGCAGGAAAAAAACCCAGACTGCAGAAGGTGCATATCTATCTCAGTCTTTTGCAGGTAAAGCAAAGCACTGAGCCTGGGTCTCTGACTCCCTTCTGTGATGGTCTGTTTAAAAGAAAAGAAAAAAACGCCTAGCAATCTAACTCTTTCTCTTTCTTAAATTCCCTTTGCTCACTTGCTGCTACATGCAGCGTGATGAACTTTGTAGGGGTTAAGCTCAGAGGCAAAAAGTTGTGCCTTGAGAGATGCCTGATCTCCAGTCCTTGTCAAACTCCCAGTTTGTTTCCTAGCTGTCCTCGCAATTTCTTGCACTGTGACCGTCTGGCAAATGTGCTGGGAACCCTACTGAGGTAGAACACACATTACTTACAACTCACTCCAAACCAGCCACAGCTTCTCACCATGGCAGGTGACCAGGCCCTGGGGCAGAGGGAAATGGAAAAGGCAAGATTGTACAACCTGACAGCAGAGCCCCAAAAAAAACCTGAGAGATTGGGAATGTTGGTCACATCCTAAAATAACAGATATAAACTCACAGTCAATGAAAATGATACTTTGTCTTTATCAGAAATTGAATTTAAAAAGGGGATAAAAATACAATTTAAATGGTCTTACATGTTTTATTCTTTAAAGGGAGTACAAAGCAGATATGGGTTTAAGTAACTTTCTGATCATTGGGATGGGTAAGTGTCTAATCTGTCTGTGGAGGTTTTAACATGCACCTTAGAGACATTGTTTTTAAGTGTTTAGTTTGGTCTTGAGCTCAGAAAAAGTTTATCACCAGGAGGATAGTGAAGCAGTGGAACAGGTTGCCCATGGAAGTTGTACTGCCTCCTTGAAATCCTTAAAGGTTTTCAAGACTAGACTGGGTAAAGCCCTGAGGTCCCTCCCCAGCTGAATTAGCCTGTGAACCCATGATCTTAATGTCCACAGGTAGGGCCTTACTGGTGGCCTGTGTCAGGCAGAGAGGGCAAATTTCTTCCTGCTGCAGGGACCTTCATCACCTGATGACTTGCCCCCCTGCTCAGAAGTGCTCCTGTTTGGATGCTGCATTGGTCCTTGGACTTGGAGACTTTTGCCTTCCCTGCATCTCTGAATCCAGTCAAGTCTCTAACAAATGAGACTAATTTCCAGCTGAAAGTTTACTTTTGAAGATGTTCAGTGGTTTCAGTCCTGTTTCTAGGACCAAACCTTAGTCTAGCAAATAACACCAGCGGTTTGCTCCAGCAGACTGTGGCAGCACAGGGAGTCAGTGAACCTCCTTTGCACTTTTCTCCCCAGCCAGCCTGGTGCTGAGGTGCCCCATTGCAGTGTGGCTGTCACGTGTCCTGTGCCTGCTCTGCAATCCTTGCTGTGTGTAGGCACGGCTGTGCCAGACCCTGTTCACGTCTTGGCCCTGCTGTCACCGTGTATGCATTACCAGGCCTCTTGTGTCTGATTTTTTTGCCTGTAAATGGCAGCTCTGCCCCTTCTTGCAGGCTATATTCTGTATAGGTGTGACAGTTTAGTGAACAGGGCTGCATAAGTATCTGAGAGAAAAGGATGGAGGGATGCTTCCCTCGTGCAGCAGCAGGAAATTGGAGATGACCCAGTTAAATGATGAACAATCCACACCTTATGCGGAACACAAAATGCTCAAAGCTTTAGTTTTCTTAAAACTCTTGGTGGAGAATTGAAGGTATTGTCCTTGTTGCACAGTCCTGTGATGGAGGAGCGATTATTCCTGACTACTTCAGGTGCCACAGCTATTTAACTCTAAAACAATGAAGAAACTGGATTGTGTGCATGTGTCTGTCTCTCTAAGCCCTCTCAACAGTTCAAGGATATGGCAAATCCTGAGCCCCAGCCCCGAGTGTTAACATGATAGCTCCTGCCAGTAACTGCACATATCGCATGCCCTGTCCTGCACTCTCCCACTGAGAATCAATAATTGAATTTCTTGCAGAACTGTTGTGTTAGTGTAGTACAAACTTCCACTAATAGCCTAGTCCTCCAGCATTAGAGGAGAGCTTTATTGATCCAGTAGGCTATGCCAGCCCAACAGCACGGCATGAAGTTAAGACAGCGTGTTTCCAGGTACATCTCTATGGAGATAACCAGCCCTGTGGTGGAAACTGAAGAGGTGGTATTTGAAATTGTGCTGTTGTTGCTTGCTTTTCCTCTTGTTTACATTTATATTGGACCCAGGATCTGCTGGTTCTTTTATTTCTTTGTCTCTTCTTAAGCGAAAGGGGCCAGAAGTGAGTCTTTGCTTCACGGCCTAGTTAGCATCTAGTCTGCTCAGAAGTGCCCCCCCAGCCCAAGGTGTCCTTGTAACACAGCTGCTTATTGCCACAGTGGTGCCCAGACAGCTGCAAGATGCCCTGAGCTTCCAGGGATCAGCTTGCAGAGAGTCTTCAATGCCAAGCAGATCTCTTTCCTGCAGGGGAAGAGGTGGCCTCCATCCCCAGGGTGCTCCCAGGTACCCCATTTTCTCTCTCCCCATTTTTTCCAGCCCCTGGTTACTTTCTGCCATGTCCCCCCACCAGGCACCCCACTCATCACCCTGGTCTTCACAGTGGCCTCCACCCCAACAGCAGGGAGCTTGTGTGTGCTGCTTTGCCTCAGCTCGGTCCCTGGCGTGAGCTGCCTTCCTGTACTGCCCCAGAGTCACTGAATTATGTTGCAGGGTGATGCAAGTGTGCCGAGAGTTCTCTTTCCCCTGACTGCCTAGCGCTATCATGCAGGGCGGTGTTTCTGAATGTGGTGTCCATCTCTAGTCCCCGTTCCTGTGGGCTATAAGGGCAGGAGATCACTGTGGCTGTGCTGAATGGACCAAGGAGGAGGGGGAAATGTGAAAAACTCAGGAAACTGTTGGAATCTGAGCAGGGCTGGCATTTTTGGTTTTTGCCTTTTGAAGTAAGTGTAAAATCCACATTTTCAGTGGAGTTCCTGGCATTTTGGTTGAGCCTTGATCCCTCTCCAGATGGGTTTGTTGTGCTCTCAGAGTTACAGCTTCGCACACCCTCCTTTAAAACTGGGGTTAGTTTATAACAGGGTTGATCCTACGTTGGCTTAATCACCTATGTGAACATTCAATTCTTGGATTTAATTTGTTTTGTGTGCCCTGCGCTAGTAGCATGAGACAGTTTACTGCAAGGACAGGGAAGCATGTTAACTGGCCTCAGTAAGTGGAGCTTGAGCCTTCAAACAGTGAATTTTCTGCAGTTTGGCTGTTCTTGGTGCTCTGTGTGAGACAGTTCTGTTCAAGGAGTAGATCATGGCACCACTTGTGCTTTATTTTGGTGGAAACTGTGTCGTTTCAGAAAGGGACATACCTGCCTCAGACGTACATAATCCAGGAGGAGATGATCGCGACTGAGCATGTCAGTGACATGGAGCAGCTCGGCTCCTTCATCTACCGTCTCTGCAGCGGCAAGGAGACTTACAGGCTGAAGCGGAGAAGTGCGAGGAGACGTAAGAGCCTTGCTGTGTTCAGCTGTCCTAACTCGCTTTGCCCCCACATCACAATCATTATTTCTGCTGTTACAGCCATGCTGGCCTCTTCATGACGAGAGAGGAGGTTTCACTGTGGGTGTAAGCACACAGGAGATCTCTTGAAGTGTTTCTCATCTAATTAATCTAAACCCAAATATGGGATGATGCTGCTGTAAATGGGTTCAGGCTGCTGTGTTTCTATCATCTATCAGCCTAATAGAAACATTGAGAAAATGGTTAGGGGACCCAGCAATTCATTTACATGTGGGCTCATGAGGCTGAACTAATAGCAGTGCTGTTGGGAACGGTTTGGAAAATTTTTCTAATGGAAACGCCCACTTCAGTGGCAACTATTCAGAGCAGACTAGATCTGCAAATTGCCTTTATTTAATAAAGTTCCTAATAATATGGGAAAAGTTGTGAAGATAGAACATTTGACTACCCTAGAATGATTTCATGAAAATCAGCAATATGTATCTTATATACCTTAATATATCCTTATATACCTTATATATCCTTAATTTCAGTATTTGTATTTATTTGTTTTTAGATACTGGTGTACTTAAAGGCTCACCTGAAACGTGAACCTATAGTCAGTTTGGGTTTGGATCTCTGGGGAAGCTGCAGGGTGCTGATAGCATTTGGGTGCAGAAGTCACCATGGCTGTAGTTCGTGGTTGCTTTCCCAACAGGATCTGCACAATTGTGCGTGGGGCTGCTGGCACACTGGCTGCTGCTCTTGTGGAGCCCTGGCATGGTCCTGTTCGTCAGCAGGGCACCACCGGGTTTGCTGTAAGAGGGGAGTAGCTGCCTGGCAGAGCTGCCCAGAGTTGAGGTCTTGCAGTTTAAGGGCATGGGGAGCATTACTTGTTTCCCAGAGAGGCTGGGGCCATAGCAGGATCAGTGCGTGCAGAGATACAAACTGCCAGAGGAGTGGTGATTTTAAGCCCTCCTTGGCTGCGTTCAGAGCTGTGCTCTGTACCAGCCTGTGACTTCTGCTGGTTTCGTGAGGCTTTCTGGTCTCTGAGTTAACACTGAGATGCTGTCAGCTGAAACCAGCTGTTTCCAGGCAGCTCCCCCAGCTCATGACAGCTCTTACTGCAGGACCATGGCCTAGAGAATATGGCCATTCTTCCAAAGACCGGATTATGCTGCTTTTCGTATGGGCTATGTTGTTGCTGCATTTCTGTGTTCTGCTGTTGCGTCTCATCTGCTTTCCTTCCCCACTTGCTGCAGCTCTTATAGATTATCATTTGTTGAATTTCCCCTCTCCTCTCTTTCAATCACTTCTAGGTATCAGTCGACGCGAGGCTGGAAACTGTCATCATATTCGTCACTTTGAAAACACTTTTGTGGTTGAAACTGTTATCTGCAAAAAGTCATGAAGCCACTCTCCACATGTAACCTTCCTTGGCTTTGCTTGCATACACATGCTCTCAGCCCTCTCTTTAGACATGGTAATCTGTCTTACTTTTTTTACTCCCCTGCTTGTGCAGCTCTAACCTCTTGGGCCTATTATGGCCTCACAGTGGATTCTCTTCTCTCCCTGCTACCTACCTGAGACGTTTGCTGGGCTTAAATTTACACAGTGGTTGAAGATAACCTGGTAGTAGATGCAGCTTCTCCCACACCACAGGATGGAAATCTCTTTTGGAAGCAGGTTTGGGGTTGAAGGGGTGGCTGAGAAATAGGAGTGCTGGAAATAGGTACTCTTTTCCTGGCTGAGTGATTTCAGGCTGGTACAGTGCTTTGGGGCTGCCTTGGCACTGGGACAGAAGGTGTATGCACAAGAGGGGAGGGTTACCATTTTGATGCTGATGTAATGACCAAATATACATAACCAGATGCATTTAAGAAAAGAAGAGTTGTGAGGCTACAGACAGGGTGGTTCAGAAAGCTCAGCAGAGGGAGGGTTTCTGCCCAAACCATGCTGTGGTGGTGCCAGCTTGCTCTGTGCTGTCCCCCTGAAGACCAGATTTCAAACATTGAAAGCAACCACTATGTGGGGTTTTTTAATGACTGGCTCCTGGACTCACCCCTCATCACATCTCCTCCTGAATGTGGCATGGCTCAGCATGACCCACTGAGCAATGCAGGGTATCCTGATGGGTGTTCAGGGTGGGTAGGAGGCCAGGGTAAGGGGCAATGAGGTGGGCTGGGAATGGCACAGCATGTCCCTGCTCCATGACCACAAAACAGAGAGTGAAGTGCAAGGCTGTGTACCCTTTAACACACAGTTGCAGCGGCTGTGGATCCAGGGCAGATCTGCTGTCACTTTGCTCAAGTAAATAAAGAGGTGAATCTTTGATGCAAGGTGCCAAAGCTCCACTGATGTCCCATCTATAGGCTGTGGCTGCGAGTGGAGCCGGGTGGTTTACTCCAGCCTTGTGTCTGTCCTGGCCAGCCTTGCTTGCTTGGGAATATGAGTTATGTTCACACGGGGTCTGCCTTCCTGAGTTGTTGAGATTCCATCTGCGTGCGGATAGGGTGTCATGCCTATGTACAAAGTGGTATCAGCAGCAGAACTGGTAGTTACTGGCAAGTGTGGAAGCAGATTTTTTTTTTTTTTTTTAACAGAGTATGTATTCTTGTATAACTCCTCTGATGAAAGCTGTTTTGATAGTAATTACTGTAGTCCAGCCATGTATCACATTATCTGCAGGCACCATTGTAGTACAGATATTGATACAAGGCAAGATTCAGCTGATCAATATACTGCAGAGAAATTGTGTGAATGAAACTGCATTTCTATTGATAATCAGACAGAAGAATTGCAGAGTAATTAAATATTCTTCCCTCTGTTCTGTAAATATAGTTAAAGCTAATTAGGTTCTTGAAATGCAGGCAATTTTTTGGCTTGAAAGAATGGGGTGAGTTTCAACTTGGCACATTGTTGCTAATTGGTTTCCAGCAAATCTGGACCTGTTCACCATCTGTGGAAATGAGCTTGTTGTTTTAGAAGAGGAAGGATAAAATAAGTGCAAGTATAATCATTAACTCAGCAGAACCAAAAAAAGGGAATATATTTTAGAATAAAACTTTTAAGTAATAATACTGGGAGTTAATTATGTGAAAACAAAATGGGATCTCAAAATGATCATGTAATGCAATAGGAATTAGTATGTCCTTAGAGGCTGAGAATTTCTTTTTTTATATAAAACATGGTCAGCTATAAACATTAAGTTTCAATGAGTAAAGGAGGACACTTTGGTTTCATTCTGCTTTAAGCTTGATGTAAAATGAAGAATTATGTGCACTTCATGCAGGTTAGTAAGGAAATTTCCCACTGCCAGAGGGGTATTTGCTTTTCTAGTGTTGTGTTTTTCCAACGATAACTTGCTGCTAGCCCTAACCTTTCATTGTGGAGTGGATGACAAGAAGTCAGTCAGAGAATTGGTTCGCTTAATGGAAGTGCCACAAACTGGTAAATTTAAGCCCCACATTTCTCTTCATTTCTAGGAACATAAGCTTGCACTCAGGTGAGCATTACAGACCTTTTTCCCCTTCCTTCTTATTCTGCATGAATTAACTAGTCATTGAATATGCTAACTCCGTGCAATCCCGCAGCTGTAAGGACAAACCTTGGTTCTTTAAGGTGAACTAATGTGGTCAGTGTTTCATAGGATGAGAATGCGTTTGTCTAGAAAGAAAACATAAGATGCTTTGTATATTTTGTCTGGTAGGACTCTTACTTCTTAGGAAGAATCCATGGGATAATAAAATCTTTTACCTCTGATCTGTAAAGCGTGTGTTTGTTTGGAATGAAAAGCACATACCCTCCACGAAGCTGTTGCTTGTCAACAGCCAGATCGCCCTGGAGGGGCTGGCCTGGCGGCATCCTAGAGCCAGGCTGTGGGAGGATGCTGCAGTGTGGAGGCCCGTCCTCATGGTGATGGGAGAGCTGCATGGGGACATGGTTGAGCCGCCTGCTGTGGAGCCTGCCTGTGCCTGCAGGCTCTGCAGGGCTTTTCCCCTGTCCTTGCACTTCCCTGGGAGACCCAAGGGTAGCCCATGGTGGGGAAGTTGCTGCCAAACTGAGGTCTGTGAAGCAGCAAGATACCTCTGCAGCTTGGGTGGCTAGTGGGTGTCTGATCTTCATGGTCAGCCTTGCTTCTCCAGCTGCCTGACTTCTAAGTAAAAATTTGTCTGCAAGTGGCCTAAGCCTGCTATTGCCTTTTGGCTAGCTCTGCAGTGCAGGCCATGGGAGGGCTTCCATCCTCGCTCCATGCAGCAATGTGGGTGCCTTAGTGCTCTCCTGACCTTTCTCTTCCCCTCTTTCGTCCTGGTAGGGAAGTGTCAGAATATTGTTCCTGAACTTGACTGTTCCTCTTTCCACAATTAGTCTCTGGTCAATCAGTGAAGACGTTCACGTTTTGCTTGTTACAGTTATTTTTGCTGCATTTTGCATTTACCTCTTCAGTGTCTGGATGCTTTTTCCATTATTGGGGTTCTGCAGAAGAGCTGCATCTTACAGTAATTATGTTTGCCAAAGCATTTTCTCTTGGGCTGGCTGAGCCGGCTCTGCCTGACGGCCCTCTCCTTCCATCGGCACTAGGCTGAGGAAGCAACTCTGCATCAGCCCATGGGGAACCTGACCCCTTCAGACATGTTCACCTTTTGAAGGCTGAAATGCTGATATTAAGAACATGACTGATGCATTTCATTATATCTAGTTACCAGTAAGTCAGCCACCTTGAGACTTGGCCAGTGTAAAGAAAACAAGCTTGTATTGTGAAAGTTCACATTTTCTTTTTGAACATTCACTCTTGGTTCAGTTTTTCATTTCCTGAGGTTGTATTCATTGCTCCTTGCTCTTAGGAGACTTGAAATGAGTCAGTTCTACTTCCTAATGTTGCTCACACTCTGGCAGAAGGCTGCTTATTTGATTGAACAGTGGCACATATAAAAGCTTGGTAATAAAGCCTGCTTTAGGAGGACTGTGTAGCAGAGATGCAGTTGAAACCCTAAGATACGGGTCACTGTGACAGCAGCTAACACCTAATATAATTTACTTTTTAATACTTGCATATTGCAGTATGGCTCAGTGGTTGTTGTTTAGCTTTGCCAGGCAGTGTTCAGTAAGTCAAAGTTTTGCTTTAACTCTGGGAGCATCCACTTCCAGGCTCTCGTGGATTTTTAAAAAAACATGTGATGGAAACCTGTTAACTTGGCAGTTGAGAGGAGGGACCTCAATGTCTCTTCTAAAACATAAATGAGCTCTTTATTTGTCACAAGTCTTCTACAGCTACATTTACAGTCCAGACCCATCCCATGAAGTGCAGCCCACTGGGATTTCTGCAGCCTTTGGACGAGGAATGTTTTGGCTGTGATGGACCACATAGGCTCCAGCAAGGACGCTGAAGGACCTGTTTTTTCACCAGCATGATGGGGAGCCCATTTTTGGTGGGGGTAATGGCTGCATCTTGTTGATGTGTTGTGCATGCTTCCATGCAGGTGGCAGGATGGCTCCTACATCCCTTGGGAAGGGGCAGCGAAGCATAGGCAGTGGGCGCACTTGTCCACTGCCAGCCTGGTGATGCCATGAGGCATGGGAAGCTCTGCGCTTGCAGGCATCCCACGCAGCAGCTCAGCTGGGGGTTGGCTGCCCACTGCCAGCACGGATGTGGTGTGGCTGGTCCACAGGGTGTCCTGGGTGTCTGAAAGGCCGTGCTGCCCACACTGTCTTAGTATAAGCAGCAGGAAGCTGCTCTCCACAAATTGCCTTTTGGCTTTGGGGATGAAGGGGGATTGTTGGGCCACCTCTATGCTGTGAAGAGTGAAAATATCTGTCAAGTGTTACCCTGCGAAATGGCTCCCTGATGCACGTGTCTGAAAATTGAGTGGTCCCCATTTTTTTATGGCTTATAAGACTTTCAGTTGTCCTTACTGGGAATTGACTACAGCCTGTTTAGCTCAACATGGACAGCTGTCTGATCTATGAAGTTAATGCCAAGTTAATGAAAGCCTGTTCTCACTCTTACACATACCTACGTATGTGCCTTAGGATGTACAAGTTGTTCCTGAGCATTTTGCTGCCATCATTCTGATTTCTACCCAGGACATTACAAAAGAAAATATTGTGGATGCTGTCACAGCTTCCCAGGGAAAAAAAAGCTATATAATCTACCAAAAATAGCTTCCCAAGTTAGTGTCCCAGGTCTCAGGAAAATGCCAGTTTCTCATCCTTTTGGTAAGTACAATTCCTGATGATGGCATTCATGTCCCAGTGAAATCAATGAGATGCTGCAGGCCTATTGGAGGGAATGTTTTCTGGGTTAAATTAACAGAAAGCAGAGTTTGAGGGGAGAGAGTTGCTAACAAACATGGGTTGAGCTTTAGTGAATATTTTCAGCTGGGAAAACAAAAAATCATAGCATAAAAAGGTAAGTGGAAGCACCTAAAATTCCTGATGTTAAGCTGAAGCATTTGTATTAATATTTTAGCAATTAAGTTATTGTTTCTTGTTTTGAAACAATTTTTATCTAAAAATGCTGAATTTAAATGGTCAGGTAACATGGGAATAAAACAAACACTTTTCATTTGTGTTAAAAAAAAAAAAAAATTATGTTGACCAAAATGTCAACAAAACATTACTACTTTGGTTTTTTGTGCTGAAAAAAACTGAGATAAAGAACCTAATTTTGGTTCAATCCAAAATTTTTTTTTTTTTAATTTGCTTCATACCTCAACAGGGAAAGTCCCTTATTTTCTATTCAATATCCTCCCTTACTGCCAGCAGGGCCTAACGTGACTGAAAAGGGAACTGAAGCTTGGAGCGGCATTTGGACCATTCAACTTACACTGAAATTAGGAGCCTTTGCTTCCTAAAGAGTAAGGACATCTCTAGAGGATGATTTTGAGATTTTGAGTGCTCAGTTTAGGAGTTTCTGCATACTTTAGTCTCCTAAGTTAAACAATATGAACACCCTTGTGTGTCAAGTATTTTCAATGACTGGTATTTTTTAAAATAAGACTGACTTTAGGATGGGGTGATACTGGCTGATGCTTTTCCTGGCTGCTGTGTACATGGCCCCTTGTACGTAGGACACTCCTGCTTCTCTGGGTGAGGACTAGACCTGCTTGCTCTGAAATGCATCTGGCTCTGACTTGCTGTGTCTGCAGGTAAGGAGGTAAGCGCTCAGCGGAAATACCAGTTGGGTGTCACTGCGTGCTGGCTTGTGGCTGCTGCTTTCACAGTTTCTGTTGTATTAAAGGAAAATCTCTTGATTGAGGTTGGAGCCACCTCTACAGCAGCTTCAGCTGCACTAGGTGACCTTCCCCATCCCCACAGTCTCCTTTTGTATAGTCCCTTTTCCATGAGGTCCTCACAGCTCCCAGGTGGATCTTGTGGGGAGGAGCTCTCCCCAGCAAGGTGGCATGGGGCAGTGCCCCATTGCAGGGGATTGTCCCCAAGAAGTGTCATCTGACAAAAAGCCTGCAGATGGGAGCAGTGCAGCACAGCCCAGAGCCTCAGCCCCTCCCCTCGGCCTCTCCACGACTGGGCTGTGACTAATGACCTGCTGGAGGCAACGGGAGGATACTGCAGAGGTGATGTAACATGCAAGGCAGCCTTGCAACTGGGACTGATTATATACACTTACACACCTCTTCTGTAGGCAGGTCATGTCAAAGGATGGGCTGGAGCTGGGTGCGTTAGGCAGGAAGAGCACACAGTGCAGGGACTGCTCAACAATTCCCAGCACTTCAACTCCTTCACTCTTGCTAAAATCGTAAAAGAAATGGGTGGGTTGAAGAATCAAGAATCACATGTTTCCTTAAGTTTGCTGACAATATTTGCTCTGGGAATATTATTATTCATAGTGAACATGGAAGGTTTTTGTGCCAGCGCTAATTAACTGTTCTCACTAGCACAAAGATGTTCTCCAGTGGAAGCCTGTACATTATTCTACTCATTTGGATTAATTAATGTGAAAAGGCCAAGTATGTAATTTCATACTTGAACTTTTAGATCTGTATTTGAACTGAATTGAAATATTGTTATGCGATGATTGAAACGTTCTCATGGTCTGACCAGGGAAAGAGTTTCAAAAAAGAAGACAGCTTGATGCTGAAGAAAACCTCTCAAATGAAAATTTGGCATCTTTTAAAGATATTTCTCTAGGATGTCACTCTGTTCTCCCATTTGTTAATTCATGGAGGAAGTGGTTCTCAGTAAAGTAACAGTGAAGGCTTTGGATCAGGCCCCAACTCATTTCTCACTCTTTTCAGACGGTGATTTTGTGGTTGCCACTGCTAGAATGACAGTCAATTCTCATGAGCCATTCTCCCTCCTCCAGAAATCACTGCATATTAAAACTCAAAGAAGAAGCTATAAGCTTACTTGCTTTGGCACTGTGGACACATGGGGCTGCCTTCTGAAAACACCCCTATGTCAGCAGTGTTGTCAGAGCATTGCCCTCTGCAAAGTCTGCAGAGGTTTTGGGGGGTGCAGCCTGCCACTGGCCCCCAGGTACCTTATCCTGCGGCATGGCTGGGTCCAACAGTACCAAGGAGGCCTGGGAAGCGCCTGGGGGCAAGTGACTTAGCAATGCACATCATTAAGAAATTTGGCAAGCTGGATTTGAGAAATGAAAGAAAATTATAGCTCAGTGTTTTTCAACGCATAGCAGTCTTTGTGGTAATTAAACCTGCAGCACCATGTTAATGGTCTCTGTGGGGGAGTATTGGAAAATACAGACCAATAGAGTTACCTTTTAGTAAAGGTTTGGACCTGACACTGCTGTGGTTTTGAGTGCTGAAAGTAGCAACTTTAGGCAGTATTTTATATGACTTGGTTGAGTTCCGTTTCATTTCCAAATGGACTGATCATCTTGTAGGTTGAATATTTGGGAGCAGTCCAGTAGACTGATGTGGTGTTGTTATACAAGCTAAGGATAAACACTGGAGGTCACTACAAATATGTCCGGGGGGGGGCGGGGGTGGGGGATAAACGCCCAGGATGGAATAAACCATGCACAGACACCTACATCTACAGGCTAGCTTTAAAATTAGCTGTGAGTGGCTTTGCATGGCCACCAGCAGCCCCAGCTTCTAGTGGGGGAAGCAGGGGAGGCTGTGTGGGTTGGCAGCCCCACGCTGCCAGCTTGTTCATGTTGCAGGTTGTGCAGCTGATTGCTTTTGGTTTTGCAATGATTTTAGCAAGATCTCAGAGTGAGTTAGGGCTGTCAGACTAGCTGAGGGGGGAAGGGAGTAGGGGGCTCGGTGTGGAGGGGTGAATGCTGGCTCCAAACCTCAGAAAGTGCTCCCCATCCTCGGCCTTTCCCCAGTGTTACTGAAGACTCTCTGCATTATAAGGAGCTTTTGATATGTATTTCAAATGCCCCTTCAGATGCGGCATGGTATGGAAGCAGCTTGCTGGGAGGCTCAGTCCCTTTGTAGAGCACATACTGCAAAGGTCTTGCATGCTGCCTTTGAGGCTGCCAGCTGGGGTCTAAGATGCTAACACAACCTCCTCCTTAAAAACTAATAGCATACCCAGTTATTAAGCAATGCTGGAAAAATCCCACAGCACCACAAGCAGCACCTGTTTGTGCACAGGTCCCCGCTGTGTAGATGAGGCAGAGCAGGAGGGTTCATCTGCTCCTCCCTGGGGCAATGAGTATGGCTGGGAACCACAAACGGGTGATTTCCCACTCCACCACAGTAACTCTGTTTAAACGCATTGTGTTACCCTTTGTGGGCAAGGTTGTTATGAAACTGTCCCATAAGTCAGGGGTCTGGGTCAGGACAAGTGGGGTTAGCCCCTGGGACCTGCTTGGATGGCTACGGTGAAATGGCAGCGGTTTTGGGGCAGGCTGTTGGTTTGCCTCTGTCATGCAAGATGATGACCTGTTGGGAATGAGTGCTGAGCTCATCCAAAGCCCCTGTGCTTTGGCTGGCTGTGTGCTCCCTCCCTGGCCTGCCAGCTGCAGAGGCAGCCCTTAAGTAGGTCTTTATCAGGCACTTAGGTCTATTTTGGGGACAGTTCCATATTTGAGAGGTCACAGCTGTCAGTCTCGCCTCTGCTTGAGCCCAGGACCTGAGAAGGAAATGAGGGCCAATTAAGCATGTTCTGTCTCCTGCCCTATTTTTGTGACTTCTCTGTTCAATTGAAGACATCCAGGTCCCCTGCACTGCCAGGAGGGGCTACTCTCTTGGTGGCAGCAGGCTGGGTTGCTGAGCAGTGGGGGAAAAAAAAAAGCCTGATAAAAGTGCTTTGAGAAGCATTTTATAGTATTTGGAAAGAAAGGAGGCCTTTAAAACTGATGCTTATTCACTTCTCCAAGGAACATGAGTGCTACAAAGGTATGGATAGTTGCAATGTAGCTTGGGCCCCTCTGAAGCGTGAGGCAAGTTTGCAAGAAGATTTTCGACCATCTCTCTCTGAGCTTTGTAACAGCTTTAAAAAAAGATTCAATCAAGATGTCATGGATATAAATGGTTTCTCTTTCTCCCCACCCCAGTATTTTAGTGTTAGGCCATGAAATGCATGAGCAAACAACAAAGTCAGACCTAGCTGCCTTTATAACAGCAGGTACCAAATATTGAATTGGCTCCTTGAAATGTTAAGCGAGGAGAGGAAGGCATGTCAATTCCATAATGAGGTTTGCAAAGGAAATGCACTTTGCTTTCATTCAGTGCTTTTGATGAAGTTGTTTAATTGCACTAAAAGGTAAATATTTGTTATCGACCTGCTTAACAATCTGAATTCATCCAGTGTATCTGTTTCTGAAACGCCACCTCTGCCAGAGCAGTGCTTTGTACTTGCCCGTAGGGACTTGGTGGGTCTTTAAATTTTCAGTTCACTTCTTTCCCAAAATTTTTTATTAATAGCAAGTGCTTGACTATTTTTATGCTATGACTGCTGCAAGGGCAGCTCCATGTGGGGTTGTTTGCAGAAACTGTAAGATCGATTAACGCCTTCTACTATTTGCACCTCTCGGTGCGTTCAGTTCGTTTGCTGTGAAACCTGTGGGCAGCATAACCTTAGCCCCCTGCAGCTGTAGCAGGGCAGGGTGAGTACTGCTTGTGTCCACCAGCTTGGCTAAAACGAGTGAATTTTTCGAGCGAGGAGAAGGCTCTCCATGTCTGACACCTGCCTCTGAGGGCTTAGTGGCCGCACCATCATGGCTCCAGCCCCGGGCAGTGAGCAGGGCTGAGGGCTGCTCGGTGCCTGTGCCATAGTGTATGGGGCTGCTTGCATAAATTAGCATGTCGTTAACTCATCAAATGCCCCCCATCATTCAAGAGTTTTCCTGGCCGTGCTGGCCACGACTCCTCTCAGCCAGCCAAAGCACATGCTGGGGGTGGTGGCTCATGGCAGCAGCACTGAGGGAAGGCAGGAGCTGCCAGTTCAGGCCTGCATGCCCCACGCCTCGATCCTCCTCACATGTTGTTTTATATTTGCTTGTGTTAATGTCCTGGCACTCACCCAGACATGAAGTAAGTGGGGGAAGCTTAAACAAATAGTTCAACGTTGAAAACTGTATTGTTTCCTCACAGAAACGTGGCCCTGTGGGCAGTGTTTTGTCACTGGAGCTGTGAGTGTTTCTGTGCAAAATCCTCCCTCAGTACAAGAAACTTTTAAAAGTAATGCTGCTTTTCTGACTCAAACTATTTCTGAATTTGGCAAATGGCTTTGGGGAGAAAGAAGTTAAATCCCTTGCTGTCTGTATTTAAAAGACACCTGTGGGGCCACCATGTCGAGGTCCAGTCTGCCCACAGGTGGGCTTGCCCTCCGGCTCCCTTGGTCTCTTGCAGGGGCCATTGCAAAAACAGGATCCCCAGGTCATCTTGTGAAGACAAAATCCCAAACGTGGTGGTGTATTTAGGAAAGTATTTGAGGGTGGTTGGGTTTTTTTTGTTTTGCTTTGTTTTTTTAAACAAGGCATTGCAGCCTGCTCTCAGGGGATGTGCAGCACCATGAGGGGCAGCATTTCTTTGTCATTTGCTGTTGCTTTGTCATTTTAAAAAATGTGGTAAAAGAAGTAGCTGGCATGGTCAGAGTCAAACGCTGGGTGGCATCGAGCCTTTCCCAATGTGGGTATTGGATGTGACTTGCTCTTGCTGTGCTCTGATGTCAATGGTGTAGTTTGCAAGGGAAAAAAAAAAAAAGAGGGAAAAAGCTGTCTTAAGTCACCAGGGCTTAACACAGAAAAAATTGCAAAGCCATTGAGAGAAATACGTGCAAAATACATGATCTATTCAAAGAGCTGTCACTGTGTGTACCTTTTCTTGGCATTTTCCCTCTATGGCAGTTTAAGCCTGGAGTTTTCCCCATGGATGTAGCAGTGCTTTGCACAAGGCCTTAAACGCTCTCCACCTTCTGCTGCAGGCGTTACCAACTGCTGCCTCACTGCTTCTTAGCTCGTTGTGCCTGCTCCGAGATGCTCCCTCAGCCCTCCATCATCTCCCACCACCAGCCTTCACTGGCACTTGCTTGCCTTGGCTCGAGGGTGCCAAGATCTTCCAAAGGAGCTTTTCACAGCCAGCACCTGCTGAGGAGAGCTGCTGTCATTTGCCACCACTCTTCTTTTTACTGCATTTTTCTTTCCTTCTTTTTTTTTATTCTTTCTTTTTAAAAGATTCTTTCTCCTTTAAAAGTTTGGTAACAGATGTTGAAAATTGTTCCCATCTAAGGGTGTGAATAGGAGCTAAGTGACAAAAAGAAAGTTAAAGCAAATTGGACGCTTGCTTTTGGTTGCATCTACCAACTCCCTCCTAGGGATGCAAACCAAATCTAAAAACGCTCTGAAATTTTGTTTACAGTTTAAAGAGCAGCTGATGCCTCTTGAAAAACCTTCAACCCAGAAGGATTCTGTTGCTTTGTCTCTGACTTTTCTTTATTTCTTCTTTATTGTTCTTCCTTACAAATGCTATTTGCATGAAAACGAGACCTTTTGTTTTTCAAGAGCTGATCCATCCCTATTACTTATTCGTTATTGGGACATTGACCATTCGAGTCTGAGTCTGTCCAGGGAGTGCAATTAAATCAGAGCCTCCAGACTAATCCTCTGGGATACTGGGCTCATTTCCACAGCAACTGATTGTGATACAGAAAAGGGTTTCTAACTTCAGGTGGATTAAGTATGCAGTAAAAGTTGAGTGAACGTGGTTGTAATGGCGAGTGCGGTGCAGGAGTACAGAAAATGTAAGTTGCATTGGTGAATTACCTTTCTGACAGGGATGCTTCCCCAGAGCCTTCCAAAGGGCAAATGTAGCTGTTATAGAACTGAAATTTGCATGTGCTGTTTCTGTCCGTGTTTGAAACCCCACTTTTTCCCTGGAAGCTGTGAATCCTGGAGCTGCAGGTGCCTGATCTGCTGCCCCTTTGCTCCAGTGGGCCACCTGCAACATGGCTCTGCTCCACAGCTGGTTTTTCACCTGCCATAGGCTTGTGGTGCCACCTCTTCATCTCGTTGGATTTCGGAAACTTGCTGAATGGTACTTTGGGCTGCCTTCATTAATATTTGAAATGTTGCAAGACTTTTCTAGGTGTCCTCGAATGGACCAGCAAAGTGCTTCCTTCCTCTCGGCTCCCTGTCAGGATGACCTTCAAGCTTTAGTGCTTTGACATTTTGTATTTATTCAAGAAAATAATAATTTGTACCCTGAACAGTTTTGCCAAAACTTTGGTAAGAGAGATTATGACCTATGTCATTCTGTTTACATCTGTGTTTAAAGGACATGTAAACATGAGTAGGAACTGGATTGTAAACTTAATGTGACTAGGAAGAATGTTGAAAATAAGATTCTTGGGTGTATGCAGCAGAGTTCTGGAAAAGCAAACACTTCATCTGATGCAAACAAAGTAGTTTTCAGTATGGGAGTCTGGCTGCTGTGTTGTGCAAGTTTGACAACCTGATAGACTAAAAGTTAGAATGGGTGTATTTACCCACAGGATCAGACATTTTTTTTGCCAAAAAGTGGAAGAGAGATTTGGGATGTCTTTTAAATATGTTTTGTGATAGGCGTGTGTGGGCATTCCAAGGCAAGTGACACAGGCTAATTTGAGAGAGCAATAACCCATAATAGCATGAAGTATAATAACAATGTGAACTGTGTGATTATGTCCAGAAATGAAATCTAGGATAAGACTCAGTGATACTACTTGATTTGTGCCCCATTGTTCCAAAACAAGGTAACATACTATTCTTGCCTCTCTATTTTGTGTTGCAAAGGCGTGGGGGCATTAAATGTCTCACTATTGCTACAAAGTGTAGGGTTGAGTTTTGTCTTGCCATTATAGCACCGAGTTGGTTACAGATGCAAATGTGTCCAGCCCATTGCTTTACCTCCTCCCACTCCTGCCAGCCTAAATGTGTTTCTGAGGAATCATAAGGCAAGGTGTGTCAGGTGGTGGGTTTGAATTAAGTGTGGTCTGGCTCCTTTCATATGATTTTTGCAGTGAGAGAGAGGTAGAGGTGAGAAGGGCCTGGAGTAGCCCATCCCCATTTGATTTGGCATTAGAGGCTGGGTGGGATACTCTGGCGCATCTCAAATGGGAGCAAACACCCCTCGTTGCACAGCAGGGTCCTGCCCCAAGGTCCCAACAGGTCTCTGCACAGCCACTGCAGGCAGGAGCAGTAGCAAGAGCCTGAGCTCAAAGTGAGATGAAGACTGTTTTATAGCTCAGGCTTTCTTTTATCTTCTCACTACTCGTATAAAATGGTCTACATAAACATATTTATTATTAATATCATGTTATTTTACTCTGCATGAGGGAAACAAATCTATCTGCAGGGTGTTTATAGCCATGCCGACCTTGGTCTGTTGAAAGTCCCATTCCTTTATTTCTGCCCCCTTCCACCTGTGACATTTTAAAGCCACTGTGCTTCCTATTAGTTCCTATTAGCATGAATGAAGTCAGACTGGTGTCTGCTGTCTGCAACTTCTCATGCTTTCCTAAGCTCCTCTCTAAACTGAGTAAAGCTATTTCAAACAGTGTCCTTCATTATCTCAGATACTATGGCTGGCCGAGTGGGACCAGGTTAGATGCTGGTGTCTGGGAGGTGGCGTTACTTGTAGTCACAAAGTTAATACTTAATAGGGAATGGCTGGGATTGTGTTGATGTACTCTGAAGTGTAATCTAAACTGGATTTCCTGGGTTTGTAATGCTTAGTTTTGGATTAACAATTGCCTGGCAGTGTTTGTAACTCTAAACTGCTGATACTTGCTCTCCAATATAATCCCAGTTTAATGCCTTTTTTGTCTTGAAATAGAGAGAATGATTAATGGGAATCTGTGGTATACAGTAGATGTGAGGGTTTACATCCTTTGGTGTCTGCAAATGGCACTGATTCAGCTTTTCCTGGGAAACATTTCTGATTCCTCATAGATTTTTGGTTGTATCAGTATCCTGCAGCAACTTTTTTATCACTTAGACAATGTGGTGAATGTCATTCTTATAGACTGACTACATATAAAAATCAGAATAAGAAGGATACATGAGAGAAAATGAAGGAGGTTGTAGGTGTCCTTTGCCTTTCACAGCAGCTAAAGACACTGATTCATTAGGCTTTGTTGCTATGGTAGAAGTTTCTCAGTGAGCAAGAAACCCAATGGAGGGAAAAGTCTCGGCTTTTCTAGCGAATTCAGTGCCTTCAAAAAGCTGAAGACAGAGGCATGTGAAAGGGAAGGAAGGATGAAGACAGGGCTGCAGGTGGGCTGCAGCACTTGTTCGAATTGTAGCTTTGCACTGGCCAGTTGTAGTTGAGTTTGAGTCTCAGAGTATCCTCCCACCGAAACTGGACACATTCAGGACTCTGCACATCTCTATCACACCAAGGTCAGCAATGGGAATGCTCCATCACTTTATTGTGTCACTTAAGACATTTTTACTTCTTTATGAGACTTCTATCTCATACCACCAGTAAATGCAGCAGATGAAAAGGGCACACAAAGAGCTTTGCTGTGTGGAGAAATAACTGTGAAGTGAGCTGGGGTGCAATTTCTGCACGTGCCTAGCTGTAGTGCTCCACTTTCACAGCAAAATTAACTATTTCACATTTGTCTGCGCGAGTTTTCTCAGAGGGCTTCTCCCTAGCATCTAGAGTGCTACAAATTCATCTTTAGCTCATGGTGCTGTCTTTCTGCAGAGAAAACAATGGAGAATTTTAACTCTCTCTAGTGACAATAGAAATGCTAAAAACACTTTGAGAGAAGTGTAGGCATATGAAAATGTCTATAAAAGCCTATACATTTCTCTTGAGACTTGCTTTGCTGAGGTTTTTCTCATTATCACTGACCACAGATGCGTCATTGCTCATGGTAAATGTTTTGTTCCGTTCATTGTATGTGGACATCTTTCATAAAACGTAAAAGGCAATAGTGAAATCTGTAGGAGATACTGCATGCCTGGTACCTGTGCTGATTCTTCCTTTTTGGGAGATGAATGCTTTGGCTGGGATTTCCATGGTTATATGCAAATATCATCAGTGATGTTTTCTTATAAACCTTTTTCCTTCCCAATCCAAACAGATACTTTCTGAGCTTGAAACAAAAGATAGTAGCTGTACTAGAAGAAAATAAATGTGCAGAGCAAAGGACAGATGTGCAGAGTTAGTGGATACCTAAGTTTGAGCTTTACTGCTTTCCCAGGTGAGTGAGGCTGCAGGAAATATATTTGGCTTGTTTAAGTGTGAAATATCAAAGCTGCTGAAACACATGCCCAGTCTCTTAGTGAAACATGCAAATAAGTGAGTAGGAAAGTTACTTATGTGAATACAATACAGGCATGAATGTCTGCAAGACAAGTCTCTTGGTAAGAAATCTGGCAGCCTCAGGGTGCGTTTTGTGAAAGGCCTCTCAAATGAAGTGGCTTGGTTGGCCCACAGGATGAAGTTCCCCAGCAGAGCACCTTCACCATCTCCCATGACCCACTATGCTTTCACTGCTGGTTTAAGCCCTTTCCCTTTCACTATCCAAATGCAAAAACAAGTGGAAAAAGTGCTCCATAACAGCTCTCTAGCCCCCATTCTCATTCTTTCAGAATAAACTAATGATTTTTAGTTAAGAACTGTATGTGTTCGGAATGAGTCCTCACTTCTTAGAGGTGAATCATTTCCAAACAAATCATCAGTTTTGCTTTCTTTTTTCCCCAGATGAATCATTACCTGTATTCTGGAAAGCCTGTGATGGCTTTAAATTGCAAATTTTCAGATTTTTTTTCTCCTTTTATTTCTTAGCACTCTATGTCTTTAATATTCTCTTGGTGGAAAGAGAAATCTCTGTAGTCTCACTAGATAGCCAGTGTCATGATTTGGATATAAAGCCCTAGAAATGAAAAAGCTGTTACAGCTACCCACCTGAGCAAAGAAGGGATCAGACCACACCAGACTTGACCTGGAAAGTGAATGTTCAGAGGCCTACAAGCAATAAGATCCAGCAGAGAACTTTTGAGTAGAAACTGTTGCCTTTGCAAAATTATCATTTCCCCTAGAAATCTGGAACGAAAGTTGTTACCCTGCCCTGATAATTAGTGCTCTCTTAGAGCTGGCAGAGGCACTGCGAGCCATGTGTAGAGGCAGGGAGCTGAGACAGTGGTTGGCTGTACCCTGTCTATAGGCAGGTACTAGCTTTTCCACACCTCAGCCTGTTTGTTTCTAGAAAAATCAATGGCCAGAAACACTGGAGAAACATAGGGGAGAGGCTTGGGAGAAGAAATGCCTCAAGCACTTTTAACTTGTCCTTCTTACAGTTTTAACTATGCTTAATAGGTCAACATTCCTGGTCTTCTAAGCAGTGTGTTATTGCTGAGGTAGGTAGCCAAGAAGCCAGAGTGTCCTAAATTTAATACTCATTTCACTGCTGTCTACTAGCACTCTAAATGAAATTACTGTGCAAGTTACTTTATGATCTGTGGGAGCAAGGACAGCAGGGTAACAAACAAGTAGGAACAGGCATACTTAAAAATGGAGCTGAGCAACAGAGGAAGCATAAAACTGCAGGTGAGCTTCTAGTCTCAGTTATAGCAGTGTAAACCCAGAGTCATGTAGGTAAAACTAACAGAGCTGCCTCAGGCTATAGAAAAGCAATTGAGATAGTTTTCTCATATACTTTGGCATTTTCTGCCTCCTGAGGTACTGACAAAATCCCTGTTCCCTATGTTCAGTCATTATCAATTAAAGTGGAGGCCCTGTTGGCATGGCCCACTGCTTTGAGATGTAAAATAAATCTTCTGCATCAGCACTATTTTCTTCTATTATTTGTTAACTCTGCTTCCAAAAGGAGCCTGAAGTCTCAGTAGTAAAACCTTTTTGTCTACTGAAGCACAGTTAGTTAAGAGAGCAGTTATAAGCAAGGATATGATGAGGATTCAGTATCTGCTGGCAGGGAAACTAGTCAGATATTCTGAGTTTACTGAGGGAATCAATGGAAATGGCAATTGATATGGAGAGAGAATTCTTGCTGGAATATCCTGGTGGGTTTTATTTTCATGCACTTGGACATAACCAGGACATGGTTAGTGTAAATGCACAACCCTTGTATCCTCGAAAGCACTGTTCATCACTTGAACACCACAAGGACTGTCTAAACACCACCACACACTTACGTCTATGTTGGGTCAGACTTTCCCTCCTCAGCAACTGGACTTCTTTGGTACGTAGCAACTCCAAAAAATTTCACTTTTGTGGACTGGAGTTTCCATATGCAAAGTCGCCAGCTTGGGGAAGAAATCAATACATGGTTTGTGCGTTATCCTTCTCAAAAGTGTACAGAAAAAAGACAGTTCAAAGGATGGGATTAGTATCCCTGCAAAGAAGAGGTATTGCAAGGATCCAGCTCAACATGAATATCAAAACTAATTGCTTCGGTTGTCATCATCCTCATTGCTCAGGAAAGTGGCAGTTGGCTGCCAGGGTAGCGGTAGAGGCAGCAGTGGAGGTCCCCCAGAGCCGTAAGCTGCCTCTCTCCAGCCTGGATGCATACTGTCATTCAGTTTATCTAGATGCCTGTGAGCACTGATAAGAAGTAACTGACTGGCATGTTAGGCTCCTGCTGGTGGATTACTTTTTATTGCCTTGTTTGTTTGGGAAGTGGTAGTGTTTGGTTTGCTCTGAAGTCTAAAAGGCTGCTTTCCCACTGGGATCCTGTGTTGCTGGCTGCTGCTTTAGGGATCAGGGCTGCTCTTATCTTATCCCTCGGTAAGGTGGGGGTTGTTCCTTCAGATTCACGTGTTTGCCACTATGTTGGACTTGGGCTTCTTATTTCACGCTTTTGATTGGTTTGGCTCTGTTCATGAAACTAAGTTTGTAACCAAGCAGGAAGGAACAGATACGTGAAAAGCCTGCGAGTAGGAGCGGAGCTGGTGAGGAGGCCTGGAACTGGGATAGTCAATTAATCTGAGCTAGTGCCAATATTAGTTAGAAGTGCGATGTCGTAGGCACAGGACCTGTTGCTAAAACAAGTGTTGCACCTTGCCAAGCCAGTCAGCCAGTGGAGGAATGGCATGGAGATCTTGCTATACCCATGTTTACCTAAAGCTGCCTTTGGATTTAGAGTTACAATAATATATATTTTTTTTAATAGCATGTGCAAATCTAAACCTGAGAGATGTGCATGTATGTGAGCACGAGCATACATGATCAGGGCAGGGGAGGCAACAGAATTTACTCTGAAGCTTTTTACCATAAACTCCAAGCCTCTGTTTCTCAGTAACCCAAGTCTGTAGTAACTGAAGTCCTGAGGAAGGTTTGCAGGTGCAGTGTAGACAGGGAGGCTGAAAGATGCTACTACATAAAAGTGAACAATTTATTTTTTTTTTCCTCAAAGTAAAGAGGAATCACATCCAAAGAGATAGGCATCACCATTTATAGGAATAATTCCCTTTCTTTTTACCTGTAAATGCTAACACAAAAAATTATGGAAGGAAATAAAAAAAGTTAGGAACAGTCTCCTGGGAATGGACTTAGTTCTGTTTTTTATGAAATATTTTCAGATTTGAATGTTTGAAGGAAGGTGCTTAGATAAGTAGTTCAGGACCCTGTACTTTCCACAAAGCTTCTCCACACATCATCCCAAGTAACTAACATGTAGCATATGAATCAAGGCTTTCGCATGGCTGTTTTTTCCCTGTTTCGTAATGTGTCTTCCAAGGACTCCTTTAAAACAAAATAATAACACACCCCATCAAGACAGCAGTTCAGGTTTGCCCAGCAAAGGGTGCCCTGAACGATGTCTCGTAGCACTTGCTGAAAACTGGTGTGAATGATGTTATTCTTCACCAAAAAGTACACAAAATAGGCCATGTGGTAAGGCGTGAAACAGACCAAAAATGCAACAACGTTTGTCACCAATATCTTCTCTGCTCTAGTGGTGTGTGTTTGGGGGTTGTCTCGTTCTCTGTGCTTTCTCAAGCACCTGACGGTCTGAGCGGTGCAGAAGGTCATGGCTGCCATGCTGCCGAAGAAGGTGGTCTCCAAGGCGCTGAACAGGCCTGCGTTTTCCCACGTGCTCTTGGAGAAGTTATGGAAGCAGGATGAGATGTTGTGGCCCTCTCCATGCAGTTGGAAAGTAAAGACTGTCCCGGCCGAGGTGCCCAGGCAGATGACAGCACAGACCATAGCAGCTTTCTTGGTAGATCGCAGGGTGGGAGCCATGAAGGGGTGCTGGATAGCGATGTACCGGTCTACACAGATGCAGAGGGAGATGAGGATGCTGCCGTACATGTTTACAAAGTAAAGACTCTCCAAGGTGGAGCAAAACACAGACCCCAAGTTCCAGTTGTCCTGAAGGTGGTAGGAAATTATTTTAAAAGGAAGAGTAAACAGCAGCAAAGTATCCAAGAAAATAAGGGCTATCATGTAGATTGTAGATTCTGACAGCTTTTTAACCTTAAAAAACAGGAATGACAGAGCCATCACATTGAACAGCAGTCCTAGGGTAAATGTGGGGGTGTACATGATGAGCTGGAACAGTTCCACAGTTGTGCTGATATTATTGATATTGCTCTTGGTACGGGTGTCATTCATATCTCCAGGTATGCTGGAAGAGAAGAAAATCACCTTCAGCACAAGGAAGGATGAAGATCACACTTAAGACATGGTACAAAGGCCAATGAGGTCTCTATGTGTCCACAGACCTGGAGATGCTTTTTGTCTTGGGCTGCTGTGTGCTGAATTGCAGCTCCCAGTAATGTGGAGCTGCTCAGTGCCAAGGGATCTTGGGGCAAGGTTGTGCCTCAAGAAGGAGCAAGGCTTTCTGGGGTCCAAGCCTCACTTACACTGTCACCTGTTACCCCAAACTGTGCTGCCCTATAGTTTAGGCTACGCAGAGTATGAATGTGACTGCACTGTCCCCTTGGAGTGATGTGATCTCTTTGCAGAGCCAGGGTAGTAGCCCCTGATTTTTGAGTTACTTGGATTGTGGGGATGGAAGCAATTAGTTGGATCAGATTTCCCGAATCAAGCTATCGTAAGAGACCTTGGGGAGCCACGAGTATGAGGGTCCCCTGTGTTTGTTAATGTGAAGATCCCACACGGTCATTGCCATTCTGCACCCTCTCCTACCACCACTGGGCAAAGACGGGCTGTGATTATTTCTGGGCCTTCTGACAAGCTTGCTTAAAGCAGCAGGCAGGAAGTTTCAAACAGGCTATTTCTAGCAGAGGTTAAGTCTTTAGAAGAAGAATGAGATTTAAGAACCCAAGCTTTTGTCTAAAACAGACAGACTTACTACAGCAGATAAATCTGTATCTGCAGAGACAGGGATTGCAGAAAACATGCACCTGGTTTCTCCTCTGCAAAGAAGGGACTGAAAATGTCGAGGTAGGCACCCTCTGAGCAGGGGTCATGAAGTAATTCTTTTCTTTAGAGGAAGGGTGCTGGTTTGATCCTGCCCTCAGACTCTCCTGAAAAGGACCGGGAAGGCTCTCATTGGTTTCTGCAATGCTGATCTCAGCTGGAATTGCTTGCAAATGCAAATGCACAGGCATACCTGGTCCTTTCTTCTAGCCAGTTCTGTCACAGCAAATGTAACCTGTAAATAAAGCCATCAGTGCCCAGAAATTACTTTTGTCTGCTGTTCTTTAATTGTCATTACTTCAACCTAGTGCCTTTCCTACATGAGTTACTGATCTTGACGCTGTTTCATTTCAGATTTGTCAACTGGTGCAGTGAAAGTTCCTGTTCTGCAGGTCAAGTCATTCCCTGAGTATTTCAGAGGTAAGCTCTCCAGTGCTGTGGTTTGAGAGAGATTAGGATCTCTTTGAGAGAGATTAGGATCAACAAAAAAGAAATTTATTTCTTACTAAAGAACTAGCAATTACTGTTAGGAAGCCAGAGCAGGTTGGCTGTTTGCTCCTTAAGGTCACACTGATGCCAGGTAAATGATTCTGTAAGTTACTAGTTGTCCTGGTTTTGGCTGGGATGGAGTTTATTTTCTTTCTAGCAGCTGGTATGGTGTTATGTTTTGGATTTAGTAAGAGAATAATGTTGATAACTGATGTTTTCAGTTGTTGCTAAGTTGTGTTTAGACTAAGTCAAGGATTTTTCAGCCTGTCATGCCCAGCCAGCAAGAAGGCTGGAGGGGTACAAGAAGTTGGGAGGGGACACAGCCAGGACAGCTAACCCAAACCTGCCAAAGGGATATTCCATACCATGTGACATCATGCCCAGTATACAAACTGGGGGGATTGCTGCTTGAGAGCTAACTGGGCATCGGTTGGCAGGTAGTGAGCAATTGCATTGTGCATCATTTGTTTTGTATATTCTAATCCTTTTATTAGTATTGTCATTTTATTATTGTTATTATTATCATTATTAGTTCCTTTCTGTTCTATTAAACTGTTCTTATCTCAGCACATGAGTTTTACCTTTTTTCCTTCCGATTCTCTCCCCGATCCCACTGGGTGGGGGGGAAGCGAGTGAGCAGCTGTGTGGTGCTTAGTTGCTGGCTGGGGTTAAACCACAACACTAGTTTACATTACAGAAGTGAGAAAACCATCTCCAGAAACCCAGCCTGATGAGGAGAATGGGGTGCTGGCAGGGCTGTGGGTGGAGGAGAGCATACCTCTGGTGGGGTCAGGTGCAGGGATCTAGCCACAGCTTCTGTCTTGCTGTAGCAGGTGCAGGTTTTATTTGGTTCCCCGCAGTATGCAGTGCTGCTGGCTGTGTAAAGCACTTAACAGGCTCCTTCCTTGCAGAGCACTGCTGCTTGTAAGGCATGGGGGGACATGGCTCAGTGGGGCAGCAACCCTGTAAGCAGCACCTGCTCTGCTGCTGTCTGCAGGGGACTGAGGGAAATTTGAGGGGAAATAATGAAATTCTCTCACCCAAATAAAAAAAGGACAGGAAATCCTGAGTTTGTGAAACACTTGGGGATCTGGGTGGCTGGAGGGAAGAAGCACTCCTTGTTATGCTGCAGGGTCGTTCACTGCCTGGGAGTTAAACCCGCCTGCAGCCATGGGCCTGGGGAGTTTGTTGGGAGCTGGGTTGGGTCCCTGAACCTCCGAATTCAGGTAGCCCGTGGCAGACGAGGGGTTACACTGACAACCTGGGCAGAGATATTGCTCGATACAAGAGGGTGGCCTAGGTTCCACAACCAATATGCTGCTCTCCTGCTGAGTCCCCTTCATTGAGTGAAGCCCTGTGAGTCTAACACTGGGAGGGAACCCATTACTGAGAGCCAAAGGGATGAAAAGTTAATTAAGGAATTACTGAAAAGTAATAAATATTGACAAAGTTCTTTACCTCATTGTCTCTGTAGGAGATTTCATCAGTCGTGTCCCGTCCCCCTCTTTTTTTTGTTTTGTTTTAGGTTTTTTTTGTTTGATAGTGTGTCTAGGAAGTTCTGGGTCTAGAGAAATAGAATTTCAGCTTCTTACCAAGATTTTTACTTGAGGAAAATCTAGTTATGACAAAAAGGCATTTTTGACTAGAGTCTTTTGTGCAGATTTATAAACAAAACAGAAAAAAATACTTAAAGCATAAAGGCAAAGGGTAGCTCTGTTCTTAAATAATATGTAGATATGCTATAAGCAAAACAAGTTATGTAAAATATACTTAGAAAAGAAGCAAAGCTTTTAAGGCAAGGTTTCACTACAATGAAATATTCTCTCTTGTCATCTTACCTTTGGACTGTCTTTAGCTCTGGTGGTTGACTTTTTTCCTTTCTCAGCTTGTGGAATTCTCGAGTCTTAGCTTTTCTTTTAAGGCAGTGGAGTGAGCTGCATGCAGAGTAACTGCTGGTCAGGATGTCAGAAAGCATGAAGTGCTGCTGCTTTTTGTTTCATCACATTTCCATTACAACATCAGTCTCCCCACACAGTGTCTGCATACATGCACTATGTACACAGTATGTCACACAGAGCTCATTTAAGGATGTAAATACATGGCTTTTTGGGGCTAGCATCTCTGTGAGTCACCCATTCAAAATAGTCTCCAGTAACAAAGAAGGAAATTCTGGCCCTACAAACCTTTCTCTGTTTTTTTTTTCTACACAACATGATTTTATTGATTGTATATAACATCTGTGGGTAGAGTGTTAGCTACACTCAAAATGTCAAAATGTGCTTTAAGCTAAATCCTGAGCTATCACTGTCATTGTTTTCCTTACTTTTCATGAAACCAAAAAGGAAAAAGAGATCATTGATTTTCAGTGGTTATCTGATATCTGAAACTTCAAGTTTGTATTCTAAAAAAAGACAAGGGTTATTCTTAAATCTGTTTATACTCCTAGAGAGCAGGGAATGTACCCATGGAGAGTGTCAGGTGCTGATTTTGTTCAGGGGGGAAGGGGAAAAAAAGATTTTTTGCCCATTGTATGTGTGTTTGCAATCTTCTTACCAAAGGGGGAAAGAAAGGCCAGAGGGGTAGTTTTGCTTGGTCCTCTGCATACCACTTACATATCAAACCTGAGGATTATATTGGCTGAATTCAAACGGTGCATCTGTGAAAGAGATGGGGGATAGGAGATGAGAGAAGAAATAGTACTTAGGGTTTCCCCATAGTATTTTGGTTGAAATGACTCTACTTAAGGAAAAAAAAAAAAAAAAAAAAAAAAAAAAGAAACCACCAAGGGGAAAAAACATGATAGAAGGTCTGATTGAACAATACTTTAGCGGATTCCTTAGCTAGGTTTCACTTCCGTGTATCCAGTGGTATTCTTGTGACCATGATGGCATTTTGGATAATAATAAAAAAAACCCACACAACACAGGCAGGCACCACTACCATGAAGAGGCATTCGGGGCCTGAGCCAGCCTCAGGTTCCAGGTGGGAACTGAGGCTGCCGTGAGCACAGGACATAAGCCCAGCTGCTCTGTGTGCTCCTGCCCTGATCCGGGGTTTGCACATGTGAGTTCTGATACTGCCACCAATGATTGGAGCAGATGCTCTTTCTTCCCCATTCAAGGTTTTCCCCTCACACACTTGGAGCTTTCTCTTCTCTCTCATTTTCTCTTTGATACTCATATTCTCATGCCACCTAAGCGCTGCCCACCTCACCAGACACTGCCGAGAAGCATGCCTCCCTAGGCATGCTTGCTGCACAAAGCCCTATATCTGGAGAAAGATGCTTTGGAAAGGGGAAGATGAGGAAGCAGCAATGCCAGGGTTGGCATATCATAGCCTAGCCACCACCAGTGGCTGGTCTGCTTTTTTTTCCAGCAAACATCCTTGTGAGTTTTTTAGGGAGGGATCTGAGGAGAAATGGCCAGGAAGGCATGCAGGGGTTACAAATGCACTTGGGACAAGGTGTGAAGGCTCCTCTCCCTTCAAAATTGAAAGCGTGAAAAAGAATGATGCTGAGGGCTGATGGAGAGGCAAAAATGAGTGAGCAGCATAATGGAAAGGCTGAGATAGTCCATGAAGGACTCTCAGACTGTTGATTAATAGCTTACTTGTGATGCAGGTGTGAGAAAGCTGTGGGCAGCCAAGGTGCCTTTCTTTTCTCGCCGCAGGCCCTACTCTGTGCTAATGGGATGTGACTCTTCGTGAAGTCCTCGAAACCAAGTGTGCTGTACCTTTTCTTGCAGACTGGGGAGGAAGGCCACACCCTGCAAACTCTGCTCTGTCCTTGGTGCCTCTGTGCATGTCACCAATGTCACCAGCGTGTGAAGCACCTGCTGCTTTGTGTGATTTCAGATGCTGAATGCATTATCTTGTTCCTTTTTCCTGACGAAGGAGCTGTTTCACATGCATTTTTTGCTAGTATCGAGGACTTTGCCATATCACCGCTGCCACGCAGCCCTCCCCTTCAGGCCATGCATGCATCACTGGGTGGTAACAGTGAGGCTCTGCTGATTCCCTGTGTTTGCCCTTGGGGCTGACCTTCTTCAGTGCCAGGCTGTGCCAGCCATCCCAAGGCACTGCTGGTCCATTGCTGTGCCCTGACTCAGGACTTCACTGCAGACAGCAGTGCCATGGTCCTGGCTCTTCAGCTGTCAGTCCTGGCTCTCAGGAAGAATGTCAGTATCGGGCTGGTTCTGCTGACATCCTTCCAGTTGAAGAGCTGAATCGGGAACCATTGCACCACACAGGATTGTGCAGTGGAGATGTGGTGTTTTTTTCTTGATCTAAATCAGAGTCTAGTCTAACCAGTCAGAAAAATATTTGCTCTGCTTGAGGAGAGAGACCATCCACTGCTGTGATCCCCTTGCTCTCTTCCTCGATTTCCCCCAGATGCCTTTCAAGTCTTCTCCACTTTTCAGCTTCATTCACCTCCCCCCCCCGCTCTCCCATGTCCCCAGGCCCCTGATTTTCTCTTTTTTGAAGGGCTGCTCTAGCTCTGTCCCGGGGAGGAGGCTTCAGAAGCCAGCCAGAAGGAAACAGCAGGAAGTCGGGCAACAGAGGCCACAACAGAGCAATGTGTGGAGCCTTGGGATGGTCCCCGAGAAGCTTCTACTGCTAGAGTGTGCTTGGCTGGGGTTGCCATCAGGGACTGAGAACATGTTTGAGCTCCTTGGTCCTGCTATGAGGCCTCGCTGGGTGGCACCCAGAAACACAACCTCTCCCTGTGTCTCACCTGGGACATGGGCCAGGAGGCTATTGGAGCTCACTCCTGCCTGCCCTGGGCCATGTACTTGCTTTGGGCCATTGCAGCATCCCACCAGGGCTGCCTGCTGCAGAGGATGAAACGTCCCATCACCTAAATCTGGTGGCTCCGCAGAGCCGTTTGTTATTCAGTTGCTCCATCTCGTGGCTACAGGGGAAATGAGAAAGACGGCTTCAGCCCTGAGATGTCTCTATCTGCGGTTGATCACCAGGAGGAACAGCTAATCCTGTGGCTCAGACAGCTTATCCCACAACCTGTCTCCACCAGCCTAGCACTAGACTCCTTGTCTTCACCGGCCTCTGTGTTTGCTCCACCATCCACACCGTAGACAGCCCAGGAGTGATAAGAAAAGGGAGAACCAGAAGTTCCGATGGTGATGGGCAGAGAGGGCCAAAGCACAGAAACAGCTGAAATGGGGCTTTCCTGTAGAGGAAGTGACCATAAGTACTGCTTGTGGGTTGCTGGTGAGGCCTCCATACCGGCACAGGAAGCTGCTGTGCCAGTGCAGAGGTCTGACCCCAGCTGATGGTCTTCTCACTGGTGTCCTCTGGAAGGACCCTACAGCTTGAGGGAGGCACCAGCAAACCTTGGCTGTGCACAGGGCCAAGAGTGTCCCAGTGGAGAAAGATCCTTTCGATGCTGGAGGAGCTACATGTGCTTGGGAGAGCAGGTGAGCTGATTTCTCTCTTTAAACCCTGACACATTTAGTTTTGAAGTGCTTTAGTATTTGTTGAGAGATATCTCTCAGTTTCCACAGAGAAATCGGTTGGGGATGCTCCCATGGGACTTCTGAGGCCAGGTCAGCAGGGTGGGTATTTTATGTGTCAGTGCTCTGATAGGTGAAATTTGAAACTGGTGAAATGTGAATAAACCCAGATGATAAACTCTTTTCCTCAGATTTTCTACTACATTCTGATTGAAGGCCCAGGCAATTCAGGCATTCATTCCCCTACATCATTTTTCTGCTAACTTGCAAGCTGCAGCACCAACAGCAACAAGTTGGTGGAGATCTGTCTTTGTGTTGCAGCTTTTGTGCTTTTAGCTGTTCTCCAACTCCACAGAGCTGGTGTTCAAGCGGGGCTCACATACCCTGGCTGAGGGCCCTACATACCACATCATGGTGTATGCCTCTTTCCAGCCTGATGACTGAGTCATTTTGACACTTCTAAGGTTTTTTTTGTTTTGTTTTGTTTTTCCTACTCAAACCATTAGCCACACTGGTCTTCAACTCATAATTGCCTTTGAAAGACTTGAGATGGCATTTTTGTAAATCAACTATTTCCCAACAGATCATACAAACCTCCAAACCGTAAGACCCGCCCCCTCCCCTGGCATGATGAGACAGGCACTTCAGCTGTAATTTTGCAAGGTGGGAAAAAAGTAAGTTGCTCAAAGATCAAGGAGATCTCATTTCATTTTTCACAGTGCTGAAGCACATGTACAACTCTAGGAAAGTAACTGCATAACCGGAGCTCCTTTCCAAAAGGCACTCATACATGTTTTGAGCCAACTGGGCTGCTCATATGGCCGTGGAACAACGTCCTTCTGGGGTACACCCAATGGTGACTGGGAGAGTCTCGATCAGACCCTGCATGGCTCATGGCTCCATTTCTTCTTAATGGGAAAGGTCAGTTTTCCTTGCCTCGTTTGGCACAGGGTGTGTCTCTCAGAAATTATTAGGCATATTTATGGCAGCCCTCATGGCAGGGAGGGAAGTTAGTTGAATGTCATTACAAGAAAATAACGAACTGAAGAAGAACATAAAAGTCATTTTGGGCAAGAGAAAAAATGCATGTAATATGGCATCCTGTCTTTAACTGAAGCCAGCAGTGGATGTTCAAGGGAAAAGTGTAAGAAACTGTGTTCCCATTGCTGACAATGCTTCAAGCAATAAGCAGTTTAGAAAATAAGGATAGATTGATCATAAAGGCTCCTTAGTTACATTCCCGCTTTCCTCTTCCCATATCCCACAGTGTTTTTCTATTGAGGCCTTACAGATATATGCCATGCATTGAACATGATATGCACATGTCTATTTAGCAGACAATTCTAGCAACTTTATATGGAAAATACCAAAATGTTTTATCTGTGTATCTTTAGTATTTTAGGGAACCAGTAAGATATCAATGAACAGTATTACCTAACAACTGCTGCTTCAGGAACATTTCTTAAAAAAAATTCCAAACAAATTGTATGATATTACAACTTAAATTTTCCACTGTTTAGTAGAGGTAGTTTGTTAGAATTGCTTAACAGAAAAAGCAAACCTCTGAGTTCAGATAATTAGCATGAAGAGATTAATTGGTTAGAAATGCAGTGACAGCAGTCAGAACTGGGCAAGACTACTTTTCCCTGGATTTATATTGATAACATATTCCTCAAAGGAAATATTTTTACAGAAGGATACATTTCCAAAAGGATTATGTGGGGGGGAGAAAAAAGGAAACTTTTTAAAAATTATTTTTTATTAAAATTAATTTTGCTTTCTTGGTGTTCTGCTCTATTACTTCATTACATAAACTGTGTGTACCATTATTGTGCCAAACGTCAGCTCATGGTCTACTGTAACATTAACAGGCCAGCAGCAATGCATATGTTTATTATATCATGACATGCTGGTAAGGTTTAACTTCGCTATAACCAGAGGTAGACTACACAGAGGATTTGGCTGTTAATGAAAACCCCTCTCTTCTTGTTGTATGCATAGTTGGACATATCAGCTTGATGCTTCACTAACCTTAGAACCTGTTTATCAAATATTTGCGGAGCATTGTGCTGATGAGGTGTGGTGTTTGCTGTGCCCAACCATACCACTTTTAGGGTTATTTGGGTGTCTACACTGGACATCGCAATGCACCATGGCAGGCTTGCCTGCTTGACACTGTTGAGTTTGGGGTTTTCCGTCCTCTCCTAAATGTTCTGGTGTCATCCTGGTGGTGTAGTTAGGGTCTGCTACCTTTTCCATTTTACATGTAGGGAATCAAAGCAGAGATAAGCAAAAGGACTTTCTAAAGGTGATACAAGACACCTGCAGTGGAGCGCAGTTTCCCAAATCCAGATACCTCCCCCCCGGTGCCAACACACTATTTTTAGCCTGTTGCTTCCTGGGGCCCAGCTCCCTGTCTGCAGCCCAGGAGAGACAGCATTGCATCAGTCATGTCTGGATGTTCACATCCCTTCTGGAAGTCCTACATTCTTCAGAAATAATTTGTATGTTTGCCCTTTCATATTCAGAATTAACTATTCTCTTTTGGTAAGTGTTGAAACTACATAGTAACATGCAAAAGAAGTAATCAAGAATACAACAATGTGTATTTCATGTCATTTTCCATATACATGTGATCACTTAATTCATTTGAATCTTTCAGTCTTTCTATTTAATTTCAATAACATTTTAGTTAGGGTAAGGCTGTGTATATGTGATAAAAGCATATAGTGCTCTGCAGTTATACTCTGTGCAGATTTCAGCAAGGATTAAGAGAAGAATATCTTTATTTCCCTCCTTTTTTCTGTAGCTGAACTCAGGAAGTGGTGGCCTTCAAGCAGATCTTGCACTGTTGTAAATATGTTGACAGTATGTATGGTGTTTGTGCAGAAGCACTTAGCCATTTAGTCATCTAAATTCTGGAAATTTGCTGAGCACTCATAATTCATCATTTCTTTTTCCATTATTATTCCTTTTAGGGCAATACAGCTTAGAGAAAGAATCTTTACTTCTAAATATTTGGTTTCTTTGGCCTAGCGTCTCTCATGCATTTAGCAGAAGGCTTTCTTCTTTTTGCGCCTTGCCTTGCCAGCACAATTTTTCTCACAAGAGGCACAAGTGCTGAAACACCAGTTTGGTTACGCTAAAGCTTACTGCAGTGCTGCTGATGGTTTTTAGACTACTGTTAAGCAGTTGTGTTAAGCATTTGCTTTCTCCTATGTGAAACATGCCTGCGGCATCCCACACATCTCCAAATGAGAGAAAATAGTCTGCCCATTTTTGTTTCCTTTTCACACATTTGCAATTTGCTTACCTTTGATACAGTATTTTTTTTAAGTGTTCTGAGGTGCTGATTTTTAAAGCTTTGGTTGCTAACAGCAAGAAGTTTATGCAGAAGGAAGTCCATTCCCTCATTCCTTTCATGTTCAGATGAAAGGAAGAGGAAGAGTTCTAATAACTTTGTGTCCCTTGTCATTGTTACCATTTGGCGTTAGGTACCTTTGCAAGAGCTAGCTTCTGAGCCGCTCTCTTCTCAGAAGAGCTACTGTGCAATAACTACATTTGGGTGCAGAAAGGGAACTCTGAATTTCCAGCCCTATTTTTAACACCACTCCTTTTAAAAGCTATTGACTGATAGGAAAGAATAGAACAGACTATTTCAGTTGGAAGGGACCTACAACAATCATCTAGTCCAACTGCCTGACCAGTTCAGTGCTGACCAACTTAAAGCATGCTGTTAAGAGCATTGTCCAAATGCCTCAAACACTGACAGGGTTGGGGCATCAACCACCTCTCTAAGGAAGCCTGTTCCAGTGTTTGACCACCCTCTCAGTAAAGAAATGCTTCCTAATGTCCAGTCTAAACCTCCCCTGGTGCATCTTTGAACCATTCCCATGTGTCCTCTCACTGGATACCAGTGAGAAGAGATCAGCACCTCCCTCTCCACTTCCCCTCCTCAGGAAGCTGTAGAGAGCAATGAGGTCACCCCTCAGCCTCCTTTTCTCCAAATTAGACAAGCCCAAAGTCCTCAGCCGCTCCTTACAGGACATTCCTCCCAGCCCTTTCACCAGCACTGTTGCCATCTTCTGGATGCATTCAAGGACCTTCACATCCTTCTTAAACGGTGGGGCCCAGAACTGCACACAGTATTCAAGGTGAGGCTGCACCAACGTTGAATACAGCGGGATAATCACCTCTTTTGACCACCTGGTTATACTGTGTTTGATGAACCCCAGGATGCAGTTTGCCCTCTTGGCTAACCTCGTGGACATCTTCCCATTGCCTGGCGTTGAGGCTGAGGGTAGGAGAGCTCCTCTTGGGATGGGGCAGAGAGGAGCTCTTCTGCAGGACAGTTGGGACAGGAGCCAGGGACCCTGGCGCATGCATCGGCCGGGACTTTGCAAGGCAGTTTGAGCAGCTGTCTCTGGCTTGTTCCCATCCTGCAAGCTGGCACCAGTCTAGTTGCAAACCAAAGCAGCAGACCAAAGTGCCTGGAGAAGCTGGTCAACCAGCAGCCCTGTGGTTTGACTGTGAATCATCCTCTCAGTGTGGGTTTACCTGTAAAATGGGAAATGTGTGAGGTTTAATGTTTGTGGGACAATATGTACAGAATAGTTTTGCTGTCACATTGTCCTTAGAAAAGCATTTATTGAACCACATTCAGGACATAACTGACAGATTTAAAAGTATGTTCAGAAAAGCACTGAGCAAGCGGCATGTTTGATTCTCTGAGCCCCTTATACTGCAGAGCCCGGGAAGAGAAATGTTCAAGCATTGTCTCAAGAAATAACCTGTAAAATAACCCGATCTAAGGGAAGCAGATCTTCCTAACACCCATTGTTTTGCATCTTTGTATTGTCCCATCGAATCCTACTAAGTTCCTGGCTTTGAGACAAGAAGAAATACAATTTAATAGGATGTGGGTTGGTTTTTTTGTTTGGTTGGTTGGTTTTTTTACACTGTGGAAGTGGTTGTTTTCGATCATGTTTGCAAGTAAAGGCTTTCCATTATTGTGTATGCTGATATTTCCATTATGCTTTCTTGCACCCCTAATTGTTCAGTAAGGCCAAATTTAGGGTCAATTTTTACTGTTTGTTCACTCCAAGACAGAACCCTCAGAGCTGCAGTAGGCTGACGCAGACAGGAGTGATGGACCCTCTGCTTGCTGTCTGTTTGCACACACTCATGGGGAGACACAGGACACAACAGGCAGGAGAGGAAAGACAAAGGAAAGGGGTTTGGTGGCCTTTTCACCTTTTCACAGGGATTCAGCTGACATTGTGAGGGATTTTTTGACCTTATGTGCTTTCTTTACATTTTTCCATCTGTCCTCGCTGCAAGTGTGTGCAGGGTGTTCCTGCCTTGCAGAACTAGGGCACCGAGAGGTTCATGCCACCTGTGCTCTAAGGTAGCCATTGTATCTATATGTAACTATATGCCATAGTATGTATGCATAGTTAGATATGTAGTCCCTATAGAAAGGGGCCCACATGGCACCACAACCTGGGTTTCAACCAAATTAAGGGAGAGCCCCTGCTCCTGCCCTCTCCTTCATGCCATCACCCCCCTCCTCTTTCCACTGGCCATCTCTTGCTTTCCTCGGAGAGTTGCTATGTGGGGACCAAGGCTGCACCATTCTGTGCCTTTTCTTTTTTTTTTTTTCAGTGCCTTTAGGGAAAGGTTAAAAGGGCTTTTAGTGGACAGCATTTGTTGAGTTTCAAAATGTCTGTCTTCCTGCCTGAAAATAGAGCTTATTTAACCGCTTCTCACACTTATTAATTCTTAGTGAAATCAAATTCATATGAGTAAATATAACACTGATGAAGTTGTTACAAGCATTTATCAGGCCACATCCTTTTCCTGTTGTTTTCCTGGTAAGCAGTTCTAAAGTCAAGTATTTAACATAAAGTCAAGTATTTTAGCATAAAATTTCTCTGTTCTTGAGCATTTCTTTGTAAATAACCACAACCACTGAAGCAAAACTAACTAGGGCTATGGCTTTGATGCTGATTTAGCAGTCAGGCTTGCAATATGAATTAAGGGGGGAGGGGGAGAAAGTGTTAGAATATCTTTAACTACAGGATTATTATTTTTAATACTGCTACCATAGTAGAGTTTTTGCAGAGTTGACGCTTAGTTCTTCTGAGTAAATTGTTCCAGGATCCAGTATATTGTTTCTTCCATTCCTTCTGTATCTCATAAATTTGTGAAAAGTTAGATCAAATTCAAAATCAAGATAAGTCAAAGCTTCTAAAACTGCAGTTTAATAGTATATACATAGCCTGCCACATTTCAGCCGAATCTCTTCTGGAACTATAACTAGTCATTTAAAATTTGTTCCTCTCAAGTAGGAAAAAAATAGTAACCATCCTAAAGTAAGTATTTGTTGTGCTTGCTTTCTTTTCTTTTAACCTGACCTGGTTTATCAAACTAAGAAATATTGGCTGTTTCTGTGTAGGACAACTCTTGCTTATGATTCTGGATTGAGGAGAAGATGCACGTTTGGAGGAAAACCCATGCATGCTAATTTAATTGTAATTCTCCCACAAACAAATGGATGCACTATATAATTGTGGCTTACCACTCTTCTGCTCAGTAGCACCTTCCACACCAATATCCAAGTGACCCCTGGTAGAGGGAGCTGCTACTCAGCAGGACAAAGATTTACAGCCTGGTCCTAACAACGCATAAGCAACAGGCTAGAAAAAAAAAGGAGGTACATGATGCTATTGTAAAACCATTCTTAATTTTTAACTTGATGCTAGTTACACCATGATACTTCTTCTTGTACCTACTGGAATCACAGCAAATGTGAGTGCTGGGTTTTGTTTTGCATTCAGCAGAGTCTTCACGGCCAGGTCGTGCATTGCCTTGGTGTGCAGACATGGAGGAAGCACACCTTGCCTGTAGTCCCCCTCCAGCTTGCAGGGCGTCCAAGAGCCAGTTGCTGCCCAACAGAAGGGCAGGAAAAGCAGGCAAGCCCCCAGCGCTGGCGCTGCAGGAACCTAAATGTTACCACTTTGTGCCTTCTTCCTGGTGGGCCGTGCTCAAAGATAGGCAGTCTCCTCTTCAGAAATCTCTCTGCCTGTGGTAAAGGGCTGTGTTTTAAGGTGTTTTCATTACTTAAAGGTGTTTTATTTAATTTCAGATAGGTCCATCTCTTATACCAAGGTACAAGAGATACCTGGGCTGTGTTGTGCTGTTGAAGGTGAACCTAGGTGAGTGATTGGAAAGGGTCTGGGTGCTGTGCAGTGAACCTCCTGGCAAGAAGGAAACCCAGGCAGGGTTTTCATGTTCGTGTTGTTTCCATGTTGCACACCAGTCATTTCATTACCCCCAGTTCTTCACTTTTTACTTAGCACCATGTTCTCCACCCCCAGGTGTACGCAAGACCTTCAGGTCCCCCAGCTCACAGAAATGAGAAGAAAGGTGACTCAATCCCTTGCTTTTCACTGTACAGCAAAAAGCAGCCTTTTCTTACTGCTGAGGGAAATCTGGGGCAGATGGTCTGAGGAGTCCCAGCTGTGGCTTTCTAGCAAGTGTCAAGCCTGGAGAAAGAGCTCTATGGACAGGCAACTCCCTGAATGGGCAACACAAGGTAGAAGGCAGCAGAGGGTGCCTGCAGGGCAGGAGGAGGAGGGTGGCTGCTCGGGGTGACCACTGTGGGTGCTGGAGGGATGGGTCTCCTTTTCCCTTCCCTGGAGAATAACTTCCTACCTTAGGTGGAGGTTAGAGGACAAGCAAAGTGGGAAAGTTTGTTAAGGAACCTTATTCAATTTAAACAACTGAGCCACAAACCAGTTTTGAGAACTGAAATGTAAGGTTAAGGAGTTTTAGGTGCAAGGCTTGGGACTGGAAGAGGGTTTGCATTTCAGCCGAGGCCATGCTCAGGGACAGAAACATGTTGCCCAGAATGTTAAAATCCTCCTGGAGGAGGATTGTGGTGTATTTGGTACTCTAGATGGTACAGCCGCTTAAAAAATGAAAGAAATTTTGGTAGAAGAGCATAGCTGGCCCAGCATTTGTCTCATAGGAAACTCTGCACTTGCTGAGAGACAGAAAGTGCTCCTGGGATTACTCTGCCAGTGTGTTGGTAGCTTGGCTGCCTATGGTAATAATGGGGAACAAACAGGGGTTTATTTATATTGTTTCATAATATAAGTATTTTTTCACTTACTGGCCCTTGCAAAGGAATTGGCTTGAAGCTGTGTGCCAGGTCTTGTCAATGCAGCAAGCGTGTGTTATACAGTCTGTCCTTTAGGGACCAGCTTTCAACATGCCCCAACTTCAGTGCTGCTCTCCAGGCTGTGGTTGTGTTAAAGAAGACGCAAGCACACGACAGAAGAAGAGTGGAGTTGAAATCTTTAATAATTTGAAATAATTTCAATACCTTATGATTCATGACAGCGTTTTGTTAAAGAGGTTTCTGGCCACAGAGGTGAGTCTTGGACGACATCACCCATATGTGATGCACTAGCAGGCATGTTTAAAAGGACCATGGCTCAGCTGTGAGCGTCACTGTCATGGCCCTCAGTGCATCAAGGGGCTCTGCAACTTCTTCCTCCTCTCCAAACCTCTTCTTCAAATGGGGCTTGGCAGCAGGTGCCTGAGATGAGCTGTAATCCAAAATCAGGCTGCTGTAGAGGAACAGCAGAGTAGGGGGACGCTTGTAACCAGCCTCCTGCTTTGCTGGTGCTGCCCTGACTGCTGGGCACAGCCCCAGCCCCGGCCTGGCTGTATCCCTGCAGACCTGCCAGGGCACGGGGGCTTAGGCTGAGCCTGGCTCCCCATGGCTGCCCACTCTGCTCGCATGGCACAGGTGCAGCAGGATGCACCCTATGGGGAGGGTATGGCCACTTGATGCTCCTGGGGCTCCTAGGAGCCCCACTGCTCCTGACAGAAAGGAAACAACCTGCCCATTTAATGATGATGCCTAAAATTTGGCTGTGACTTCATGCCCAGCTAGGTTAAAAAGCTGAGTGACACCTTTGCCCTTGGTAGGTGATGTCTGTACGTCTTTGGGCTAGTTTTTTGGTTCCTGACTTCAAGTTACAGTAAGAAAACCCAAAAAGCCCAAGCCTTTAGACACCCACTCTTAAAAAAAAAAAAAATTTTAAAAGACTTCAGAAGTTACAATAGTCTGAAATGATTTTGAAGCTCAGGTGCCTCCTGCTAACATATCTCTGATCTTTAGGCATTTACAGATCTCACTCAAGCTCCTGGGTGCACTCTCCACCTTCCACTCAAATTAATTGAGGGAACAGCTGACTGTTCCATTTTTTAGTGATGACTGAAAAAACAGGGACCTGAAGACTAGACTAACGATGGTGAGTCCCTGGTGTGGATGCTAACTCTGGCATTGACAGAGACTGGTGATGCTATCAGCCACACTGAGCTCTAATTAATTTAAAAAAAAATTTGGTGTTGGCATTGCGAAGGGTTTCTGTCAGTGGGTGGACTGGGTGCAAACAGGGTGAAAGATTTATCTAGTCACACCTCTTGATTTGTATAGGGTTCAAACTGTAGGCAGAATGCAGCAGAAAGTCAAGAGACAGCAGCTTAAAAGCAGGAGACAGAAAAACCAAAACATGGCTGCATGACTAAGGGTGTTTCAAGGTCAGAAGGCTGGAGAGGCAAGATGTAGCTAAAGGCTGAAAGTAAGGAAACACCTCCTTGCTATTTCCCCCCTACTGGATGCTGGGAGACAGAGTGTAATGTAATGTATGTTCTCTGTTAAAAAATTGTATGTTAAATCTTGTCAGCTTTTCATAGGGGAGAATTCTCACTGGTTGGTTTGCTGGAGTCAGACCGAAGGTGGTGATAGTGAATTCTGTCCTAAAGATCAACATGAACACCTTTTTTTACATAATAGACCTGGTACTTGGTGCAGTTAGGAAATATCAGAATATTTTTATTTGAATGTAGGACTTTTTTGCTTCTCTTTTTCTCCTGTCTGCATGAGCCAACAGAGGGGCAATTCCCACTGAGTTAGACTGAAATCTGCAAGTGATGACACTTGAAGCATTACTCTCTGCTCTAAATGAATAATGGTGTGAGAGAGAGCAGGCATTTGCTTTCCAGCATGGGTGTGGAAAGGGAGCATGTGCTTGTTCTTGCATGCTGTCAGCATCCTTGCTGGCGAGGCTCTGGCCGTAGCAGTGACTTTGGTCCCTTCTTATGTTTGTGTGTTGCCAGAAAACAGCAGTGAAATGGACTTTTACAAAGTTTAGCCAGCACAGAATTTGTTTGACAGGGATGTATAAATAAGAAATGATCCAGCTGAATTCCCCAAGCTGAATTTCCAGCACTGGAAGTCAAAACAGGAGAAAGAACAGAAGGTTTTGCTATGTAAATTGGGCAAATGTGGTTTAGATTTATTTAGAGAAGTTTGTGACTCAAAAGGAATCATGCTGTCTACTTTTAAGAAAAAGATTTAATTCCTAGGATGTCTTTGTATTTCTACTACAAAAGCCTAATGAGAAACCGATTTTGAAGGTGATACTTGTAATAATTTTACTGTCTTTATTGAGCTTAGTCCTTGGTGTTATGTAAAAAAAAAAAAAAATATCACACTTGCCACAGTTCTGATTTTGGTATTTTAACCAGTCCAGTGATCTCCTATAGTTTCAAGGCAATCATGTCACAGGGCCCTGCTTTGCAGTATGATCTCAGTAAGTTAGAAGAAGAGAGCTGGAAATATGCAGAGTTCTCTGATTGTACTGGAACTGTAATGTGCTGGGCACACTTAAGAAGATATAGAGTGCAGTGGAAAAAGAGGGACAGAGATTTGCAAGAATTCAGTGCAGTTATTTTGATGACTTTATACTGTTTCAGCAATTTTTTTCAACTGCTGTAGGAACCAGGAGTGACTCTTGCTTTTACTGCATTGGAATTACTTGCCTTTGGAAAAGATTTGGTGTAGGAGCAGAGAAAAGGCAGTGTTCTGTAAAAGGTTCAAAGCTGAGGTATTAGGATCTTTTAAAAGAAATGGCATATTCTACATGCATTGTTATGATTCTAGGAAATACCGAGAAGAATTCCCCAGCCAATGTAAACTTGAGCAAAGGGGAGACAAATCATAGTAATGTTTACTCAGTAAATAAACAGATCAAAGGTTTCAGAAAAACACTGGAATCTTCATTTTTTTTTTCCAGTAACACCAGACAATTAGTAGATTTAATACAGATACTAATGACTGTATGAACTCTTATTAACCTACAAGGGCAATCATGCATGGTCTCCTTTCCAGAGCTCAGATAGCTTCTGGGTAATTATTGGCTGCATCATTTTCAGTAATGAGTTGATTGGGGTGGCAGAGATGCTTAATAAGCAGCTGTATGGTTTCATCTGCAGGATACAGATATGCAAGTATCTAACAGATGCAGAGTACACAGATAAGTGATCTGAGAACCCAGATGTCCTAGCAGCCTTCTGTCCTTGGCGGGGACAGACTGGTTCTTGGTGAGGGCAATCCAGATGTTGAAAAGTTGAGTTGCTCGCTGGACATGCCAGAAGCTCTTCACTGACTGTTGAGAGAGCCTCAATAGTTTATTTGACATTGCAGTAGGGTGCTTTGCTTGAGGTGGGAGCAGTTGCTTCGCTCAGGAGACAGCGTGGCATATTTACAGTGTGGTAAAATGCAGCTAGGAAATAGAGCTGCTGAGAGGACCTCTGGGAAACTGAAAAATGACACTGAGCCCTGGCACTGCTGGGGGGGTGCAAAATGAAACCTTAGTTTCATTTCAGCACATGGTACAAAAGATAAAATATTTATATGTATTTAATGTATAAATACATATAGCTCCTATGACTGGACAATCGATAGCCTTTCTCTGCTCTCTCCGTTAGCTTTTTCCGGAATGTCTCATGTGTTTACTTAAAGCTGCATTTTTTAAAAGAACAACAGTGTTTTTGGTGTGTGATCTTGATGTGGTGATCATATGCATCAATGTTGCTGTTTGCAGTTTCCAGAACCTGGCACTTTAGTCATGCACTGAACTAGGTAAATGCAGGCTTGGTTTGAATGAAGATTAACTGTGGAACAACGTCTCTCACTTAACAGGTGTAGTTTGCCAGGTCTCAAGAAATATGAAGAAAGTGGTAGACTAGGGCCTCAAAACTGAACAAAAAAAGCAGTTTTCCCCTTATTCTTTTAACATGGAAATCCATCTGTCCTTGAAGCTGTTGTGCTTCAGTAAGTGGGGGAGAAAAACAACTGATTTTTCAAACCACCCACAAACATAATGGCTCACATGCAGCAGCCTGCCCTTGGCGGCACTTCTGGGTACCATGGAGCAGACTGCAAGGGGGCTGCCGTGGTGGCAGCATCCATCAGCCGAGATAGGATCTTTCATGCCTGGGGGATGCTCCTCGCCCCATGGAAAGTTGGCCACTGTGTGTGGGTCCAGGGCTGGGGCCCAGAATGCTGGCTAATAGAGGACTTGCAGAAGTGGTGAGCTGGGGTGAGGAGAAGATAAATGGCAGGACATGGTTGCTTCGAAACACCTGCATCTTGGGCAAGGTTTGGGACTTGCCACGAGGTCTGCAAGTGTGCCGTGCCTCCCCACGGCGCTGCCTCTTGTGGTTTAAACGAATAAGCACTGTGACCTTCAGTACAGGCAGCGTGTATAAAAGCAACTAGGCACGGTGTGGAGGAGGTGCCAGATGATGGGTGAGCGGTTTTTTTTTTTCAGTGAAGTGTGTCAGTCGGTATAGATCAGACAACGTAGATGACATCCTGGTGCCCCGGAGCAGATTTACTGCAGGTCTGTTTGACTCGTGCATGTGCAGTCTAGTGGTGACTGAGTTCACTCCTGGGAGGATGAGTCCTCACCTTGGAGCAATGAGTGCTGGGGAAAGCAGTGCCATTGCTATGACCTGTTGGTGAGGCAGAAGTGGCAGCGATTTAAAAAATAAGTAAATTAAAAATCCATGGTTCCAGCATGAATTTGGCTCTGGTGATCCCTCTATCATGCAGTATGCTGCAGTGAGTGCTGCCAACATTTCTTTTATTTTATAGATATTTTAAAGTGAAATAAGTGAGAGCAAAACTTCCAACAGAGCCAAAGGCAATGAATTGTGCCACTTCAGGGACACAGAATCGCCTTGCAGGACCTCAGCTACACCAGCTGCCCGGCTACTGCCCATCTAGTTCATCCTTTTTCCTTCCCATGCTTCCAGCACTAGATGGAGAGCAGTCTGTGTAGTGGAGAATTGTGTCTCTTGTCTTCAGTCATTCTGACTTCCTCAGATGAAAGACACGATATAAATACAACTATTCTTAGTCTGATGAGGTGTGCTTCAGTGCTAACGCTTGCTTTAGTCTGTGTATTGGCCTGATGGTAAAAAGATCAACAGAAGATTGCATGTGTGAATTTGGTATGTCCATGCTGAAGGGGGGTGTTTTATCTCTCTGGAGCTTTCCAGCTAACACTGAGGTAACAGAACTGCAAAAGCTCATCGCGGTGATATTTTGTGGCAAGCAGTTCCTCCCAGTGATGTTCCAGTGCAAATAGCTCTCTTGCCAACAGAAACTCATTTCAAGTATGTGTTTAGAAGCAGCACAGGCTCCCTCACCTAATATTCTCCATAGACTAATGTTTCCTAACTTTAAAAAAAATAGGTGTTTTTGTTTTCTTCTCTCTCCCACACACCTTTACAGGAGAATTAGTTTTAGGTATTTTTCAAAAGCAGTTGCTGTAGCTGAAGGAACCCCAGCCTAGGCAGACCCACCTCAGTATCCGTTCTCATGACAGCGGCTACCTCCTCTGAGTAGCAAGATGGGCACCACACAATGTGTCCAGTGCTGAGTCCTGCCCTGCCATGTCCTGGCTGAGTAGCAGGGTCTGTCTCCTCTGCGAGGGCTGGGTGGGAGCCATGATGTGAGATGACTTTTGAGAGTGCTGGGCGGACGCACACACAGAGCAGCCTGGGGACACCTCTGGGGAGATACACAAAATCTTGCCTTGGGCAGGAAGAGCAGTTGAAGGGGTTTTCTGTGCCTCCTGTGGTTTTTGGTCCAGAAGCAGGTTTGGATCTTTGGACTGAAGCCATCTTGGGCTCACTGTCTGTGACAACCACTTTCCACTGCATGCTGCAGCATCTTCTTTTCCTCTTCCTCTGGGCCTTCCTTCCCCCGTACAGATACAGTGGGTTAGAGAGTAAAAGAAGCTGCTACCACTTTCGGTAGCTGAGCCTTTGAGCTTTTCTCTCCACGATCGATATTTTGGCAGTGCTGGGAGAGCAGCCAGAGCAAAGAGTGTGTGTGTGGCTTGTGTCTGTGTTTCTCTACATGCTTAGCAAGTGTGCTAATTTGAAATCTAACCAAGCCAGCTTTTCATTTGTACTGTTGTATAAATAAGAAAGATGGGCAGGTTTCTTTACAATTTGCTCAGGGCAAGCATGTTTCTGCCCCTATTTGTAGAGACAGTTCCCCTTGGGAAAAATTAAGTCCATTTTGGTATGCAGCAGCCAAGGTCTCATCATCCTCCTGGCTCCATAAAGGGGTTGTCTGAGTTACTGCCATTTGCCACTCTGGTGCTGAGCAGGTCCCTGCACACTCTCATGGCAACTGCCAGAGTCATCTCGGGAGGTTTGTACACAGGGCTGGTGGGCTCTCCGCTCTCTGTTTTCTGCTGTTAGACTTGCCTCTCCACAGCTCCTCTCCTTGTGTTTGGGTGGAAGGATGGAAAGCACGCCCAAAACTCATAGGAAGGAATTAGGCTAAAGTGGAAAATGTTCTGAATGTGAAGGGGAAAAAAACCTGCAAAACCATTTTGATGAGAGAGGCAGCCTTTAAGTAGCTTCGGTTTATCTTTCATTCGTTCGCATGCATTTTGGGCAGGTTAAGTTGTGGTGGTGTTGGAGAATAACTTTTGAGTGAAATATTGCTTAGAGCAGCACACAAAGATGTGAGGTTTAAGACGATATCTCTCTGAAGATCAGTTTCAGTCTTCAAACCCGTTTCAACTTCATTTTGTGATCTGGAGGCTGCCTCAGTGAGGTGGCTGCTCTTCTCACTTTGCAGATTTCTCAACACTTGAAATTAAATGATAGGATAAACTGCTAGTGTGACATTTATTAGGCTTTCTTTCTGAGGAAAACTCACAAAGAAGAAATGATGGCTGATTGTTCTCACATGGAAAAGCTGTCTCATTTACGTTTTTTAACTAATGTATTTAATCATAATGAAATTATGTTGGACCTCCTCTACAGGGTGCATGTCCACCTATGCTCATCACGGCCCCTCAGTAGAAGGCAGGAGACTGTAAGTGTTTTGATCTAAGCCTGGATCCTTCCTCAGGTGCCTTCCAGCTTGTAAATCATGTAGTATCGTACAAGCAGTTTTAAAGGCTGTAAAAAGAAGTTTTGTATTAGATCCTCTACTTCCTAATAAACCATTTGAATTTACATTGAAACGGTTTTGGTTAAAAATCATATAAATATGTTATTTCAAGGGGACTTCTGGGGCAATATTACTTTTCAAAAAGTCCAGCATTATTCTGATAGTAGTTTTATAGCATTAGAAGTTAGTGGAGTGGCACTGATCTGAAGTTCAGTGCTCAAGCAGGCCTGGGGAGTGGAAGGTGATATAACCCACTAGGCAAAGGGACAGGAGAAGATTTTGGGTAACAAACCCTGTGTGGTTTTGGGTTGGGTTTTTTTGGTTGGGTTTCGTTTTTTTTCCTTTTGTCCAAACTACTTTTACGCTTTACGGACTTGCAGTTGCTGCATGATTCTACAAAATACCGCTTGGGCATTACATTCACTATTGAACAAATGCTAATTGTAGGATATTGGTGGAGTAATTTGCTATAGATAAAAATGCCCTCGAGAGCAGCCAGCCCTCTCCTGTGTTGTGAAGACCTGCGGGGTTTGGCCCAGCTGGAGAAGCTTGACTGGATAGAAACAAAAATCAGTCTTTGTGAATATTCTCACATGGGTGTCCTGAAACAGCCTTGTCCAGAAAAATTAAGGTTACATACAGCTGCTTTTTAAGGATTGTGGTTAATTGCATCAGGTTTTGTTCAGTTCACAGAAGACAGCAAAAATGAAAATGTTTAAAGGCATTATTTTGGGTGGTTTTGGCTAGCACTTGATTCTTCCCCCTCTCCCCTGGACAATGCTTCTTGACTTTACAGTACAACTGAGTCCCTGGGAGGAGACCTGGATATGTGAGGGGTTCATGTTCAGGTTCCTACCATTTTTCTGTGTTTTAAGATTAACATCAAGAGGGAAGAAACCTTTTCTGTTGTGCAGTCTGAAAATAGAAATTGTGAACTTGTGTATTGACTCAGGAAGTCTTTTGTTGTTGTTTTTAAAATGTCAGATGCTTTTCAGTTTTATTCATCAACAAAATTGTTGTGCACCTTCTCAAGTTGCACAAGGTTTTTCATTGCTTTTGTCCTGGTATAAAAATACAACCAACTGGAGATTCTCTAGAGTTAACAGTAAATTTCACAGAGGAACCTGTATGTAAAATTCTGATTTAGAAGGAACTGTAATCTTAGCTGCAGGTCAAAGACAGAAATTAAGTGTATTATTTAAATTTAAGTTCATCTTGAAAAGCAGTGAGTTGAAGTGACACCTTCTTGCTCAAAAGATCTCCTCTTTTTGCGCTAAAAGATTTGACTGTTGTAATAGCCTTGTAAAACCAACACAGCTGGGCTCTCTTCCTTCTTTCTCTTTTTTTTCAGAAATTTCAAATATGCTCAGACAGGGTGCTCTCATTTACATATATAACAGGCAAAATTTAGACAAATAGAGTTATATATAAAATCACTCTTGGCCAACAAAGAAGTAGCACTGGTGGCAATAAATGGGAAGAAAGTAGTCCAATTTAACTTTCAGATTCTGTGCTCCAAGTTTGCCGCCATGTATGACATGAGCAGACTCAGTCTGTAGACCAGTACATAGTGGGTCCCACCACTCCCCATTATTACAGCTGATTTTCATAAACTGACTTCTGTTTCCTTCATTGAGAAAATTACATTGATTTCTTTCTGTAAGTGGAAGTCTTTCCCTGCCTGAGTGTGCTGCGACTGAACTGACCGAACATCAGCATGAGTGAATGCTGTCTCCCTAGCCCTGGTAGATCAAACTTTTCCCCCACCCATGCATACAAGGGTCCATACACACTTTTCCTGTCTGCCTACTGCGTATGTGCACTTACTCCTTTGAAGATTAGAATATGATCTTTTCCAAGTACTTAGTGATGAATGATTTGAAGACAGAGGTACGGTTTTATTATTCCTTTCTTTAAATATCATAGGCTTGTGTGATGGGTCACAGTTGCTGCTGCCTAGTAATTTTTAGGCAGCTAGTGTATTTCCTCAGTCTTGTGCTGTGCTTGCAGTAGAGCTATTGACAACCAGTGCTATAACATCAGCAGCACTAGGAGGTGGCTTTTTGTCTTGAAGGAGAAAAAAATAAACCAACTTGCATTTGCTGAGAGTCACGGAGCAGTGGAAAGGGACCTCTGGAGCCAGTTTCCTTCTCCAACACTAGATCAGATCAGCCATGACTTTGGCTATGTCTTGGAAACCTCTGTGAGAGGATATCACAAAGCTTCTCTGCGTAACCCCTTCCAGTGCTGCATTGCCCTCCTAGTAAAGAAGTTTTTGTCAATATTGAACCTGAACCAAGGGCCATTACTCCGTTACATTGTTGGGAACTACTGGGCAGTGCTTGACTCCATCATCTCTGTCACTACCTTCCAGCATGCTGGATGAAACCAGTCCAGCTCCCCTGACATCTTGCAGACCTGTGCCCAAGATTCCCAACCATCCTGCAAACCATCTGCTTGAACCTCTCTGGTTTCTCCCCATCTCTGTTGAACTGGGAGGCCCAGAGCTGGACATTCTAGTCCAGTGAAGCCTTATCAGATCAAGCAGAAGAGGTTAATAACTTTATTTTCCTTTTTTTTTCTTTTTTCTTTTCACCGAGCCCATTTTTAATGAGTCCTGGTATCAATTTTGCCACGTTTACACAGAGAGGGTACTACTGGCTTGTATCGAGCCTGCTGCCCCCCATTGCCCTTTTGGGAGGACATCTATGTCAGTCCTACTTTTCCAGCCTGTGCTGGACCATGGGGTTGTCCTGCCCTGTGTACAGTACTCTAAGTTTCTCCTTGTTGCACTTCAAGAGGCTTCTTCTTCCCTGTCCTGGCATTTATAGGGCCTCTGGAGTAAGGCTCTGCCATCTTAGCCATACCACTGTTGTAGTGTTGTGCACAGGCTTGCAGAGGGTATGTGCTTTATCATCACCCATTGGTCTGCATGAAAAGCTTTAAATAAAAAGGCCGCTGTTATACTTTGTACCTTAAAGTGCTGAGTTTTTGCAGAGTCGCAAATTGCACTGATGGTAATGTAAATTTTCAGATAGTTGGCTAATCATAAAAGCAAGAGCTCAGAGCATTTTGGGGGAAAGATTGTAGGGGATTTAGTGGGCAATTGTCAAGAATTTATGGAGAGGGTTTCCACAGAAAGTATATTAAATTATCCAGACTTCTGGGTGTGATCATCTTTCCTGTTTTTACTTTTTCTGTTTATTACTGTTTATTCAGTTGTTCTTGGTTGCTGTAGTTACAAACCTGAAGTAGTTCCTGGAAAGAAAAGTCTCCAACTAAGTCTTGGAGCTGTTTTAAGGAGAAAATGGTAAAAGTTTATGATGAAATAGGAAGATAAGAATCATACACTGCTGTCAGATTGGGGAATTAAAATGTATTTTTAAATCATACACTTCATATATACAGTTTATTTAGTAGAACATATTCTCACACATATTTCATATATGAAGTAACATGAAAGGCACAAAAAGGAAAGGTTAGCTCATATTGGAAAGGCTGCAAATTTCTGAATGATTGAGGCAGCAGCAAATAATGTTTTGAAAACCTACTGTTTTGGAAAGCTCTTCCTCTTGCCCCTCTGCAGATAGTGGTGAAAATGATGATAAAAACTTTTCTTTGCCTCTGAGCTCCTTGCATGCCTCAGCTGTGGTCGTAGTTTTAGTACTAACAAGTTTTGAAATGCTCGTACATTAAGCCCAGTATTAGATATGTGCAGCTGCCCACTTGCACAATCAATCATTTCTATGGAAATCAATTGACAGCAAACTGTTCTTTCAAAACTGGCCCCCTCTCTTTTTAATTTGCTCCAGACAGAGGGTAATTTCTTTTCACATTTTGAATAAAGGAAATGTCTGCCCCAGAATGAAGACTTGATTACAAGCAATCTTAGACCATTTTTACAGCTGTTTTTAAAAGGCACAGAAATGGACTTATTGTTGTGAAAGTGTTTCTGGCTAAGAGCATGAACCATGCCAACATAATGGTACAAGAAATGGTAGGCTTAAATTGCAACAAAGAAACCTTTAGTTTAGACTCAGAGCCAAACTTGCAAATGGCATAAGGGTGGTGACATACCAGAAGTGCTGACCAAGAAGGGCTGGTCCAGAGATGTTTTGTGATGTGTACAGTATAGGCTTAGAAGGACTTCTCTAAGGAATGAGGTGGACAGAGCTGGTCTAGTCTTCCAGCTGGGAGTGAGGAGTTTTTATCCGACAGGTACTCCCTATTTTTCTGTGATGCAGGGCTTGCTTTCCTAATTTCCCTCCTCCAAGAAAAAATGAGAAGACAGGCAGAAGAATTACATACATTTATCATGTTATATCTTTGATAGAAATACAGTGATGTAGAAATACAGTTAATCACATACAGTTAATCATGTACGGTCTTTCACTAAATGCCATATTTGAAGGGGTTCTTTTTGGTTTTCATGTACAAAACCAGTTTTAAAATCGCAGGAGAAAACCATGCTGATTCCTCAGGGAAGATAATCAGAAATGTTTGTTGCTCAAGGAATTGCTGGTACCCAAGATACTCCGCTGGGGTTGTATACTGGGCAGCCCATCCTCCATGGAAGAGTAGGGGCTGCTGTCCTATGTAGCAGCCCTCACCAGTGTATAATGCTTACAGGAGGGAGGATTCATTATTAATTATTCCAGGCTGACCAAGCTGCTCAAAGCATATGACCTCTGGCAGTGACCTTCTGTAAATCTTACAGAAGGAAAGAGCAGTCAGACATATGGCTGGATACTGCCTTTTAACTCTCAGATACCTTCTAAGTTAGAAAGATGGTTTTGAATAGTTATTTTCTATGTTTGGCCCTTAGCAGCAACTTTCTGATCATGTTGGCAAAAGTGAAACTGGTGCAGCAATGACAAAGGCTGATTTTAAGTGGCATTCCAGTGGTCTGGGTAGTTTTCCTCTGGCAAGCCTTTCACATTTACTAGATACCATCAAGGCTAATGCTTCTTTTGGTCAGTCTGTCATTTTGCTAATGCTGGTTCCTTTTTCCAACATTTTTCTCCTTTCATCTTTAAAGGGAAGAAAAGTACAGAACAGGTTCACATTCACCAGAAAAACTTTGTCCTTCTCCCTCCTGCACCCTCCCTGCCCATGGCCAAGGTGACCCTACTGCTATGTCAGGGATAATGCTGTTGGTGTCCTGTGAGGCAAGTGGGAACCGAGAAAGAGGTGTTCTTCCACTGCAGGCAGTGCCATCATGCTGCACAAGGCTTAAAGACAGGACATAGTTCAATAACTTTTTTCAGGTGTGTTTTCTCACGAAATTCTTTTGCAGCAAAGTAATAAAAGATGGCATCCAGGCAACAGTTCAGGTTGGCTAATATCATTGACACCTGAATGAAGAGGCTGATGGTTTGTTTCAGACTGCAGTCCACTATCACATGCTGTCTTACCAGGCACTGTAGGCAGATCGCAAGGTGGACAGGTGTGAAGCACACCAAAAACACCACGAGGTTGATGATAATGACTCGTAAGGAGCCACTGCCTTCTACCTTCTTTTTAGCTTGACTTTTGTGATTCAGAAGAATCCATATGTTTTGGGCAGAGCAGAAGACCATTACTGCGAGTGGGATCAGAAATCCAAAGGTTTCCACAGAAACAATGAGGGGGATGCTCCATGCCTGCTCTGACATGTTGTAAAAGCATTTAAAACAATCTTTCTTGTGAAACACATACATTGGGCTGCTGCAAAGCCAAGCTACTGCCCAGATGAAACAGCAAATCAAGATAGCCCATTTGGGGGATTGGTTAGCTCGACCTTCAAATGGGTGCCTTATGCAGATATATCTGTCTACAGTAATGCAGACAATGATGAAGATACTGCTGTATGTGTTGACGAAATAGAGAGACTCTATGAATGAGCACAGGAGTCCGGGCGCTGCTGTGATAGAGTAGTACAGCTTGAGCGGGAGTGAGAGAAGCAGCAAGACATCTGCAAGCGCAAGATTGATCATGTAAACTGAGGTTTTGGTTTGTTTCTTCCAAAAGCAGCAGAACACGGCGAGGGCCAGGGTATTGAGAACCAGCCCAAGGATGAAGGTGGGAATGGAGATCCCCATCCGCAGGGTCTTTGCTATTCTGTCAATGTCTGTAAAATTGCATTCCCTGCTGCTGTTGGTCATTTCTCCCCTAAAACAACAGAGAGAACAGGTTGGAAATGTGTAAGGCTCCCAGTTAATGCCTTGATATATCAGAGCAAGATACTTTAAAACACGACTCTGGGATATACACCTGATCAGTCTTTGGCTATTACTGAAAGTGAATCCTCATTTCTAGCACAGAGCTTTCTATTATTATAAAGGAGCCTGATTCTCAATGACAGGTAGTCTGCACCCACTGACTACCATGCCTTTTAAGGTAATCCCATTCAGATATTGAAGACACTGACCAATTCAAGCATATGTTTTCGAAAACTCTAAAGTGTACTGGGTATCTCTAGTAACTTGTACATATATTGAAACTTCCATAACGCTGATGTTCAGTTCCTTCACTACACAGAAATTCATGAAAATATTGTTCCATATTAAGGCAAGTCAAACTGATAGCTGGGATTTTGCTCTTATACCCGTGATTCCCTATGCATCAGTAGCTTTTGCTGGTGGGCTCTTACTACACCCACATTTATATGGATATTTTAATTTCATATAGTGCTTGTACCCTATGCAGTTTTTTAGAAGGTCAGCTTAAGAAGACTGATCTTTTATCTAGGTGCAAATTGAGTAAGCATGTTTTCTAGCTTGTGTTTAACTTTCAGCAGTCTTTAAATTTTGAGTTTGCAAGTACATTAAATTTTAACTGATTATTTTAGATAATCTGGCAAAGATTAACAAATGGAAGGCATGACATCTTGATAATGTAATTCCTTAAAAAAGTATAATTTGTGTGGAATAAGTGTTATCACCATTCTTAAAAATACACATATGCTTTAACAAACTATGCCTTGGAAGTGCTTTTTGATAACTTCTTTACATCAAAATCACAAAAAATCCTAATGAAAGAGAAGAAATCAGTAGTTAAAGTTTTCAGTCCAGCTCAGCCAACCAAGTAGCTCAAAAGAAATTTCGGGAGTGAAGAGGTTTTAAGAATAATTTGATCAAGAGGGGAATCTCTGCTTTGGAGGACAAAAAAATGATAAGTAGCTCATGAGCACTACCAAATGGAGCTGGACTTTGCTAAAGAAACGAAAAAACAATTAGTGAAAGATTTTTTGTTTACATGGCTAAAATAAAATATATTAAAAGAGAGAGGGAGAGAGAGAAATGGAGAACAAGTAGATTTGCTAAATATTAACTGAGGAGATGGCCTTGGGTTGTGCCAAATCTTATACCTTTGCTTTTCATATGGATGCTGATACTGTGCTGGAGGTCAGAGGTGGGATGACTTACAGGAATCAGTGAGTGATGATGGGAATAACTGCATCTGAACACAGAGTGCACTCAGAGCTTAACATGCCTGTATTAGTGAAAACAGTTTATTTCCAGCTCAGACTATGGAAAGAGGAGGCAGGTAAAGCTGAAGGTCTGACCCAGTAATTGTTACAAAGTATGTTATTAGTGTATCTGGAAAAGGATCAATCTAGTTTATCAGTTGAAGGAAAGAGTGTTAAATGTGATTAAAGCACTTCTATAACGGTTGAGTCAAAGCTTTGTACAGATTTCTGAGGAAAGCTACTAAACAAGGCTTTGACAGATCTTGCCAGACCATTATCTTTGATGACGTGTCTGCTTCTTCAGATAAGGGAAAGGCCGAAGATCAAAGGCACCTGCATTTCAGTAAAGTGTACTAGAAATAACTAAATAGCAGTAGAAAAAATGGAGTTTAGAACAAGGGCTGTTAATTAGGTGAGGAAATAGTTGCAAGAATGCTGATGAGGACTACAAACAGGCTGCATGGAGGTTACTAGGGGGGATGCACAAATTCCCCAAGACTACTCCTTGGCAGTGTTTCCCCAAGTGACCCCACTGTAGGAGCAAGTGTGACCTGCAAGGAGGTGCTGTTGGTCAGGGGCTGGACCCGACTGCCTCTTCCAGAGAACTGGACTGAGCTGCGTGAGTGGGACTGTCACAGCTTTGTGAACTTAGGAAATAGCAAAAGGAAATCTGATTGTTATCAGTGGATTTATCTGTCAGAAATGAGAACAAAAAGAAAACCTTGGTTTGTTAGTCAATCTGAGATTGACGCAATCCCTCTGAGCCAGCAATGTGCAGCAGCTGCTTAGAAAATCATGTGATTGTGGTACACGAGAGGTGAGAGAATTCTAGTGAAGGTGGAGATGCATTTGTGCCACATGTACAAGGGATTATTGTAGGCAGATGCTGCTGTCATGTAAGGGCAGGACAGGTAAGAGGAAATAGGAATGTTGTCCATTTAGCTGTGGAAAAATCAGATGCCACTAAACATTTTGGGGGGGTGACAGCCTCTTAATCCAGCACTTTGTGTGCAATATATTTATATCAGAAAATTTCTTGTGATGTCTCTTAAAAGTATGAGTTTTGATTCTACTTTTACTGGGTTTCTATTTCACTGAATGCCTTTTTTTTTTAGAATTCATTAGTACGAAATTACATATAGCATTAGTCCTGAAAATGGTTAATTTCAAGAAAATGTTACCCAGCCTTTAAACTGGTAATTTCAAGTACTCAAATGGAGTGCCTGATTCTCAAAACTTGGGGTTTTTATCATTTTGCCTCCCCTCGAATTTAAATGTCACCTCTCGAATAATCCAAGGGAATTGTTTGCAAACAGTTTACACTGAGTAATATGTTTGCCCAAAATTATTTGAAGAGTCATTTTCATTGACAAACAACCTTGCAGTCATTTCATAAACATCATCTTTACTGCATTGTCCAAATTATTAATAAAAATACTGATGATACTGAACTGTACCAAATGGTAGAGACTGATTAGTATCTCAGTGGGTACACACTAATCATATAGAAGTTTCATACAGATCATGTTTCCTTCGTTTGGTTAGGAGAATTTCTTCAGAGACAGTCTTTGAAGCCTATTTCCCTCTCCTATACCCTGTCCCCCAGTGTCACAGAAGAAAGTCAAATTACTTCTATTTCAGTTATTATCAGATGAATCTGTGTGGATTGTTACTTACGGTTGTGTTGTCTTCTGGGTGCTTGCAAACAGATTCTTTGGTGGATGATTCCAGTATTTTTCCAAATACTGAAGCCAGGCTTAGTTATCTACCATTTCCCAACTCCTCCTTTTCCACCTTCTTAAGGGGCACGCACCACGTTTGCCCTTTTCCAGTCTTCTGAATAAAATTCCTCTGTCCTCCACAAGTTTCCTGAAGGAATTGCCTGCAGCTCTAGCACTGTTTCAGACAACTTCTAGAAGCCAAAAGATAACATAAGAACCTGTAATTAACACTATTTGAGGGAGTGTGTCTTAGCTGGTCCAGACCCTGTGTCATCACTGCCCTGTTTGTTCTAAATTTCTCCTACTGAGTGAGGATTTTCTACTTCCTATGGACTAATTAAATGTGAATTGGGTTTACCGATAGCAGGAGCTAGCAGCAAAGGCATACTGACCTAGGAAATGGAACAGCAAGGTTTTACAGTATTAGCTTCGCTAGGTTTTTTGCAGCACAGCAGGATGCATGGATGGTTTTCTCTTTGTAGCTCAGATCTGAGTTCATCTGGCCCTAGCTGGGATTCACCCAAGTCTGTATGTTAGCATGGATTGGGGGATGACAGATTAAGGATATTCTTACCCATGAAAGCTTCATTAGCAGGAATATCCTCATCATAAAAATCTATAATTTACTGTAAGTGTAGGTGTAGCTTTATTAGTAAGGAAATTATAATCAGATGACAGAACCAATCATTCTTAATCTAGCTATACTACAAAAGAGGAATGAGGAAAATTCAGGTCACTGCTTCAGCAAGGACCGTAATTACCCTCCGAATCAATACAAACCAAGTAATGTTACTGCTGTGAAGCAGACTTTGTTTATATCTGTTTTCTAGAACATTATTCATGTTAGCTATAAATTGTTCTCTTGTGGATGCACAGGAGAAGAGCAAGATGGCTTAGTGCAATGAAGAGCAGTAAGCCCCACATCTGCTGTATATTTCATCTGTAGTTGGATAATTTCTTATCATTTTATTCTAAGTATTTTGATTGCAACAGAATATATTTATGCTTATCACTAAAACAGAAATCTTTCTTTCTGCTCTAAGCTAAGCAACACAACATGCTTGATCTTACTGTTCGATCTTTATAAGAAATAACCATCCAACTAGCTTAAAAATAGTGCTCTACAATCAATGCTGCTATTAAATTATTGAAAAAAATAAGTTATTAGTTAAAATATGAATTACTTTACCTGAACCCCAGCAAGCAGATCAGCAGCATTGCTTCAGTCCAGGTTGTTCTATAAAGCATGACAGCATTTGCCTACAGACCATACTCTACCAGTACTCTTACTAAATGGCATAACCACTTCCTTCTTTTCTTCTCTCTTTTTTTTTCCTATTTCAAAACACACTGCTTTTTTATATAGACAAGTGAAGGTGAAAGAGTGTAAAGACTTGAATTGTCAGCTGTTTCCAGTCAGTAATCAATGTAGGGCAGGGAGCAGTTTGTCTGTGAAGCCTGGGTTGCTTTTGGACTGGACTTTACCTGGTGTGAAACAGCTGAGAGCTTTTATGGGGTTTTGGTGGCTACCTCCAAATTTCCAATTATTCCTTGAGCTGGAGAGGAGATGGGGAATTGGAAAGTTGTAGGAGAGGCTGTCATAGAAAGAGGACTTCTTCCCCCAGTTTCTGCTCAGTTTGCATACTGGAGATAAGTAGTTTAGCACTCATGCTTCTGAAAGATACAGCTACTTACACGCATGCAGCTGTTAAACTATTTAAAGGGCATGTGCCAGTTTTAGCCAGTTCAGGTGTTTGATTCATAACTGCAAGTTGGCAAACAAATGCTTATTGGCAAGAGGACTGAGGTATATGGAGCACTAAACTAGTGCCTTACGTGCCAGTTGTATAGTAGCCAAGACACGCTTTTCTTTAAATGAGCTTTCAAGGCTTTTCCATCAATAGGACTTTCCTGATGAATCTCTGCTCTAGGAGGCGTCATGCAATGTACACCTTTTGGAAGGGTAATTGTGCTTGCAAAGAGTGAACAGCAGGAATACAGGGGCATTCATCCACTCCTGTCTTCAGGAGATAGCAGAAAAGGGTGGGACATAGCAAAGGACCCAAAGCTGCTGGTCTCCTCAGGTCCTGGCCACCTGTGGCTTGGTTGGGACTGGCATCAAATGGATGTTCATTTTTACATAAAATGATGTAATTTACTGAAAAAAAGTTACTTGCCATTTGATGACAATGTGACATTCTCATACATAGTAATTTTATCTCCAAGCAACAAAACTGGCAGAAGAATAAAACCTTAAGTAGGGACTCACCTGTGTATGTCATATGGACACTTCATATGGATGAGTGCAAATAGTCTCTCTCTGGAACCCTTCTGGCTGAAGTGTGAAACTCACTTGCTAGTGCTGAGAGCCACTCCTCTGACTTGTGGACTGCTCTTTAACATTACACACTGCAACCCTTTGCTGCAGCAGTAAATACAGGGGGGCGGTGGTGGGGGAAGTTCCAAGTAACATTTTTCAAATTGCCACCTGGCTTTGGAGGTAATTTGGTCTTTCTGGGGAAAGTCTGCACTTCCTGCAGAAAAAGTGGCACTAGCATTTGTACCACAGGACTTGGAGAAGAAAAAACTTGCAATTTCTTAATACATGTTTTTTTTATTCCTGTCTCATCTAAAAATGAGATTTGAAGGAGAAAAAAAAGGAAAAAAAAAGCAGAACCCAAACAAAGTTTGGGTAAACCTTGTAAGAAAATCACGTGACAGAGGAAATGAAGGTAACATGATTCATAGCATTTGGGAAACACCTTATGGAATTGGGAGGTTTCAAGGGCTTTTCAACTTCTGTCTTCTCAGAGCTAGCTACAAGTCTCGGCAATGGACTGTAATGAATCTGGAGTCACGAAAAGAAATCTAGGAGTGCAACTAAATATTAGCAGAAAACAAATACCCTACAGTTATGTGTGACCTTTGAATGAATTATTCTGTGTCATGTTGCAGCTGAAAAGAGGTTTCTTCTTTAATTCTCTCACTGCAGGTATATTTCAGACTTAGCTTTAAAATGAATTTTAATACTTTGTGCTGCCTTCACTCACAGCACTACATTAATTCCTTGTGGCTCTATGAACTTCCCACTTAGTATCACTTGGTACATCAGAGCTAAACAAAAAAAAAATCAACATTTCTGTACGCATCAACTGCATATTTGCTAAGCTGGCAATTTGCTTGTGATATGTGTGGGTTCATCGCTTGTAGGTGAGCATGTAATTTGTTGGTGAGCATGTAAGTCATTCTTTTGCAGATTGGCCTTTTTGGTTTAAATTAGGACAACTTTTATCTAGATTATATTTAATGAGGGCAAGTTATGAATCACTCACTCCCACACCTACAGATAGATTATTGGCTGAGAAATCAGAGCTTGTTTGCCCCCGTCTTTGGTGACTGCTTTTGTAATTTCTTCCACCAGGTACTATACATGAATATGCTCAAGCAGAAATTGTTTCAGTGAGTCCTTTGTGTTCCCAGTGCCTTTATCACCCAGCACTGCCACTTGCTGAATGCTGAATTCTAGGGACCCAGGCAGCTGCATGGCTCTGAGGTTTTCAATGGGAAGAAGGCCTTTGTTTGTTTCAGTTTATTTTTGTAATTAACCACTAAAATGTGCTGGATGTATCTTGTTTGCCCTGCCTAGAGACAACAGTCTTATCAGCCTTATCCTTTTCCCAATGTTGCGTTCCAGCTAGCAAATGAATAGTGGTTGGAAGAACATAAACCAAACTCTGGGTAACTAAAAGGAAGTGTATGAGCAAAAAAATTCATAACGCTTATGGCGAAGATGAGTAGTTTTTTTTGTGGTTAGGGTTTTTTTAGAGGTTAGTGAGCTTTCTCCATCTTCTATCCTCTAGGTACAATAAGTGCTGCTCTTGCTAAGTGAGGCAGCAGTGGTCATTTTCAAGGAATCAAAATCTTTTTCAGAGGAAACACGTTTATACAGTGCAAAACCACATTCATTTGCATTACAGCATCATGAATTCTGCTGTTCTTCTTTTTAATGGAAAATACAACAACGCAGCTTTGCAGTTCAGCTTTCACAAATGTCTAAAATTTGTGTTTTCTTGTACTTAATGTCCAGAATGGAATAAGATGGGTCTCAGATCTAGAATTAAGATGCTCAAGCGTAAATGAATCAAATTTCAAAGGTGGGGTCCAATGTGTTTCTGTGACACTCCGAAGGCATATGTGACTTCTTGTTCTCCCAGACAGCTATAAAGTATCATGTCAGATAACAAGACTTAATCATCCAGAACAAAAAGAGTCAGGAAAAGACATTGCTCAGTAGAGAGCTAGGAGGTGAGTGAAAAATTGTCTGTCTTCTTTGTCCTTGTGAAGAGTGCTGGATGCTGGGGAAATAAAAGGCTTATCAGTCCAGACCTCAGTCTAAGTTATCTTCTGTGTTGTGCTGTGACTGCTTTCTGATATTTTTGTGTGTATTTAAAGGTTTCAAAAACTGGATGGCCTAAGTGAGTTAAGCTAACAAGTTGTCTTGTTCTAAGCAGGCTACCATAGCTTGCTACCCCAAAAGGGATTGGCCTCCTTATTTTAAGAGGGGTGGTGCTGGGGACTTCATCTAACTCCAGCTGAGCAGCAGCACACTCCCGGAAAGAACCACACAAAGAGGTCGTGATGCTATCATCTACCCAGAGATGTACCTTGATGCCCTTTCTGTGTAAAGAACAGGTAAGTTAAACAACAAGCTCAATTTTCATTGGTGACTTAGAAATTGTTGTTTATACTTGGGCTGGAATACAAACAGTGTTTTCTTTATCTGGAGGCCTTTCACTTCACACTAGTGCTTTTTGGGTTGCTCAGTACTCTTTTCCTCATTTTCATAAGCAATCAAAGCCTGGCTTACAGTGAGCTATCTTAATTGTGCAGTTGCAAACTTTGGATGGCTAGGGGCTTGAGTTTTTCTCACAGAGCCACTTTTTTGCAGAAAGTGCAGGAGACTGCAAAACTGGAAATTGGGAAACCTGGCAACTGCTGTATTTTATGGGGAACAGCCACATTCAGCCTTTCCAAGATGAGGCAGAGAACTTTAAAGGCAGCCCAGGACAGAGCAAAAAGTGAAGTTGTTCTTGGAGCTGGCCAGCTATGAGTGTAGATTTGTTGCTGACTGCATTTGAGAAACCTTACAAAGGTTTCTTAGGGTTGTATGTTGAGAGGAAAGGAACTGGCCAGTCTGGTGAGCAGCCAGTTTCATGCTAGTATGGTTGAGTGAGCAGAACTGTGGGAGTAATATTTTAAGGTACAGAATATTTTTGGCTGTATCTGAATCAGAAATTCACCAAAAGAACACCAAGCATGCATCTCCTTCGTAACTTCAGACACCCACAGTCTACAGCTGAGCTGAAATTGTCTAATTCACCATAGTTCAATTCCAGAGCCAAAAAGGCCACTTAGACATGGCCAGTGTCAGCCAGGTGCCAGTGAGGACATGCATTTCATGGCCAGTCCACCCCTCCTCCAAGGCAGGGACAGAGCAGCCTGTGTCTGGCCAAAAGCAATTCTCGTCGTGGGCATACCAATAAGCTATAACTTTTCTTGGGTATTTGTAGGAAGGAGCAGCCAGTCAAGCTGTGAACTCAGCTTTAGTGAAACTGTGTAAGAATAGACACAGTTTCCTGCATGAATGTGCTTTGCAGTCTGCTCCATGAGATTCACCAGCGCACTCCCCACCTGTGCCACCCAGCCAGTCGAGAGGGTTTGTGGTTGCTCAGCATAGCTGGGCTGGTGCTGATGAAGCACAGCCCAAGCAATTGCCATCCACCAAGATGCATGCAATTCTTACAGGTGTTTCCATGGGACATATACAGACTGTGTCTTTTGAGGAGACCCCTGGAAAGGGAAAAATGCAAGGCTGCTGTGTTGATCTCTTAAAACAGAGAAAAGATTTTGTTTAATGAAGATGATGTGCTCACTGAGCAGTGGCGCTACCAAAGGAAATGGTAGGTGTGCACAAAACTAAGATTTCAGATGAAACCATCAACTAATTTCACAGTCATCCAGTAGAAGAAACTAATGGTTAGAAGCAGTGTGGATACAAACCTGGGACCCGAGCAGGGAGACCACATGGCTCCTTAGCAGGCCTTCTGAGCACTCAAGCTCCTGTGGGTTATAACGTCATATTGCAGTGAAATAGGATATTTCTCTGCTCTGTCTTACCACTCCAGTGGCAGTGTGTGGTGATTGCACACTATTCTTTTTCCTGACACAGGCAGTGATCAGATCAGAGCGCCACATTATGCTCACCCATCTACACCATATAACATAATACTCTGATAAATGATGTATCTAGATCTACTTTTTTTTTCATAGAAAAACATCTTCTCAGCCTTTGCCTTGCATTTGGTAACAAAACACATAATGAAAATTATTTTCTGTGTATTTTCATTATACTGAGTGTTACCTGAGCACTGTTGACTGGAGCATCACCATCTTCCTTCTGGATGATGGAAGTCAACAACCATCACTACAATCTGGCACAGAGGGACACCAGTGCAGGAAAGCAGCAGCAGCTGCACTGCACGCTTGTGCCTTGCACAGTCATTCCTGTACCTTCACACAGATGGCCATGCACAAAGGGGTAGAAGCTGCCTCATCTGCAGGATTTATGCACTCTCAATACTACAACTTTCTGAAAGACCCATTTCTGTCCAATGGCTTGGACTGAAAAAGAGCTGACTTGTGTGGAAACTGCATTTTTTCCATTTCTTTTAACTCTTCATCCATCTCTCCTCAGTGTAGGGACTGACATTTCTGGAAAGGAAGCCCTACACACTCAAGCTTGTAACTGCAATGGATTTACTCCTTGAGAAGCTGGCGGCTCATGGCTTAGACAGGTGTATACTTCGCTGGGTAAAAAACTGGCTGGATGGCTGAGCCCAGAGAGTTGTGGTGAATGGAGTTAAATTCAGTTGGTGGCTGGTCACAGGTGGTGTTCCCCAGGGCTCTGTATTTGGGCCAGTTTTCTTTAATATCTTTATCAATGATCTGGACGAGGGGATTGAATGCACCCTCAGTAAGTTTGCCAATGACACTAAGCTGGGAGGGAGGGTTGATCTGCTTGAGGGTAGGAAGGCTATACAAAGGGATCTGGACAGGCTGGATCAATGGGCCAAGGCCAATCGTATGAAGTTCAACAAGGCCAAGTGCCGGGTCCTGCACTTTGGTCACAACAACCCCATGCAGCACTACAGGCTTGGGGAAGAGTGGCTGGAAAGCTGCCCAGCAGAAAAAGACCTGGGTGTGCTGGTTGACAGCCGGCTGAATATGAGCCAGCAGTGTGCCCAGGTGGCCAAGAAGGCCAATGGCATCCTGGCCTGCATCAGAAATAGTGTGGCCAGCAGGAGCAGGGAAGTGATTGTTCCCCCGTAGTGGACACTGGTGAGGCTGCACCTCAAGTACTGTGTTCAGTTTTTGGCCCCTCACTACAGGAAAGACATTGAGGTGCTGGAGTGTGTCCAGAGGAGGGTAACCAAGTTGGTGAAGGTCTTATGAGGAGCAGCTGAAGAGGCTGGGGTTGTTTAGTCTGGAGAAGAGGAGGCTGAGGGGAGACCTTATCCCTCTCTATACAGCTACCTGAAAGGAGGTTGTAGTGAGGTGGGTGCTGGTCTCTTCTATCAAGTAACTAGTAATAGGACGAGAGGAAATGGCCTCAGATTGCGGCAGGGGAGGTTTAGGTTGGATATTAGGAAAAATGTCTTTACTGAAAGGGTTGTCAGGCATTGGAACAGGCTGCCCAGGGAAGTGGTGGAGTCACCATCCCTGGAGGTGTTCATAAAACATGTAGACGTGGCACTTCAAGACATGGTTTAGTGGACATGGTGGTATTGGGTTGATGGTTGGACTCTATGATCTTAAAGGTCTTTTCCAACCTAAACAATTCTATAATTCTATGATTAGAGTCAAATGAAAATCACAGATTGGCCTAAAAGTAATATTTTCCAGATATGAGATGTAGCCTGTTTCATTAATGCATGTCAGCTTTGCACTCTGGGTCTTTCCCATTTTTAGCTTACGTGTTGCCAAGTTGCCACTACCTCTTTATTGTTTTCAGACCAGTGTGTATTCAGCTGTGCATTAATAAGGAATGTCTCAAAGGACTGCAGAGAAGCGGGACCAGCTCTGGCCCCTCGCAGTATGGCCAAAATGAATGTTGCTGTCCCACGGACAAGGCTATTTGAGACATGAGTTGGGGAACTGTTTCTCATACTGGTATTGTCTCACCTCAGTAATGGCAGTTAGCATGCCCATGGCTCACGTGTTTGCTTAGCTTGGTGTTTTTCTTGAGGTTTCTGCGGCCTATAGCACGAATTGCTCCATCACTGTGAAGTGTACTGGCAGGGTGCACTTGTCAGTGCAGACTCTCCAGCCTGTGTCCCCTCATGTTGGCACTTAGATCTGAGGGTATGAGAATTGCTGTCAACCTCGCTGCTGCTGTAAGGTGTTCTGACAGATCCCAGAGCATCAAAGTCCCAACTTGAATCACTGAGTAACTTAAGATGGAGATGCAATGAGTGCTGCTGAGAAATAGAAAGTGCCCAGGAAGAGCTCGTCAGACAGACAAAAAAAAAAAAAAAAAAAGTTTAAGGAAATGCTTACAGGGATCCCTGTGATTACTTCAAAGACAGTTCTGAGGGGTTGCCGGTGCTGGTAGAGGAAACGCTACCCGACAGTGCCATCTTGGGGTAGTTTAATATCTATAAATTGGACAAGGGGCGTCAAGGAGGAGCTTGACTCTTCCTTTGTGTGGTGCGCCCTCTCCCCATATGTGTATATATATATATATGTGTGTGTATATATTTGTGTGTGTATCAATGTCATAATGACTTACTAAGAGTCATTATGTTGTACATGTGGGTTGCATGCACACTTAATTTATGAGCTTTATTTTGTTCTCATCTGTCCTAATCTGTCCTGGCTGACTGCTTTTTATTTTAATAAGATAGCCAGCCTTTGAGAGAGAGAGCTCTGTTTTATGCTGCTGAAAAAATGACTCTTTGTGAAAACACATCTTTCTCTGTTCTCCCTTGGAAAGAGCAACCGAGCAAGTTTCCTTATTTATTCTTGTGCAGAAGGGGTCTCTGCTCTGAAGAGAATTGACCATCCTTGAATCTGGCATCTGAAGAGGACAGTAATGGAGGTAAGTTCAATCACTTGTAGCTTGTTTCTTCTTTGTTTGTAGGTCATCTGGCCTTGCTATCAACATATGATAAGTATTTATAATATAAATGGTGGGTATTGGTCTCAGGTTCTTGGATGCTGCCGAAGTGGGGGCAAGGTGGGGATGCTGCAATGAGCTGCCAGCCCAGCTGGCTCCAAAGGGGCAAAAGCACTCTGGCTTGTTTCACTGAGAGTGGGAGTTCATCCTTCTTTGTGTGCAGAAAAGTTGTGGTGTTTGAGCCTAACGGCAGCTAGATACTTATTTCCTTCTGATGTGTAATGTTAGTCTAGCTGAGTCCATAGTTGTCTTTGTTCTGGCTGCCTGCCATAGACAAGTGTTTTTACACAAAAGTTAGAGTGAATGGCTTTGGAAATAAAACTGCACTTCACTGAGTATAATCATGCCACTTACAATGATAATCTTCTAGCTTTCTGCTTCAAACCAAGTGCTGGAGATTTATTTGAAATGCTGAAAAGGTCCCTTTGCTTTAGCACAGGTGCATTCCTTAAATAGCCTGTATAGATAAGCCTCATAACATGAAAGGGATCAAGAAAGCAATTTGTAGGAAAGTGGAAAACCTCAAACAGATGAAAACCTCTCAAATTAACTAATGCTAGAATGGCAGAAACTATCACACAATCAGATGCAGACTTTTCTGAACAAAGAGAAAAGCTAAGATTTTTAAAAGATCTTAGGGGACAGAAACTTTGGCAAGTAACTTTACCAGGTTACTGAAATATCAGTCTGAGATGACAACTTTTGAACTTCTGTGAACACAGCCTGTTGTGGGTCTGACAGGCAGCCTCTGAAAGACCCAGCAATTATCTGAAGCTCAGAGTGGTCCAGCCTGCCTGCAGGGGTGGGGGTGTGTGTGCATGTCTGGATCTGTGGTAGCCAGGATGCTCTGCACTTTAAAAATGCATTTTATCACTGCATCCAGCTAAAGGTGTGTTGGCCTGCATTAGGTATGAAGGCCAGATGCCAACGTGACTGCTCCCAGGGATGATTCTTGCCGTATGATACGTAGGGCTTTGTTGTGCTGCAGTGTCCTGGGCATGGGGGCCTTCAGGGAGTCAGGTAAAGGCCCTCAGTGTATGCTGACTAGTTAGCTTTCTCCAGGAAGGACCGATTCTGGGTTTTGTGCTACAAACCAGGCTTGTCTTAAAGGCCTCATCTGTTTGGAGCTGGATGAAGGGTGCATGAGCTGAGTGCAAGTGCCAGCCTCTACTAAAAACCTGTCGTGCTCTTATGATAGGCTGCTCTGAATAAACCCCATTTCTTCCTGTGTTGAGTGGGAGGAGTCATTGTTAAGACCATGGCAGTTGCACAGGGATTGTTCTGAGGTGGCCGAGAAACTTGTGAAAGTAGGTCATCATGTAGGAATTTAATTGTATTGTTGCCTTGAAGTCTTGTGCTTTTGGACTCCTCACTGATCCCAGGGATTACCTTACATGCATACACCAAGTGTGACCTATTTTGGTCTTTGCAAAAAGGGGCTTTAGATGTCATGCTGGGCTTAAATTTTCTAGGCCAGAAGAAGAAGTTCCTTTGCAAATCATTTCACTGATCCTAGACCTCCAGTTGGGATTTTTCTTGAGCATGCAGATATACAATGGCAACTGGCCAGATGTGCAGATATTTCTCCAGTTCCACCTTAAACCTGCCGTATTCCTCAAACCGCAAGCCTTTACACCCCGGATCACAGCCTGAGGGTCACCTCCCAGATTGAAAGAGCAAAGCTTCCCTGGAGATGCCTTCAACCAGTGAGCCTGGGACTTGCAGTCCGCCAGAGCCCAGTCACAACTCAGGCCTTTGCCACTCTGCCAGAATGGGTGCTGGGGGTCTTCTCAGGGTCAGACCCTCTGCTCCCATGGGACGATGATGCTGCAGCCTGCAGTGCTGCCAGAGAAGGCCAGCATGATGGAGCCCCACAGAGCTCTGCCTGGGGCCATGGTGGGAGAGGGTTCAGGGCCTCACCTGGTCCTGAGCAGCAGAGGGCAGTTTTCACCTGGGAGATGTGTTAATCAGTCACTAGTGAAACATAAAGGCACAATTTGGTCATCACTTTAGCCTGACAGAGTTATCCTGTCAGGTGTGGGGTGAAATAGGAGCCACTTGAGGGGCCCTGGGGTGCCTGGCTGTGACATTACACTTCGCCTCTGTGTGATGCATTTAATTCCCCGTTGTTTAACAAAAAAGTCTTAAACAGAGGTTTAATTTAAAACCAAACCGTGTTGCCTCTCAGCTTTGGTATTCTGAAGCACGGCAGCAGCATTGCTTGTGTTTGCATAGCTTGCAGCTTGTAGAGGCACAGCATCTGTTGTGTCTCTCTGACACCTAGATTTTGCAGCCAGTGGGAAGGGGCTTTACCTTCCCGCTGCCTTTCATAGATCTCTGACAACTTACAGTCAAGAAGCTGGTGCATGAAATAGAGTTTTCATGAGAAAGCAGTAGTATTTCCAGATTTTTGTGTAGGTTGTCTACTAATAGGGACTAGAATAATTCATAATGGTACAAAACAAATGGAAGTAGTTTATGACTGTATGAACATACTCTTTTAGAATGATATTTCCCTATATTATTATAAGTGTTACAAAAATTACTTTCTCTGTTTGCGGCCTCCTAACTTAAGACTTAACTCTACAACATGATTAACTGTTGCAGGAATGACAGAATCTACAAGACAGTGGAAGTCAAATTTAGTATTCCAAATGGTGTTGGCAAGTTGGATAAATTGTTTGGAAAATAAAGAATTCAATGGGCCATAAAGACGTATGTGAAATTTTGCACATACATAGGAACAGTTGTGAGAACAAATGTGAGATGTGGGTGAGCTTGATATGCTGCAGAACTGAAAAAGTGGATCTGGGCCTGAGAGTAGATTGCAAATGGAATATGACTGGAAATTAAATGGAAGATTATGCTGTTGTAGAAAGAAGTCAACATGATTATGGGGTATGCAATTATTTAAGACTTTAGAAGAACTATATTCAGTCTTGGGTGTCTCTCTAAAAAAATGAAAGAAAGAAAGAAAAAAACCAGCCCAATCCAAGAGAGCCTAGAAGACAGGAGCAAGCATAGTGCGCTACATCTGAAGTGCAGAAGTAGCTGGGTGTACTTAGAGCACAGATGTTGAAGTGTGGAGGACATAAATAAGTCTTCAAATACATAAATCATAGCTATGAAGGGAATAAATAGTTTGCTATATCCACTGTGGATGGGAAAAGAAAGAATGGGTTTACACTGCAGCTGGAAATTAAAATAAACCCTTCTAATGCTGAAGATAGATGAAACTAGAAATACTGCTGGCTGTGAGGTGTTACTAAAAGCAGGTTAGACAAAATTCTGCTAATTATAACATAGGAATACTTGAGCTGGCCTTTCATTAGATGGTCTCTTCCTGCCTTTTCTGCAGGTCTGTGCTTTCACATACAAAAGATTGAGGTGAATTAGAAATCACCTTGGATAATGTGACATCTACACATGTGTTAGCATTGGAGGGGGCAGAGAAGACCCTAACTGATTGCACACTTTGAGTACAAATCAATGTAATCCCAGAGTGGCATAAACCCTTACCTTGGTATGAGTCCTCCTTATTTTCTGCAAATTGACAGTAGCCCTTTATCAGGTGGTATAATCACTAGATTGTTTTACTCCATGCCTAATTTAGCACAGATTTGTTCCCTGATCTCAGCAGGGGCCACAGCTGACGGAAAGTCAGGAACTCCCCCATACATCATTGCACTCTCTAAAAAGAAACCCAGCAACAGAGTGCTACAAAAAAAGGGGGAAAAAGAAAAAAGGACATGAAAAGAATTAATGTAATTTTATTCAGATGCTTCTTTGCCATGTGTCATCTGTAGGCAAGGGTGAGCACCACTAAAGCAGTCCTCTCTGGGTTATTGGCTGGAAATTGAGGTGAGGGAGCTCGTATCTTATTTTATGTTATAATTTTCAGGAGTTGCCTAAAGGGTATTCTAAGTTTCACTATTAAATCTGATATCAACACTGGTAATATCCATTGCGTGGAGCTTTGTGTGGCAAAAGAACGTAGAACATTTTTTATGTAATTTTGTATCATTTGACTAAGCAATGTCTAAATGTTTTTAAAGACATTATTCTGCTGCCAAAATCACTCGTGCTGTAAAATAAAAGGGTAGAAATACCATCCAGCTGCAGTTAACATAGATGACAAACCTGGGGCTTACTAGTTGTTGGCTAGGTCACTCTTCCCATGGTTTTCCACAGTTTATTTTATCTAACATGGAAAAAAAATCTAATAAATAGATACAAACAAGATACCTGCTTAACAGTAAAATAATCATTTATTTTTACTGTTTAGGAGAATCACTTATGACAAACACTGTGAGATTCTGCTCTGCTGTACTGAGATTTACCAATGAGAGCTTGCCCCAGTGTGCTGCTTGCATTGCAGGTAAATTAACAGTGGACAGTGCATTACTTTTAAGCGTTGCCCTTTCATCTAGTGTTTGAGCAGCATCTTCAGGATACCTCCAGATCTAGACCACATGAAGGAGTGTCATAGGCACAAGAGCTATCAGGCAAATGTGTGGGAGAGCCAGTCTTAGAGCTGGGGTGAGTGTTTGGGAAGGGAAAGGTGCAGCAGCAGAGGCTGTGTTGGTGCTAGCAGCGTGTGGTGCAGGGCTGTTGTCAGCAGGGATCACTGGTTTACAGCGCTGAGAGCTGATTAAGGCTTAGGGCTGGTGATGCAACACTGTGAAAAAGGCACTTTAATAGCTCACCTGAAAGTTTTAACCAAGAGCCATGCTGCATTAAGTTATGGGCAAGTGCAGGCTGTTGTGAGCACTGAGGCTAGGCATTGCCATGGGCAGAGATGGCAGGTGTCTGGCTGCGGGCAGGCCAAGTCTGGGGAGGATGTCTGTCTGTCTGTCTGGGGTGGGTCTCAGGTGTTAGATGTCAAGCCAGCATCTTTGTATGCTTGGAAACATCACTGCCAGTGTTTCCCCTGTTAACTTGTGAAGCCAAGAAAGAAGACTTCTTTTATTTACTTATATTTTTAAAAAGCTTACAGACTATGAGATAGAAGCGTTACATGCATTGTCAGTTGTTAACCCTATCAATGTCACCTTAGGCACTTATAAAGGACATGATACCACCTCACTGACTTGAGTGGTTCATCCTGTGAAGTTGCTTGCACAAAGCACCCCTGTGGCCAGGTGCTTTTGCAATTCAGTGCACTCACCTGTGGCCAAAGGTGCCTGGGTCTGGTGGCCCCAGCCCTTCAGAGCCAGTGCTGTTGCCTCTGGCCCAAGCTGCTTCTGGTGCAGGTGCTAGCTGAGTGCTGCATGTATCACTTTGGCTTGCTGCAGTGGTTTCAGCTGAGGAGAGCAGCCGGGTTGAAATACTGCCTTCAAATCCAACATCCCCGATATCTCTAATAGCATACACAGCCCATATGACTGACAGTAACAGGAAAGTACCATTTCTGTGAGGCTCTTCTTGAGATACAGCAACATGCCAGGCCTTCCCAAAACTACTTCACTGTTTCTTTTTCTGTGTGCAGGACGTTTTTCATCACAGACCAAAGCTTTTCCAGAAGCCAAACACATCAGTTTCCCCTCTCTTCCCCCAACAAAGGGGAAGTGTGTGGCCAGGTTGCAACGCTGGCACATGGGAGAGGTATTGACCTGATGAAAGGCTGCATCCTTCCAGGAGGCTGTCTCCAAAAGTAGAATTGCCCCGGGGAGCCGCAGTGCTGCAGGAGGAGGGCTGCCCCTGCAGTAGCTGCCCATCCCCAGCGAGGGATGGGCAGCTGGGGACTTAGCACCTTCCTGCTTATCACCAGGGGTGGAAAAATGTCTGTGAGAGTTGTTCTTTTTTTAGATCAGCCCTCTGAAGCAGAATGGGAATTCCACTGAAAAATGACATCTCTTGGTTAAGGTTAGTCCCTGCTTCCCATCCTGTCCCCCATGGAAGTGAGCACAGTAAGAGCATGAGTATAAAGGCATTTCAGAGGAGCTGAATGCATTTCAAAAGTATCAAAACTGATACTAATGGATAGTTTGCCTCACACCCGTATTTCTTTCCCCTCTCCCTTTCATTTAACCCCAAATTGGGTTTCCTTCTTCCTCCAAATCCCATTTGCTTGGCTTTGAGGTGAGCTGAGGTCTCCCAGGCTACCTGCATAAACACCTGTGGGAATGAAGAAACTGGCTAGAGGAGGATGAGGAAAAGCATTTAGCAAATAAGTTTCCAAATTATTTTTCTCTTCCAGATGTGTTAGACATACTGCTGCATGAGTGTTTTTAAATGTCTTTGTAGACATCCGAGCAAAGGTCTAAGTTCCTAGGGACTCTCCCTTGGGCAGCCCAGCAGAAGTCTGGCCCAAAACACCTTTTCCTGCTTTCTAAGGCCACCCACCTTCTGCCCTTCCTCTCCCAGGTGTGCTGGAGAGTTTGTTGCAGACAGAGGTCACGTTTCCCTCTAGTGGTTTGACACTTTCTGTGCAGCCCTGTAGTACTACTGTTAGCTGGGCCTTTTGAAGTTTCAGAGTAGTGTTTAGTTTTGGCAGCTCTAGATGGGTGCAGAGGTTTTCCATTCAGAGCAGTATCCAGCCCAGGATTTACCTGCTGGGCGCTGGCTGCAGGTGGCTCCTCTTGCTCTGCCTGGTGCGATGCTGCACCAAGTGCTGTCAGGTACAGGGACATGCTGACTATGCTGCAAAAGAGATGTCGATGGTGTGCTTAGATTTTTAATTTTTTTAAATAATTTTACAGGTATAAAAAGTGATTCTGTGTGCTCATGGAAGGCAGAAAAGCCCCGATGGGCCATTTTACATAAAGAAGCAATCTCTGGTTTAGGAGGTTTCTAAACTACAGGCTGCAGTAACCTGGGAAAGTATCTGGTGGACTTCCAGCCTGCCACAGCAAGGTTGGTCTTCCAGCTTTGCTGTGTAGTGCCAGGGGCCTGCAAATCCAACCTTCCCTGGGCTCAGATGCTGTAGACAGACAGCACTGCAAGCTGCAGCAAGGACTGGGACAGCATGGGGTGTGCTGGGTTTCTGCTTCCTATCACCCTGACTACAACTGGAAAAAAGCTTGTGGGGAGGTGACCTGTACTGCGAGAGGCTGATTTCCATGTGAGACTCTCTTGCTCATGATGCGTGGAAGAGGCGCTGAGTTCGGGCACTTGCACTTTTTCTCTGGCTGCCTACAAACAAGAGCTCCATACTGATAGGGGAGCCCAGAAGCTCACAGAAATCGCTAATACTGTGCAGCAGAGCTAAATCTGAGCCAAAGGAAGAAGCTCTGGCTACCAGTGACTGAAGACAGTTGTTTGCAGAAGACCCAGAGAGAAGTATGGGAACATAACTCCTTCAGATGCTTGAAAAGGGAGCTTAGCACAGAGATTAATCACTGTATTTAAAAAAAAACAAACAAACCCCGCAAACCCTTACTTTAAGTCTGGAAGTCCCATCTGGAGAATATTTGCTAAACCTTCTCATTCATGTGGAACATTTTAGAATCAGGAATTCAAGAAAATAAAGCAGTTTATACAAAAAAAGAAGATATATAGTAAACTATCCATGCTTTCTGCTCAGAAACATTAGTCATGGAGAATTCCTAATTCCTCTAGTTTTACAAGCCTAATGCATCAGGAACTAAATTTATGAAGAAGTTTTTGCTTTCCCCTCCTGCATGCCACAGCCACTGCCACTTCTCCATCACTGTGTCTCTCCTAGATGCTTACTTGCTTTCTGTTCCCCTTATGTCCTTTATGTCACACTGCTACTTTGTGTCACCAGCACAGGGAAGAAAGCAGCAAAAGGGAGTATTTTATCTCTGCAGTGACTGATATGTTATTTAATTTTCAGCTGGAGGCTGCAGGTTGTGTTCACAATGTTTCTTCTCAAATCAGCGTTTTAGAAATGATAGAGGATGACTCACGGAACCTTTTTCTTTAGCTGTTGTCTTAAAATGTATCTTCAGTTATTTTCTTCTTTCTTCCTTTTTTTGTGACCTTCCCTAAGTTACTGACATCTAGGGTTTGTTGCTCTTGTACGGGTCATTTATTGAGTCAGATAGGCTAGAAATCATTTAATGGCATGTGCTTTGTTGATCAGAGACAGCCTACTCTGGCACAAGGTGGAGAAGCAAAAGGTCAGATGAGCAAGGTGAAAGATGTTTCATCCTGCATTTTGCAGGTTGGTGCCAAGTTGTCTATGAAGCTTGGTAATAAAATGGGTCAGTGAGGGATGCTGGTGCAGAGGGTGGAACCTGGCCCCTGGGGCTAGGGACTTTCTCCTGTTGGGCTTGTCACTCCTGCATGGATGGATTGGCGGAGCAGACCTTGAATAATCATTGCTCCCTTTGGGGGAGAGGATTGCTGGTTGGGGTCTATTAGCCGCTCACCTTCTTCTCTTGGCTGCCTTTCTTCTCTTCAGTCATGGGCTGTTTTGTTAAGCTGTAGCAGTGAAGGGACTTCACCGAGCACCAAGCCAGTCTGATTGCCCAGTCCCAGCTTTCCCAGTGCCTGCTTGAGCCAAGGGTGATTAATGGTCTTGCAAAACCACACTGGCCCTGTGTTGGCACCTGTTGGGAGGGGTTAGACTGGCCTTTGCTGTCACTGGAAAGGTGGGTGAGGTTGCATCAGAATTAGCAGTAAATGATGCTTTTAGAGAAAAGCACTGGGTTTTCATGAAACCAAGGCTCCCTACCACCTGTGTCAGCACAGCTTATAAACATGTTTAACAACAAGAGGGTAAATACAGGCCTGAGGAAAAGCTCTGGCACCTGCTGCTTTTATCCATGAAATTCATCTTGCTGATAAGAGAAAGTATATGTTTTTAACTTTTATGCATTTTTCCCAGAATATTGCTGTTTGCCTAGCCTGCTGCTTATTCTTCATTACACCCCTGCCTCACAGCAGTGCCACAATCTACAGCATCAGTGGAGCACCTGGTGGCTGGGCAGCAAAAGGTGCTGCAGAAAGGAATGTGGTTGCACAGATTAGTATTTTGCAAGTTCAGTTAAAAAAATGTCCTCATGCTGTGGTTTCAACTTCTGCCCTGGCATAAATTCATTGTGATGATTCAGGCTGTAAGCATGCTCACACCTCCAATAGGTGTTTGACAGCTGGGGTGGTAGGTACACAGGGCAGCCAGGCCTTATGGAAAGATCCCTGACTTTGGTGGTCCTTTTTGTAATAAACGTATTCTGACCATTGCATCTTGGCTTTAGATTAGGAATGTTTTTTCTTAAAAAGGTAAAGGAAAAGACAATGCCAAAGAGACAGATAAGAGTTGGGTACTTCTTGCAGAAAGTTTTTTTGTGTGTGTGTGTTTTTGTTTGTCTGTTTGCTTGGTTTTAGGGGTTTTTTTTTAGGCTTTCTATCAGATCATTTTTGCTGTAGCTGATAACACAACAAAAAATGCCCTGGGCAAGGATGACTGGCCCATACTGGGCCTGGATGCTCAGTACTGGTCAAGATAACTCAGAGTGGCAGGAACCAGCGCTGGCCATCAGAATGTGCCCCTATGACTGCTGGTGAGCTGCTTCTGGGGTCATTTACACAAGAAGATGACAATAAAAAAAGAGAAAACAACCCTAAGACCTGGAAAGGATGAATCCAAATGGCTGATGGAAATAGTGGTGTGTTTTCTAAGGCACACCTCCTTCCTCCCTGTTAGGTGGCCACATCTCTGTGCACCCAAGAATTTGTCACGAGTCACCTTTTCTATGGCCGGTAGACTGGTTAATTTGCTTGTTGTTGAGGTTTTTGGGGTTTGTGTGTTGTTTTGAGTTTTATTTGTTTTTCTATTTTTTTTTTCTTTCTTTCCCTCTTTTCCTTGCACTTACGGAAATTCTTGTGGTGCATGTGCTTCCTCACTGAGAGCTGTGCTGGGTACTGTCAGGCTGGGTTGGGGTTATCACAGGGCTTCTGGAAAAAGCTTGCCCTGGAGGCATGGGACCTTCCCTGCCTCTTCCAGCCACGGTAGCCTGTCCTCTTTCATCACCTCACCCTCATCGTGTCCAGCCTTTCCCAGGGGAGGGGAAACCCATTGTTTCTGCAGCTGATGGCAGGGGAGGGTGGGTGGTTTTGCTAAGCAGCTGCATTCTGTGTGGCCATTCACAGGCAGGCCAGTCCAGCTTGTGGCATATTGCAGTGACATTGGACAGAGACTTTGGGTGATCCTGCCAAGCACTGGGTTTTGCTGAGGATGGAGCCATCTGAGGAGGGAAAGCCTCTGAAAGGTAAAAAGAAAGCAGAGCTGTGCAGCACAGTTCACTCTCTGGAAAGGGTAATTGCCAATACAGCAATTTCTAAAGCTAGATTTTCATGCTTTCTTTCCTCCATCACAGCAATATTAGGTGTGAAGGCAGTTTCCAGTTGCAGCAGGCTCCTGGGGCAGGCTGGGCATGGGGAGTAGCGCTGGGGTGGGGGATTCCCATGCCAGAGAGTCTGGAGGAGGAAGGGGAGGTATATGCACACTTCCTGGAGCCAAGGGAGAGCATTTCTTGCATCACAGATGGGCCTGAAAGACTCCTAGACCTCCCCTGCACATTCCTCCATGGAGGAGAGGTTTGTGGGATGTCACCAGTGAAGATCCAGATACAAACCACGCAGGGGGAGAGGACAGGCCCCCTGTGCTGGGGACATGCCTTGCAAACTGGCACCATCAGCACCGAAAGCGATGGAGCAAAGAAGAGCTGTTTTGTTGCAGTTGTGTGTGCTGCACCAGGAAGCTGCATGTCCCCATTGCTCCTCTGACACCAGCTGAAACCTTTGCATCATCGGGGCATTCGCCAGCACTACGGTGGGGGTTTTAAGTGCACAAAAGAAGCTCTTGTGATTTCTGTCTTCTGTATATGCTGACTGATGTGCTGTGCCTTTGTGCAGCTGGAAACTGAAGAAACTTGGACAAGCACAAAAGCGACGCATGCTCTTTAGCATCTGGCTTACGCAGTCCTATCTGAAAGCAGAAGACCAATTCCTCCTTTGGTCACTTTTACAACCCCCCCCCAACTTTTAAAAGTTAAATAGGGAAATGTTTCAAGGGAAACTAGAGTAAGATGTGAGGGGTTTGTGTGTTTATGAGGAAGAGGAAAGTGTTGAAATACACCAGTGGAAATAAATTAGCTTAGGGTTCAGTGGCAAAAAATAAAGCCAATGTGAATTAGTCAAAAAACAGAAATGTGCTGGAATTTTTAACTGGTTTCCGTATTGTTACCTTAAATCTGCCTCACAATGATCATGTGGCTAAATTGTCACCAGCAGCACAGTCTAAACCTAGGGTGTGCCTTTAAATGCAAAATCTGGGAACCCCCTTTTTGAAACAGAGTGCTTTTTCTGCTGTGCTCTCATCTCCATGGGAGGCTTTTCTCTTTTTTTTAAACTTTATTTATTTGAAAACCAGTGGGGGATGTTGCCTGGTTAGGATCCCTGTCCCAGGCAGGCAGGCGGTGGGATCCACTTCCCTTTTGCTGGGGGAAGGCAGTGGGTGTCAGGGAGGCAGGTGCTGGGCTGGCCCTGCCCTGGGTAGCGCAGCAGGAGGTGGGCACCTGGATGCAGGGGAGTGCTTTGCCTCCACAGGAACTTTTTGGCAGGGCCTCCTTTTCCTAGATTTTGCTTTACCTAGTGGGGAAGTTGGTCAAGCATCTGCCTCTATTGAGACCTTCCTGATGGGACTAGCTCTGAGGTCCCTGATGTGAGAGGTGAGAACAGAAGAATCTTAAAAAAAAAACCACCCACAAAACAAAAAAACCCCATACCTGGAGCACTGCTGTTGTATTTGAGCTCTCCTGTCTCTTCTTCCAAAGCTGGCACCACTGGAGACCACCATCCCTCCAGAAGGCAGGAGGTGAGATCCCCCATGCTGCTTTCTGCCTACTGAAAATAGAGCTTTCTGCTCTTCCCAAAGGGACAAAATCCACCATTTGGGTCCAGCCAGTTGGTAAAACAGAAAAATTCTAGGTATGATATTAAAGTCAGATATATCTTTTATCATTGCACAGTTTATTGCACATTTGAAATTTTTCAAAGTTCTGTTCCTTTAAAAACAAAACAGAAGCCGAAACCCACCCCCTCTCTAAAATTGCTAAAACACTGTGAATATAGCCATGTCACTTGAGATGAAAACGTGTAACTGCAGTGGCAGAGAGCAAAGATCCCAGTGATGGCGAAGGGCCACGGCTGGCAGGTGCACTCCTCCCAGGCACAGAGCTTGCTCTCCTGCCCTGGCCTCTGGGCACAGAGTGGCACTGCAGGTTACTGGGGGCCGACAGGCAGCGGGGACTGGGAGCCAGCCCCTAAGGACATGTTAAATGCCACTCAAGTCTGACATGGTCGGTACCCAGAACGTGAAAGCTAGCAACCTTGAAGTGATAAAATAAAGGGCTTAATTCTTCATGATTGTGATAAAATAAAGGGCTTAATTCTTCATGATTACTCAGTTGCCATTGGGAGAGTAGAAAGTTATTTAACATCAGCCACATTCTTCCATTCACCAGAATAATAGCAAGGAAAGGAAGTGAGCAGCAGTAAAAGATCTAATTTACCATTAAATTATAGCTTAAACAAGAATCTCTTCCTGACCTCCTTCTGCCTGCCCTGTCTGCGGTGGCTGGTAAGCAATTGTCCATTGCTGCCTCTCTGCTGCGAAACCAGATTAGATTATGCAGTCGCTTTCTTTCTGCTTCCTGGGGCTCTTCTCGGAAGAAATTATTGAATAACATTTGTGAAAAGCAGAAGTGTAAATGTGTTAACTTAAGCAGGTCACGAAATAGCTGCGGCAATATGGAGGAGCTGTGTGACCCACATGAGGTGTGCATGATGGTGTCCTGCCCTTCTGAAAAGTGACAGCTCTGTGGTGGAGACATGATGCGGAGTCTCTCTGCTGGGGCACTGAGGAAAGCTGGTCCCTGGTTGATGTAATGTGACTTTTGGTGGAAACGTGATGTTTCTGGAGCCCATTTTTATACAGCAACATAGGGCAAGGGTTAAACAAGTGACTGTGGGCTGTGGCACCCACCAAGGGCAAGAGACCTACAGACTTGCTCTGGCAATTTTGAGGCTGATAAAAGTCAGGCTTGAAATATCGGTGCCAAATTTTTACCAAACCAAAGCAGGGAGCCTGGCTTGAAAGCCAAGGGCCAGAAAGGCAGAAGAATTAAGTGTTCATCTTGGTAGATGAAAGTCAGCAGACAGAAGTGAAGTGGGAGTTTTGAAGTTGGGAAGCTGCTGGCAGGCTGCTGCTGGGGTTTCTGATGGACAGTGTTGCAGATGCTGCAGCCTTTTAGCACCTTTGAGGATGAGAAGTGCATGGTGTCAGATGCTGTCCCCGGCTGGTGCGTGCAGTGCCCACTCGGGACAGCTCATCCCATTGGAGTCAGTTGGTGATGTTTCTGAGCCTCCATTCAGAAATCGAGAGACATAAGAATGCTTCTATCTCAAGATAACGATGATGAGCCACCCTGATTTTCACTCCCCCAGAAGTTCCCTCTCTTTCTGTCTTCGATGAAAGTATCTTTGAAGTATGTCACAGTTTTTTGGTGACAGCTTTCACACTTTCCCCCCACACTTGACACTCAGCTGAACTCTCATTTTTTGGTCAGCTGCCTTGGTTCAGTACTCGGCAGCAGGGTTCATCTAAAATGTGACAGCAACAGAAATGGAAAGTCCCAAGCAATAAAACTGGTGTGAGACATTACCAGACCTCTGTGAGCAACAACATGAAAGTTAGAGGGAGTTTTGGATGTGTTCCTACACTCTGCGTGTGTGTCCTTGCCTGCGCAGCCACCTCCAGTGTGCTGCAGCAGCTCCACTCGTGCTTTCAAGTGATCTGTTTTTGTAACAAGTCCGTTCAGTGCTTACGAAGGGGTTTAGACTGGCTGTATCCAGCTCTGTCATCAGTTCATAGAATTAGAATTGATATAATGTAGGGGATGCCAGTGCAAGATGTTTGTGTCTACCTGTGTCCTGCAGCTGCTGGGAGGGCAGCGTGGCCTGATGAGGGCAGGGTGCGGTCATGCATGGTGGGAGATACCTGCCTTGGCCAGCCTACAAAGTGTAGGTTCCAGCCCTCCTGTCCTGGTTTCAGCTGGGATGTAGTTAACTGTCTTCCTAGTAGCTGGTACAGTGCTATGTTTTGAGTTCAGTATGTGAAGAATGTTGATAACACTGATGTTTTCAGTTGTTGCTCAGTAGTGTTTAGACTATAGTCAAGGATTTTTCAGCTTCTCATGCCCAGCCAGGGCACCTGACCCAAACTGGCCAACAGTGTATTCCATACCATGTGACGTCCCATCTAGTTTACGAACTGGGAAGTGGGGGGGCAGGGATTTCGCCGCTCGGGGACTGGCTGGGTGTCGGTCGGCGGGTGGTGAGCAATCGCCCTGCGCATCATTTGTACATTTCAATCCTTTTATTACTACTGTTGTCATTTTATTAGTGTTATCATTATCATTATTAGTTTCTTCTTTTCTGTTCTATTAAATCGTTCTTATCTCAACCCAGGAGTTTTACTTCTTTTCCTGATTTTCTCCCCCATCCCACTGGATGGGGGGGGAGTGAGTGAGCGGCTGCGTGGTGCTTAGTTGCTGGCTGGGGTTAAACCACGACACCTCCTCACACCTGTACCCTCATCACTTGGAAAACATGAGGTTGATGTTGTCCAGGCTTGGCTCCAGAGAAATCTGGGAAGTCTGAAAGACAGAGTGTGTCCTATGCTAAGGTTAAGTTGCACATATTTGAAAGCTGGGTGGATGTGATGAGATATATAGGGTTTTGCAGCAAGATCAAAGCAAGCCAGGCAAGGTCTGCTCCACCTGGATAGTTATGATCTGTCTGTGCGTGGGGTGGGGGCTGTCTGCCTTCCAGGCAATGGTGAAAGAATCAGTATCTTGTTGGCAAGTGCTCAGATCCCCCTTGTCTCCTGGAGGTTGCTGAGCTCACCAGAAATGTCTACTGCTGTAGGCTGCTGCTGCCTCTTCACTGCTTAATTCATCCCTTAGCATTTCTCTATATGGTGTAGGAGAGCTTGGCCAGATGGGTTATGAATTTAGAGGACACTCCTTCTACTAAATCATCCCAAGAGCTCCAGGTGGAAAAAGCAAAAAAAAAAAAGTGAGTAAACAGAATACCATAATCCAGTTTTCTAGCTGGGGAGCCTGAGGGAGTATCTTGGTCCTTGTGCCACATAGTTCAGCCACAGCACGTCCAAATCCCTGACTGTGCTGTACTTGGAGACCCTGCTCAAATGTTGAAGAACAGGTTTTTGTTCTATGTCAAAGGGATAGTTTATCACACCTCTTTTCTGAGTGTGAAACATGCTCTCATGCCTCTTTGCCCTCATTAACCAGCCTCTCCTGGGCAGTCATTAGGAGCGGCAGTGGTCCTGCTCACAGCTGCTGCTGCGGCTGGCTGTGGCAGTGAGGACCATCCCGGCACTCCCTGCCCAGAATCATCCTGCACTGGCTCAACCTGACTGTCTCCTTCATGGCCCTTTCGAGGCTCCCTCCCCCTCCAAATCTCAGTAAGCACCTGAGGACTCGCTGCTGTACAGGGGCTTTGGTGTGAGGTTTCTGTGGTGATGAAGTTTCGCTATCTTTGGCCAAGGGTTCATGGTATGTATTTCTGGGCAAATAGCTGGTAGAGCAAGGGGCATTACTCAGAGTGAGGCGGCTTAGCAGAATCTGCTCAGAAATGCTTTGTTTGTAGGCTGCTGTGTATCTCCTCCGCCCATTTAATTAGCGGTTACTGGAGGACAAGTATTTTTTCCCCTGCACATCTAAAATAGCAGTTTGGTTTGTGCAGCCCTTTCACATCTAAAGAGTTTGCACCCACGTTGGTGAGACTGGGGGTGTAGAAAAAACACACTGGTATCAGGTCATCTCTCAAATCACTGCGGTCTCAGCACACAAATCCCATACCAGGGAGAAAATCTTAAAGGTATGTTTAGCATTATTGGGGAACAGTCCATCAAATTAAAGTCACAAAGGTGCTTGTGTTACTACAGCAGTGCAGGAGACCCATCAGCACCCAGGGCTGGGGAAGGCAAAGTGTGAGCCCTGCTGAGCCAGGCTAGGAAGTGTGAAATTGGTGCCAGGGCCATGCTGCACCTTGGGCTGACCCAGGATGAGATAGATACCCATCTTTGCATGCACAGCGCTATTACTTGCTGCTTTGATCTTTTCAAAGGAAATGTAGAGGTAGAAAAGAGGAGACATCAACCTCCTTAAAAGGTCTTTTTTGCAGCCAGAGCCTCTCCTAATCCCCTCCCCATTGTGCAGTGAGCGAAGGTGAGATCCTGCTTTCAGATTTTGCTGATGACAGAGCAGATATCCCCATTTTTACCTGAATCTCTGGCAAGCGTGAGAAGCCTATATCCCCTCGGGAAGCTGTCAGGGCTTTGCTGCTGTCCTGTGCAGGTGGCATGGGCTTTGCTGGGCAGCAGCGCAGCCACTGCCCTGGTGGATGGAGAGCTCTGCTCAACAGTTGTCTGCAGCAGGGTCTTTTCTTGAGGGGTTTCTTCCTTTTGGCATTTTCCTTGAGTAGGAGGAGATGCAAAGGCCGAGCTGGACATGGGGGCTGTAAGGCTGCTTAGGTGGCAGCAGGGTTTGGCCCAGCAAGTGCAAGCGGATGGAAGCTCAGCCTGGGGTTGGGAAGTGTGAGTGGAGGTGTATGCCTGGTACATCCCATCCAAGGGCATGTGGCCTGGGGCTAGTTAGTGGTTTTACCTACTTAGCTGTTTGTGGGTAAGTGCATCACAGGGTGGCATGCACCACTCTGCCTTTGAAAATCCCAGTCTCTGTTGTGGATCACATCTCCTGCCCCTCAATTACTCAGCGGGGAGATGAGCTGTCCCTCTTGGGGACAGACAGCAGAGCAGGTCCTGTACTGCCCGATCTCCCACCTTTTCCATTTAACTCATTAAGAGACTGAGCTCTGTGCCAGTAATGTGACTTTATTTATGTTAGTTTCTTTGGAACAGCTTGCTGCCACTTTCTTTAGACAGTCCTTTACATTATAAGGTTGAATAGACCCTTAATACAGACCCCTTATTCCCATTGCCCCACCCCAACTCTTTGGGTAGTAGTTTTAATGCCATTTGACTCAAACACTTTTGATGTAAATTTTTTTCCCCAGTATAAGTAATTGCAATTTCCTCTGACCTTGTGTTGCAACTGATAACCATTTTGCAGCTGTTGTGTAGTATGAATAGTGCTGTAAAGTTGTCTAAAGCAGGCTAACTCTGCCTCTGCTACTGTGATCGTGCATTACCAACTGAAAACAAGATGTTTGTGACTTACAAAAACATCCTCCTTTCTTTTTCTGCAGTGGTTTCACTTCGACTTTTTTCTTTTTTGATGTTCGGAATAACCTCCATTTCTTTGTCACAGCTACAGCTGCATAAAAACTGATCCAAGGTGGGGGCAAGGGACAAAAAAACCCCCAGACCCTTTACCACTGGCTGTACTTGTTTTGCATTTTCTGGGAAAATTAAAGACGGTTTTTGCAGGGGAAAACTATCATTTTACTCAAATTTGCATACGGCAGAAAATTATCAGTGGCAACCTGTCATTACATCAGGATCTGGACTGCTGTGGTTGTCTGAATAGGGGCTAATATTCACATGTCTGAATCCTTCCCATTAGCAGAAAGTCCCTCCATCCCACTCACAGAAAAAAAAAGTGCGCAAGCCTGCTATTGAGTCCCAGTTGAACTTGAATGTAGCAAGCATAAAATGTGTGCTGCATGTGTTTTGCACTAATGTGTTACGTGTGGGAGCTGAATTTCAGCTTCTTCACTGGCTTCAGATTTGGACTTTGCTAGCTTGGGAGATGCTTCCTTAAATTCCTTGTTGACAAAGTAGTAACAAATAGCATCCAGGCAGCAGTTTGTGTTTGCGAGGACTGAGGCGAGGTGAACAAAATTATTAACCCTCTGTATTGCAGAGCAGTTGGAGCTGATGGAGTCCATTATAAAGCGAAGGAGATGCCCGACATGAAGAGGTAAAAAGCATATGATGAACACAGTCATGTTTGCAGACACGATGTAGACGGCCTTCCTGATTAACTTTTCCTTGTGACAGTTTTCATTCTTCTTTCTCGTGAGTTCTGCAATGACTTGTATGGAGCAATAACTCAAGATGATCAATGGTATGAAAAACCCTACAATAATAGCACACAGTGTGATCACTGAGGGCTTAACGGAAGATTTTTCAAAGCAAAGTTCATCTTGTCCTCGATCCTCTAACTTTTTAATGAGGGACATCACACAGATAATGACTATCCAAAGAAATCCAGAGGCAAAAGCTGCCTTCTGCGGTGACCGCAGCACCTTGGCTTTCAAAGGGTACTTGATTGCAAGGTACCTATCAGCTGCCACAACAGTGATGATACAGATGCTCATTAAGCGGTTTATGAAATAGCCACCTTCCAGAGCCAGGCACCATCTACCTACCTTCAGCTGACGGAACTGGGATAAAGTTTTAAAAGGCAAAGTAAAGAGCAGCAAGCAGTCAGCCACAGCCAAGTTGACCATGTATACTCTGGTTTCTGTCCATTTGCCAAGTTTGCAGCAGAACACCCACAGCGCCAACACGTTCAGCAAAATGCCCAAAAGCAAAACCGGGATGTAAACACACAGCTGGACAAGTGGAAAGCTTTCATAGGCTGTGATACTGCAGCTGCTGAGGTTCATTTTGGGGATATTAAGAGGCACAGCTCCTGCAAAAGCAGATTAAACCTTTTAGAAGCTAGACTCTTGACTGAATTGGTGATTAATTCAGATAGTTCAGGGCTTTACCAACAGTGAAAACCAGACTGTGTAGATGACTCTGCAGAGCAGAGCTGGCTGTAGGGTACCTGGTGGGAAGGGGAGGGAGTGGGGCATGAGCCTGATCAGTTGTGGAAGAGAGAAAAGCGCAGGTTCTCACTGGGTCCCATGCGGGGAAGACTGCTTGTGGAGGGCAGCAAGGGAAAATGCTTGGGCCTCTTTTTTGGGCCAGACTCAGCGCAGGCAGCAGCAGGTATCCTGCAGCTAGGAGTTATGTGAGCTATTAAAATTATCTGATAATGGAAAGAGGATGCCTAAACCCAGCTCTCACCCCTTCCCTTATAGTGGTGCTGAGAAGAAGCCAGCCAGCATCCCCGCAGCTCAAAATGCTCCAGATGTGCAGCAAAAGGACAGCTGTCCTCTCCCTAAGTCCTGAGTTGTCTCTGCATCACTTCTCATTAGTGGTAAGAGCAATTATTAGTACATCTCTCATTATTTTTAGCTGCCATTGAATCCTGTACTCAGTGGTAGCATTTAGTGGTATGCAGCAAGAATCAGAGTACTGGGGTCCGCATGCTGTCTTTCAAGGATTGTGAAAGTTGGTCTTTGTCTCAGAAGTGTTAGAGCAATCTGCCACAATTCCAAGACAAAAAAACCCCAATGCCATGGCAAGAAATGTGGTCAGCAGCCACATGAAATAGAGAGATGAGCTGTATCTGGTCTAGTGGGTGGTTTTATCACCTTGGGTCTAAGGGCAATATTGCTGTTTTCCCTCCTGCTTTGGAGGAGTTAATGCAGGAGTGTATTCCAGGTGCAACTGTTCATGGACAGAAAAGACCTGGGAAGTCTGAGATGTCTTTGGATTTTCCCTGCAAGGGGATCATGGCTCCACGGCAGCAGGTTCCTGGGGCTTAAAAGCATCCCGAGCAAGCAAACCATAGCACAGTGCTGCAGCATCTGTATGTATCTGCAGCTCTTGGCTAGCTTTGAAAATCATGCTGCTGAGGAATCATGCCAGGACACCTCTTTGGAGGTGAGGGAATATGCTACAGCCGATACCTGCAGCAGGTCTGTGCTTTGGACACAAGGAATGAGTTATGAGCCCAGAAGATATAAGGGTAAATCATAACAGACAACAGAGAGATCTAGCAAAGGCTGAGACAACCCTTAAGCATCTAAAATGTGTCTAACGTGACCAGTATCAAAATGAGTCTTTGAAAATACACAGGCTCCAGCCCTCTCTCGTTTCTCCACCACCATTTTGGTGTTCCACCATGGCTGGGGAAAGGCAGTGCCTTGCAGAGCTCAAGCAACCAGGTCAGCAAATAGCCAAGAGGAATTACCTGCTCGCTGTCCTTGGAGAGAGTGAACGTTCCGGCTGCGGTGCGATGTGCAGGCACAATGAGCCCTCCTAGCAGTGCCCCTGGCACTCAACCAGTGAGGTGTCCTGCAAGGACCATTTGCCAGTGGCTGTGATGGCAGCAACGCTGGTGGAGGAAGCACCCCCGCCTCTCCTCAGTGCATTTGCCCGGGGTTGAGCTTCCTCTGTCACCACTGGTGTGGCTCGTACCACCCCCTGTTGACTAAGGAGCCTGCAATAGCCCTGCAGTGAGGTGAAATACTCATCTGCCATGTGGCCCTGCAGCAGTTCCTCCGGCAATGGAATGGCTTTGGGTTTTTCCTTTGATTTACTTTCCAGTGCCTGATGTCTCCCTGGGCAATGCCCATTGACCTTCCTCACCCAACAGGCTGTGCACATTGGTTGGAGGGGACCCGTTGCCCTGGAGGATCCTGAGGTCTTCTCTCTGCCTTCTAGACTGCCACTCCTGCTGGGGCTGGAGCGGGGACTTCCACCTGCTGTCATGCCACTGAGCCCCAGGACAGAGCAGCCCTGGCAGGCCCCCAGTCCCATTCACAGAGCTGTTGGAGAGGTGAGGGCTGTGGTTTGCAGACAGTTTTCTGATTATTATAATGGGTTTCACTCTGAATCATGGTAATTCTCTCATCTTCCATAGTTCTCATCAGCCAGTAATTCTGAGAAAATGTGACACTGTGACCCTGTGACCTGCTGACTTTGTAACTGCTCTGTGGTCGCATGTGCCTGCTGGCCAGGGGCTCCTCCTTGGCTGTCCATTGCAACCCATTTACAAGAAGAGGTCAAACAAGTTGATCAACAAGCTCAAAGGTCCTGCTGTTAGTACCTTGAATTGCTGTCTTGGGCAAACACATCTCCCCTTCCCACTTTCCAGGTCGTCTAGAGCAGCTTCAGGAGTATTTCTGCATTGTCTGTCTGTGCATTGCAAATCAGCCTATGCGATTAATTCCTTGCCAGTGTATAGTCAGTATAGAGCTTAGCTTAAATACTTCTCCTGAGTTTCCAGGGACTGCTTTTGCCTTTCTTGTGGCTGCTTCTTGGTGGATGCCTATAAGTAGTTACTGACCTATTAGTACATCAAGCTCATTGATCCCCACCCACCATCATTTTCATGTCATGGTCCTCATTAGTACTTTAGTTTTCTAAGTCATCCAGCTCTTGGGTTGTGATACTTTCACCACTGTACAGAAAGCACCTCACTTTGCATCATCCTCAAGTGTTGTCCACACACTCCTATTGTCTATGTCAAGGCAATCACTACTGGCATTAACCATGAGCAGTCAAAATTAAGCCTGGAGGGAGCTCAGCTCATAGCATCTCTCCAGTGTGAGGCTTCCCATCCACAGCTTGGTGCTATGGTCACCAGACAACGGTAGCTATACCTCCCATCAGCCCAGTGAGGGACAAACCGTGTCACCAAGCACAAAGCAGCTGGCTGTGATCAGCAGGTTCACCAGAGCACCAGACCAGTTCAGGTCAGAGGAACTCAGCACCAGATACTCGTATGGAAAGCTACAATGAAGTGTTATCTGCAGAGAACTTACGTGTCTCCTGGTGTGGCTCTCAGGTCCTTGTCTGATTCCTGGACGCTGTTGGGTCAGGATCCTCATGCTTCACTTCTCTGCACATTGGCTCCCCATCAGCCACCCTTTAGGCTCTTGCAGCTGCTTATGGCCGCCTTCTTCCACCCAGTCGCCGGTTTTATCACCTCTGCCATGGACCAATGATGCTCACTTGGTATTTTCCCCTGCCTCTGCAGTTCTTAGCCTGTCTCAGCCCCGTGAGTGCTGTCACCATGTGGTGCAGTGCAGGTAACACATGTGCTGCTTTCTCACTTACTCGCTGACAGCTCTCCGGCAGGGTAGTCCAGGGGCCTACGGCACTGCTGAGTACCAGTGCCTGTACAAAGTGCATTACCGCTCTCAATGTGCTCCAAAGGCCCTTTTACTGACACCAGTGTCTACCACACCTTGGCTGGAAAAGTGATTTTCTTAGTTGGGATAGAGTTAATTTTCTTCCTAGTAGCTAGTATAGTGTTATGTTTTGGATTTAGTATGAGAATAATGTGGATAACACACTGATGTTTTCAGTTGTTGCTAAGTCATGTTTAGACTAAGTCAAGGATTTTTCAGCTTCTCGTGCCCAGCCAGCGAGAAGGCTGGAGGGGCACAAGGAGTTGGGAGGGGACACAGCCGGGACAGCTGACCCAAACTGGCCAAAGGGGTATTCCATACCATGTGATGTCATGCCCAGTATATAAACTGAGGGGAGCTGGCCCGGGGGTGGCGGTGTAGATTGCTGCTTGGGAACTAACTGGGCATCGGTCAGTGAGTGGTGAGCAATTGCATTGTGCATCACTTGTTTTGTATATTCTAATTCTTTTATTATTATTATTGTCATTTTATTATTATTATCATTATTTTCTTCCTTTCTGTCCTATTAAACTGTATTTATCTCAACCCATGAGTTTTACTTTTTTTTCTGATTCTCTCCCCCATCCCATTGGGTGGGGGAGGAGCGAGCAACTGGCTATGTGGTGCTTAATTGCCAGCTGGGGTTAAACCATGACACTACTTCACCCAAAAAGCAACTGGAAGCAGACAGACAGAACTCAACTATGTCTTTCCAGGCTACAGAAAAAAGTGGGTTATGAGAAATGGCCACAATCTTAAAGGACGTGAGGACCAGGAATGACCATACTGTCTTTGTTATATTATTGACTTGTTGGAAATGTAAAGCATGTTTAGATAAACATTATTTTCCATATGTGTCCAGCACATTCAATTAACTATTTAAAACATTTATAAAAATTCTATTTTTGGGCCTTTTTAATTGGAATTCAGTTCCCATCCAAATGCAGCTTGACCCACCATGTGTTTAAAAACTACTCATATGGTAAATAGGAAAGCTGCCATTTACCTTATACTAACATAAAAGTTTAAAAAATAAGGCTGAAATGTATTGTGAGACACAGTATTGCTTCAATAAAAATGTAGTGATAGACGACCTTCATCAGCGAAATGAAATACAGGATTTAGTGAAAAAGCCTATAATTAGTAAAGAAATTAATCATATTTAATTTCAAACTCAAATGAGAATCAGCCTTAAGAACATCTACTGAGAAAAGGAAATGCAAAGAACTATTCAAATTGATTATTTCAGTAAGTGTTTCTTGCTTATGTAGCTGGTGTTGCATCACATCAATCCCCACTACCATGGGGAAACTTAGAATTCAGGAGCAAGAAGCAACTAAGATCCAGCAAAGGAAAGATTGTCCTGACTGATGAGCAAAATTCATTTTAAAACACCTCCTCTCCCTGCCTTTGGAAATGGAACATTATTTATTTACTTTTTCTGTGCTTTCATCTGAGATTCGCAGGTTGTCAGGCCTCCGAGGGGAATTTGAGGACTCTGGACATTTTTTGACGTGCATGGGGCAGCTCTGCTCCCTGCCCATTGGTGCAGCATGGGCATGGCGCTGAGATGCACGAGGCCAGCAAGGACCCGTGCATGATTTCACTGTCCTGTCTGGGTGCCCTGGTGTGGACAGGATCACCTCTGCTACCTGACCCCACAGCACTTTGTGCAATAGTTCTGACCTAAGACTTAGATGCCTCAGCAGTATTGTAATGTGAGTAATAGATAACAAAACCAGCCAAGATATTCCTGTTTATCATGCTGCACCTCTCTGAGGACTTTTTCCTTTTGTTTTATAAGGGGTTATCTCTCAGCCCTTGCCATTTTTACTATCATAGTTTTGCTCCCCCCCTCCCCGTACTTCAATTCACCTACACCACGTACTTCACAGAAGCACATTCTCGCTCTTGTTGCCGAAGCTGGCAATTGCTCACACCAAGTGTGGATCTCTGAGCAGCAGCTGGCAGGCAGCAAGCCTCCCAGCGCAAGGCCTTCACCTGTTCACATGAAGCTCATCGTTGCAGCAAACACTATTTTTGGGCAGGTGCCAATCTTGCAACCAAAGAAAAGGATCCTAAACAAAACTGGGATTTTTTTTTTCTCTTGCCCTGGCATGCAGCACGAGGTGTGCATCTCTGGGGGAGCCCCTTCTCTGTGTGCCCTTCACTAAGGCTTTTGTGGCTGCTGCCATTTTGGTAGCTGCTACTTCAGGCAGACAATGAAAAACGCACTTGGCATTGTGCAACTTAAATGAAAACCTGCAATTTGTGCTGAAAGAATAGGTACAGAAACATACAACCTGAATGTGAACACAGAGATGCTGCCCCAACACCCCCACCCACGTGTGGCACATCAGTAGCCCGTAACCCTGTACCGGGGCAGGGCACCGACCCGCACATCCATCCCCAGGCCTGCCGCTCCACCTGGGCTGCGAGGAGCCGCACCAGCCACGCGTGTGCCCCAGGCCACCTCCCACAGCCGCCGTGCAGATGGCAGCGCTTCCACTGCTGTCAGCGTGGTGGCAGGGACTGCAGCATTAAAAGCTTTAGATCTTGGTGTCAGAGCCTGCAGTCTGTCAGGGTGACTTTGCCTTACAAGCTAGGACGGCAGTAAAGATGAAAAATGGTTTTGCCATTTTCTCCCCGGCTGCCCTCAAACTATTTATTGCCAGTAGGATATGCAGAACGCCTGCTCCTGGCACACCGCTCCTGTTCCTAGCCCTGCGCGCCCACCAGACACCAGCCAAGGGCTGCCCAAAGCGATGGCTTCCTATGAGATCGGGCAGCTGGAAGCTGGGGAAGAAAGGTCCCCCTGGGCACAGTGGAATGGCAGCAGGAATGAAAGAAATCTCACAAAGTCCCCACCTGTAGCTCAGTCAGGGCAGGCCCTTCCCCATTTTAAGACAGCCAGAAAATCTAGCAAACAGCACCAGTCTTTCTCTAGAATGCCCAGTAATGCAGACTCGGCACAAGGACCTGAAACAGCGATAGGATACAGGTGACAAACACTGAACTGGAAGTGTCTGAGAAGCCAAAACCAGGAGGGTTTTAATAGAAAGCAGTAGCTTTTCTGGGATTTGAAAATAAATAAAACCGAAGTAATCTAATTTTTCAGAAGCCCAAAGCTAGGTAATTTATTTCTAAGTGTCCATTTAAACAGGCTTTCTTAGACTTCCTGACCAAAACACTCACTGCTACTCTGTACAAAATTTCAGCTCAAAGAGTTACTTTTTTAAAAAGACAGCTGCTACCAGCTGACAGAAAAAGTCAAATCCCAGTCTCTGATCTTAAAAGTCTTATATACTTTCTCCTAATGTCATAAGTATAAAGCAACATGAAAAACAACTAAAACGAAAGCACCAGTTGCAGACCGAGTTCAGCACTTCACATCCATTTGGCACTAGTGTAAATGCACATCAGGTAAAGTAGGTAAACCAGGCCTTTTATTTTAGACATAGCTGAGGGCATCTGTAAAATGGATTTCCCACCTCAGCATTCTCACCCCCTCTTACCTAAAGCACTAAACCCATTCCTGAAGACAGGGGAAATGGACCAGTTTGGGCCTTTGTTACAAAATCAGCTGTCAGGGAGGCTTTGCTGAGGTTTCCTGACTCAGTTCACGCAGATTGTGCTACAACAGCAACATGCCGGGTTAACTGCAACCCCAAGGAGGGCTCTTGTGAGAGAGAGGAATGGTTGGGACCCTTCTGGAAGACCCTCCATGCTGGAGGAACAGGTTGGGGGAAGGCAGAGGGAAGAGGAGGATCTGTGACAGGTCATGTATGCCACATTCCGTTTGATAAGCGATGCCAAGAGAATTCAGAAACTGTGGACCAGAATCAAAATCCAGTGGGTCAGAAGCCTACATGAAGATGGGGGAAAAATATGCTGAATGTCGTTATCTCAGGTCCTTCCATTCTGCTGATACCATGTCTGCAGTTGCCCTGCCAGCCTGCTTTACCCACCAAACTCGGCTACAGCCAGAATCATGCACATTGAGCTGGAAATCTCTGCCATTCAAGGATTTATGAAAAATATTTTACTTTGGTTCCCCCTGAAATTACATCATTCTCCTCTTTTATCTGTCTTAAGTGTCAGGAGAGTGTCATGTTAATGAGATGTACAAAGGCTTTTGGGTAGCTGAACAGTTTTATAGTCCCACATTGATAAATTAAAGCATTTGTCACTGTTACCACATTAATGTTTCTTCCTGAGATCAAAGTCTGGATTTGCTGCATCGAATAGTACCGTCCTCTGCTATGCATTACCATGCATTACCTTGTGAGGAAATTAATTGCAATTCTATATTTTTACATTCACAGTTTAATCACACCCTGATTCTCACACGTGCTGATTGCCATCTCCACATGCAGTATGCAAGTCATTTTTTTAGTATGGATTTTCTCCTCACTACCTGTGTGAAAAGCCCAAATATCTTTTTTCAGGACACTCACCTTCTTCTGGCTCTGAAAGGCTGCTTCTGCAGTAAAGAATACAGACAATTTCCTTCCTTCTGAAACCCTGGATTCAGTCATGTTAATTTACATTTATATAGCACCTTTCATCCCTGAAGATCCCAATGAACTTTAAAAACTCACCCTCTCTGTACACAGAAGCTGTACAAATATACACGGCTACATAAACAGACACAGCAATCCCATCACCGACCGCTGAAATGCATCTCTCTGCACGTATTCCCAGCACACTCGTGGCAACTCAGCTCTGCACACCCTACGTCATATCGCCATCAAGGAGGAAAATAAGGCAGCATGATTTAGAGGCATGCCATTTCCCTGTCGAGGAAGTGCGGGGAATCGAGGCAAGCAACAGAATGGCTTTTACAGCCTGGATGACTGACATCTCCTTGGCACTCTGCTGCATAGGTTACAATGAGGTAAAGACTGATTTGTGGTGAATTATACCTCACTTCTTCTGTGCTATCAGTGCCTGTAAAAGTCCAGGCTTGTTGCTCCCTTCCACTGATGGGTGACCCTCAAGCAGCTTGTTTTATAGAAGTGAAAAAAACCTGCTTGCTTTGTAATGAAAACATAAGGGGAAATAACGCCCCCCTCTCCCCAACAGTAGTAGTTGACTGGCTCCTGCCAATGTGTGGATAGAGGAGAAGGAAGAACCCCAACATACCTGAGACACCTTTTTGACCACATCGCTGCCCACAAGAAAGCCCTGTGCATAGGAGCGCGCTGCAATGAAGGCTCGGGTTGCCTTCACCTTCAGGTCCCTGGGAACTTCCCCGAAGGGTTTGTGCTGCTCCGCATGTTTCACCATGCAGTCCAGGTACTCATCTGTGATATGGTACTGGGGATTCATCAGCTTGAAGAGCCGCTCCAGCAAGCGTGTCCAGAACTCATTGAGGGCCTCTTCCAAGTTGATGTTGGAGCCCCGGTAATAGCGGCGTAGCTCGCTGTACAAGTCCTTGAAGATCTTCATGTTTTGAGTATACAATTCTCCATACATGCTTGGAAAAGCATCATAAAGGGCCTTTTCTGACTTGTTCAACAAATCCTGGAAATAACCTGAAGAAAGAAGAAAAAGGAGACGGTGATGCATCAGTTGGACAAGCAGGAAGCTAATGGGCTGGGCTGTTTGGCAGCAGAACCAAATGCCCTGAGAAAAGAGAAGGGCCCTAACAGAGCTTTTCCTCCAACAAACCTTACCCGTACTCTCAACCCTGAGCCTTAGCTGAGAAGATTGAAGGAGGAACCCCCCAGCGCCAGTGCCAGAGAACCATGGTCTGGGCCTCTCTGCCTTTTCTGGTGGCCTCACCTAGAACCAAAATTGAGGCTCTTCTCGGAGCGTGTTAAGGCACCATAGTGTTGGTCATAGGTTTTCTTTTCAGAATGCATCAACTGGCATTGCTTACATATACTGTAACTCGCCACAGTTGTCAGCCAACACCTTACGAGAAACTCAACCCTGAATCAAGAACCAGCTGCTTCTGGCACAGAAGTTGACACTTGTTAAACATCACTAGAAAACGTAAACACACAAGGCTGCTTGGATGCTGCTCAGGCAATGGAGGCCTATCCTGTAATGACTGCTGTTGGAGTCAGACTAGTGTATCAATATTAGCATCCATACCAGAATGAAGCAAGATAAAGATTTAATCTAGAAGATAACCTGAAGTCTTCCATTTCATCACGTGAAAGGTTGTTATTCCTCCAGCATTGCCTGCTCTTACCATCACACAAAAGTGATGGCTCTTCTGGAGAAGACTGCAACTTTAATTTTAAAACAGAACTGCGTGCCCCCACCATTTTCCTTTTTTCTTGGAAGGCTGCCATTCCTGGCTGAGGCACTGATAATTTAGGGAAGCCAGCAGGACTCTAGTACAACATACGTGTCTGAAGCACAAAGCACAGCAGTCTAAGACAAGATCCCTGCAGGCACAAGCTCTTCTTTGGGACAGCACATTTACCTGAAGAGGACGTGGCTTTACTCTGACTAGCTGTCGGACCTACTGACCCAAAACCACCATGATCCAATGCACAATTTGAAGCTGCCTTTGGAGAGATCACTGCAACTTGTCCGAGTCGCCTTTCTTTCCTGCCTCACTGCTTATTTTCCAATGCGTTATTTCCAAAGCCCTGGTGAGATGGAGCAGGGCTACACCAGCGATGGTGCCATTCCTTCACAGAGATGCCCCCATCAAGCCTAGTCATCACAGCCGGCCTGGCTCTGAGGCACAGCCTGTAAAGTGTGTGCCAGAGTCCCAAGCTGTGACAGGAACAGGCACGTCTTATTATGTTTTTAAAGACAGGGCTGTACTCAAGTGTTTTGAACTGAGGCCAACATTATCATGTTCGAGGTTCTCTTCCCGTTTGCTCATTTGGATTTGCATCCTGCTTTTGTTTAGGTATAAACAACTAAATGGTTTTACACCCTAGGTTCAGTGGTCGTAGAAGTGACAGAAATGCAACTCTCTTGCTACATACAGCAAGGTAAAGATGACAGATTCAGCTCCTCCCTTACCAACATCTTTAGGTACTTCCATCCTCTTGACTGACAGCTACCTTCAGGCTCTCTGAGACTGCACAGTGGGGAACTCATAGCAGGACCTGCCTGATTCAATTTACTGATTTACATAAGCAACTTTTATCATCATTTAAGTCAGTGAGAGGAAAATGATTTAAATAATCATCTTCATTTCAATTACATATGTACTTTTTAGGGCCTTTTTGAAGCAAACCTGATTATACTATTCTTTAAATCTAAATTACTATTTTTTTTTTTTTGGTGATGTGTGATAAGCTCTAGTTGGAGGGAAACCGTTATTCAATTAAAATAAAAAAGCATGTATTTAGGTATATAAATTAACTTCACTGTGCTAGGCATATAAGAAAAGAAAGAAAAACTTCTGAAAAATGCATATTGCATGTACAAAGCTTTATTAAACAAAGTATTTTTTGAGGGAACAGCACTGACTACAATTAAAGAGCTCTGAAATTTTAGAACTAGTTAAGCTCATTTCCATGTGTCTTGTTTATATTCACAGACTGGAAAGGCCATTCAAGCCTTCCTGCATTACCAATCTCTCATTGGCTTCTCAGATTTGAACAAAGCTAAAACTCAGCAAGCAGACTGAGCAAGTGAAAACACTCTCTGCATCTGCGCCACAGGCTGCTAATATTGAAACTTCTTGTATTTTAACAAACCGATACCCAGCATTAATAGCCTGGCTTCCTCCAGCCACAATCATGTACTGCTTAATAGTTTAAAATTTGATTTAATTGCTTTTAAAAGATCATAAGCAAACTAGGTCTTAGCAGAAGTTTGGTTTAATCACTTATGCATGTCCTGGTTTTGTTGCCGAAAAACTCGGAATAAAGAACTTATCAACACCAATTTAGTGTAGATAAGCAGACACTTCTTTATTGACGGCCGGGTGCGCAGGTGAGTCCTCTCACGAACCACGCACACCTGAACACCAAAACAATACACCTTATATTAAAACTTATTCATGCATATTCATTAGATTTCCAAGAAAGGTTATACATATTCATTAGATTTCTGGGAAATCATTAGCATATGTAAATGTCCTTTACGCAGGCGCAGTGAAGGTCTCTGGTGGTCTTCAGGAGTCCTCTGGTGGTCTTTCATAGTGTTCCTCACTCGTCTGCTTCTTGACCTCTCAGGTGTTTCCAAGCAGCAAACTGGTGTCCATAACGGTTTCCTCAGTTTCTAAAACAAACACTACAAGGCTACCAATCTTTGTCAAAGCTTCTGTGGTTAAATGATTTTAAACAATACTTGAATTCTTATAGTTACACATTATACATTTTCTTAAGTTCCTAAGTTCCTATGGCTACATTTCAAACTTAACACTCCCATACCCATGCTTCATAATTTTCTACTTCTTAATCAAACCAAACTCTTTTATATAATTAGATTTTAATTTCTTTATCAAAATATTTGCAACAGTTTCAGAAAATGAAAACATGTTATCTAAAATGTTGAATAAAAACTGTGGTTTTTCAAGTGCACTTTTGGAAGAAATGTATTCTTACTCAACCTGACCTGGGTGGCAGTTTGTACTGGGATCCCTCCGTCTCTCAAATGACTGATCTGCATGTGTTTCTCCATCTTTCCTATTAAAACTGGATTTCTTCCTACAGACACCAGTAGGTATAAGTGTGCTGCCAGCGGGCTGTCAGGGCACCCAAACCACCTATAAAATTACCTTGTAATGGGGGGTTCCTAATACAAAAAAGTCAAAAGCTGATCCCATCAACAAGTACCTTACTAAAGGACCTCCGTTTAATAAGAAGGGATGCCTGCAGCACGTGCTGTCCTAACACAGCTTATCAAAGCCTCTCCTAACACAGCTTATCAAAGCCTCTCCTGTGGAATCTCAAGACAAAGGGCGATTTGACCCCTGCCCTCTCCCAGGGTCCCAACTCCTACTCCCCTGCCCCAACTGCCAGAAAGGAGCTCTCTCCCAAGGTAGGACAAGCTTTCTGCAAAGCCCGGGGCCTCTCATCCCAGCCCAAGGGAATCCTTTGGGTCTGTATTTCCCCCCACTCAAACAGTTCAGCCATCGCTAGTCCCAAAGTCAGCCGCACATGGCAATTTTTCCTACTGACAAAATTATCACTGTGAACTGCAGGGTGCCAACACAGGTGAGAGCTTTCCTTTTACCAAAAGGCCTCATCTGCACTGAATAATTGTACTATATGTAATTAAAACTTGGCAGTGTTACTGGCACATACATAGCACCCATCCTGGTAACCCTGATTCATTGGCCTCTACACAGACTGCTCTGCTTCTGCAAAGCGCTCAGGTATCCCCTCTCACAGCCATGGCTCTGTCCCCAGCAGAGCAGTTGTGTGCGCCCACTTACAGGAAATTTTGGCTACTCCACCAACGAGTGAGAAGCTGCAAGAGGGTGATTTACTATTTGGGAGTTTCTCATCCAGCATTTCTCTCCGGCCCTAGCGTCACACGCGAGCCTGGGCTACGAAGATCACAGCGGGGCAAGCCCACGTCAGGGCTGCCGCAGCCCTGAGCTGCCAGCCCACCTGCTCTGGCACTGCTTGCTGTGAGCTGAGTCCGAGCTGATCCTGCTGCAGCATCACCATTTCTTGTTGTATAGTCACTCTCCCCTGCAGCACCTCCTGAAGGGACTCACTCCTGGGCTCAGAAGCCAAGCAGATAACTGCCAGGCAGACTATTTGTCCTGGCAGGACACTTTTTGCGTCTGACTAATCTGAGGTGGCTTCATTTTTCTGTTGCCACAGCCTTCCTACCTGTACAATGAACAGAAATAGCATTCACCCACAACAGACACAAAATACAAAGTTTCTCTTATGCTGATATCTAAAAGCTGCTTCATAGCTTAATGTATCACTCCAAGCACTGCTGGTTACCCATTCACAATTTAATTAAACTGAGCTCAAATTCTCTTTCTTGTATAATCAGTGTTCTTTTCTCTGTGACAAGCGACACTAACTGAATAAATTGCTCAGCAATTCAGGTACGACATGCAGCTTGGCACTCACCATCCAGAGGAAGAAAACACCAACAAATGCAGCCCAATATTTAAGTTCAAGGTAAAAATTACTTTCTTTGTATTGCTACAGGAGAAACAAGATGCATATCTTCCTGTCAAAAAATTGGAAACTGTTCTCAAGAAAGTCCAAACTAATTAAGAGTTGATGAACTGTTACTCCTCACCTAAGTGAGAGAACACCAATTACAGTCAATTCATTTGTGACTGGTTCTCAGAAAGTTCTTCCAGATTTCACACACTGAGAAAAAAAAAAAAAAAGATATCTATATTATCTAGGGAAAATTAATTAGCAATTAAGTCTAAATGTGTTTGTGATGAATGGCTGACCTGGCAGGGAATTTAAATGCCCATTTTGCAGCATTAGAAGGCACTAAGAAGTGGGGTTTATCAAAAGGGATGCACAGAAGCTTGTGCTAACTGCCCTGGTCCTCGGCAGGATCTCAGCCTGCACCACTTGTACACTTAGCACAAGTATCTCCAATTAACACTGTATCTTCTCCTTAACAGTCCCTGCCTACTAATATTCAACCTTTTAATGTATTTACACAGGCAGGGCCTCAGGGTAAAACAACTTGCTGAACCACAGTCCAGGCATCTGTTCTTCTTGATGTCAGGTAGAAGCAATTATTTATTCTAGGGGAAGCACCCCATTATCTGTAGCCATGGTGAGTGGGGGACCCTTAGGTAACCTGGGTGGTTGGAAACCTCTAATAATACAACTGTCCCACTATTTCTATAAGAGGTTAGAAATAACCACCCAGTGGGTCCCTTTGGATTTAGTAACTTGCACTTGGTCCACCACTGCTGGGTCTGCCCTGGCTCTCAAAGGATGATTAGAGTCATTAGCTCAGTCATGGCACGAGCACGTGGAGGCAGCTTCATCTCACATCCTGGACACTTCCGCAAGGCCCCTGAGCTCTGCTGACACCATGTTCTCCAGGCCAGCAGCAACAGGCTCAACCTATGTCTGCATTCATGCACTGTAGCATGTGGCTTCATTAGCCCTGGGAATGGCAGAGATGGAGCGAAGGGGCTCCTGAGGAGCTAGCACTGGAGCTATAAAGCCCTTCTGACTCCAGAAGTCACCACTGCGCTCCCACCCCTTGGAGCAGGTACACAAACAGCTGAGGTGGCTCTGCAGAGGGCCAGCTTCCCTCTGAATTGATGCATTTGTTTTCACTCTGAGACACAAGAAAGCAGTTATGTATTTTCTGGACCAATGCTGAAAAACTGTGGATGTTCTCAGCTTCTGCCAGCCTCAGAAATTTTTACAATGGAGGTGTACTAGCCAGAGATAGCTTCCTGCAAGTCACCTGCTAAATCCATGACTCGGTTTTCCCTCTTTCAAAAAGTTTTCTCAAAGAGCCATTGAACAGGTGAGTCCTTCCTCATTGCTGCTGGCTAAGGGCTTCACAACACTGCAAAGCCCAGAAGGTGATTTTCTAATGCAATTCAGACAAATCAAACTCAATTTTCCCTAGGTCAGTGAAAGGCACAGCTCCTCGGTCAAGGCTGTTCCTACATGAAACATCGCCTTTCACACTCGCTGCAAAAGTATTCAAAAGAAAAAAAAAATTAAATGGGAGTCTGTTTTTTTATTACTATTACTGCCTCTCACTTCCAGGCTCAGAAACAAGACAACCGGCTTTGCTCAAACGAGATTTGCCTTTTGGCAGAGGCCAGGTCTGAAAAACTTCTGCCTCAAATACAAAAATGCCAGAAAGTTATGAGCAAATAAATGAAAGGTTTTTACAACTGAGACAATTCTGCAACCTTGGCCGCTGTTTCTCTTGCTGTTGTAGTAACAAAAACTTACTTCTCAAGAATTAAATTTTCAACCGGAATCTATAACCTTTGCATTCAAGGGAGATTGTAAATCCCCACCCATTCCCCTGCTTCACAGCTTCCCAGTGTTCGCAGCTCATATTTTCACAGTTTCCACATTTTCACGACTCTGGATTCAAATTAGAAAGCTGTGAACAGCAAGGCAGGGACTGGCAGTTTCTCTCTGAAGATGGAAAGTTTTGAGTTCCCCCTTCCCCACCTCCCCCCAGCACCAAGTACTTTATCCAAGCTCTTTGACACCATTTGGTCACTCAACATCTGGAACACACTGGGGTTTCTTCAACTAATGTAATGATGTAAGAGGGAATTAAGAGGTTAAAGGAAGAACATCCAAATGCTCTTTGGGCATGCAGTAGACCAGGCTTTCTTCAAAACCCATCAGATTTTAGAGGCATACTAGAAAAAATATGAGAACTGGAGAAAGGTGACTCTATTACTTTCAGTCTGAATATTATTAAAGCCTTAAGCAGAAAACTGCAGTACAAAAAGCCGTAACTGGAAAGAATAGTACCAGATCAGAGGAGATGAGGGAGGAAAACACATTGCTTAGATGATGCCATTAATTCCAAAATCATATTTTAAGAAGAAATCTGTTCCTAAAGGCAGGTTTAGCATTGGATAATTGGATTTGGTGAGACTCTGGGCAACCACTTCTAGCTACATCTGGAAGTCAGTCATGAGGAGGAGAACAGCATCAGGGTGCAGGGCTCCAGGAGGAAGGAAGCCCATGGCAGGTTATATCTCCAACCCTTCACTTTCCCTTGGAGCAGCAGAAGCAGCACCCAGGGCTCTGCCCTGTCTCCACCTTCCAGCTCCAAGCTCTCCTCTACTTCTTCCTTTCTTAATACAAGAGCAGACTGCTCCACCCCAGGATGGCAAAATTCAATTTCGCTTATGCTTCCAAAAAGCCTTGAGTAGTCCCTGAAGGAACTCCTAATGACTTATGCTGCAACCATGTAGTGTGGCAGTGCTCCACAGCTACAGAAGTGTTGTTCTTGTGCAAATGCTACAAAATTTTTCAGCAATGGGGCAAGATGAAAACTCTCCTGGCTGGTTAGACAGCTTTGCATGGCGAGCTAGGTTTGTGGTCCAAGGGCCTTGCAGTTCAGCCATAAACTGCCTGGACAGCTGGAGGTGGGGGCAAAAATGCGTGGAGGAAGAAGTATCAAATACTGTATCGTAATTTCTCCAGTTTGAGCAAGCACATGAGCCTGTGGTGGAATTCACACAGGGCCAGAGCCATGGAGAGTCTCTGCAGCTCGGGAGGGAGGCCGAGTGAAATATGTTCACCATTAACACTGCTACTGGGTTTCAAGAAGACTGAACTAAGAACAGGAGAGAAAAATAAGCTGACTCAGTGGTGTCCTAAACACCAGTAAAAGCAGGGTAAGAAATAGCATGGGGACATCTACTAGAGCAGAGCTCCCTCTCAGTGCCAGCCCTGCCAGTCTGAGACACAGTATTTTCCTGGGCTGAGTTCCCATTTAATACACTGCTGCACATCCAAGTACCTATTTGCTTCTCCAGTTGGTTTTAATGCTGTCCTTGCATTCAAACTACTATTAGAAGAGAATAATTCAGCAACAGATTTAAGTCATTAAAATCCAAATTCTAATGCATTCATGTCTGTTTTTATTCACTTCAGCAAGTACGATGGTATTTTATTTATACAATTGTTATTACTCTTTATTAATTTAAGTACTACCCATGGCTGTGCTGAAGAGTTGATATCAATACAACAGCAGTGATAGGCTCTGGTTTGTACCTTAGCTGGGTGCTGCCAAAGGAAATAACCACAGTGAGACCAAGTGGCTTAGACTCCACATGCAAATAGCCCTGCATGTAGCAATCCTGATGGCATTTTCCTAGGGGGTTACCTGTTTCCTCATGGTTTCACACTCCTGTGAAACAGCTGCTCTTCAGCTGTGTAGCTGTTTCCTCAGTCCTGATCCACCCTGGAGAATGCAGTCCCTCCCTGCTATATTCTGGATCACTCTCATCTACAACATCCCTCCCATCACTCCCACATTGCCCCTGTTTGGTGGCTGCGACCTAAGAAGCATCATGACCAAGTCTCAGAGTGCAAAAAAGCCCAAACAACTGGAGATAAAATTAGCTTCTACCTAGAAGCTAAAGGATGAACAGTGTGAATGAATGTGCCAGGATGCAAGAATTATGATGCTTTTGGTAATATAACTTCAAAATTTTTACAATTCTCTCCAAAGAGCCACTTCACTGATTTATCCTCTGCACACTGCGTCCTCTGTGTGTGTGTTGAGAACAGTGTAGGAACACAGGACTGAAGAGATGTTGTAGGTCAATGAGACTAGTGCCAGCTCTGCCATGTAATCATTGATTTTGTACTCTCCTAAACCTGCTCAGTGCCCAGAGCAAGAGAAGTTAGAGATCTTGCCCTCAACTCCTACTGGAAGGCTGGTCCAGAACATCTCCTCAAATGGGTGGACTCCTTTTCTTAATTTCTGGTCTAAGTTCATTCTTTTTCCACTTGGTCTTTGCCAATGTGGTCCTGCAGTTTCAATAGTTGTTTTTGTTTCCTGGTGCTCACTCTCTGAGACATTTATACACAGAGTCCCATATTTTCTCAGCATCCATGCTACCTTGCTACACAAGCGAAGGTACTTTCCCTCTTCACACCTGACAGACTCTCAAGTCCTCTTGATTGTTCCACTAACTCTTCTCTTCACCTCTTCTGGTTGGCATTAACTTTTCTTAACTCTGGGTGGTCAGAACTACAAAGAACATCTCCTTTTCTTCACTGGAAATAACACTGTGAATACTGCAAGAACTGTACTTACCATTTTTAGGAATGCATCACATTAGTATTTCACAGACTTTCTGCCACTAACTGGTACATCCCCAGCTCTCCCCTTTGCTGTTTCCAACCAATTAGTTCCCAGCTGTATGCCTCACTCTGGAATATTGAATTCCACCCTGTTTCTATTATTTTGGTCATCATGGTTACCCACTATCCTCTTCAATAGTGACAACTTTTCCCAGCACTGTGTCATCAATTAATCTCATGAACACATTTCTTAGCATTTGTGCAGGTCTTTAATGGGGCTGTTAACCAGGCTGGGGTCTAGACTTGTCTTTGAGAACCACAACTTGGACCTCCCTCCAGCCCAGGAGCTCTTCTTTCAACACAATGTATTGCTACCTCCCCCTTAGATAGTTCACCTAATTCCTTTACTAACTTCCATCTTCTTCAGCTTAATTAACTCCTCAAGGTACAGATGCAAATGTCTTTGAAGTCTCCTGAGATGAGATTAGTTGATAGAACAGACACACCATGAGCAACAGTGAAAGCAGATAGCTATATAGAATTTGACCTAATCTCTACAACAGCTGTCTTTGGGTAAGAGCAGAAGATGGCCTACCTTAAACTGGTTTTAGACTGGGATATATAGCAGACAGCTTGTTTCTTTTGTTAGGGTAAAAAAGAGCTTTTTGAGAAACAAAAACTTTTTCCTGCAAAAGAAAGTTGCTGTTGCATGAAAATCCGTTTTGGAACATGGCTCTGCTAGTGAGAAGCCCCTGAGGAAGCACCTCCAGTCACTCCAAAGAAAGTGCACTTTTTCTGCCAGGACTTGGATAACATTTTCATACTTTATAATACAAGCATTGTGCCCATTTGACACTGTTTTGAATAGCAGAGAGATGTAATTATTTACACCTATTTTTCCTTCTGCATATTCCCCCTCCTCTGTTTCTACAATTTTCCAAGATAGTTTGCTTTTATCTAAGGCAAGCAGGACTGGATCCAGCTATCAAAATAAGGGAGTGCAGGATGTTCCCTGGCAGGAAAGTTCCCCGGAGGGAAAAGGTGACCTTCACTTGAGAAACAGCCTGAAGCTTGTGCTCCTGCTGAACACTATACAACTACTGGGGACACAAGAAAAGCCACCTAAGGTGGCAGCAACAAGCCTGGGTGTCATGAGCACAGCCACCGAGACCCTCCCCAGCCCCAGCAGCACCTCTCCCCAAAACATGGCTAGTGAAGAAACCACTTTAGGCTTTGATGATCCTGATGCACTCAGCATTACCTTCCTAACGTCCCTCGGAAACAGATCTGTGCAAAACTTAAGACACCCCTGAATTCAACTTCATATAACAACTCTGAAAGACAAGAGTCACTTGGGGCTGGGGGGCAAAGAAGACTAAATAGTCTGTATGACTGTCAGGACATATAAGCAAAGCCTGCATGTACACTGCAGTGTTAACAGGAGTCAGCATCCCCGTGCTGGAGCGCCCAAGCCCACTGCAGTATTCCCTTTTGCCTGGTGGAAAAATAGCAAGGAGGGAGCAGCAGCAAGTGACACGCACCTGCTCGGAAAGTGATTCCAGGTGCCACACAACACCCTTGCAGACCCCAGGATATTAAATGCCACGAAATGTAATGCAGCTGACACCCAAGCCATTTGCCTGGTAGCTCCTCTATGGTTTAGGCTTGACATTTCCATGTTAGCAAGCTTGATGCAGTGCAACAGCTGGGGCAGGAGGAGGGGTGCTCAGGGCGAGGGCGGCCTGGCAGCCGCTCTGGGCTGCACATGTGGAAGCACGCGTGTGCTGTGTGTGCAGCTGTGCTCCAAAGGTTGAAATGATTGAGCAGGAGTCAGCTATTAAGGTGTGCCAAAGGTTCATGTGCGCAATGACAAGATCAAACAGCCTCCAGTGGTGCATGCAGGCAGATGGCCCCTTGCACACTCATGGCGGAAATATTCAAAAGCTGTATATGACTGTGGCTCTGTGTCTGCGTATGAGACTGAAAGACAAGCTGCATGTAGGCTAGATTTTTCACATGGTTTTCACAAATTTGGGCCTCCATCAAATTTCAACCCTGTTCCCTGTACATCTCTCAAAACCTTTTTTTATTGAAGCCTATAATCCAACATGGTGCAACAAGCCACAGAAACATGTGTCTCTTCTGGATACTCTGAACATTTACATATGAGCCTATACTGGGTCATACCAAAGCCATACAGTTAGTTAAAGAGTTACAGGCAAGCATGCAATCCTAGAGGCAAGGCAATACTGCATACTTAGGAAAGGCACTAACAACAGGACAAGGGATGATCTTACCCCTCAAAGCCCACCCACTAAAACGCTTCCTGGCCAAGCCTCAATGTTTAAGAGTCACTGCTGGTCACCAGCTTCCGTGGACTTGTCAGACCCTTTTTGAGCTTAGGTACACAATTGGGCTCTTGCAATGAGCCGCACATTTAGCTATACTTTCTGGGGAAAAGTACTTCCCTCCACTGGTTTTAAATCTCTACAGTACAACAGCCATAAACCTTCTAGTGCAAGAAATACAGTACACTCACTCCTCATTTGCCATCTCTAAGTGTTTCACAGACCTCTATCATACCTACATGTCTTTGCTATGCTGAAGAGTCTTATCTATAAAAAGTAACTGTGTTCTTTCATTTTCTTTGTCATTACCCTTTTCCTCCGCAGCACAGGCTCCTTTTGCCAGTGTATCCAGCTGAGAAGACTCTTGTGGTCTGAGGTCCTATGCTCCATGCTGAGGAGCCTTGTGCTCCAGCCTGCCTGGTGGAGAGCAAACAGCTGTGCTGCAAGGTCCTGCTGTGGGGAAACCTGCCACAGGCTGAAAGCCCTTGCAGATGGGATTTGGTCTGTTTGCATCCAGGGTGGGGTAGGCAAATACAAGAGACGTGAATCTTAAGATTATTTTCCCCATGTGTGTTCCTGGGATCTCAGCTGGCAAGGGATTTTAATCACGGCTCCTTCTAAATATATTTGTGCTACAACTACAGACTTGCAGCAAATGATGAACTGCAAGTATTGCCCCAGCGGGCTCTTATCAAACAGATTTCACTGCAACCTCTGTGCAAGATAAGGACAGGGAAGGCACATGGGTGGGATTCATCAAACAGGAGTCAAGTCTGATCTGGTGGCTTAGTCCTCGCTCAAGGAAGAAAAGGCACCTCCCTCTTTAGCAAGAGCTCTTTAGAGTGCTCATCTCTCTCTACAGACTGTAGTAGGAGCTAGGATAACTAAGCTAGAGCAGGCTGAGCTTTTGGATAAATGAAATTTTGCAAGGTGAATTCCACTCTCTTTTTTTTTCCTCTAAGAAAGCCTGCATTTAAAGGCAAACCAACAAGCAGAATAGCTAGCACTGACAGGATCATGAAAGGTGGTAAAAGTAATTGTTAATACTGCCTGTTCCTTTCCAGGTTTACTCAGTAAGACCTGAAGGGCTCAATTTCTCTAACAGTAAAATAAACTCAGAAGTATCTTACAATGTTGAGGGTTGCTGGCAGTTTTAAAAGGTGCAATATACACCCTGGCTAAATGCACAGTACATACCTATAGAGCAGAGGTATTTTTCACTCCAGAAAGAGAAGTGTTCCTTTCCTCCAGCTGAAATAAACAGCTGGTCATGCAGAAATGTGCTCTCCCAGATGCAGATAAAAGGGAGACAGCCAAGGTAACCTCCTGATGCCCCAGCTGCATGCCCACGTACTGGGGCTGGTGACAAACTGCAGAGACATGGCATGAAAGAGAGAAGCAAGGGATCTGCTCAGGAGGTGCCCGTGCAGGTTGTCACATTTCCAACAACACCTTCCTGATCAGCCTCACTGAGGTTGAGTTTGATTTTCCCTCTCTTTCAGCAAGCGCCAGACAGCTGCCACTTTGTATGTTAACCTGCCAGAGCACATCTCAGCCTCCTTCCCTTGCTTCGAATCTACACTGCTGAAGGTTGAAAATAATTAAGCCCTTATAACTTTTGATACACATCTAACGTCTTCCTTACTTATAAAATATACCATTATCTTGAACCAATTTGTCACTAAGTCAGGCTCTTTGCAGTAATATTTTAATTGAGCAAAACATCAGTGAATTATTATCTCTTTAAAATTAAATGTATTCCATTGTCTCTGCAAAAAAGTTCAAGAAAAAAACCTCCATAGTTTGTGCCTATCTTTGACACTTTCCACATTCAAAGATGGACTTATGCACTCAAGCATCCACACTGCATGTTTTTCAAGATCAAAACTCCTTGCTTAAGTAAGTTTTCAAAAGCTGTAGGCTTCATATTGTGGCAGTGGGACAGAACTGACTTTGGCTTTTTATCTTTTTCTTTAGTGTTGCCCTCCACTCAAAACAGCCTCTAGACAAACTATTTATTGTTGGGTTAATTAGATCATTTGAATCTATGCTTGCCACTGCATTTTTGCAGTATAAAGTATCTAATACACATGGTCCTTAGATATCTAAGTATCCTGAGTATCTGACACACAAGCTTTCCCAAAGGAACAAGGAGAGAAATTACCAGCTGTGGGGATAATATTCTAGACAGGAAAATTTCCCCTGTTATTACATTGCAGGAGTTTATCTAAGTCTGTATAAAGCTCCTCATCTCTTGTTTTTTCTCTTCCAATGCCATCAGAAAGGAACTTGACTCTTTGTAAAAGTAATTTGCTTATGACATTCCCACCCATGGCAGCAGTATGAGAAGGAGCAATAGGTGAAGATGAGAGAAGACAGCTACTGTTAGCAGGCAACCCAAAGTATGCAATATGTATGTGTATCTGACAGCTGGTGCTAAGAATGTACACATATAAAATAATATGCATGTCTGTTATTTGAATAATAGGCAAATTAATATCAATTGCTATTTTAATATAGCTGAAATACGGTTATATTATGTACAGCTACCCTAAAATAATATTAAGACATTACAACACACTTCCAGAAATTAGGAAAAATCAGAAGGATGGTGGGTTACACAGCACTCCCTCAACCTTTCAACGCATGGCAGTTATACTAGATATAACCACATGGTACTTCTTTCCCCAGAGGACAGAGAAGCATGTCCTCTTCCCAAATTTTAGGCACCTGCTTCAAAAGAAGCAAATTTTATCAATTGTTAAGGAAAAGGAATTCATGTTCCCTGGCAAATATTAAAATAATAAATCCAGTAGCAAATTTTAGTTTCCCTCCCATCTGATGGCATCGGTTTTGTTAAATATTGCTAACTTTTCACCTTGTCCAATGATAAAAACTTAGATATAGCTTGATTTTCAAAAATCCTGAGCATCATTCAACTACTTCTATTTTAAAACACAAAGTCACTTATAAAGCAGTCCTAAAGAGAGATTTAAGCTTAGCTTACCTACCCTTTTAAGTTGGTGGGTTTTTTTGTTTGTTTGTTTGTTTTTTAAAGGCTGCTAAGCTTATATTAGTCTATAGCCATGTTGATAAAACCACTGGATTCTCTGTCTGAGCTCGGGAGCCTTGCTTGGCTCGAGCCCACCTGTGACCCCCAGGTAGCACTGGCTCTAGCTAAGGAGATGTGGTTGATCAGAAAATCAAACAAGTAGAAAGACTTCATTCAGCCCTGTCGTCTCTTCTGAATGGATGGATGAAAACGTGGCACCAGACCAGGAGGTGCAATAGCTCAAGTGTCCTAAGCCTTGACTTGGTGTTGAAAGCCTTATGAAGAGATCAGTTCAAATCCAGAATGAGTCAAAATACTGAGAGACCACCAGCTACGGACACCTAAGTTGTAAAGATAACTGTACTACTACTGAGTTACTACTGGCTGATTTCACTGTATTTCATTGAGATTCACAAAAGTAAAAGACACTGTCCGGTATTTAGGCCTTTTTCAATTACGTCTGAATATATTTTCTAACTGGCATAAATGGGTACAAAACATATTTTTGTTTGTTTGTGGACTATCCACGTTACATATTACTAGTTTGATTTACTACTTGTGTATAAGTCTTTAAAGTAAAATCGCCTAGTGACTGTGACCAGCATGGAAAATCTGCCACAAAATCTATTTGCTTTGGAAAACTGTAGGACGGAGGAAGCCACTGTTCAATCCTAACTACAGCTTGACGCCCCCCAGCCCCTCAGCTGTTCACTGCCAGTTTTCAGCTGAGACACAGTAACTGAATGAACATTCCCAGTCCAACAATTCAGCTAAATCCCTGTGGATAGCCACATAGGCTACACCTGACAGTGGTGCATAATGCAGCAGCAATCTATAAATACATGGCTAGTGGTCACTTCTGCACCCTCTGCCTTCATTCTATATGAACAGGACAGCCAGGGGACATCAGCATTTTCACTGACCCATATGGCATCTTCACTCTCTGTGAGTACCACAAACCTGAACCACCATGAACACAATATAGTCCTTATTTAGGGGCCAAAGTAAAACAAAGCAGAAACCAATTTTTGCTTGGGATGTCTCACCCCTCCCAGTCAAGCATGCTTCCTTCAGCCAGGGCCGATGTATAGACCAGCAGTCACTTCCACAGTATTTGTAGCCATTTAAACCTCATCAGAACCTCATCTGGAGGAAATATAATTTTGAAGGCTTGGGAAAGAGTCTACAAGAAGTTGAGAAATGTCTCTCATCTCCCATCCTCACTAATTCCATTTTAAGATGTACGTATAATACATGTATTTATAATTTATATGAATCAAACATAAATCACCTTAGAAACTGAAAGCATTACAAAACCTTGGAAGACAACCTGCTTGGGCGCCTTGTGCCTCTCAGGACTATCAGCTGCATACATCAATGACTGAAAACATCTGCATCCACCATGGGTTGTCATCATACTTACAGAACAGAGATCAAAAATGCAAGTTAAGCAAAATATTAGCTGAGAACCAAAATGCTAACCACACTGACTGCAGACAAATGTCCTGGATGCTGAAGACTAAAATAGATTCAAAAGATGATCAAATCAGAAAAACGAAACTCCATTTTGTGGACATGAAACAAAATGAACAAGACATCCAGGGTAGCAGAGGAACCACAAAACATTCATAGGGCAGAAGGCACACGAGATAACTTTAGTGCTTCCTTTGTAAGCAAAGGTACACCTTACTAATTGCCATTACCCTAATTACCCTGGGATGCTGTCAAGACTGAGGTAAGAATCAAAGCAAATTTTATTCTCTGGGAAAAGAAAGTTAAGAAACTGGTCGCTAGACTCAGAACACAGACCCAAGGAACCACAGCAAACCCACATCATCCTAGCCATGGACCGCTCCCCAGATCCACCTCTGGGTCCTGCTCAGCTCACTGGGGACAAGGCACTCTGCAGCCTGCGACAACTGGGACCCAGGGCTTGGACAAGCTCTTCTTTCTGGCACTGTCCCCCTAAACCAGAACCCTCTTCTTGATGCAAATCCCCTTCTGTGACCTTGTTGTGCCTAAATGTATTCCCAGGGATCTTCCATAACCCAGAAGCTCAGTGATCTAACTTAATTAGGATAGCAACTTATGTATCTCCTCTTAATGAAAAGCCATGTGATACACCACTAGCTGATGATGTGCAGACGTGCTTTCTGAACACAAGCTCAGACTGGATGAAGCAGACCATGTTATAACCCAACTCATTAATAGACAGCTTGTCCAGGCAACACAGATGCAGCCTTTTCTTCATAAACACACTGGCGAGTGAGACCTGAAAATCTCCTTTGCACGTAAATGAATTAAGTAAACCTACAAGGATGTCTTATACTACCACTGCAACAATAATAATAAATGTAGCTTACTGTCAGCCCTGGGCAGCAGCAATAGATAACAGACAATCTGAGCAGTACCCTTGTTAGGGCGCTCTGGTAAGGAGAACCTATCCTATATATTGACTTTTCCACACCTGTTGTGGTGGGGGGTAATTTGACAATTCACCTTTGATTCCCTTAGGATGCTCCATCTGGGTTCATATCAACAGCCCACCCAGCTGTTTCAGCTGAAGTCTGTTTTTAACTTACTGACTATAAAATTTCTGGTGTGCACAAGAAAAAATACTAGTGGTCGTGATGCACATTCCCCAGAGAGTTTCATTGGAGTAAGCCAATTTGTGTCCGGAGGAACCAACTTTGGGTTGTGTGAGCTTTTCAAAAGGATGCAAGTACTTTTCTGTGCAGTTTTGATAGGACAAAGCAAGCTGAAAAGACCTTTCCCAATGTTTGAAGGAGCTGAAGAATTGCTCCCAGCCCTAAAATGCTGCAGATGTGGAAGGTACCAGCCAGAGGGGACCTGGAAGAGGACCAAGCCCTTGACTAGGCACGCTCTCACAGTACCTTTTCTTAAATCCCCATTTACACCATTTAACTGCTGCATGTAACCAGCAACTTATGTAGCTGATTTTCTAGGCTTTTAATTCTGATTTCAACTACATGCTTGGCAGATTTCTGTTTATGCTGCTCCACTCTCTTTAAAGAGGGAAAAAGCAGCTCAACTCCTCATTATCAGGTAAAGTGCTATCTTACTTCATTTAGAGCTCACCCATATCCCTCTGATATGCTCCAAGACTCACGGCACTGGATTCTTCACACAGAAAAGAATAAGGACTATAAGGAAGGGGTGGCATTTGTGTGCCACTATCATTAAGTCAAAGAAAAGAGACCCACACCCCCCTCCCCCCCCATTTCACACAATGGATAACCAAACCTTCAGCTTTCAAAGCATTTGACATTGCTGTCTCGATCTTTTGCCATTACTGTTCTCTCACATAATGAGTGGAGGAATTGCTCTGCATGATCTCCCTCTGCCCAAGTCCTCCTTCAGCACCTAACGGTAGTTCTACCAGTGATGCAGAGATGTCTCTTTTCACTGACTCATAGGCAATTGCATAGATTAGACACCTGGAGGCCTCAGCTGAGGTGAGATGAAACTCACCCCCAGTCTTCAGTCTCCCATTCAATTAATTAAATTAATATGTTATGCTTCTGGGACCACCTCCCTGCCCTTCATTATAAATGCTTGGGGAAGGAAACCCCTAGCATTTACAAACTTGCTTCTGCTTTAATCAGTGTCCTATAGTGACACAAACCACTGCTGCTTTGTGGTGCTGACAACAGGGATGAAGTCATTTAGGATCTTTGCAGCTGTTCCATTTGTGACACAGGCTTTGATGCTCCTTGTTAAGGTTTTTCGTGTGTGGTCTCGCATTGCTGACAGTATGCAATGTGTCTGCAGTGTCTCTCAAATGAGATGAAGTGTCACAGAAGCCCGTATGTGCACATGGAAATCTGTGCAAGTGGACTGAACAAGTAAAAAAGAAGTAGGAAAAAAAAAGTGCAGGGTTTCCTATCTATGCTGGTCCATCCTCTAGGACGGAGCTGGAACGCGCTGGAGGATTCAAACCAACATTAACAGAGAGAAGGAACAAAGTGGGTAGTAACACAGCTCCTACCAGTCTTGTGAAATGAGGAAGAGGAGAGGGACCCTCAGCATGCTGTCTGCATGGGAAAGCCTTAGTGAGCCTTCAGCTTACTGACTCCTAGAGAATGCATGCAGGAGACAGCCAATATAAACATTCTGAGTCCAGGAAAAGCTCCAGTGGGATCCTACACCTTCTTTGACACGAAAGTCAATTGTGCGTGAAATACAAAGCCCTAGAAAAACAGACTTCAGTAGTTCTAGTGCTCATGGAACCACTTGCACAATACATTAAAAAATAACAATAGAAAAACCAGTCATAAAATATCGGCAGAATGGAGCTACATGTCCAGAAGCTACAACAAGTCAGAACAAGAAAGAGAAGCCAAACAGCTGCAACTTATTTATTAGTGATCTATTGAATGAATGGCCTTGGGAACTACTGTACCAATTCATCTTCAACAAATGAGAAAGCAAAAGCTGTTTCCTCAAAGAACTGCCTTAGAATGAAATAACCTGTAGCAATATTAAAGCAGACCATATTTGTGATTTTATTTATTTTTTTTTTAAATTATGCAGTACTACTTTTTCAAGTCTAACAGCCAACCTTGGAGGATGGGCAGGACCTGTTGCAATCTTACTGACATATTTCTAATTCAGCAAATTGCATGGGAAAGCACCTTGAATGCAAGTGGCTGGGAACAGAAGTTATCTGTGTTTGCCTGCAAATACAATAGCAGAGGTGTGAAGTGAAGCTGCTCTGTGCCTGAGTACGGATGGCGCAATTGGTCTCTGATGGGTCCATGACCACTGACACCAACAGCACAAATCCCGTTGATCAGGTGTGAACACTTCTCTGCTAAAGTAGGTGGAGCCCAGTGTTAACTAGTATTAGACTTCCCTGCTGACCATGGAAGGGGAAGGAATATCTGCTGGATTTTCAACTTTGTTCAGTCACAGCAAGAGTTTGTGCTTCAGCGTGACGGTGGGAGAGAGAAATGTGGGTTCAGTTTTAACCAGAGAAAGCCATGTCTTTCCACCCTGCTCCTCTGCCTCCAGATACATGGGCTGTATGACAGACATTGAGATGAGATCACTTAGAGAATACACACACAATCAAAAGCAGAGTGTGCGCTTTGTAACTAACTTCAGTTGCAATACTGAAAGTTTTAACTAAGTCTAATTAATGTTTTTGGCCCATGGCATTTCTATCACTTGGTTTGATCTAATAGCACTCCTTTTCCTAATCCTCTTAAAATAGGCTGTTTTAAAGGTTTATTCAAGCTGACACTTAGAGCATGAGGCTAAGGTGCTGTTATTATGAGCAAAGCTATTTGGCATTCATTAGCAGGATGACAATTAGCTGAAAAACAAGTGTAGCTTGAATCACAGGACTCATGGCTCCATCCTAATTTTATCTGAAGCTCCTAGGGACACCAAGCCACAGACAGTGGAGGGGGGAGAGAGGCTCCTTTGGCTCCCTGTGGCAGTCAGGTAGGGAGAATCCTGCACAGACCCCCAAGCCCAGGCAAATGCCCTACCCGCCTGGGAATTTCACTTGCATAACCACAGCCATTTGCCTTATTAGCTTTTGTGGAACTTTCTCCCTCCAAATGCTCTCCTTTCTTTTCCCCTCACCTTTTTAATTTTCCTACTGTGGCTCTGAATGGATCTGAAGGGCTTCTGCTGTCTGGTATTAAACAGATACCACAGAACAGGACACTGAGTTATCATTACCAGGTTTATTTTTGTCTATCTGTGCCACATGAGGTTTGAATGGGTTTCTGAAATACCACTGTGGCAGACTTTGGGGATAACTATACTGATTTTGGTCTTCAACCAGCTGTCTTCTCAAATATAATCAAGCTATTGTATTCTTTTCTCTCCCCACAGCAAGCATAGTTAGTTTATATTTGAACTTTTCCATCTTTGAGAACATGTTTACCACTGCCTCCTTGAAGGGCATTGGATCTCATTTACTTGGACTTCCTCTGTTCTGCTCTTGCTGTGAAGAAAAGCCCTTTATGTTGACGTGACTCTATAAAAATCCATAATCATAAAGTTAAAAATAAAACCCCTGCTAGAATAAGATCAGCTGAATATACTGAATTGCTTTCTAAAGTAGTATTTGGTTCTGCCCTGTATTTTCCTGTTTGACTTCAATTAAATTAGTTTTCTTCAGCAGTTCAGAGGCCTTTAGGAACCATATGTCACTGAATATAAAAATCACGGTGTATTTATCGCATAAATAAGAGTGCACACCATCACAGGTTGTCTCGCTTCAAAGGTCTTATTCCAAAGCAAACCTGCTTTTTACCACTCAGAAATTGCCACCAAGGACCCATTAAGCCCCAGAGTCTGCTGCTCCTGCCTGCAAGAGCTCTCTGGGCACAGGAGGGAGCACTAGGAAACCCGGTGGGCTCTTCAGCTTGCGCGGTTTTACTGGAGGTGCTGTGCTAGCGAGGGCTGTGGTTGAGCACAGCACTGTACTATCTCACAGCCTCTTAGCTGCAAAGCCAGAAACAGTTTTGCTGCTGAGACAGTGCTTCAGGCCAGGCTGACTTCTGAGTCCTCTTTACCTGGCATAACCCCCAGCAACCAATGTGCTGTATTTGCAGTCATGACAAGTAGTGGCCAGTGCCACCCGGCCATGTAAGAACTGAGCTTTACAACTAGAACCACAGAAAACAAAATCCTTTCACACTGGCAGAAGCGAATGCTGTTTGGCATGACCTTTAGCCCTAACCCTGACAATACACACCATTACCAGATGCTGATGAAGGCAGTGGTGTTCACCAGTTCCAGCAACATCAACCAGCACCATCCTAATGTCTCCTATTGCAGCAGTCACTGCAGGGGTGAGGGATCATTGCTGTCTGCACCATTTTCTGCCTTTTATCTACAAACCCACTGATCCCGAGGAAGCCTTTGGCAGATAAGAGGAAGGGATGAAGAACACGTAGTGGAATTCTTCGTCCAGAGTATTTATTGCAATCTTGAGTCATCCACCACGGTGGAGGGTTTGATTCTCCAGTAATTTCACACTACATAAAAATCGAATCTGTGATAATTTAGGTAGGCTATCAAGTACTGCTAATCTTGACCATAAACAAAGCAAAACCAGTAACTGCTTTTCGTGAAAAATTATGTGTGTTTTAGGGTTTTAACAGTGGGCTGTCCCAGGGGAAGGAAAAGATTGGAAAGCGTTGGTTTCAACAAACATGAAATTGCACAAAAAGTAGCAAAAATTAGATGACACTGAATTTCCCCACATAAAAGCAAATAGAAGTTCTGCAATATTGGCTTATTCAATTTAATCCTATCAGCCTTTGAGATTTCCATTGGTTTTGATACGAAAACTATCAATTCATCATAATACTGAGTTTTCCAATTACTTTATTGTGCTTCTATTATTAAGAAAATGTTATTGATTTAAACAATGCATACACAACCATAACTTTTCAAACCAGAATTTGTACTTTTGTTAAAGGTTTTTCTTTTGTTAAGCTATTAATTACTAGAATTCAACAGTACAATAGTAAAAAAACATACCCAAAAGGTTAAATCTCGCAGCCCTTGCTCTGTCCCAAGGGCTGCAGTGGTGTATGCAGCATCTATGTGTGGCAGAGGAGGATCACAACCTACCAAGTGAAATGAATGCTTAAGTACAGCTCCTGACAAACACCACATTTATAGCCAAATTTTCTCTGAGGGAGGAAAAAGTAATGATTTATGGCTACAACAAAAGCTTTCCAGTCCTGTGGCTCACAAGCTGCATGGCAGCTCCTGGCAGCTTGCAGTCAGAAGTGTTGCAACATTTAGCATTAAGGCTCATGGACCTCTGCAATGTCAGGAGTCAACACGATCCCCAGCTGAGGTTAGGAAGGCGTGCAGAGGGCTCTAACTAAAACCATTGGATTCAAAGACCTTAAATCTTTTTAGAATTTAAAATATGAAACTTCTCTTCCTATACTGCCATAGTTTTACTTCTTCGTTTTTGCTGTTCCACAGTCTTACAAGGCTAAATTGGGTGCCATTAATTCCTAAAAGAATTCCAGGGTTATCACACAGGATTTCTACTTTTACACTTAAAATATTCCTGTAACTGCAAAAGGCAAGCCTGGGGCTTGATGATGCAAAAAATCCTCCCACTAAAATTACAAGATTTGGCAATAGATTGACAGACTGAGCATCCTCAAGGCAAGAAATAGGAAGGCCGTAACTCATCTGTGCCTCTCTGGGGCTGCAGAGCTCTGCACACAAGGAGCTCACCTTGAGTCCCACTCCAGTTTAGACTATAAAGTACCCATTATCCTCGCTTGGTGCATATATAGCTTTTCTTAAATTAACACAGATGCCATTTCCTATTATAAATAACTTGTTCCACAAATAGACATTTTCAGGAACAACATCTGTGCTTGCGCTTAATTTGCAGCATGCTGGTTGTCTTACAGGAGTCAATAGGAGAGGTCACACCAGTTAAACTAGTTGTGAGAACTGAACTTTGTGGGATCGGGGCCTTCATTTGTATTTTGCTTTTATTTTGTTTTTGCCTGCTGTGGGTTTTGTGATATTTCAGTGACACGACTCTCGTGGGGTGTGAGGGAGTTATTTGTGGGAGATATTAGAAACACCAGCCTTTGTATTTCTGCTATTGGTTTTAACATGAAAGGCAGTTGTAAACATTTTCTAAATCATTTCAGAAAGCCTCAGAGGCAGTTTTTTGAAAGGCAATTTTTAGTAGCACTGACTTTAACTGTTCCATGCTGCTGACAGGGCCCTTGCATGTGGGTCTCCATGCTGCTGTAGTAAAAGAAGTGGAAAAACAGGGGCCACGCCATGCCCTGCCACGTCCCCTAAGCCAGGCAGGCAGCAAGCTCTACAGTCACAGGCAACGCTGCACTTAAGGACTTTGCAGTTCTGCTTGCACCTGCAAGACAACTTACAGCTACCGCAGACCAAACAAGACCCGAAACACAAAGGGCCCATGCTGTGTGCTGTACGCTCGTGTTAGCAAAGAGCATGTCAAAGCTGCTGGCTGGAGACTGTGCCCAGGGAAGAAGGGCATGTCCATCAGGGATGCTCTCTTGAGCGGCAGTGTTGCTGGCAGATAGTGTCAGCAGCCCCCAGGCTGCGGGGTACAAGCAGGGATCCCCCAGGAGCCCCGCACTCCCCCCTCATATGCTGTCCCCAGTCTTCTACTGCCCCGGACCAGTCTCCAAGCCCCGGCACGGAACTCATCTCTCACCTGGTTATTACCTGGCAGGGTGAAAGTCCTCTGGTGCTGGGAACTCCCTGCTGACCAGGCAGGGACACCTGGGATCACCACAGCTACATTCATCAGGGTTCATCCTGCAGAGCCCCACGGCAGCGCTGCACCTCCACGTGCCTCCATCCAGAGGCAAACATTAACTGACCTGCTGTTCAGAGTGGTTATGTGCGGTGTGGCTTTGTACATCAAACCTGAGCAACACAGGGAAAAGCTTTTCAGTGGCAAGCATGAAAGAGAAGAGGTCCCTAGTGGCTCAAAGGGTATATTGCTGCTTTCATACAGCAAATAACAGAAACAAAACTGCCCCCAAGAAAATTTGTTATATGTGTAAGATCAGGAGATTTTACAAATCATTCCTTCCTCCTTTTTCCTATAATTTCACGTCTGGTATAGACCTGATGGATTGCAGCACTGTTGATATACCGCAATAACAAAGAAACAGTTATTATTAATGGGACTATAAATCACATGATCAACCCCCGTGCCAGCTAATTGTAGTCATTTACATTCTACCTGCAACACTGCTGCTGCCATTGCAGCTTAATGTGGCATTCCCTGTCGTACCCAGCCATAAAACCACGGGTGCGTGGAGTCCCACAGATGCTCTGTCCACCCCAGTGGTGGCTGCCCCTCCAGGCATGAACGAAGGGAAACCTTCTGCAACATAATGGCCGTGTGAGAGAGGATCCTGATATAAAAATGAATGTATTCAGGTTTTTATCTCTGGTTAATTTACTGTTATGAATATACAGAAAACTGAATGTTAACTGATCTAGTATATCTAGGCATTCATTTTTCTTATCACCATGAAGGAACAGGCAGTAGGTTTTCACACCACACCAAGGGATGGCATTGCAGCAGAGCTCCATCATTCAGCCAATACACAATTTGCAGCTCCTCAGATATAAAATTCAGCAGCTCGGCATGTAGCCCCAGGCTGCCAGATTCCAGTGATGATCAGCCACAGTGGTTAATCATTTTGTCTTCATGTTGTGAAACCCTTCTGTGCATTCCTTCCGTGTTATCTACTGTTGTGTTGTGTTTTAGCTCAGGCAGCTCCCTTGGGATCTCAAAAACCAGCAGGGTGGTTATTTTTATGTGTGTTTGCCAAACAGATGAGACAGACTCTAAAGGCCTGGGAACCACCTGCTTTTTTTAAAAAAAACAAACCCAGAATCCCCTGCTGCCAACTCTGGTGATGTGGTTAAATAAAGTCCTTGTGCCACTCTGCTCACAGGGATGGTGGGCAAATTGAATGGCTGGTACTAAAAGAGGCGCCAGCTCGGGAGAGTGCTCAGTCACACACTTCAGTGATGTGAGGACAGAGGTGCTGTCCTGAACAAGCTCTTTGTTTCAGGTTTGTCCTGTTCCTGCTTAGAGGAAAGTAGACCACATTTCCCCAGTGATATCTCCCCGGTTCTTCGGCCCTCCGTTAACTGGAAGACTGGTAAGGAGGCCAGGTAATCCCCGCTGATGCACCTGCTGGCAGGAATGCCTTATTTCCTTGAAACACACAGCTTGCCTTGGTTTTATGGCAGGAGGCTGCATGTTAGGCCATATCCCTTATTAAAACAGCACTGCTCAAAGGTAGGTGTCCTTTGCAACACTGCAGGATGCAATAATTCCTTTTTACTTTGTAAGCTGGTGCAAAAAGTCAGTGTGTTGGTGCCTGTCCTTCTGCAAGGCCACAGCTGTGTGGTGACACATGTGCTGGCCTGTCACCAATGGCAGTATTTGCATGGGATGGAAATACCAAGCAGATTAATTGGTAGGAGGGTGCTGGATGGTATGCAGCTGGGAAAAGGCCTGCACTGATAATGAGAAACAAAAATGCTCACTTCCAAACTTTCACCAAAAATCAGGTCATAATAAGCACTTGTCAGCAGAAGAGGAAAAAGTGTTTCAACACCAGCTTTCAGGAGAGTGGGAAGGGAGCAGAGCAGCAGCAGGAGATGTGTCATCTCATTGTTTCTCCCAGGCTCTCTGCCCCAAGGTTAGAAATTCTTCCAAGTCTCCCTTCCAGGATAAAATTCCCCCCACTCCCCAGGAGGCTGCTCCTCCTGATATGTCATGTGTTTTCATTGCTGAAAGAAAAGAATGTGTCTACTACCAAATTTGCTCTTGACTTCTGGCAGGGCTCAGCTAGCCTCTCTTGGCTTGAAAACACGCTGAATTAATTTGGGCTGAGCAAACATAGACAATAAAACAGACTTATAACATGAGAGCTTATTCTGTATTATTTTATATAAAAGAAAACTCTGCCACTTGAAGATGCTTCCCTTCCCCAGGGGAGGTTTTTCAAACAGCCTAAGGGATGGGAACCATCCCGGTCCAACACCAGCTCTTTAATCCCATCAGAAATACAGACACACAGGTTTGCCCGTCACATAATCAAGCCTCCTCCACCCAGAAGCATAAGGTGAAGCTTTTATCAGTGCCAGATTCATTATCTTTTCTCCAGTGGACACCGGAGAGGCACCAGTCCATGCAGTGCCTCCTGCCACGCTGGAGGACGCCCTGCAGAGCTCAGCTGAGATGACTGTTGAAAGCCCAGCTGATGAGCAGCACTGCTCACCTCTCACAGCCCCTCTCTCCAAGGCTGCGGTGATCCCACCCACCAACCTGCATGGCTCCTCTTCCTCCTTCCACCCGCTCCGGCACAGACACAAACCTTGCTTATTCCTCTCGGGCAGGAGAATATGAGTCAGTGGATATAGATTTTCTTGGAGGTGGAAAAAGTAGGAGTGGGAGGTTGGCATGAGACTGGACAGGCAGAAAGGAGAATGAGGAGATGAACTGAAGGCACCAGAGATAGGCTGAAATGAAAAGACTGTGAAAATGCAGGATGTACCCACTTGGACTGAGTGCAGGAGTACGAGCAGAAAAATGAGAGACAGAACAATATAAACCAAAGGAAGAAGTTGCCAAAACCACGACGGGTCTATTCTACTGCACCAGGAAGGTCCCGTGTGTTCATCTATCTGGAACAACCGCACTGAGCACGCGGTTATATTATCATAGAAAGAAACAGCAAATTGCACTTAAAAATGTTTGAAAGAAAGGGTTAACCAGCACCACTTCGCCTGAGTGGCACATGCCTCTGGCAATATTCTCTTCTATTTTTAAGAGATTAAAAATGATGAAAGTACAGCAGCATCTGGCCCCTAATTTGCAGAAATAACAAATCAAATGCCTTAAAATTGGTAATTTGGTAGATTAAATTATCAAAGCCTAGTCTGTTAGTGTCCACATCTGATAGTGCTTTGATGTAGCGTTCGCCACATATCAAGGTGCCGCGATTAGATCACTGGTCGGCCCGGACCAGGGAAAGAGACAGATAACACACACAGTGTGAGCGCCAACTTCCGCCTTTTATTGCGGAGTCAATTCCTTTTATACTAACAAGGGTAGGCGGGATTACAGACACATCATAAGGCTGCGACTAACCCTCTAACTTTCTGTGACATCACGAGATCTTCCGAACGCCGAACCCTACATCTCTCCCCTCCCTATGACGAGTTGGCCTCTATTGTTATGAACAATTCCACACCAAGAAATAACTAAGTAAAGTACTATGAGTATAAACATATCTCTACAACTAAGTTGAAACACTCTATCTTAAACACCCGTAAATGTCCCATTTACCCTGCAGAGCAAAGAGCTCCTTTATAGAAATTCACACAGGAGGTAGATTGAAAGTTAAGGCTTGGAAAGAGTTACTTCTATTACTCTATAACGTTTATCATTGGTGCGCTGATGTTAAGGCTTAATGTCTGAGGCACCTGGATTCCTGGCTGCGAGCTCTGACAGCCGGATCCCATAAAGGCACGTATTGATGGACTCTGAGAGGGACGTCGTCCAGATACACATCAGGGTCCCCCAGTTGGCTTTGCATCCACTGCCAGAAATTTGTAGCAGACACCCAAGGTGTCACGAGCCAGGAAAGGATGACAGCGATCTGTAAGGAAAAACACTCAAACACTACGAGGTTAGGGCAGGGTGAATCATACGACTAGGAACCCATTTCAGTAGCCCTTCAGGTGTCTGTACACAGGCATACCCTCACCTGAGACAACACAACTCAAATGGCCCATCCCATTGGCGTGTCTGAAGGTCACGCACGCGGACCAACGGGTAAGGACCTTTCTCTTCCGTGTTCGTAAAGTGTTGTTGCGCCGCCGTCTCTTCCAAGTCCCCTCGAACTGTCTGATTTAATGAAGTTAACGCAGTTGACAGAAGACGCTGTGTATGGAGAGCAGGTGTGTTTTCCTGTAACCAGGAGGGCTCCTCCTGCTCCCCCTCCCTAAGCCGATCGAGTAAGGTCTTTAAAGTTCGATGTGCTCGTTCTACAATGGCCTGGTCGGTGCTATTATAAGGGATGCCATTTTTACTTAACAAGCTGGACAAGGTAAAATTATTACAATAACTAAAATCACAATAACTACAATAATACCCATAATTCTTTAAGCCAACCCGTTACCCCTAATGACCCGAACCATGAGGACTATGAGGAAGATGAACCATCCATACATTCTTGTGCCATCTTGCTCCACGAACTCAGCCCAGCAATTGGTAGGTGCCGGCTTTCCGTGGGCGTCCCCACAGAGGCAACGATGGCCTCACCGTACACCAGCCCGATGCTCTTCAGAAAATCACGGTATCTATACATTTGCAGAGGAACGGGTTTTAGCACACGTGGCCAGCGGGTGCTAAAAGTCTGCCTCAGCTGCAATCTATGACGCATGCACTCACTGGCCAGGCACACTGCACGAGTCATAGCCATCTTGTCTATTGGTTAGTGGGCTTTATGATGCGGTTGCGGTGCACAGAGAATCTTGACCTGTTATGTTAACCAAGGTGACCTATACATTAGTTTTTGACTGGGGTGGTATTCATATTGCCACACCATCTATGATGCTCCAGATGATGATGGTCGTACAGATCGAACGGAAGTCCATCGTGGGCCTGTATCTGCGGAAACACAATCAACCTCATTCCCAGGTTATTAATGGAAATAAACCTTACCCCTAATTTTGGCTTTAACTAACTTTTACGTTTACCCCACACTATCTTCCCGTAATCACACTATGTTTAATCAAATTATGCTTAACACACTTTTTACCCAAAGCAAGTTCTATATACAATAAGGCACGTTGTTCTAAAAACCTCTCTGAAGGACTCAATGTCTGCTAGTCCTCTAAAGTGTAATACTCTATTAGTCAGAATCTGTCGGATCAGTGGCTCCAGCACCTGCCGGTGCCATCCCAGTTGCCACTGGGACAAAGTCTTTAATTTCTCAAGGACTTTCCAGTGAAACGCCTCCCCTTTTTTTTTTTTTTACTCCCCTCCAATGTCTCTGCCTTTCTTCTGCAGCAGCTACTGCAGGCGGCTCCGCGTCTATCGCGGGCGCAGTTGGTTTCACCGTCTCTGGTTCCGAGAGGCGGGATGGATTAAAGGGCGGGGGCGGATGGTTCTGCCCGGGGGCCGGCGGCGGCCGCGGCCGGCGGCGGCCATTCCATGGCCCGCTGACACGCGCCGCTGCAAGGCGGCGGCGGGGGGGGTGGAAAAGGAAGGAGCCGAGGGAGGGGCCGGAGGAAGCGCCGGAGGGGGTGCAGCTGACGGCTCAGCAGGCGTAGGCTCAGGCAAAGGCTCAGGAGGCTCAGTCCGCTCTCCCGGCATGGGCGCCTGTGTTTCCTCCTCTGCCACAGTCTCCAACCCCCGCTACCTCCCAGTTATCCTCTCCGCGGGTGGCCGTTCCTCCCACACTCTCAACTCACGGTATAAATCTCCCCCGACATCCCCGCCTGGATCCCAGTCCAAGAGGCACTCCCCCAAGTCCTTCCGAACCTCCCGCCGTAACTCCTCCCATGGACACTGCAGAGGGGGCTCCTCCGTCCCCGCTGGTACCGTCTCTACCGGAAAAACCTCCGTCTCTGCCGCACCCTCCGCGTCCATGCCCTCAATCAGAGATGGACCGCTCTGTGAGCCCCGCTCCACAGCCGCCCACTCCGTCCGAGTTTGACTCACTGTCCCTGGGGGCACTGCCCCCCGTTGTTTTTGAGGCGGCGCTTCATCCGCAAACAAAACAGCTCGCGCCGCCGACCAACACTCCCCAGCTTTCCGTCCTGCCGTAACTACCTCCTCCACTTTCCCCCAAGCTTGTAATCGTTCCGCAGCTCCGCGCTCACCCGCGAGCGCCGACTGGAGCAACAGCTCCCGAATCTCTCCCCAGTTTGGGGCGCTAACAAGGGTAGGTGGGATTACAGACACATCATAAGGCTGCGACTAACCCTCTAACTTTCCGTGGGATCTTCCGAACGCCGAACCCTACACTTTGATCTTGTTTATATCTTAGAAATTGTTTCATGGACTAACTTTGTTGATTATCTTCAAACTGTGACAGGTTTTATTCCATCAGCAAGTCAGTTGCCTTCCGAGCAACAGCCTGCTCTTTAAAGTGCAAATTAAGAACCAGGGAAGAGAAGAAAGGATGGAGTCCTTTAGGACCTTTTGCTGGATGTCAACAGAGGTCAGCGCTTTGGTTTTTATTTCTTAACTACATATGTACAAATGACCTAATGCAATCCAAAATTAAAAGCTATGACCAAGAGAGGAGGAACAGTCAACTACAGTGTTTCAGCTTCCTGAGCAGTGGATGACAGATTTGGCCACGCCAGCCCCAGCCACTGGGACAGTTTTGCGGAGGAGATGACAGAGGCCACAGCAGATTCCCTCCTGGAAAGCCTACACCAATGGGATATCCCGGTGAGCAGGAGAGGCCAGCCTATTCTTTTGCTAAAATACATAATAGCGCGTGCAACTGGGGAAACACTAAATAGAATAGAGCTTTTGAAAGTGGCAGTGCATTGCCCATTCAGATATCAAATGAGCTGGCCATAACCCATGGAACACAGGGAAATGCAGCTTATTCCCACTTTAGAAGAGGTTAGGAGAGACACCTATCAGCTGGCAACTGCTGCAGCTGGCTCTCTTTTCTTGGGAGCTGCCACCACACAAACTACAGTGCTAGTCCTGCACGAGAGATGCTAATCCAGGGCTCTCTTCAAGGCGCTCTCTATCTACTCGTGGCACCGCCAGCAAGGCTTGCACACCAGCCATGGCTGCCTGGTGCAGCTGGTCTGCTCTGGTGCCCAGCCTCTGCTATACGAAAGCAACTGTTGGGGCTGCCTTGGGCAGCTGCCTGTGATAAGCACTGCGCGGCAGGGCTGTGGGGTGCTGGCACTTGCCCACTCCCCGGAAAGTGAGCCTGTCTAAATTAATGTGCTCTAACTGTGACAAGCAGCCAGTATTAGCCTGGCTTTTTGAACTAGCCCCAACACTGCACACAGATTAAATCTTTATTTTAACAAGATTATTATGGTTTCCTAGGCAATCTAATGCATACAAACAATGGAACTAAGAAAACATTGGATAAAGACATATCACTTCAATTCCCACATACTGCAAAGTATTACTTGCCCTGGGGGAACTCTGTGGGGAATATGAGAACACTTCAAGAAAATTAACCCTGAAGAAACAAGCTGGAAACTTCAAGTCTGACCAGTGTGAACATGTTAGAAACCGTGCAGCTGACACACAATCTCCAGCCTTACTATGTAAGACACTTTATCACTGAGCCATGTTTTTGCCCAAACCACATGAAAACTTGCTTATGGACATAAAGAGAGACAATTTACATATGTACACATCTATCTTAAGAAACATGATTCTGCAGCCAAGGGCCTGCTATATGGCGATATGATTTTTAAAGAGGCTTGACATTAACTTTATTGTTGTTATTCTTTGTGTTACTGTGCTTCAATTCAGCAATACCTAGAGTCAACTTCAAATTAATAATCAAATAAACACACAGAGAGGTCCCGAGGGCACGATGCCAAAAGCCAGCAGGCAGTTCAGTAAAGGAGGAAGAATTTGTCCAGAGCTGAAATTCAAATGAGGTTTGCTCTTTCACAAAACCCAAACAGTTCCTCCATCCCAGACTTTGCATGAACTGATTGAGTTAAAAAATGTCTGACTTTTACGGCAAAACTGACAAGTCTCCTCTATGCTTGACACTCCTCGTCCTCTACTCAATCTGCAGCCAGTGTTCCTCGGGAAGAACCACAAACCAGCGTCATAGCCCAATAAAGCAACCCTTTTGCAGTTCAGAGGGGTTTCCTCCTGTACTACAGAACCAGCAAAGCATGGTTAGCAGCATTCAACAAGCTGCTTCTGTGCAAATACTCAACAAAATTTCAGCGCAGTCCGCTAAGACAGAAAACTCCCAGTCTTATTATTAAACACCCACAACCTATTGGGACCTTTGGTCCACCCAACATTCAAGAAGCACAAAGAGATTCAGTTGAGTCACACCCTGAGACTCTCTCTCCCACCTGATAAAAATGGCAAAGACACACACTTGCAAACAAAACCAGGGAGCTTCTCTTCCATGGAAGTGAAATCTGCCAGCCCCACAGAGAAAATGGTCTGATTCAGTCTGGCTTGTGGGATTCAGCTCTCCTTTACCAGCTCCATCCTGTGCAGCTTCCTGCTCCTACTAAAAAACAGTGACACCCAGAGTGCAGTATCTGCTAACGCATACTGTAAACCCATGCTTCATGTTGCAGTACAACATAACTGGTTGTTAAACCAGGAAAATGAGAATTGCCTTCTTGGGGGCATCTTTGATGGGATCCACTCAATGCACTCATTCTACTTAGTGCTCCTATCTTGTACAGGAGCTAACCACAAGCTGCTGATAAAGAATTTACATAGCTTTGGTAGAGTAGATTGCTCATCAATTTAATAGCTCCACTCAGTTGTCTTAATAATCTTAGAAGACATCTTCTTCATTCCCTAACTGACCTAATCTATGGGGCCCCACACAGAACAATCCTTTGTTTTCTTCAAAAATGCAAGACAGAAACATTACAATGCTGCTCAGAGAAGAAAAGCTTCAAAAAACACCAGCTTATATAAACCAAACCCCACAGGGCTCAGTAGCTGCTGGAAAGGAGAAGCACTTATTTCCCTGCTACACAGGTTTGCCTCCATGCACCTCCTTCATGTAGAAGCTGACATGGTAAAAGTTGGAGATCCTGTGGCATATTTCATAAAGAGCAAGGATCTCTTGGATCAGGCTTGCAACCAGTCCTCTCCGCTGTATTGATAAGGCTCAAGGCTATGCAGGAACTGAAACCTTTAGAGCTGCTACACTTGCCTCCAAAGCCATAATAGCAAGATCTTTCAGAGCATTACATTACCCTCATCCTAAGGGACACAAGTCCCTTAGACCCAGCCTGCCTCATGGACTAATCTGGATGCTAGAAAGTAAGGCATCTCTGAGAAGAAGCTGTTAACAACAAAGTACATGTCCCCACTTGTATGATGCTTCCACTTCCACAGCTGGAGAGACCCTGAGTCCAAAAGTGCCTATGGGTCATCTAGGCTGACCAAGATTTTTTCATGGCAGCTAGATTTCATCAGTTGCATTGCAAGAAGTGCCATAACTTACATTTTGATAATGCATATCTTCCAGAAGGGTATATAAAAAATAGACTCCATTGCTCCTCTCAGAAATATGTTCCAACAGTTAATCTGCCTGGGTACTAGAATATGCGCCTTAGTTTACATCGAACCGATTTTAGCACTCAGCTTGCCTGCTAGCAAACTGTGAGTGTAACACAGATAGGACCCGTAGAGAGCCGAACCTCTCGACCAAGCTCATTGAAACACACTGGGTAGGAGCAGCTCTAGTGGAGAAACATTTGTCCAGGAGTTTGGCAGAAAGCACAGAGTTTCTCTCTCTTTAGGGTACAGTGGAATATTTCAGGCACCAGCAGCAGAGCTGAGGGTCACGATCATACTCTGAAGCAATCCTGTCTGAAGCACCTGGGCATCCAGGATGAACTGATGGAAGGCATGTTTTGCAAGGGCACCCATGTAATTCCTCTCATGCATGGAATGAGCTCTTTTAAAATCATATGAATCCTACAGAAATATCAGTGATGCTGTGATTGCTCCCTGTTTTTCAGATGAGCATTTGCCACTAGGGCCTTTAGGGTCAAGGACTGTCTCTTTGTCCCATATTTATACAGCACCTACCAACTTTGAATTGAAGCTTTGATAGGTGCTGTATCTGTATCTCTCTGTATAGGCACTTCTTCAGTACTGTTGTTGTTACAGAGTCTCTCAGCAACAGAATGAATGTTTACTCAATTATATTTATTTTCTCTGGAAGGATATTTCCTTTTTTTTTTTTTTTTTAAACCATGTGCTTGTAGTTTCTTGGCAAATGGTGCCAAGGATTGATAAAAAAAAACCACCTGGGCAAATGGTGCCAAGGAATGGCAGAAATGCATTTCTTCATCCTACACCTCTTCAACCATTCTTCGCTCTCCCAAACAAGCCCCCTATCTCTCTAAGATCCAAGAGCACTGGTGCCCATGGTCATTACAGAAATATTCACAGTGCTGCAGCCTGCCACAGCTGATGACAGCTCTATAATCTAGGTGCAATTGGATATGTTGCCATGCTTAAGTCAGCTGGTTTGTGTTGGAGGTTTCAGCATGGCATGCCTTCAAACTGATGTAATCCTCCATGTTTTGTCTGAAAAGTGTGGCTTTTTGTCAAGTTCCTCTGGAGCCCAATGAAAGAAACCTATATTTTTCAGGCCCTCCTTGGCCACAGTGATAGTCAGTGGGAGGCTGCCACATGTAATTCAGAAACTTGGGCTCATCCCTGGGCAGCATGCAGAGTGCTTGCCCACAGAAAGCTGGCTTTCAGCTGAAACCAACCCAAATTACTGTCCGACTTTTTAAAAAGAGATGCAGCCATTCAGAAGCAACAGAGATTTGCCAACCCAAACTAAGTGCCTCCAACAAATTAACTCCCATCTGTTTATTACTGAGTATTTACCACCTTGCAGTACCGTAAAAAGCTGAAACATATTCCACTTGGGGAAACTGCCAGGGGCTGTTTTGCCAAGAAAGGCCAACACACATATTCCAGTTTCACTGATGCCACAGGGGCCACCCCTTCCAATCCGTGCCCATTTCTATAAAACCAAACCCCTCAAACGCCACCAGTCTTTTCTATTCGTATCCGCTGATTGCACACTGTCCTCGCCCTGCCAGGCTCTGTGGTTTCCTCTGACATTACAGGATTTCCAATGCCATTTTGACAGCAGGCATAGAAAGAAGCTAACACTCTTTGTCTTCTCCCCAGTGAACAGGTACAAGACCCACTACATTAACTCGGATTTTAACTGGCTGTGCCCAACACTGCTGCTGTCTGTGAGCCACAGAGAGGCAAGTTTGTTAGCTGTGCTTGCCTGCTCCCAAAGGATAAAGGCTTTATAAAGGAGTGGTGCTGGGCTAGTTTCAGAAGGCACCAGAGCACTGTGAGCCTGTGAGATGGAGGGTGCCAGGGCAGTATATGATCAGCAGGGTATAGCAAACTGGTGATTTTTCAGTTTCTGTTTAGGGGGAAAACGGTCTTCTATATAACATTTGTACACTCCATTTGTACACTTAACCTGCACAATTAGACCCGACGGTGTGCACTATAGGTGGAGCGATCCCCCGTGCATCCAGCGCTGCCAATAAAGAATACCTACTTAATAGTTAATCAAACTGTTGAATTAATTTCTTTGAATCAATACAGATGCTTCAATATACACACAGGAGGCATTCCCCTGAAACACCCAGCAGCTTGTCTCTTCTGGGCTTTAGAGCTTCCCTCATTATCAGAAGCACCTTCTACCCCACACATTTTATATGGCTATCACCATGAGAGAGGTCCATGTGTAAAAGCAGATATTTTCCCACCAAGGTGCTGCCCTGGAGGTCCATTTAAAAAATATTATAGTGGATATATGAACCTAAGGAAACATGCAGTTTTGCATTTGTTTGTTGTTTTTTTTTTTTAAAAGGGTATTTCATAAAGTGCTGGATCAACAGCTGGAACCAACTCAATGACTAGGTTACACTGAAGGGGATATCCCATTAAGATACATGACAAATTGAACATTTGTGTTGATATAAGATCTGCTTTTCTCACGCTCTAGGAAAATGTGGTATATTACCTCTTTGTCTGTAATTTGAGGGTAACTGAAATGAGGATTATGTGAGGCTGACAAGGACCTTTGCCCCTCTCCTTTCTACAGGTCGCATGTGCAGTTTTTACCACTATTCCCAACACTTCTCTCCACTGCAGATGGAGAGCAGCAAGCCTTGTAGGAAGCCACTTTTCCAGGAGCAGCAGAAAGACATAATTTGTCTTTAGTTCAGGCAGTAGGTCACCAGGAGGCTGGCGGCCAAGCTTCAGACTGCAGCTTTAATGTGTGCCATGCACAATACAGTATCAATGGGAAATACAACCCTTTCCCTTGCAGCCTTCCCTTCCGACCCACCAGCCTGACTCCTCTTCTGTCCTCACACCAACAACGCAAAGCAACCAGAGACACTGTAGCTACCTGGCACGTTTGGAAGGAATTCGCCTACTTGCTTATGTGACAGTTTGGCACTCTGCAACCCCTCTACCCCCTCACTTTGCTATGCTGGAGACTTGCTAAAGGCCATCCGCACTATCTCTCGAAGGTATTTCATCAGAGCAATGAACGCCCCAGCACAGTTGAGAGGTGAGCTTGCTGTTTAGCCAAGCCACAACTGGAAGAGGCATTCAACACACAAAAACGCTACAGCCACCTGCCCCAGAGAGTTGATGAACGCCAACCTGAACAGCGCTGTGTGGCCCAGGCTCTCATGCTGTCTTTACTGACAAATTGCTCAGGTTCTGCCAGTGACCTAACCCTGGCCAGCGACACAACCTAGATTCTGACGATATTGCCAGCAAAAAAATGGTATCTATTTATTCATGCACTGCGCTTAAGAACTAAAAAAATAAATTTCATGCTGAAGTATAAATCACGTAAGAGCTGGTTCTCACTTAATGTTAATTAGCTCCACTGTAACTGTACAATGTCCATTATTTAACATTCCAGCATGTTAGTTTGTAGTGTAGGTTTTATCCATCCAGGCTCTTTATAGCACCCCTGAATGTTTTGGCCTGGTTATCCCAGTCAGCCAGTTCTGGGTCTCCAGCTTGGGAACAGCTGAATTCAGTCAGCAAACCTTTCCTCTCTGGTGTAGGGTGACACAGCCAGCAAGAACCATGCTGCTGTCCTGAGACAAAGCAAGATTAAAAGCAAGCCTAAAGCTGCACTGGTGCAAGAGGAATCACATTTTTGTCATGTCTATTTAACAGATACAGTCTCATTTTATTCTTAGCACAGTTGAATCAACCACTTATCTCTGACCATCCTGTGTCACTTGTTTTTATCTGTAGAAACTCATAAAGCTTGAGAATACAGTAAAGACTAAAACCATATTAATGAAAATTAAGGAAATCAGGAAACACAATTCTGAATACCGAGCTCTCAAAGCAACCTTGAGCAAATCATTCCACTTCATAGCAACTTCATTTCCCCAACCACAAAACCGGATAGCAAATGCTTTATTTGAGCAGTTGTTCCGAAGTCTCTTAGGATATGCTTCACAGATGGAAAAGTTGATGAGGAGAGAGATATATATATATGCATATATAAAAAATTCATATGCCCCAATATGCTGAGCTTCCAAAATGGCAAAGAAGCAATGGCAATGGTAGAGTGAAAAATATTGCTTAACTCGTGATGGTAGCTTTGAAAGTATAACAACACGAGTTCCTTCCTTCCACAGGTGCAATTACATCCCATAGCATGCCTAGGTAAGTGAGGCAGGATCTTATTTTACCAGCTATGACCAGTTCATCCTTATTGCTGGTCACTAGCAACACCTCTTTCTCTGTTTTAGGACCTGGAGGAATAGGAGGAAATAAATACCTTATCAGGGCAGAAGACAGCAGATATTTTTATGACCTGTGGGAACAGAGGTCCTAATAAGTCTGCAAAACATTGCATAAATGTCTCCAGATAAAATTGTTAGCTCTGGATGGTGCACATTTCCTAAATGCTTAATATCGAAATTGCCTCCCAGAAGAGTTTCTCTGTGTTTTGCTCAACTATTAAAGACAGGAAGCCCAGATCCATGCAAGAATCTCCAGCAAGGAAATAGTCAATTCAAATGTATAATGATGACAGATTTTGAAAGTTACACATGCGGTGACTGCTGAGGGCCAGAAAGTGAAAATAGTATCAGTGAGGGGCATGTCTTTATCAGGCTTTCCAGAGGTGTCTGGAGGGTGTCGTGGTTTAACCCCAGCCAGCAACTAAGCATCATGCAGCCGCTCACTCACTCCCCCCCGCCATCCAGTGGGATGGGGGAGAAAATCAGGAAAAGTAGTAAAACTCCTGGGTTGAGATAAGAATGGTTTAATAGAATAGAAAAGAAGAAACCAATTAATAAAATGACAACAGCAATAATAAAAGGATTGGAATGTACAAATGATGCGCAGTGCACTTGCTCACCACCTGCTGACTGACACCCAGCTAGTCCCCGAGCGGCGATTCCCTGCCCCCACTGCCCAGTTCCTACACTAGATGGGACGTCCCATGGTATAGAATACCCCATTGGCCAGTTTGGGTCAGGTGCCCTGGCTCTGTCCTGTGCCAACCTCTTGTGCCCCTCCAGCTTCCTCGCTGGCTGGGGATGAGAAGCTGAAAAATCCTTGACTTTAGTCTAAACACTACTTAGCAACAACTGAAAACATCAGTGTTATCAACATTCTTCTCATACTGAAGTCAAAACATAGCACCATACTAGCTACTAGGAAGACAGTTAACTCTATCCCAGCTGAAACCAGGACAGAAGGTAAAGCCACCAGCCTGCTACAGCAGCTATGCCACTCAGGAGAGCAAGTGAGAGGTATGTTTCTCACTCAGGTCTGTACGGACATGTCTATGTGGTCAAAAGGTGAGCGCACTCCCGTGGGTGGCTCACACTATGCAGGGCACAACCAGCTCTGCTCCTGGACCACATTCCTATGGGGATGTTTTAGGCAGGGCAGAAAATTGGAACTGCTAATAGAAATCAACAACTTTAGACTTAAAAATGAAAAAAGCAATACTTCGGGATTGCTTTATAATGCAGGCATAAAACAGATGATAACTATTTAAAATACTTCATAAAAGTACTGAAACTAAGCATCTCCTAGAGGCAGAGCCCTGAAAAATCACGCAGCCACCTACATGCATTTATGATTGTGGCTGTCCAGGGATCACTTAAAACTAAATTAGCAATGGAAGTCATTAGACAAGGAATAATTCCAAGGAACTGGAGTCTCAATAGCAGAAAGTGAATGAAGAAGTCATAATTGCAGGCAACGGGGCAAAATGACAGTGTACCAGACAGACTATTTCCTCAATGAAAGAAATGTGAATTGTAAAGAAGTCAGGCAGTCGGCATGGGGCAAAAGTGCCCTGAAGAGACTGTCATTATTTCCCCCTTTAGGCTACAGAAGGCCATTTAACGTATTCCATTTAAGCGGTAAGGCACATGATGAGGTCCCTTAAAAACCATGAACACAGACTCTTCTGAGCCTGAGGATTGCTTCTGCCAGGTGTAATTGCACTGCCTCGGCCCCGTCAGGCTGCAGGGAGCCAGCACCCACCCCGCAGCACTCGCCATATAGAAACAGCCGAGCTTTTCTGCAACAAATTTATCTCTTGGAATGAAATTCAAGGAGACTTGAAATTGAAGAAGAGTACGTGAACTACACCGCTATTTCCTGCACCCCGTTTGACAAAATGGGATCTGATATTTTAGATAGGCAGACCTCTTCATCTACTTACTCTGTGACAGGATGAAAGAATTTGTGCAGGAAATCATGTGCTATGTTTCTCTATCCTGAGGTAGTACAGAAAAGGTGCTTGAAACTCCCTTGATACACTACGTGCTCTTCATTTCGCAGTCCTAAAGAGAAAGCCCAAAAAGGCTGTTAAACCCTTAGATACCTGAAACCACAAATCTGTTAAGTCTGGGAGACTGTTCTGGGGCAAATGATCACAATATTCTCACCCTGGTCCTTCACTCTTCCTCAAACACCTGCATTTGGTATCTGTCAGAGACAGGGACTGCCAAAACATGCAGATGTCTGCTCTGATGGGTTATCCCTTCTCTTTGGCTCTCCTCCTCCCATTACCGATGTCTGGCTCCTTATGTGCACGGTAAAGGTGGCACCAAGCCCAACTTCAGCTCAATTTTCAGCCCGCTGTCCTTACGGCAGGGCAGGTGTGTGCCACAGAGCCAAGCAGCGCAGGAAGGAAGTGACCAGCAGCACTAGTGTGGCTCTCCCAAGCACAAGAGAAATTTCGGGTGATGGCTCCATCCCATCCAGAGAAGAGCAGCTGTGCAGCTGCCAAGTGCTGCAAACCACAAAGGCTTGATCAAATGGAGGCCCTTACTGGCAGACGTGTAGCGAACTGGGCCAGCTTTTTTTTTTTTTTTCCTGTCACTGACGAGCAGGGCAGAGGAAATGCGCTCCTGATACACACACATACCCAAACCACAGACAGTGGTCTCTGTTGCCAGCTCTTCTGTTGCCAGAAGCCTCTGGTCTGTGTTTCTCAGCCCTGCGATAGGGACAAACTTCCATTGCACGACACAGCCAGAATCCAGTTAGGCAGACACTGCCAGAGCGTGGATGGGAGCAGCCCTAGCTGAACAAACCCATGTATGCAAACATACTCTCCTCTCCAAGGCACAGACCCAAACGCATGCACTGCCTTTCTTCTCCATGGACCAGGGTACCATACCTGACAGTGTGGTTTGTAAAGATCAGTTTTCCTTTGGTCAAAATTTCACACTCCTTCCCCTTCCATGGCCTCCTACTGCTCACTTGCCCTTGCATAGCATGAAATCACATCCCAGCTCTTTCCACTGCCCACCTTCATCAGAGACAGAAGCCCTGAGCACGGGCAGATCCAGCACACCTGATCCCTCGCAGGAGCCGAGGCCCAAACACATGCCTCCCCACCCGACTAAGCAAAGACACTACAAAAACCATGTGAAGCCAGGCTCTGCAATTGGTGAGACACACTCGGGCAGCCCATGCTGAATCCAACATTGACCATATAGAAAACTTGGGCTTAAAATTTTTTGTTTGTGTGAAGCAGCGTATGTATTTGTTAACAGCACTTGGTGTTTCCTATACATCACTGACAAGATGCTTCACTAGCAGTCAGACACACATGATTCTCATTGATTTGCAGGTTCCTATCTGTGCAGCAGGCGCCTCGCAGCAGGCGCACGGCTGGGACTGCAGAGTGCGGCTCTGGATTTGCTGCAGATAGGTCACACAAGAGACTCACCTACACTTAACTGACACACACAGCCCCAGCCTTGGTTTCAAGGAACAGGCAGCTTTTCAAAGAACAGAATGAGGCGAGATCTGCCAGTGGGCTGCAAGTTAGGTCCAAGCGAATGGGCAGAGGTATCTGTTGGACTAGGACTGCAAAAGTACTTGTTCCCAGCCCAACAGTTTCCAGTGAAGTCAAGAGGCGCTTCAATGGAAACAGTTCAGTCAACACACGTAATTTTGAAAATCCTGCTCTTAAAATCCTTTGCATGCTGGCAGCTGCTGCTTGGCCAACTGAGAAGCCCTGAGGCTTCAGCCCAATTGCTTTTCCCCATTTGTTCTGAGCACTGAAGCTCCTGCCTGGCCGGAGGCTTGATTGCTGACAGAGGTGCGTATGTAAGAAGATGCAACAGAAACATGAAGACTGAGGTTGTGCTCCGCTCAGCGTTACCAGGGAAGTTATAAGCCCCTGGCTGCGTGTCTCTGTTGCAAAGAGAAGATTTCTAGTGCCAGAACTACTAGTGCCTATCATTTCCTCATGACTAAATTCAATAAAACTCAGAGCCCTGACCTCTGTGTGTGACAAGTCAGATTTTCACCTTGTCAATCCTGATGAAAGGTCTTTACAGACTGTCCTTGCGCACCATGGGCAGCCCTCATGGGGCCTTAGCAAATGCTGCAGAACCACTGCTGAAAGGAGAGGAACCCAGACAGATGGCTTGGTTTGGGAAGCCCTGTAAACTGTGATCTGGACATGCAGGAAGCAGCTCCAATTTGTCTAGACTTCTGGTTTCTTTGCAATAGAGTGATGTTTACACAAACAAAGTGAAAGCAGAGGCTACAGTGGTGACAGCCAGCCTTGAGAGCTTCAACAGAGCTTAGGACCTAGGATCAGGTTGCATCTCGGCAGCACTTTTTAAAAGGTACTGTTAACTCCCAGACTGGACAAGGTAGAGAGCCTTCCTTTATGAATTATAGATAAGCCCTCTGACGTAGCAAATGCCAGATATCCTGATGCTCGGCTAAATGCAGGGGAGGAGGGAGAAAAACCATGCAGACACACCTCATTCTCCAATCTGGTGTGAGTTTATAATCAAAGATTTTTAGAGGCTAAGGGCCAGTACTCCCATAAGGATCTAAACAAGTGGTTAGATCTTCAAAGGGCTCAGCTCTAATTCAGGCACATAAATGAAGCAGACAGATTAAAACAAAACAAAGCAAAACCCACGCTGAGACAACAGCAGCTGTCTGTGTCCACAAGCAGCTGAGAACAACAGCTGAGAGAGAACGTGGGCCACTGGGGAAAGCTTTGGCAACGGTGCTTCGGTCAGAGCCGCCCAGCCCCGTTGCTCCCATTTCTGTAGCCTCATCCAGTGATGCTGCCGGGAGAGACCCCATTCCTCCTGCAAGGTGCTGGGTGCCCAGCGCTTTGCAAAATCTGCCCATGGGAACCAAGCAGGAAGAAGGCAGCACGGGCAAACCATCAGAAAATATTGTATGCCATCAGGGGATGATACAGACTCAGAGATGGAGAAGTGGCCTTAGAAAGTATCCTCTCTTTCAGTAGAGAGGATAAAGGGTCCCATAGGATTTAGTAACTCAAAACATTTACATTACTGCAAACAAATACTCCAGCTTTTGCAGACGTTTCTGAAGGACTGTCAGGCAGCTGTGGAAAAGGAATATGAGGAAATTGCCCATAAGAAAATGGTTAATTCAGACCAAAGAGGCAGGAGCGAAAGAGCTTGGCAGATCTTCTGAGGGTAAAGCTACAAACGCCACTTATTGAAAGTCTGGATACTGGGAAACTCAGTCTGATAGAGTTAAAAGACACAAAATAGTGTCTGCCAGAGCCCTGAACCAGCCAAGTTCAGCCCAGCTGCTGCTGTTCACAGCTACAGCAGCACCTTTGAGCAGCGAACTCCTAGAGAAACATGGCTTTCCCAGCACATCAGGAACCTCTGAGCCATGCCAGATAACTGTACACCACCAGTTAAAAAAATAAAATAAATCATATTTACTTAAAAAATACATATGGGGAAAAAATCCTCTTTTTAAATTTAAATTATGACAGTGTTGAAAAAGGTGAAGGTAAGGCATTTTAAAATTATTTCATCTAGTTAGCAGAAGGTGGTGGTGGGTTCCTTTTTTTTTTTTTGTCTCCCACCAGCCCCTTGCACTACCATGTCAGAGCTGGCTGCAGAAGTGAGAAAGATTATTGTTAAGGAGACATCCAAGTTTTCTACTAGCAGTTTTAATAGCTGGTTTCCTTTTGCCAGCACTATGCTTGGCTCTTTTGTCCTTCACTCCAAGATATTTCTACCAGTTCTCATTACTAGTTAGACAGCTTCAGGACCTGGCAGACATCGCTGCTTCTGATGGACAAAAGTCTGGAAACAGCTGACTATTTTACTAAGGTTCACAGATGCCAAGAATCCTTTAATTCTCCTACTCTCAGCTGACTCCCATAGTGCCAAGGATCCACTGCAGATGGCCTGTCCTGACCTGAATGGGATAATTTGTGCCTGCAAGTTTCCTGGGTGGATTACAATGAGAAGCCCAAGGTCAGAGTGGAAGCAGGTGGCTGCACCGGGACAGCCCCAGGGTGCCCAGGGATGCCGTCTGGTGTGCATGATGAGAGGTTGTCAGCATGCTGGACTCCAGGAAGAGACCTGCCTCCGGGATGGCAGGTATTATTTGCAAAAAACAGTAGCAACACCATTGCTGCACAAGACAAGTGATAAAACCTCACTTACTTCATACCAACATACACTTCTGCCCCATGGAGTGGCAGAGATGGGCCATTAGGAGAACCGTAAAGTCACTGTCTCACGAAGGAAGACAAAAAGTTTGGGGAGTTCTTCTTTACAGTTTCTTTTCTAATGTGTACTGGGACACCAGTGATGCTTTTGATCTCACCTGCCATCTCCTCATTATTGGCCTTTGCAGCATTTCATGGCTAGTGGTGTCTGGGGATACACGGAAGTGGTTCAGCAGACCTTCATGCATTAAGGCTGCATGAGGTATTAGAGGACTGGTTTTCATGACCCAGCTTTCCTTCCCGACTCCGTACCCATATGGGCTAACCTGCCAGACCATTATTCCTTCTTGCTGAAGAAGGAATGAATTCAGGTAACTCGATTATCAGCAAAGGATCAACTACATTAGTGTAGAAAACAGAAAAATTCAGGATAGGCATGACTGCATTGATAGTTAGTTTCTTGGTATATTAAACTCACTGGGACATCCCACTGCGCTGCTCTGCCTTCTTCCAGATGAATTTTACAAAACAGTTTTTTAAGCTGCTGCAATCATGTTTCTTTACCAAGCAACACCCTTCCTTGTTTCCTCAAAACTGAAGTCTGCTCTGTACGGAGTCCTGAAAGTAAGAGATAGGCCCCGAATATCTGTCACTTGAGAGGTTAGCTTAGATTGTTTTTAATAGTTTGTGGTACTCATAACTGGTTTTAAACTGACAGGGGAAAACGATAAAAAGAATAAGATCAGTGTTTCTGAGCTCACATCAAAGAGCAGCTTTAAAGAACGAGTAAAAAGCCTGTCATAAAAGGAAGGCTTTACCCAGCAGCCTAACAAAACAAACTTCAAAAACCCCCAAGAAATAGTGTCCCAAATCAAATTAACCAGATAGTGAAAATGTTAGTTGAAAAGTAAATATTTAGCAGGGCCCATACCTGCTAACAGAAAGACAAAAAAGCCTGAAAAAAACCTGACCACAAAAGAGATGTTTTTGCTGTAGAAAGAAAGGACAGCCATAGGATTTGGAAGTATTTAACAGTTCTTTTCTGCACTACTGACTACGTTAAAGTCATCAGCCTGAGATTGGCTCTCCATTACACCGCACAGAGTCTTCAGATTATTCACTCCCTGACATGAACTTCTCTTTACAAGGCTTCTTTAAACTTCCCTTTGTACCCCCAGCTTTTTAACTGCCATCACGAACCTTCAAGATTTAACCCTAAGAGACAAAGCAGCAGTCTCCTGATGCAAAGATTAATGCCACTCCACAAAGAAGTGCAGACACATGAATTATCCACACGTCTTTCATTCTGACAGAGCCTTTTGCCCAAAGCAGTTTGCAAGGCAGGTACACACACACAACCCACCGCTGCAGCACAGCCGCCTCTAGACTGAAGGGCGGCAGCCGGCAGTTTTCCCTTATTGTTTGCTTCCCTCTGGATCTGCAATGCATAGAGCGATAGCAGTTTCTAGAGCTTTTTCGCATCCGTGCTGAGCCATCCCAGAGCAGATGGAGTTCGGTGCTTATACCTGGAGCAGTGCTTAGCAATCCCAGAAATGCTTTCTGATGCATACTTCCCCTAAATTGTCTTTGCCACTTCCTAAACTAGAACTCAGCTTCGTGGATACGTAGCTCCTCAGTCACTAGGCTCGAAGGGAGCCCATCATCCAATTCAGGCAAGCACTATTCAGTGTGTAAGCAAAAAGAGGTTTTGGCAGCACCCACTCCTGTTACCAGCCAGGATCTCCCAGGTCCTCAAGTCACTCCAAGCAGCTCAATTACCTATGGAAAGCTGCACTACAACAACGATCCGATATCGTTCCCTTCCCCTGGGCATCCCCCAGGGAAAAGAAGGTGCAACCACTTCCCAAAACCTTGAATCGTCTTTTGAATACAACTCCTCCTTCGTATTAGGGCTTATTAATAAAAGTCCTTTTATGGATTCATCTGGCCAGATGATCCGAGTGAAGAGCAGCCATGCAAGCTCAAGCACTTCGCCAGTTTAAAACAGACAAAAGAAAGTGCTTCTTTACATAGTGGCAGGTGAATTTACGGAGCTTGCTGCCATGGGAGTTTGTGGAGGCAGAACATATCTAGCAGGTTTGAAAAGAGATTAGACAGATTCATGGACAAAAGCTCTGTAAAGGACTGGGCAGGGATGTACCCTCTGATATCCCCTCTTCAGAAACTGTGGGTGTTTGGGAGTACAAAGTGAGAAGCTTCAGAAAGATGCCACAGCCACACTCCATTCCTAAATATCATCTTCTGCTAGCGCTACCAGACACAGCTTGCAGGACTAGACAGACCATGGGGTGACCTAGTCAGACATTTCTTATGTTCTTACAAGGCAACTGCAGGGCACCAAAGCCCCTGACACACCACTCCTGGCTGTGAGAGCAAGAACCACCTGCACCGTGAAGGCCAACCAGACACTGCATATGGTTAATATGAAACCCTCAGAAGCCCTAGAGCCCTGCGTCTGCACCTCAGGCAAAATATGTAGTCCAAAGCACTGGGTGTAGGACACTGCACAGAAAACCTAAGTTAGCATCATCTTTGCCTTGCTTGAGTTCTTTGTGCACACATTAAAATCTAAAGCCCTGTCTCAGCTTGGTGAGTACAGCCCAGCAGTGAGTCTAGGGAATATGGATGTACAGAAGATGGCTGTGTGAGCACATTCATACACAATGAGGGGAGGAAAACGAATCACCCAATAGAAGTCAATTTTTATGCCAACTTGATGGGTTGCATGTGTGATTACTGCAGAAATCAATGTGGGTAATTACAGCCATCTGCACCCATTACTACCATTTGTATGCGTATTCATAGTAACTGCATGTTAGTTAGGCATGCCACTGCACAAACATATTAAGCAGCTAATTAATTAAAAGAACAGACCTTCTCCACTTAGGAGGAGCCCATCCCCCACTACTCACAAGAACACATTTTCTCCATCTGTTAGATTATTTGCCCCCTCCCCAAGGTCACCAGGGAAGATGCAACTGGCCTACAGTCTCAAGAAGGCTCTGCTGGGGTGGTGAGCTTTCTGTTTAAGTGACTTCCTTTGCACAGCAAGGCTTCAGACCGTGACTGCTTCCAAAAACATGACCATGGCACTTCCATGGAACAGCACGGTGCTTTTGGATTACCTCAGGTGACCTTTGGATTAGACACCAACCATCTTTCCACCACTCCCAGCGCTCATTCACCAAGCACAGAAGAGGCTAATTGCATGCCCCTTAACAGGGCAGCGTGCTGGCAGCCCAAGTGCACATCCCATACAATGCCTCTTGCTGTGCTGGTTCCTCTTCTGGCTCCTGTTTCTACAGCAAACGCCAATGCAACAGTAGATTATAAATACACAGAGGACAGCTGTGCCCCAGTGCTTCACTGACATATGGTTTGGTCTTCAGTCAGAAGCTACGGATTTAAATTTAGTGATGGAGCGGGAGGTTAGGTTTCAAAATTCCGAGATAAATCCCCCCCAGAGGAGGCAATGAGACCAAATTTCATCCCTCTGGTACAGCCTTAAAGCTGATGGGAGCATGGAGTCAGTGCTGTTGAGCAATCTGCACTGCTTGTGCAGCCCTGAAATGCTGTGCCCAGCTTTTCAGCTGTTCGAAGACTCCTGTAGCTACAGCCCTTTGTACCAGCTGCTGCTCCACCAGCACCAAGGGAGCGTTTAGGACTCTCACTGGATGTCCAAACTTTGGGTAGAAAAAAATTCCTCCAGGTATTGGCTTACAATAATTCCTTATATTACAGCAAAGGCTAGCGATACTCTGCCTTAGGTTGAATGAGCACTTTCATTAGCTCCCCATCCCTTTCAAAACAAGTGTTAGTGTGAAGGGGTAGTAAGCTACAGGTCTAACAGCTTTGGCCATTTTTCACTTGTAATAAAAAAAGGAACAAATACTTTTCAAATCATTGTGAAATATTTGTGAAATAAACCAAACCCCTCCTTCCTGCACACATGAAATGCAGTGCTGAAGAAGCCACTACAATCCAATGAAGTGCAAAATGCTTTCATCATTTGGCACCGTAAATGCTTACTCTAGTTATGGAGTAGCTCAAGACAACTCTACAGTAGATTTTACTTTGGTTCTCCAGAGCTAGAGACAATTTTCATCTTTCTGCATTTAAAAAAAAAAAAAAAATTTATGAAATAATTTCTATTGCTCCAGATGCTGGCAGACAGGCTGCAGCTGACGGTGCTTTGTCAAATGGGACCCGTGAAAATACTGTACTTGGATCACCACAGTTGTTGACCAGGCAGTCTGATCACTTTATACTTGCTAGGAAGTCTCCCGACATCTCCTGCCCAAGCTCCAAATTTCTACAGCTCCAAAGATGTCCTAAGCTTTGTACAGCAGAAAAAGGCAGAATACCATTGTGTAGCTCCCGCCTGCAGCAACTCTGAACTGCTGCAAAGGATTCAGGGCAGGACCGAGGGCTGAAGCAAGCGACCACAACACATGGGCACTTTGATCATTTCTAGATGATTCTGCTGCAGGACCACATCAGCATCGCTGTATGCGTGCATGTTTTACACACAGACACACTTCCCTTACACTCTTCTCCAAGCACAGACTATTTACTGTTGTGCAAAGCACAAAATTAACCTGACTGGATCCATGATTTGGTCCAGTACCTTCTGAACTAAGGAAAAATGCCTTCAATGAAACTGCATTCAAATGCAGTCTGACCAATGCTGTCTTCCCCCACTCCTCTGTCTCCCTCCCCTGTGCCCATGGGAGGCACAGACTCGAGGCAAGCCTTTCGGAGAGCCTGCAGCCTTTGGTGCTCCCTGCCTGCCCATCCCAGCCAGAAGGAACTGCTCCACAGGCAGAGTCCTCCTCTGGCCATTACCCCCTTCTTGTACCGCTTGACCACCTTGGCCTTGCTGAATCCAAAAAAGTCACCTAAACAAAACCTGCCGTTCTCAGTCCCTCAATCATATCAGAAGCAGCAAACATGCTGAGTTAAGTGCAAGGTAAGCAGTATTTTTATTTGGTTAATTAGAATTACTCATCAAATGAAAACAAAGAAGTGATTTACTGCAGAACTGGTACAGATAGTTGTTGCATAAGTCCATTCCTGCATATTTGGCTACTTTAGGAAAAATTTTTAATTAACAGTTTCTCCTTGGCTAAAGCAAACCATAGAAAATAAGGAAAGAGAAGTTTCACACAAGGACACTGCCGAATCCCTCAACTGCTAGCTATTTTTCTTCTTCAGGGAGGATTTTAAATTAAAAGCAGATTGCCTTCATTAGCATTACCAGAAGCCATGTAACTGCCAAAGCTGACAGAAACCCAACTGTGATTTGCAAATTTGGCAAGTGTCATTTTCTCTTTCTACAAATGTGGGTAATGTCATTCATATTAAGAGGGCTTTTTTTGAGGGACACTGTGCAAAGAACAACTCCTTCCCCAGGACTGGAAAAATATCTCCAGAGCAGCAGCTTAGTATTCTGGGGCACCCAGGATCTCTCTCCTTGTTTATTTTGCAAAAAAAGTGCATTTCATTAAATTTGTGCTGAGAATGGTCAGACAGTAGAGTGCTATGAACTGTCTTCTCCTGATGACTGAGCAGAATACTGTAGCAAGCCCATAACAAACATTTCAACACTGATCTTTGACATATAGCCATACTCAACCTTTCCGTGACATGTTGCCAAACCATCAGAAACCATTCAGCATGGTTTCCTCACCGAAATCCCTATTCTCTTCACTTCATTCTAGCTGAAAAAGCTGATGATACCCTGACGGGAAAGTTACATTTCTACCAAGGGCAACTGTGTTTGCTCTAGAGTCTCAGCCTTGGTGATAAGGGGAAAATCTTGGTAGTATTTTTACTCTTTCAAATTCCCACGTGAATAGCTGCAGAACTGAGGGAGACCTGCATGAAGCCAGCCCACCAGGGTGTAAGAGTGGGCAGCAACGGATGAACAATCTGATGTTCATTTTTAGAGTGACTCCACACGCCCTGCTCTCCTCCCTGGTACATTAGTCTCCTCTAACTTCTGGTGTCTAGCTTTCCTCAGTCTTAGGAAGAAAGCTGAACACACATAACCAAGGTGTTTAAAAATATATTGGTGTATGTTAGTTTGTGTTATATGCCACACAGTGTATGTTGGCTTCAGGGGCCAAACCAACTTGCTGACGTGAACGCGAAGCGATGGGGGTGACCCTGACCTGTGCATACTCTCTGGGGTCGGTAACAGCCTCCTCAGCACCACCACTGCCCCAGAAGCTGCCACTGACACATGGTGGGATGGCCAATGCCTGCTATGTGTGGTTCACTGAGTCTTCTATGATGAAGAGACAACAAAAATCACAGGATGAAGAAACAAGAGAAATGGGTAATCTCCAGACACAACCCACATGCTCAGCAGCATGGCACTAGAGACCACAGCACCCCTAAGTGAATGAAGTTTTTATTCCCCGGCTGTAGCTGAAATGGGAAGGTCTGAACACACTATTAAACTTTGCAGGAAGTAGTTTAACACAGTAAGTATTACCACAGTCACAAATGTAAAATCTGTCTGCAATAATTAGGATTGCACTACATATGATTTTTAGACACTGTCTTATAATCAAGACAAAAATAGCTGTCTACATAGCAGTCACCAGTTTCTTAACTGTCTAAAAATAAAGCAACAAAAGTAACGCAAAGCCAGGCACGGAACCAGCCGAAATAATGTTAACCTATATTAAAGTCTGCAAAGGTAACAGCGATACGCCTACTGGTAACCTTCAATCTAACCTGGAGTTAAACGTTCAGTGGCTCTGCAATTTTGGTTTGCATCTTCAAAAGAACTGGAGAATCCAGTTCTGTCTCTCTAGTCCAACTCTCTTCCACTGCACAGTGAACAGAGCTCATTATCCATCAAACTAAACAGTGACTTAACAATAATTAAACTGAAAGAGATACAGATTAAAGGAATTTATTATTGCCTGATCTGCAAAGCAAATTGTTTAGATACCTGCAATCAATGAGTAATGATGGAACAAAATAAAAACCCAACAAACCAAAAGAGCCAACGACAGACTCATAAAAACCTGTTCACTAAGGCCCATGTATCTTTGTTAGGTTGAACAGCACAGCATTTTAATCAACACCCCCCCCCCGCCCGTCTTTATACATCATGAGAACAGAGGCAGAATGTGGCCCTAAATTATGCTGCTACTGTTTATTATTCATGTATCACAGGACTGATGAAGATTTATGGTCCCATTGTGCTAAGTACTGTATAGTGAAATATAGAGGAATAGTCAGACTTAGTACTCCAAGACTTTATAATTTAAAGACAAATTACAAAACCAAGATTTATAATTTAAAGACAGTAATGCACAGATGGGGATTGGAGATACAGACAGATTAAGCAACTTGCCCAAGGTTGTGCCAGACGCATGTGCCAGAGCAGAAAACTGAACTTTGATCTCTGGAGTACCAGCACAGGTTTTTACTCATGTAGGAGAACATTGCTTCTCCTCTTTATTTCACTAGATGTCATATTTCATAAACTAATAAATAAGTTAAAAAAAATACAAATGTTACATGGCAGTACTGGAATGATTTCCTTTCTCCCATCCTCCTCTGAAGATCTTCATTAACAAAACAGCTTTACCTACACATACACCCGATTTGTCCGTGTATGGCACAATTGCAGCATTAGCACAGAATCACAGAATAATTTAAGCCAAAAGGTCTTCTGGAACCATCTAGTCCAAGCCCTTGCTCAAAGCAGGGCCAACTAGCGCCGGTGCCCTAGGACCTTGTCCACTCAAACTCTGAATATCAAGGATGGAGATGGAAATCCCACCACCTCTCTGGGCTCCTGTTCCAGTACTCAGTCACTCATGTTGAAAAAGTCTTTCCATGTATGAAAAGAGAATCTTCCCAGTTCTTACTTGTGTCCACCACCTCCCATCCTGTCTCTGTGCACCCAAGCCTACCACTGTTTTCTCTATTCCCACCCATCAAGTAGTTGGAGACAGCAATGGCATCTCCCCTAGCCTTCTTTCTTCTAGACTTTATTTCTCAATGCTGAACAAACCCAGATTTCACAGCTTCCCCTTGTACACCATGTACTCTCTAGCACCCTAACCATCTTGGCGTGTGCTGGACTCGCTCCAGTATAGCCATACCTTTCCTTTACAGGGTAGCCCGAAATTGGACATCATGCTCCACAAACAGTCTCATGATCACTGAACAGAAGGGTATAAGGCACTCCACACTTTTATTTTTTTAATAAAGAATGCAAATAGTTAATTTTCTCTAATCGATTATTGTATTTTTATGCATTTTAACTACACAAACCCCGCATCCCTCATTTACAAAACAACACAGGAACATTGTTTTTGCACACCACTTCTGGAAGTTTGCTGTTGCAGGGGTCTCAGCACATGCAGGTACACCGGGCTTCGAAAGCAACTGCTGTTCCCGTAAAGAATACTGGAAAGGGGCATTTCAGATGCCTTTTTCTCTAGCTGACAAAAAGGATAGCCAGATCAGCCTGAGTGATGTAACATGCTCAAAATAAATCAGTGATAGCAGGATAACACAAGACGTCATGTTGGATACACATACACCAGCAGATATATTTAGGAATTTAAGTCCTAAACCCTGTCACAGAGTGTATTGGTAACAGAGAAAAATATTTAATTTATGACTGTGACAGGAGATTGCTTCAGTGCAACACAAACAGTAGCAGCAATGTTACTTATTAAGACAAAACTCAAGCCCCCAGACAGCTGATCCAGGATAGTGGGAAAAACGATACTGCATTTAAAAACAGTGGCTTTCTTTCCTATTGAAATTTTTTTTTTAAATTTTTATTGAAATTATTTCCTATTTCTTACTATTGAAATGTGCTCTGTGTCAGAAGGTATTTGTTCTCTATTTTAATATAAGCAAAGTCACAGCTTGAGCTTTGCTTATTTATATTTGCTCGCACCTGTGAAGATTTACCAATGAAAATTTAATTTTAATTAGTTCTGCAAAAGTGCTGTCAACATTTGTTTTAGATTTCCCCTGAACATACTATCCTACAGAGCAGCAAAATCAGTCCACTCAGTGACAGGCAGCCATCCTGATACAAAAGGCATCTGCATGGCATGGAGACATTTGGGGCTTTAAGTGATCCCACAACAGAACAGTGCAGTACACGTGGATATGGCAAAACAAACTGTCCTCCATGCTGCTGTCCAGGATGGGACAAACCAGTTGTGCGTCAGAAGCAAGCATGGCTCTGCATGTAACTGCTCACCTTCATCTTGGGAGGTTGCTGCACGTCTGAGCTCAGGCAGGGAAATCTCACCCCCTGGGGACAGCAGCACAAGCAAGCTGCTGTGGGAGCAGCCCCTCCACAGCTGGGACTGAACCAGCAGCACCAGGAAGAAGCAGGCCCAAACCAGGCCACATCCCCTCCCAGCCAAAGCCAAGAATGCATCTCCCAGAGCACGGGCTCAAGAGCTGCTTGTCAAAATTCCCCTTCTAGAGCTACCACCCCATGTAGAGGCGCGCGCACACACACACACACACATATATACACACAAATATAGAAACCCGTGAGTTGCTTCCAGTTTCTTGGCAATAAATCATAACCTCTCTTATGGTGTTACTTCATACAACAGCACCAGTCAGCTTTTCAAAAAGACATAGCTGTATGCTCCATCCCTTTCAAACAGAAAATTTTCTGGATGCAAATGACATCTTTACACAAACACTGAAAGTAAAGCAATGGAGCCCCAGCTTTGGACTGAGATGAGTCATTCCTCCATTTATGGATACATCTAAAGCCATACCGATGATTCCTTACGCACTGCGAGAGCAAAGGTGCATGCTACATCAAAGTATAGGTATCGCGTCATACTCAATAGGTGACTTATCCAGTTGCATGACAGGCGAGTGTGCTTGTGAACACAGGGCGCGTGGCCAGACAATGCTCTCATCCATCACAAGCCCAGTATATATCCACCACACGCCTGCTAAAGTTTGTATTTTGGGCACCGAACAGACCTGCCACAAGTCATAGGATCATTTAGGTTGGAAGAGACCTTTAAGATCAAGTTCAACCGTAAACCTAACACTGCTGAGTCCCACACCTACACATCTTTTAAACACCTCCAGAGACGATGACTCCACCACTTCCCTGGGCAGCCTGTTCAAATGCCTGACTACCCTTTCAGTGAAGAAATTTTTCCTAATATCCAATCTAAACCTCCCCTGCCGCAACTTGAGGCCATTTCCTCTCATCCTATCACTTGTTACCTGGGAAAAGAGATCAACACCCACCTCGCCACAACCTCCTTTCAGGTAGCTGTAGAGAGCTATAGTCAACACAGCAAGGAGTGGCTGTAAAACTTCATGGAGAGAGAAGCAAAGAGTAGGCCGCCAGCACACCACATGCCTGAGGTTGGACATCAATTACCTAAACAAGTCCTTTTTCTAGCATGGTTTGGCTCCCTTCTCATACTCTGCAACTAGTCACGTAAAACACTTTCCAGGTAAACCTAATCAAAAGAGCAATTTACTGCACTCTGCTTTGCTCTCCCACAACTAATTCCAACCCTCCACGTCTAACATCATTTTGACCACCTTGCACTAATGTGTCTAATAAGTGGTATCACATATTATCACCCCGTATAAACTCTAGCACGCAGAATAATTTAAGCCACACTTTCTACGTCCAAACTTTTTCTGCCCCCAACGTCAACGCGTAGCGGAGATAATTAAGTCATTGTTTACTATTAACTAATCAAATAATATCAAATACAACTTCCCAAGACACAGCCAGTCCAACACGCACTGTTCTAAATCAGCTTAATGCAAAGCCTAGAAAGAGGACAAACGCACAAGCTCACCTGGGAAGACGTAACATAGTATCTGACGGCTGGCCCCAGGACAGTACCTCCATAGCAGCACTGAGGAACACGGGGTGTTTCCCTACTCTTGCAGTCTGTGCAGGGACTCCACCCCCTGACACGTGACAGAGATTCATGCATATGGTTATATAACAACGTATCACTTTTTGCTTATCTGGGCTTAAATTGATTTAGGATGAAAGGCAAAAGGCAAACTGGAACACTTCTATGACCTCCCCAGGTGCTTCCCAATCTCTCCTCCACAGCAACACCGCAAAGCACAAGCAGTTGGGACATTGCTACATCCTACCACCATCAGACAGGATGGGGCACAGGCCCTGGGGAGCCTGCGGCTGAGTCAGTGGGACTTCTACCCACGGGTTCCCACTATTGTGCAGCCCTTCCTCAAATTCACAGCAGATGAGTCTCTAGCTATGGTTTGGCCTTAGAGAGCCTCTCTAATAAAAATACCAGCCTCCTCAACATGGAAGCCTCTATGAGACCTCCCACAAAAGAAAGGGGAGCGAGGCAGGGGGGGTGGGGGTTTGCAGGGCTTGTTTGGTATTCTGTCACAAAGCCAAACAGATGTTTGTAAAATCTAAACTGGTTATACAACTGTTTTAAGCTCATGCAGCTGTGCACAGCTAGCAACTGCATCAGGGGAGAAGACCACTGCTCTCTTTTAAGGTACTCCTACATCTAGGGACTAGAGTTTAATAAACCAAACTTCCCATGAGTTATTCAAGCTCTCTCATTCCAATTTAGTGTTTATGGTAGAGGAAACTGCTGAAAAGAAAAAAGTGAAGTGGCTCTTCCAGCTTCATGGCGAAAACCTGCATCCAGATGGGGACTAGGACCCAGACCTCCCTCCTGCCAGACCCGCGTGGTAATTACAACACTCAGTTTTGACCATTTGGCTTATCTGGGGAGACAGCAGGAATAGACGAGAGGTGCTAATACAGCAGCCCTGCTTTGCCAGTCATACAAAATTCATTCTACGCTATGCTTGGCCCTCACTTCAGGATCAATTATACAATCAAATCGCTGCAAACTTTACTGCAACAACATGGGCTGAGAGCAGAAGAGACTGAAATAGCCTCTTTTTAGCTGTATTAAAAAATGTAAAATTAATTTCTGACAGTGCTTTTATTGTATTTTTATTTATGAACAAAATTTACAACTAGAAGAATTCCTAAAATATTCACATTTTAGAAATATGCCTGCCTGCTCCAGCTAAAAGGTAAGAGACTTGGGTAAAACTAGTGCAAACACTCCAACTAAATTATACAGTATAGTTTTACAATCCTATAAAATACCAATTTTTTTGCAAGCCAAAGCTATTTGTCATAGAGTTTTTGCATTTTAGTCATATAAGAGATTGACTGTCTGCATAAGTACTACCGTGTTGCTCCCTGAAACCACAGCAAAACTTTTTTGTTGTTTTCTTCTTCTTTTAATACTTCAGAAGAATGCATGGCAATTAAAAAAACTTTTACTCATGTTGCTAGCATAGCAGTTTGTAACAGCTGGGTAATTCTGTACTTTTGATTCATGCCACACTGTATATGAAAAGGTACAAAAAATAAAATTAGTTTTATAATCTCTGTACAGTCAACACAATTGTGACTAGTATATTTTCTACAACTCGGAGTGAGAGCATTGTGAATAACTCACAGCACACTCTGCTTATTCAAACTGTAAGGCAGAAAAAAAAAAAAAGTTTTTTGTATCTGAAGAATTCCAAGTAAAATGGGAATGCACTACTGGGAAGAAGCGACCGACCCAGCTCACAGCTCTGTCACGTATAGACAAGCATTTTAAATGCCTACAGTCTAAAGCTTCACTATTTTTTGCAGAACAATCTGGCAACGGAGGTAACCCGATTCCCTGGGAATCGAATGGTACTTAAAGGCAGGTTTCACCTGTCACGGATATAACATATTCTGAGCAACAAAGTGTCAGGGTATATAGACATCACTGGTGAGGGCAGTCTGTCCTTCACAGGTAAGAGGGGGGAAAAAAGGAAAATTTCTGCTGTCACAGAGTTTTTAATTTTATTTATTTTTTTGTAACTTTGAGGGGAAATGTCCTAATGCAATGACAACCATAGCGACTTTGTGCAAACAAACTACAAAACACAGTGGTATAATCTTCAAGCAACTGCTACGAGGGTTCCTGCAAGCCTTAGGGCCTCCCTTCCCTAGGTCTCTCCCCATCACGATGGGGCAGAGTTATCCTCACAGCTGTCAGGAAGACACTGTCAATCCTCGCTCCACAGACGGGAAAGCAAGAATGTGACTTCTTCCAGGAAGGTTTAAAGATGAAGAGACTCTGTACAGACTTGCTCCAGGCCACCACCCGAGCAGGTGGTGTGTCTGCCCCATCAAGTTGCCCACTGAACCTCTCCCTCCTTCTCATAGCTGTGCCTGCTAGTGAGTATTTGGAGAAGCATTGAAAAAGATGGCCCAACTGTGACCTAACTTATACAGGCAGAAACAAGGAGGGACTTGCTTAGGATTTTCAGAAACACTCAATCTATGCAGAACGTTCAGAAAGGGCAGATGAAAGTCAACATCAAGCACCTTCCTCAGCTTTACTGTCACGCAACCAGAAGTAACAAGTCCAACTCCTTTCTGAATTAACACTCGAATAAGGAGATGCTCTTCCACGGGAAAAGCTGAAAAGGTGACTCTACATGTTTGCTACATGCCTGCTGCAGCGCAGAGGATTCAGGGCGATATGGGAGGACCTTTGCACGTATCAAAGGCAGTTAGAGCCAAGCCCTGCTGTTACAGGCAGCAGCTGCGCAGCACACCGAGTCCGGGGAGCTGGCTGCGCTTCTGGCAGCAGACACCCTGCCGTTGCAGGACAGGATGCCTCACTGAAAACAACTCTCTGTGGAGGCTTTTGTTACTGCTTCTCTGAGCAGGAGCAACACGTGCACATACCATCTTGGAAGCTGCTTGCTGATTTCCTGCTTGTGGGAAAGCAAGCAATCGCATTTGGAGGTAATGTATACCCTGTTAGAGAAGTTAGGCAGAGCTAACTGTATGGCCAGCGCAGCATGCTGTCTTGACACTATCTCCTCTGTAAGGCTACCTGCCTGCTAGATGTACACAAAAGCACCTCATGGGACAAAGAAGGAAACCCAACATATAGAAATATGTTGTGTTCAGCAGGGGCCGGGACAGCAAACAGAAATTAAAGCTGTTTCCCCCAAGGAAGCCTGCGAATTCCCACAGAATTGGGATCTCCATTTCCCTGGTTTTCCCCTGAAATTCCCGGCCAGTATTTCCAGCTAAACACTGAAAGCAGATACAAAAGTTCTCCCCACGCTACTGACCCCTGCCAATCACCCTCCCACCTACCCTGCTCCTCAATTCCACAATCCCACAAAACAAGCAACAGGAACACCCGAGCTGCTGCCAGGAAACCAAAACTGCCGCACCAGCCCCAGCCGCACAGTGCTGAGACTACTGCAGAGAGCAGGGTCAGGATTATTGCTCAGACCAACAGCCCTCTGAGGCTGGTGCCATCCTTTTATCCTGCCTTCACTTTCCATACCATGCCTAATGCAATTTGATGCTGCAATAAAAATAGATGGTACTTAACTCCCCCTCCCTAGTCTGATGGTCAGTGGCGGGTAGGGTGCAGAGCCTGTGCTCAACTGCTACTGATGGGCAGGTGCTCCACAGCCTCTGTTTTCAGTTATCATTGTTGTGACCTGCGAGGAAAATAAAACCTCTGGCTCTAAATACACATTTTTGATAATCAAGTTAGCAGCTCCCTCTCCGCCTTTGGTTAAGTCAAAATACACTTAATTATTGAAATTACTGAGAGGAATATATCTATCCAGTCCCCTCATTGTGAGACAATTGTACTGAAAAAGCAGTAGAACATTAAACCGACTGTTTCACAACCCCTGCCAAAAGCCACACATCTCTATCAAACCCATCCAGCGTATCCAGAGATTGACTGACGTGTGTTCTTAAACAAAGCAGGGCACTTACAGGGCCAGAACAGAAAAAGGAGAGATGAGGTGAGCTCTACAGCTTCACACAGTGGTGGGTGTCTCCAGCTATACATGCACGCAATTTTTTTTTTTTTTAAAAGAAAATACCAGGCTTTTGCTTCACCAACAAAAGAAGCTGTTGAAATAGTTTTGTCAGACACAGCTTGTAAGGATAATTATGTGGTGAGAGCTTAGTCATCCATATCACAGGGACAGAAAGGCAGATTCTCTTAAAAATAATGTCAACACCACAAAACTCTAAAGAATATCTAAGTATAAAGCTTTCCAGATTTCAGACATAGCTTAGGTAAGCACTGGGTCTGCGAAGACACAGACTCCTCCGAGACTCCAAGCCGGCGCTGTAACTAACCGCTAGAGGGAGCCCATTTTTTCCATAAATCTAATTTTCATAATTGTTTTGTATGCACACATTCTGCAGTCACAAATTAACAAAACAATCACAAAGTGTAAAATATGTAAATTTCTATGTATATTTTAAGTTAAACAGAAATGGAGATACACAGTTCAGGCAGGGCCTCCTCTAACATTCGCACCGATATACTTGCCAGATGGAGGAGAAAGCACAATTCCTTGTGTTTTGCCTCATCAGAAATAGCATTCTAAACCAAGCAGGCTACAAAGGCCATTCCAATCTGCCCCTAACAAATTCATTAGCATAAACGGGTTGATATTGCATTCAGGAGTTCAGCATATAGCAGCTAACCTTGAGAAATCCCGTCTGCCTTGAGTAACTACAAACCAAATGTAACAACCACCCCAAAAAGTGCTGGAGCAGCAGAGTGTCCCCTTTCAATTAAGGGGTAAAGATCTTTCCTTGGAAGCGGAGGAGCCCAAGGCGATTTTATTTTTCATACCACAGATGCAGGTTTGCCCATCTTTGCATTTATGCCTTCTGTACTGTAACTGCCAGGAGTTAAAATGCCCTCCAATACTGGGTTTCATTACCCTCTTCATACTCTAGGAGCCTCGTGAAGTCCCATCCTGTAGCCAGACCTGTTCTCTGCTTAGCTAACACTCCTCCAAATGCCTCTAACACATACACCTGACAATGTTTTCATTACAAAACCAAATTAGGCAGCGTAAAAGCACCAAAAGATTAAAAAAAATTGTTCTGACTCCTTTCAGCTGAGGAACCAGGGAAGCATATGTGTGAGATATTATGACTGGATGGGCAGCAATATGGCCTGGCAAAGTCCAGGTGGCTTTTTTCTGCACCCTCCTCTTCTTTCGCTGCGTTACACCCATCACCCATGTCAACAAGCTCAACCCAGCAGCGAGCCAAGTCTAGGAAGGATTAATCTGGGGAACAAACCAACCAAAGCAAAAGCCTAGCCCAAACAGTGAGCAAGGTCCAAGCACATCCACGTTGATTCAAAAATCTCAAGTCTTCTCCAGTACAAGAGAGAACTACCTCTGCTCCAGACACTGGGAAGCAGTCACCCATCCAACATCAGTAATCCTAAGCCACCCCATCAAGTCAGCAGAGAAAGCTGGATATCCTCCCTAAAGCACGGTGTTTTCTGCCACAGGCTCACTGTCTTTCGTCACAAACCACGCTGTGAGCCCAAGAAGGGCAGCCCTCAGTGCAGGCACTAAGCAGCACACCTAGGGCAGGGCACCCCCCCCTTCCTCAGTCACCAGAGTAGGGCACCTGTGATGGGGTGATGGTGGCTGGGTTAGCAAGAACATGAGAAAGTAGGAATTGAGTCTTGCTACCTCCAGAAGACTCGAGAGGAAGCAGAACTGGAAGCTCTCAAACTGCCCATATTTTGTAGCAATCCCAGAAAGGGGGTGCAGGTCATCCAGCTGGTGAGCGGGAACACTCCCCAATACACAGGAAAACTTTGCTCAAGTTAGTACATCTCATAGAAGCAAGTGTCATAACTTTCCCAAACCCGAGGGGTAGGGAGCATTTCCGCCAGTGTTAGAAACTTTCTTCTAGGCAGATCTTCACCCCGAGACTCTGGGTGCACGTCTGTCTGTCAGGATTACTAATATGAGCAGACGCTTCTTTCATGTTTGGGAGTTTTGCCATTGACTTCAAAGTAGTGAGATATAACACCTTGCGTATTCCCTAAACACACTTAATAACAGCTCCTGACACATTTAAAGTGCTTAGACATGTTAAAGGCATCGTACAACATCAGCAAAAAAAACAGGAACCCCTGTCTAGGTGGTTCATGGTAAGCCAAGAGTCTATCCCCAAATCAGATGCTTATCTATTAGCCAGCTAATAACTGTGCAACTGCTTCTCTAACTGCTCTGTACAGTCATAAGCAGGGACTACCTTCTGGTGAGCTGTGGAGACTTTATATTACTCATAATCCTCTTAAATCATAACAAAGAATACAGATTAGAAGGTGTAAAGTGTGCAATAACTGTTCTAAAACCAACATAAACACAGCCATCTCAGCCTGAGTCAGAGCCTGCATCATGGGAGCTTACTAAATGCCTTTTGAAGTCAAGTTCTGGGGGTGCAAGCAGCATGTGGTTTGGCTCCTGGTGCCGGGCTGGTGTGACGGCAACGCACACCAAGCAGCGCCTGGAGCCAGTTCAAAGCAGACAGGAGCAAGGTCAGCGTAGCACGGCAGCACTGCTTCAGGGACAAAGCTGTAGAGCTAAGAAACGCATCTTCCCCTTTGCTTCAGGGCAAGCAATGGAAAGAGAAGGAACAGCAAGATCCCCTTGGAGAGGGAGAAAGCGGAGGGCTTTTGCCCCTGGATGCCTCGGAAATAAGACAAAAACATGGTTCTCGGGGTAGCTCTTGAACCTCTCTGACAACATGGAGAAGGCCACCATCAGGAAACCTCAGCACAGGTCCAGCATTTTTTAACTTAGCCAGAAGTTGTCATATGTTGATGTGTATGCATTTACAGGTGTCAATCAGGTGTAACCTGACAAGGCTCCCATACAGATTACAACCCCCATGGTCAGGAAGCTGAACTAATGCTGTTGAAACCAGCCTTAAGCGATGACTGAATATTTTGACAAAATGTGGAATTATAAACTGCACAATCCTGTACTTACTACATGTGGGGATACTGCAGAAAGGTCTCAAAGACCCTTCTTTTTGGAGACAACAAAACCGGCGCCAACTTCTGCACTAACCTGCACAACTGCTAGAAAGCATGCACGATACACAACACTATACTTTATTAGGAACATTTCTGAGGTTAGTATTAACGTACGTCAATGTTTTCACTGTACTGGGCAAGTACTGCAGCAATAGAAAAGGGCATTCCTGAATATGTATCAGTCAGAAGGTACGCATGAAAATTACTAATGAAAATCATTAAGTCCGTTAGCCATTTTAAATACTGGGCTAATAATATCAGCAGCAGGTTTATGTGTGGAACCTTCTTCCCCCGGGCACTTCATCATATTACTTTCCATGTGGTAGTCCTCAAGTTTTTTTATAGCATTTACCTATAGAGCTTCCCTGTTTACAGTAACAGCTAGAGATGCCCTGTTTGATACTGTAATTTTAGCTACTGTTGCTTAAGGCTGCCAGCACACACGCTCGTAGCAAAAAACAGTAGGAAACAAAACTCCTGGTTCATAGAAATCTTTGTGTCCTCTGTCACTTTTTGGACCTCAACAATTTGTAGGCACAAGATGCTTTTACTTGCTGCTCACCTGTGATACGTGACACTTGTAACTGCAGTTCACGCAATCCTGAATGACTGCCCCTGTAGTACTATCCCTGCACACAATGCTGTAGCCATCTCCACGAGTATTTGTAAACATTTAGTCTTCCAAGAACATTCCACTTGAAACATGACTGCTAATGTATTCACACTTGTAGTAATTAGATGCAAACTTATAAAAAGCCACTTTCTTGCTCAACTGAATTCCTATTCTATTAATAGTGATGTTCAAATGATTTTGAAATTCCCCACTGTTTAACTTCAAGGACTGCTCATTTTATTTTGGAAATTTACTCTTGGTTGCAACTTGACAAAGAAAGTATTAATTTGTTCACATTTATAAGACACATATATGTTCAGCCTTTTCCATTCATGGGTCAGATAATGAATTGGTTTCCCTGGAAAACTACACAATGAAATATTCAACATAAGGCATTCTGTAGCTTAGATGTGAACTACAAACTGCAGTTTTACCAGGATGTCCCTGTAGGTTGGCTTTGGCACGTACGCCTGCATGTTTTATGCTTTGTCTGAAGGAGGAAGCTCCCACAAGTGAGGAGAAAGCTCTCGGATATGGGTCACGAGTTGGTGTATCAAAACTTAGAAAAGAATTAAAAAAAAAAAAAACAAACAACAAAAACCCAATACCTCAGCACATTTCCCTCAAGCTTTCAGGAAAAAACAGAAAAAGAAAAAAACAAACAGCCCAACATAAACCAGACCTTGAATATTCTTTGGTATTTCAGTGGTCTTCTGCAAAGAGGAGGAAATCAGCCAAGATTTGTCCAAAACCAGAATGAAGGCAAGAGGACACACTCTGATGTAGGTTGCTCAGGTTTCCTCTACGCTTTACAAGCTTGACACTGGGTCATTTTACTCCTGCTTCATTTTTAACAAGTGACAAATGCCATTTATCAGTTTGTTTCGCATCCAAAAGAAGATTAAGAGAAATGAATTCTTCTTTCTGGTAACCTTGTGGCATTTTCCAGCTCCAACACCAAAACCCATTACAGTCTGATCATCCCGATTTCTGAACCGAAACCCTGAAACCGTTCCAATTGCGCTCAAAACAGAAGAAACGAGACAATGAGGAGAAAAAAAAAAAAAAAGAAAGAAAGAAAAAAAAAGACAACCACCACCGAACACTTGGTGCGATCACCCCCTCTCTCCCAGCTTCCTTCGCATCGCCACCGCTGGAGCGAGACCCCTTCCAGCGCGGGCAGCGGCTAGGAGGGGTGCCGCAAGGGGCGAGGGGGTGCTCGGCCCTCGGGGAAACCTCTCGGCTCCGACCTCCCGCCGCCCACGGCCCCAGACAAACTCCAGCGGCGGGTCGGTAGCGCACCCCCCGCCCCGCGGCGGCACCCCCCCTCCCTGATGGCGGCAGCCCCGCGGGCTGCTCCGGCCCAGGGGCTCCGCGCTTTCGGCCGCCTTCCCACCGCCCTGCCCCGCTCCGCCGGACTCACCGGAGATCTCGGCCTGGGGCACGCCACTGAGGCTGAAGCCCTTGGCCCCATACAGCTGCCGGACCTCGGCGCAGCTCCTCGCCTTGCTGCCGCTGTCACCGCGAGCCGGGGCGGAGGCGACACACAGCAGCCAAAATCCCCACGGGAAGAAACGCATCCTTCTCCGCTGGCCCCGCCACCTGCCGTGCGAAGGGCAAAGCCAAGGTCCCGCGGCGGGGAGGCGGCCGGGGTCCCCGGGGCGGCGCGGTGCCGTGCCGGGCGGCGCGGGGTGCGGCCCCCCTCCCCGGGCAGCCTCGGCGGGACGGCGCGCAGCGGGCGAGGGCGGCAGGCGGGGGAACCCCGGGTCTCAGGCGCTGCCGCTGCCCGCGGCGTGCGGGGAAGGCGCCGGAGAGTTCAATCCGGACGCCCGCCGCGGCTCGGCGGAGGGGGCAGAGATCCAAGTTTGGCCGGGCCGCTTCAAAGCCCCGGAGCGTGACCGCGTAGAGGGCTTTTGTTCTTAGCGCGGCTGCATCCCCGGGCAGTCCCGCCGCGATGCTGCCGGCTGCGGCGCCGCCGGGCCGGGCGGAGCGGAGCGGGGCGGGGCGGGCAGCGGGGCTGCTCCCGCGGCGTGGCTCGGCTGGGCTGGGCTGGGCTGGGCTGGGCGGCTCGGTCCGTGCGTGCGCCGGCACCGCTCCACCTGCGCGCCGAGCCGGGCGGCGGGGGAGGCTCCCGAGCGAGGCAGGGCTTCCCCCGCCGGACGTGGCATCACGCCGCCCGGCGCCAATCCCGCGCAGGGCGCAGCCCCCCGCCCCGGGCCCCGGCTCCGCCCCCGCCGCCGGCGCTGCGCAGCGCTGAGCGTCGCCGCCGCCCGCCGGCCCGGGCCGGCCCGGCCCCGAGCCGAACGGAGGGCAGCACGGGCACGGGCACGGGCGCGGGCGCTGCGGGGCAGAGCCGGTCTCCCTGCGGGGTCTCCCTGCGGCCCGGCCCCCGGAGCAGCCCGAGGGCGAGGAGCATCGCCGCCCCGCCTCTGCGACGGGAGGTCCCGGTGGCGGCGGCGGCGGCGCGGACAGCCCCTGCCCGGGCAGGTTTCAAGCCGGCCTTGGAGCACGGACGGCTGGGGCGCTCGGGGCGTCGAACGCCGTCCTTCGGGAAGGACGCAGTGAAAACGGGCGTTAAACCCGTCTGTGTCTGCGTCGTGGTGCAGGTGCTGAACCTGAAGACCCTGAGTTTCCCCAAATTTAGTGGGAAAACAACCACACAGAAGACTTGACTTGAAAAAACTCTTGGCCAGACCGGTGAGCAGAAAGCATCTTAATTGAGAGCCTGGGAATCCCACCAAGGTCCTTGGGGAGGCTAAAAGCGCCCCTTCAAGGGCAGATGTGGGAAGAGAGGCGATTTTCAACTACAGATTCTCAGCTTTGGAGTTCAGTTCCTACAGCAGCCCGCCGGCTCCTGAAACTGGTGCTCTGCAGCTCCGCCAGCCATGTTTTAGACGGCTTCCCACAGAACTGAGGCATCTGTGATCACCTGTGTGTCAAGATAATGCCCGTGTGTTTCCCCCCAAATGAGCTGGCAGGCCTTTGGCCAGTATCTGACACGTTTCACAACAGATAGAGGACCCAAAGATCACTCCTCTGAGTCTTCTGGGAGCAGTTGTTTTCTATGGAAAAAGGAGAGGGAATCTGCCCCTGCCTCAGCTGCAGCACCTGTGTGAGCTTATACCTTACTAGACATGAGAAATCCCACACAGAAACACCACTGCCACCACAGTCTCCCCCCAAAAAAACCCAGCAAAATTTATCAGAGATTGTGTCTTTTGGACTAGTCACTCAGACATGCAAAAAACCATGGGAAAGTTGGGTCGTTCATCTTGCTGCTTCAGAACTGCTTGCTCTCCTGAAGAATGAGTAAGGGAGAAGTTAAGTGACGGCATGGAAAGAGCCCGAGGGAGGGGAACTATGGCAGTAGGGAAGAGAAAAGATGCTGCTTTCCTATGAAATCGCTTAATGACTTCCTATTAAATCTTCCTAATTAAATTCATCTATGAGATACGACAAAGCAGATTAAGAGGATCTAAGTGCAAAGACAGGGAGAATTTTGTAATGAAGATCATGGCTACGGTGACACATCATAACCACCAAAAGTTAAAAACTGTGAGTCAGATACCACCCCAAATCTTAATTCTTTTACAGATGACATTGTGCCTTTTGGCACAGTTTAGAAACCCAAGGCTTACAGACTCCCAAAAACTTGGTACACCTCAGCTTGGAGCTTGCTTTGCGGGCTTTCTGGAGCATGGAAATAGGTCTTCTTCCTGGAAATATTTGGGAAAAAACCTGCCATGGATAATGTAAAGTCTGACCTACCCTGTTTTTAAATGGGATCTCGTTTATGAATGCAAGAGTACCGCACACATAACAGGTTACCAAGCACGTTATGTGGCACAAGGCTATTCCAGCCCTTACTCCTGAGTATTTATTCTAATTTTATAGCCATAACCCTTTCCCCACCCCAGGCTTTGAACACATCACTTGGAGACCTATGTCAGAGATCTCATCTAATTAATCCAACTACAGTAACAGCAGAAAACAAGCACTAGAGGAATCCATACATATATTGCCAGGACTACAGGAACGCTAGGATCTTGGTTCCTCCTCCTCCTGAAGAAATCAAAGAGGGAAAATCAAATACTTACAGACACACAGTTAATGAACTCCAGGAATGCAAACTCCAAAGAGACAAAGTACTTGACAGAGAAGAAAGGCAGAGTCATAAACCTCTTATCTGGTCTGGCTGCTACAGAATGACTCGGGATGGCACAGGGGACCAAAGTAGTTTTCTCTTTTCCTTCTCAAAGCCTGGGGTTGGATACTTGTGGCTGTTGTACATCGAGGGCTTGCTTCCAGCTCTGCCTGAAGCGACCTTGGGGAAGCTCTGTGTGAGCCATGGCTGCACCCCAGGGTTGCAGCACGAAGCCCTCCACAGTCATACAGCTGCTGAAGTGCACTGAAATACTAACTGCTGACAGGGAAAGAACTGAGACTGAAACCCTTGGGTTTTGGCCTTGGAACCATCCCCTGAGCTGTAGATAATTTCACAGACTGAGGTATTTCCCTTCTTCATATACATCTCACTTCCCCAAACTGGGTGACAACAGTGCCTGCGGCAGGGACTAGAGTCATGTCATTCCTGATAAAACCCTGAGAGACTGCAGCATGCACTCTGTGCTCTGCTATTCCCATGGTGAAACACGAGGCTACCAACTGCCAGCACAGTTCACACTGCTAGCTCCCAAGGCCACGTCAGGAGGTAGAACTGAAGTACAAGGTCTGCCACAAACCTCCGTGATTAAGTGACCATCATCAGGTCACTTACCTCCTAAATAGGGATAAGAGCACTTCTTATCTGACTGCCTGCGAGATGCTCACCTACTATCATAATGAGAAGCTTGTAAGATGACAAATTAAAAATAAACCTGAGCTGATACAAGCTCTTCAACAGAGAAGCTAGCTGCAAGTCTATACAGGATCTAATCCTGAGCAAACAAATCTTAAATTATGAGGCACATTTACTAATTTTGCTGTTAAGTTTGTATACACACGCAGGATTTGAGCTAGGTACATTTTAAGCAAATTGAAATAAACATCTTCAAAGTATCATGATGAAAGTGTGTTTTTGGCACCCATTATAAATTTGATGTCTCCTGTGTATATTTGAGAACCAGATCCACTTTCTGAACTTTCTTAGTTAAAAGAATGGAGCTTGGCAAAAAGCGAACAAAAGATTGTCCAACGACAGGCAGAAAGAGCTAGAATTGGGGAAGATAAGAAAAAGTACGGTAAAACACAAAGATGAGTGGACAAAATGCACAGGAGAAAAGCACACAGCCAGCCAGCAAGACTGCCAGAGGAAGACAGAAAATCCATCCTGCTGTGGAGATCACCTCTTGACAGTCCTGACAAAAAGCACTGCCCACTGAAAAGCTGATCCAAGTGTTACAAAGAAGCAAGAATGGTGAAGAAGAGCCAAATCATCTGGCACAAGTGAGGAAAGCTACCCTTTTAAAAAAAAAAAAGCGAACAGAGGCTTTGTGCAACCTTGACTTTCACAGGTATGTCTTGTTTCTCTAGCACTTTCCAAGTTTCGCAACGCAGTGGACATGCCTCTCTCTTTCATATCGATGCAAATCAAGAATTGTACAGGCAGCAACACAATTACGCCCACCAGACCTGCAGCTGGTTCCAAAATGAAACCTCTGCTGAGTTACAGCAACCTGGAGTCTGACAGCAAAACAAGAGCAGGGAAAACCCCAGATAACCTTATCAAATTGCCACATAAAAGAATAGAGCATTCCCTCTTGAATTCAGTGGTGTTTCTACCTTTTTCCCTATGCATCAAGTACAGAGCTGGCACAGAATGGGGAGTGGGGAGGGAAAGGAGATGGGCAAAGCATAAGTGGGCTACAACTTCCTCCCTCTCACCAATGTCATGTAATGAAACCCTCGGCACCTTTCCCTTAGCCAGTTTTATGCTACTTTTGATTCTCTGGAAACATCAGAAAATCTGGCACCTTTAGATTAAAAATCTTCATCAAAGTAGGACTATCTCAGTACCTTTTCTGCCCGTTTCTTTTAATCTGAGCTATATCTGTCTCCTGCAGGATTCATGAAAGCTCTCTGCCTGCTCCCTGCACCCCCAACATTGACTGGTGTTTAGCAGAAGCTAGAGGTGTATTTTGCTGAATCAAATCTAATTAAGTTATTTAGAGGATTTTCTAGATTACACCTTGCTATCTACAGCTGCTTACTTCTTCACTGGATCTTCCTTCATTAGAAATCTGGCACCTCTTCCTCCCCTCTGCACACATTCCCCCGTGAAGCTTTTCTGACATGCAGGAAGCACATGTCTGGTTGTTTTGGTCACCAGAAGTATCAGATTGGTCCCTTTGAATTGCTGGGACATTTATGTACAACTGACAAATCCAGCTTGATCTCAGTTGACTTTGTAAGAAGCCATTTGCCTTACAGAAATGCTAAGACTTGGGATTTGTGTGTCCAGATTAATTAATCAAGAATAGTGTTCAATAGATGTACAGAGTTGGGGATCCTTCCCAGGTCGTGAGGGAGCCAGATTCAGGCCCCAGGGCAAGGACGATCACAATTCTGGCTGTTGAGGAAAAGGTGAAGGGGGGGTGGGGGGTGGTCCACTGAGGACAAGTGCAGCAGTGTATGCCAAGGCTCGGCCAACCTGCTGTTTGACCCTTCGGTGGAACAGACCAATTCCCTTTAAATGCAATGCTTAATTCCCCTGTGTGTAGCTAATACTCTGCAGAGGGAGATTATGAACAACTAAATAATTTCAGACAGAGAATAAGGCTAATGCAGGTAATTGCCACTCTGTGCTATATTTTGAATTGAACAACCCAATTTTACAGCAGTGACTTAAAGGAATGTGTTGCTTTAATGACCTCTTACAAATGACTCCACCCTGCAGGACTGTACTTGTATTATATATGAGTCAGAGATTTCCCAGTAGAAAGAAGTCTTAAAGGCCAATAAATAAATAAATAAATACCATAAACTCATTAGAGAAACTGCTGCTAACTGGGTCTGCCCCAGGAAGTACATTTCATACTTTCTGGATACGACTTTCAATAAAGCTTTGCCCGCTCCCAGCTCCCCAAAACATATGCAACAATGAACAAAGAATACAGACACAGCACTGAATCTGGTTTATGTTTGATAAGCAGAGCTTAGCTCAATAGTATGAAATGGCTCAAAATTGGCCCCAAAATTACTCGGTTAGAAATGTGTCATTTCAACATGCCACGACAGTGATATGGAGATTTCTCCCACTTCCTACTAAAGTTGCAATCGGATGACTTCCTCTTATCATTCAAGAGGTTGTATCTGGAAGTTGCCTGTTTTTGAAAGGGATTTTTCAAGTAAAAATCTCCCCTCATTCTCACTGTCATCTGTCTCTGGGCATTGGCTTAAGAGAAATGCCTGTAGGAACACGCTCTATGAATGCTAGCTCAACAGCGCGTTCTTGAGCACTGGTCCAAGGCAGTGGGACAGACATCCTAGACTTCTGTGAGAAAAAAAAGTTACAGCCATGAAGGAAGAAACGTGTGGAGTCACAATACAGGCATCTGGCAATGCTAATGGAACTTCTCAGCTGACACTTTATCCTCAGCTGTTGCTACATTAAACACTACAGACTAAAGCACTTAGATGAATTAATACAATTATTTTGTGTTCTGCTCAAGTGTTTATTTTTTTCCCTCACATCCAGTTAGGTACAACATAACCTGTTTTTCTAGAGAAACTGACTATGAGGAAACACTGACCACATTGTACTGAAAAGCACCGAACACCTCAGGTTGTGAGCAGAGGCTCTCACACTCCAGGTTTTGTCTGTGCTAAAGAAAATAGCCAGTGCTGAGCGGGTGTCAGCCAGAGGTGCAGGTAAACGAGCGTTAAACACCAGCTAGCTGGCAGGACAGCTAGCAGCAAACGTTCAGCAGCCTTTCACCCACGGGGGAGAAAACCTGACTTTGAGTTTGGAAATGCGTCCTTCCGTGCCTTTTTCTCTGCTTTGTTAGTCAGATAATTACTAGGTGACACACATTTTTTGATGTGTGCCAGCTTCACTTCTGATGTAACTGTACACATGAGTAGAGTTACAGCTGGAATGGATTTGGGCCAGCGTGTTTTTCATTTTAAGATCTATGCATTTTGCAACACAAAGACAGTGTATGAATCCACTATGGCAACATAACTGTAAAGTGCTCAAAGGCCAAGCCCTCAGAGGATACTGTGATGCCAGTGAAGGTACCCCAGTTTATCCTGGCTGAGGATTAAGCAGCCTTATAACCCAACATTCATCGTGTAATGCTACTGTCTCTCCGGGTACTGTTTCTTTGGTCAGGACCACATAAACATCCAGTGTTGGATTTTTCAAGATGCCGGACAATGCAAACCCATCTTCTTAAGATTAAAAATAGAGCTCTTAATCTGATCTCATTTCCTCAACCTGCTAGAAACCAGAGAGAATCAATACGAGGAGGTGCAGAGACACTGGGTTTTAGAAATGGTAGAACTCAACAGGACACTTAGTTCTTTCTTAAAGGGTTTTCTGTTGGTTGGTTGGTTTGTTTTTACAGTGCTACTTCTGAGCATAGCCTTGAAAATGAATTGTTTGTAATAGCTATGTATTTTTACATCACATGTATAGTTTTGCCTTAGGCAGGACTTTTCTTCTGTGACTAAAGGAGCAAAGCTTAGTTCCTTTGCCTCTATTGTAGCAGATGTCAGGGACACTGCTTTTTAAAGCATTTTGAATAGAAGTTGGTGGACTGGGGGACCCTGGATCACACTTTCATATCTTCTTGCTGCTTTACAAAAGCTAAGCAGTTAGGTGCAGTGACTCACTCACACTGACATTTTTGGGAGAGAATGATGCCTTTTATAATAACATTGATATTCCTCCATTGATGTCTCAACACTGGCTAATTTAGAAAAGAAACATATAGTGCAAGGTTGAAAGGTCACAGGCCAGCCAAAGAACTCGTGAGATCATGGGACCATGAAAGAGGCTCTGGCTTTAAAATAAAATAGCTTTTTTTCTTTTTGTTTCTTTTTTTAAGGAACAGACAAACTTTTCTGAAAGGCTAGGAATTTAATCTGAACTCTTCTTGCACATACTGTATAAATAAAAACTACACTGCAGACCTACTTGGGGGGGGTTCAGTAGAGTTTATATCCAGAGGTCACTTTAATCTATATTGAGTAGAGAGGGAGAAGGAAGGACACACATTTACTTTTAGAAAGCTGCCAGACCTCTTTAAGCTCTGATGTTACCATTGTGAAGCCAACACCCTTCTTAGATTATTCTCCCCACAGTCTGCAATGGCTCTGCAGTCTAGTGAGTGTGAAATTAAATTATGAAATATTGGATTATTTGTGGCTGTTGTGTTCTGCTCTATCCACGCTGTTCTTTTCCTTTTCCCAGTCTCCTGATTTTTCCCTGTCAGAGCTAAAGGAAAATATCTTTTTAAAAAAAGCTTACAATATAATAAATTTACTTCCATGGTGTTCTCTAGACTGATTGCACCCTCAACAGATTTTAACACAGATTCAGGTTGGAGACTAAAATCAGGGCCAGATTTTCTGGCTTTGAGTCCTTTCAATGACTGCTAACCCACAAAGTATGCGCTTTTTTTCCCCCCCCCCCCCAAAGGAGGAATCTATTAGTTTCTTCCCAATATTAGGTGTACATAAAACTGATTACAGTCTGGTGAAGACTATCTTTCAGATTCCAAATGAAACACAGCATCCTTTACTTGATAAAGGAACCTGAAAATGTTAATGTTGGATTTAGAAACGGATTTGCAAAACCACAAGGGGCCTAATGTGCTGTGTTCCCTCTTCCCTCCAGTGAAGCAGCAGCTAACAAATATTATTTGTAGATGCAATATATATAAACGATATATCTTTACTATGAGAATTTGTTATTAAACCAAAGCAATTTGGCACCAAGTGCCTTTATACTATAGCTGCTCAAACTGAAAAAGACAAAGTGGTTTCCTAATGGAACATGCAATTGATAAGAGAAGAAATTATTCTTTCATAGCTCATGTCTTCAGAATTTAGGAAAATAAAGACTAGCTCCTACAATGAAGCACTGTACTTTAGCCTTGCTGTCATCCCAAATTTTCATAATAAAATGCTGCATTTCTGTGCTTTCTTAGCTCTTGTTTTTGTAACATTAACAAGGTTCATAAACTCTAAGGTATAAGGCACCTGTAAAGCTTACTGACCAGTGAGAAGAATTTACTCTTGGGACACTGTTGTTGTTTAACTCCAGCTGTCAACTAAGCACCATGCAGCTGCTCCTTCACTCCCCCCTGCCCAGTGGGACGGGGGAGAGAATCAAGAAAAAAAAAAAGTAAAACTCACGGGTTGGGATAAAGACAGTTTAACAGGACAGAAAAGGAAGGGAAATAATAATACTAACAGTAATAATAATTATTATTACTATTATTAATATACAAAAAAAGTGATGCACAGTACAATTGCTCACCACCCATTGTCTGGTGCCCAGCCAACCCCTGAGCCGCAGTACCCCCCGGCCAACTGTCCCCAGTTTATATGCTGGGCATGACATCATATGGTATGGAATACCCCTTTGACTCATTTGGGTCAGCTGTTCTTGCTGTGTTCCCCTCACAGTTTCTTGTGCACTCCCACTCTCCGCTGGCAGGGCAGCGTGAGAAGCTGAAAACTTCTTGACTTAGTATAAAAAGCGCTTAGCAACAACTAAAAACATCAGTGTGTTATCAACATTATTCTTATACTAAATCCAAAACACAGCACTATACCAGCTACTAGGAAGAAAATTAATTTTATTCCAGCTGAAACCAGGACAGACAGATTCAAAAACACTATCAGAAACTGCATGAATTTGCTTAACCAAATGAGGACTTGTACTGGATACCAGTGTATCCATAGAGTTCTTGCTTAGAAGGAGACTGATCCAGTGTCAAAGGAGAGAGCTATTTGCAATCTCTGACTACCTGTCCTTCCTAACTCCAGCCTGGTGGAAACAGGAGACTCTTTCCTGACTCTCTTGACATATAAACACACAATAGTCTCAATTAAGAAGCTCGTAAAGTACTTGCCTGTATGAAATTGTAACCTGCCTTCCACTATGACATCCTGTTGCAGGTTAACCCTAATAGGCAGCTAAGCTCCACAGTGCCGCAAGACCAGTTCACAGCCATAAGTACTCACTCTTTTTCCAAAGAGAATGCTGTAATCCATTTGAAACTTAGAATAGAGTTCAGGGCTCTTTTAGCATGTCCTTCTCACTGTGCCCCCCCCCCCAATATTTCAGGGTTATTTGAATTAGTTACTTGCACAAAGAGTTTGGCAAAAAAAATTAACCCCGAACGATTCCAGTCCATGCAGCATCCATCATGAAAATAATTCTAAAAGATCTCCATTTTCACTCCAATGGTCCTCCGCTACATGAATGAGTGTGGTGATGACCCTGCAGTGAGCCCTTAAGTCCTTATACATGCTATGGGCTCTATTAGTGAGTCTATGTTGCTAGCATCAGCCTCATAGCTCAAGTTCAATTACAAAAGCAAGTACCAGAATTTAGAGTTGTTCACTTAACAGCTGCTGTTGCTCCCACGTCCTCAAGGGAAGCAAAAGTTGACCCATCTATGGCTGCCATTGGATTGATGGGTCACAAGGTGAAAACACTGTGCAGTGTGCCCACAATGGCCGTCTTGGGTATCAAAGCACAGCAGTATCTGTAAGTCCTTATAAATTATACCAGTATACTATCTAACCTTCTTATGTAGGCTTAGACAATTTCCTCCCTCCTCCCATTGCTCATTTTGTACAACTCACAAATATCTGTTTCATACAAACAAGAAAAATGAGCTGGCAAATACCCTGCCCATAACTCAATTTTAAGGCAAAGAAATACAATTTTCCCCAAATCTTTCCTTCCTAATGTTTTGTGAAATGAACTGTTCAAAACTATCTATTGAGAAGGAGCTGAAAATCCTTCCCTCCAAAAAGTAGCATAATAAATGTACTCTTCACTCCTCAAGAGATGCAGCATAGCACACAAGAGAAAGTCCTCTTTTTCTCCATTTAGGGTTTTTGATTAAGTGTTCTGTTCATATGGATTTGAAAGTTTTGATGTCATCCTTTTAACTGTTGCTTTTGTGTATGAAAAGCAAAATTGGAGATAGCCATATGCAGAGAAAAACTGCAAAATTATCTTTGTTAGCTCAGTGGGGATGGCTGGAATCTCTTTTCTCAGACAAACTCCCCTTAACATCAGTGGGAATTTTACATAGCTATTAAGCACAGATACCACTCTTGGCTGGAGAGAGTGTCAGTGTGGAAGCACTGCTATGTGCTCTTCCCTATAAATCCACTAGTGGCCATTGTCAGAGACAGCCCTTTGGTCTGACCCGTTCTCATGTACACTTTACAGAGTCTCAATTTACTAATTGGGTTATCTGACACCATTTAAAGTTACAGTTACATAAACAACAGCATTAAGAACTCAGGTGACTCCCAGTGAGGCTCTTTGTGCACTTAAGTGCCTCAGCAGCAGCACATTGGTTTCCCAGGATCAAGCTGCTTAGCTCCAGGGAGCCTACATGCGTGGGGAGTCTCAGCTCTCACGGCAGTCCAGAGGAGAGAAGTATGCTTGTGTGATGTGATACCTACGAATACATTTGGGGCCATAACGGACACAAAAAAAACCTCTGAGGTATCTTAATGTCTTTGGTGTGGTTCCCCTTCCCAAATTGATATTTGTTTGCATGACATACATATAATAAAGCCAGCAAAGAACACAAGTTACAGATATCCAAGGAAGTTCATAAGAACAGTTAATTCATCCATCGTGATGGTACCCCTTAGCATGTTTGTGCAAACCCTCCAATAACACTGTGTATTATCTTTCTTTTTTCCCATACTCCATGACTCTCCCTGCTTTCCCTGCCTGCTGGTTTTGTTCTTTACTCAGCTAGAGAGGCTGCTGTTAGGATGCTCTTTCTCCTGTTTAGGCAGATTGCTTTGCCTTTCTAATGCTCCTTCTAATCCTGCAAGTCCAGGGAGCAGGAAGCTCAGAAAGGAACTGAACTCGCATCTTCCTAAGAGCAATCACAAAAACTGAGGTGGATGAGCTTTTGCTTGCCTTATTTTGTATTCACTCAGCAGTGACCCACAGCCACGAAGAGGTTTTGTTTGTGTGCAATAATCAAGCACGTCAGGAACTCACCTCAGAACTTGCTATGCAGCGCTGCTTGTAGCCATAGCTCTGACTCAATGATTCATCAATTCATTTGATTGATAGGGTTGACAGAAGGTCTTAAAGGGGCCCTCCTGAAAATCAAAATCAAAAGAAAATAAACCCAGGTATGAAGGTGCCCTATATCTTTCTAAAGCTTCTCTTAGTTGGGAACTAAGCTCATCTGCTTTTAATTTCATACAATGAGAAAGTACAGACTTACCTTAGTAAGAACATGGCAAATGTTAATTAAGTACTAGAAAGTAAAAAAAAAAAAAAAAGATAATAGCTACCAGGGAGGATAAGTCTGAGAGTTTGGGGTTTAGACTGTATGAGGCTGAAAAACTAATAATAACCAGAAAGCATGGAAATTAAAAGCAGTACTTGTTAATTAGAGAATATTGAAAGCAACAGGATAACGAGAAATGTCTGCTTTTCACCTGTGACAACAGAAACAGCTCCTTCCTAGAATTAAGTCTCTGGTCTTTCTGTACATGGTCCTGTTAGAGTGGGGTACTAACAACATCACTATGTTAGATCACCTAGTTTATCATATGCAAGCATCGGACTGTGCCTTAATGTACTGAGGGTTCTCCCCTAAACCATGTGGTGGTTTTAAGCTGACCTCATGGAGCTGAAATACCCGTTTCTAAGAAACTCTCTCATGGAAAAAGTGGACATTCTATCATTATTGTTCCTACACTGGCAGAATTTCAATGGGGACACCTGACTGACTTACTGTATCTGTGGCTTCCTTTCCAGCTGAGCTAAAGCAGTTAACAGCAACTGAGGATCTGCATCATGCTTCTGGTTTCAGGCAGAAACCTATTTTATTAGGAGGACAGAGACAAACAAACTATAAATAAAACTGCATAAGGGCTTTACAAATCAGTGTTTTAAAAACTTAACTTTTCATCAATCTATCTGCTGCTCTGCTCTCTGTGATGCCACTTTATCTCAGCAGAGACACAGGCAGCCTGTATTCTTTTAACCTCGGCAGGCTGTCACTGGTCTTTGATATAGCAGCTGTCTCACAGCTACCACTAGATTTCAATTAAACCAGGCTATATTTAGGGTGAAAATAGGGCTATTTTAAACTGCCATACCTGCCAACTTTTATTCACTCTCAGCAGTAGTTATTTTATTTGATGTTCCTGGCTTTAAGCTGTACCATCCATAAAATTAAAAAGATACCGGAAACTGTGATGTATTTTACATTCACACCACCAAAAATCTATCATTAAAAGCAGCAATTCTCCAGAGAAGAACACACTTAAAGATGATAAATAATAAAATGCTTTTTACGCATAGCCAGGGTTGCTAGCACAGACTTGCCATGGTGGGGCAATACAAATGATTCTCTGGTGCCAAAGAGAATTAAACTCAATACATTTTTCACTGATCGCAGGGGTCTGTTGCTAACACTGTTAGTGCTTCCGCGGAAAGAAATGGCGTGTGGCACGTCAGTGTAACACTTTCATGTTGTCCAACACAATGTGCTTGTCTTAGGGACAGATTATGTGATTTGTGGTAAAATAGTTACGTCTCCTTGCATTTTCACTTCAGACGGTCATCCCTTTCCTCCTTCTCTATCAATATTGCATTGTTCATATTTCATCAGCAGATAACACATGAAAGCCCCATTAATGGACTGACCGCAACCCCCATACCCCTCCGTTATGGTGGGGGACACTTTCCAAAATACTGTAATGCTCAACCTGTGGTCAGCATGGTCCACCGTCATAAAAATTCTATGTACACTCCTATGTAAATGCATGCATGCACAGACACACACTGTGACACTAACCTGGCTTTAAGAGTGCATCTCTGTTCTAAAACATGTGAAGAACCCATATTTTTAAATAATGCAATTACCTGCATGAAAATGATGGTGCCCATTTTTACGTGAATGAGAAAGAAAATCTTATTTGAGTCATCTAAAATTTAATAGGCTACGAACATAGCTAAAGCAGAAGATAACTCTCTCATGCAAAAGCCTGCTCATAAAGTCTGTAATTACACTTGCTGCCTTTTGGTTGAAGGCATGGACTTTATTAAGTGCAAGAGCTGTTTTTCTGCAAGAAAGCTTATTGGAGAGTGAATTAAAACAAGCATGATCGCATCCTGACATGCATAAAATGCTGACTGTCTCACTTGCCTTATATGCCAAGTGCTTACGCTTGCAAGGTATTTGGAGCTGTCAACGCCAGCTGAACTCGGCGAGACAGAGAGGTGCTCAGCACATCTTAAAAAACCCTTGGCATCGGGAGCAGGCCTCAGACACACTCGAAGTTTGCCAATAAAATGTACCACAGGAACGATGGCAATTAAAGAGCAACTATTTGTGTGAGCATTACTGGAACTCCATACCATCCTTCAGAGAAAGGACGCTGGCAAGACAGAGGGGGGGGTTGCAAAAGAGCTACAGCTGTGGCTTGAAGACTGCAAACCTACCTGTCACTGAGAGACTAAATAAAGTGTACCTGTTTGGCTCATTACATGCAAAATACAACATGAAAACAACACTGTTTAAAGGGTCAGAGACACTCAAAAATAGGAATGCCAGAATGGTTACACCTATAACCTATGCAATATGTTCTGCCATAGCCTTTAGGTATGTATGTTTGGGTGTATTAATCATCTGCTTCAGCTGGGACATAAAATGGACAGTGCATACGCTTTGGGTAGTTATTCAATGTTTTGGTTTAACCTTGCTGTTCTCAGCAAGACCCGAAACACTGCTTTGTTTGCTGTATTTTAACCAAGCCCAGCTTTGAAGGCAGAACAATTAATTTTTATTATTTTTTTTTTTAAATGGCAAGATGGTATCAGAGCACTTCAAAACATCACAGAATTTATTTCCACAACAAAAGATACACCTTCCCAAATGCTTGCCAAGGCTGCTTTTTTTTTTAACCCATTAAAAACAAACCAACCAACCAAAAGATGTGCTTCCCTCTGCTTATTCTTGCACATGACCGAATCACTTTGGCTGAAACTTAAAAAAAAAAAACAAACAAAGAAGTTGTAAGCAGTCATTTAGCTTGCAAAAGAACCCTGACTGGAAAATCAACTTAACTGGTTCCGGTTTGGCAAAATGATAAGCAATTGGGGAAAAAAAAGAATCCTACAGTGAGAAGCATCAGGCAACCATTATATATCCCCAAGACTGTTAGAAGAGTGAGTTTAGTGCTGAGTGTGTATGTGTAGAGGGAATTTCTCAAAGCAAAGATCTTCATTACCTGGGAGATAAAGGCATAACAAAAACCTCTGAATGGGAGCAATTCAGATGAGATGAGATACTTCTTTTTTAACCACCAGGGAAGTAGATATGAAAGCAGCCCATTCAGGAATATGTTACAATTTCCATTTCTTGAAGTTTTAAAATCCCTAGCAGACACACATCTAAAAATATGTTGGCTCTAACAGATGCTGGGAGATCAATGCCAGAATCTTCCACTGCAGTGGCCAGAGCTGTGGAGGATAGTGGGCTACAGAATCCCTTCTGCCCCCAAATGCTACTCTTTCCACAGTGAACATGCTGAATAACCACCACTGTCTTTTCAAGTGGATGAGATTTTTTTCTGAAACGTATGGCTACTGCTTTTTGAGTAGTCAGAGGTCTAACTTTTTCCCCTTTTACTATGTACACCGAACCTCTCCTTTACTAGGAGCAATGCTGTGACGGCGGCTGATCCACACAAGAAATGGTTGCAGCAGAAGATTGCCTATGGAGGTTTCAGAACAGTTGTAGTGATTATGAGCTTAGTACGTGCTTAAACCATGTACTCAAAACTCACTCCCTGCTTCCCAAAATTTTGTCTGTGTCTCTGGAATCACAGACAGACACACAGCAGTTATTCTGCAAAACCTCATGGCTTCCCACAGCTCCTGCTCTAGTATTAACCAGCACAGCTGACTGGAAATTTGTAATCTGTCTTTCAGTTTGATTACCATCATTTCTGCCTCTTCCAGCTTCCTTTTGCTGGAGTTTAGGACCATCTCTGATCTTTTACTTTGTTTGGCAATATTTACAGATTCTTCACCTTTTGCTATAATTTAGAACCTTTCTGATGTCTCAGAGCTTGTGCAGTTTTTAACTGCACATCTAAAATATATCTTTAATACCTTGTTGGGTTTTCAGTGCTCTTGAGCTCCAAGGCCTTCACGTTTCTCCAACCACTCTTTCTCAATTTATTCCACCTCTGATCCCTGTGTGCTGGTTGCCAGTTTTTCCCCTTGCTCCTTATTGTGAAGCTGACAAGGACCACAGCAAAACTGACATGGCAAAGCACAGAGATCCTGCGAGAATGGCTAAAAATTGACAAGTGACAGCGAAACAAGTGGCAGTGACCAAGTTTTGACCCTGAGATCTGATTTCACATTTAATGTTCCTTGAGATGATGTAGGAGTAAACAGGTATTTTGGTTTTCCTCCTTTTTGTGATCTCTGTTATAGAAATATGACTAGTTTAGACTCCTTGCTTAGACGAACCTCAGTTTTGCTGGGATTATTCGATAGACCCTAGACTCGCTCTTATTTCCTAGAGCCAGAGCAACAGATACATGATTGGTGGGACTTTGAGGAATGCCAGTGGGCCAGAGAAAATCTGACTTGATGTGATGGTAATGAGAGACCAGGCAGAGACAGCGGAAGATCAGTTTTGCTGGCCTGTTGGAGGCTCATTAGTGTGTCAGGAACAGTTTGAGGCACTGGCACCAAGCCCCCCCCCCCCTCGGCATGGTGGGCTGTCAGAGTGACAGGGCTGGGGGGCTCGTTGGGGCAGCTCCCTCAGTGCAGAGGAATCTGACTATAGAGACAGCTCAGGGCCCAAGCTCCTTGTGCTCTACCTGCCTGGGGACACCTGGACAAATGCAGAGAGGACCTATTTTTGTCACTGTATATAAATAGTAAGCCACCCACTGTAGGCACTTTGTTCTTCCCTACACCAGCCCAACTCATAACACTTCCACAGCAGTCTAACCTTAAATCTCAATTCACTCCCAGATCTCAAGGGAGAGGGAGCTCTGTGAGGACTCCAGGACATGGGTCATGAAATTAGCATTTTTGTCTCATTAGCTTTTGAAAGCAGCAGTTACAGCACAAGGGACTTGGCCCGGTGATGTACGTACATATGCACAGCATGCTTCTACTAAACCCGTTAGAGCACCGCATCTGCCTAGAGTACATTTTTCTGGCCAGAACCCATATTAATCTCTGCTGTGTCCCAAATCCAAAATCTGATTTTTACACCTACTGTTCCAGGAGATGCTGCATGAATAAAGGGATATGTCATTCTCGCTCCTTTTGCAGATGGAGCCACTCTGGGTTCTTCTCCAGTGCTGCAGGACCCACAGGTGAGTTTGGGGATGATGTGGGCACCGAGGGGACAGCAGAAGCCCAAGAGCACTGGTGGGGGTAAGGATGGATAGGCAGTGAGACAAAAGGAACACGGAAGGCAACAGCAGTAGTTTCAGGGTGAGGAAGATGAATGGGTGTGCTACCTAGAAGGCTACAGGAATGAAGATCAGCTATGAGAAGTTCAACTGTTACCGCACCGAGTTGCACACATACATACATATGTGTGCATTCAGAAGTCTCTTAGCCATGTCTGCACTTTCATAAATGGCACATATGGACGTGGAGACTGATGCAAAGAGATAATACTGCAAGCTATGCTTGCATTAGGGCTAAAAGTTTAAGCACAAGTTCCCAAAATGAATGTCCAGTTTATAAAACTCTTTCATCTGGATGTTAATTTGGCAATAAGAAAGAGATTTTGTGTCAGCTTGTAAAGCTAGCATCACCTCTGCTAGCCAATGTGAATGGCAGCATGCTGCAACTGCACTCACCAAGTATGTGTAAATATAGTGGATACATTTGTTGCTGTTGTTACGGGGTATTGAACTTCCACCCATATTTTGGATGGAGATCACTCCCTCCAGATTCTAAGTGCGTAGGGCAATGTCAGAAGAAAAGCTGGTAGCTAATGCCCTTAATGTAGGCCCCGCTTTCCATAGAAGGTTGGAGCAGATGAGGTGCCTTCCAATCTAGTCTTTTCTATGACTGTGTAAAAAAGGAAAGGATCAAGATTTTAAGTTATTTCTGGGAAACCGTGTAGAAAAAAAAATGTGCAGAACACACAGTTCTGGATAAATCCAGTGAAAAAAAGACCAAACTACCTTGTTCTGCTAATGCTGAAGTTTCTAAACAGTTACAAAATTTGATTAACACATCTAATAGGACAGACAGTACCTAACAGCTGTCAGTAATTTTTAGCCTATGGCTGGCTTGTTTATCCTGAAAAGATTAAAGAAGCTGCAAATGTACTTCACAGTGCAGACAAGGAACTAAATAAGATTATTAGCCTTTATGAGAATGAATACTTCACCAATAAAAATGAGATGGGAGAGCTCAACTCTATTTCTTGAACAAAAAGAAGTCACTGTTCTTCATAAACTTAATATTTCACAAATGCCGAGATTATGTATCTTGGGAAGAACCATGCGATCTAGTTAGCATCACAGAAACTGTATTTCCCAGACAGTCATAGATACTGTCTGTGATGCAATATATGAGAAGTTGGCATGCATGCACGTTTTGCCAGGAGATGCAGAAACACCATTCACAGGAGCTGTCTATGCTTAACCATTTCTTAAATTATGGTACAGAGAACAGAAGTTATTCTCAGGAACCAATTTGCATTGTTTTGCATAGTGGATATCTGTCATTAATCTGATGGCAACATTTGGGGCTGTCTATTTTACTACTACTCTGATTGTTAGGAGTAAGATTGCCATTTAGAAGTTTACTTCTAAACGTTGGTATATGCTGAATCCCATGCTCTGAGGAAGATTTATGCCGAGATTTTGTGCCAGACAGTAAGAAATACTGTATTCCCCCTACAGCCAGGAGAAGCCAGAGCAAAGAGATGGAAATGGATGGAAAACAGTCAGCAGGGAATCTAAATGATTAATGGATAGATGGCTTTGCCAGGCAGTACCATACTAAAGGTTAAGCCTAGTTTTAAATGAGAGACTACACATTTAAAGCACCTCCCTCTACTTAAAGCTTATTATGGAGATCTACAAAGTCAGTGGATTGCCTTTCAATTACATCTTGGAGACTGCAACCATCCCAGAGTTGGGGTCTTTCCTCTTCTAAGTATTTGCACAGCATGCAGGACCAGAAGAACTATCTTTATTGGGAACTCAGGACTATAATGAATACAAACAACAGTTACCAGGAGGTAGCTGCTCAGTGCCACTGTTACCTTAGGCAAGCATAAAGTTTTGTATTAATGGAAGAGAAAAGTGACATTGAAACCAGCTGAATTAACCCATTGTTAGTGGTGTGTATTCCACACTGCTCTGTGCTTCAAGGAATTTGTGAGCTAAACACATTTCTTGGTTACCTACTCACGAAATTTTGACGTCAGAGTACAATATTAACTGATTCCCCAGAGGGCTTGAGATTATTTCTTTCTAAATAGGCTAAAAAACACTATAGTTAAAAATTATAGCTGAAATTTTAAAACTCAGCAAGTAACTTCAAGTTACAGTGAATAACTGGAAGACCAGAGCTGATGGGAAACCGTCTTCCCTGGCTTCTTGTCATCCTCTGTTTCATTGGTTCCCTCTTACTAATGCACCAAATGGTGGGTTACTGTTGGTATTCAGGTGGGTATAATATGTAGCACCTTAGGAACTGTAATTTAGCATTGATTAGCATAAACTTTAGATAAAGTTAATGGCAAAGATAGCAGTCCATTAAACAAACGAAACTCGAAATGAGAGTCTAATTGTCAAAGGAAGAGTCTAAGGAATATCTGACCATTTTTATGTTTTTTTCCCCCCTTAATTCAGATTAAAACTTAAATCAATAACCAGATATAGCACAAGTTTTGTGTTTTGGTTTGGGGTTTTTTTGTTTGGTTTTGTGGGGTTTTTTTTTATCTTTTACATAAAGCAAAGTTAAATGCATTGATTTTCTTTTAAGTTTAAATCTCACAAGGAAATAAGTGCTAGCTGGTCTTAGAAAAATGATGCCATATTTGTGGAATACCAATTTAGAAGCCCTTACCCAAAACAATTCTTTTCCCTCTGTTTAAATAGAAGGTTGGTGCATATCACTCTGTCATCAGCTATTATTCAAATTGAAATAGGTCAGGTCCCTGAACACCTGTAAATTAGCTTGGAAATTCCCTCAATTAATGAAACCTTGTCTGCCTGAATTTATCCTGCCTTCCTCATAACACTTGGACAATCATAGCTGGAGCATGTAAAATTAATCTCATTCTGTTACTTTCTGCAGAAGGGCATTTTGACTGTGCTCTGACCCCTGAGAAAAAGGTTAAGACTTGTTCATTCTCCTCCACATTTTGCTCAGCAGATGTCCAACTCCTGCAGTCCAAACTTACTTGAGTCGACAGTCACAGGACCTGAAGAACTGGCCTGCATGCCTAAGACCTGAATTTGCAGTTCCCCACAATGCACGTCCTTAAAGCAAGATGCTTACCCTTGTTTAAAGAGAAACCAGTCTAAACCAGTATCTTATTTTCTTACTGCCTCTATATTGACACAGCAAGTTTCATATTTAATTTACTTTGAAAAATTATTCTTTTTCAAAAAGTCCTTCAGTTACTTAAAACTATCAGTTGTCCTGTCCCTTTCTTCCCTTTCTAATGGCTTGTGCTTAAGGTTTGCTCTGGAGCACCACACTGTGCTGCAGAGTGCCATTGCCCCTGGGATTTACAGGCAATGCCAACCAAGCAGGTGTTTACCTTTTCCAGAGTTTGCTCCAGGTTTTTCATAAGGTTAGACTTAGCTGCTCTGGGTATGAGGAGTTGGGCCATTCACTATCAATGATGCTATTTGTAACTCGTTCTTACACCATCAGAGATAAGCACAGTAGAAACTGAGAATGAATTAAGTGGATGCTCTTGATTAAATAAAATGCTGCCAGCTTCAAATAATAACATAAATGACACAGTGATTAAAGCAAACAAAAAAGACACAATGCAAGTAGCTGATGTTTAGTGATGGATTAAGTTAAGCACATACATAACACCAACTTCTCTGGTACTGTTTTTGATCGGGTGGTCTTCAACCGCATGGAAGAAAATGCTCATTCGCACTTACTGCCAATGTTCAAATCCCATAGCTAGGATAAAATAAAGTAGTATTTTAAAAAATGTACAGGGACAGGAAAGGACTTTGTCGAAATACTGGGCTAGGATCAGAAAAATCCATCTTGCCCTCAGCCTGTACAGAGTGTGCTTTCCCACCAGGCAAGATAAGCGCATCACTGCCTGCAGCCTCCCTTCATCTATACTGAGGCTGCCTTGGCCCCAGCCTGGCTCTGCTGCAGACCTGAAAGGGGACTTTGGCCAAGGCTTTCTGTTTGCTGCTCTGTCTCCAGTCATGAACACCATGATGCCCCCCCTTCTCCTGACCTTACCCGTTCTGTTCCCAGGTTTTGGCACTGCAGGTACCATCTCTGTATTTGTACTGGCAGACTCCTTCTTCCAACACACTCCTGAAATGGAATTTGTACCCTCAGGCCCTAATTCAATCATGTTCTGCCAAAATCTGGTGCTGAAGATAACTGCTTCAGAAAATTATCAAAGTGCTCAGTCTTCAAGGAAGACTCAGCTCTCCTCACAAGAAGGAAGCTTGTCCTTTCCCTTCTCTTCTAAATATTTGAAATGTTTTATTTTATCTAAGTGAATCTAGATTAAAAATGAGTTTAGATATGGATATGAATATATACACATACATATATAATAATAATGGCTCTAAGGGAGCCGTCAGACACGAGCTGAGAACAAACCTGGAATGGTTTAAGATGTTTCTGCTAGTCAGGACTCAGCTGAAACAGACAAAGTGTACTCACATGATGTGAAACGAGTTAGTTTTAAGTCACCTTCACTGACCGGAGGTGTCCCTAAATCTCTTTAATGGGTTAGTCAGATATGCAATGAAGTTAAAAGAGCATGTCTAATTTACATGCATAATTATTTCAACCATATATGCAAATTAAGCCCCGAGGGCCAGCCTTTAAAAAGGCAGAAGCAAGAAGAAGCTAATGTAGGACTTGAGAGTAACAGGCAGTTTCAAACTCAGACGAGCACAGAGCTCAGCCTTGTGGCCAAGCAGAGCCCCTTATTTTGAAAACAAAGCCTGGTTATGGCACATTTAAACTTGGGCTCTGATCTTGCAGGTTACAGGGACTCCCTGGGCTCACACACAACATCACTGAACTCAGACCACACCAATCAGCTGGTTATGGAAAGAGCCACTGGTGACCAGGCCGCACTGCACCGTGCAAGCAGAGTGCTCACCCTGACCTTTACTGTGAAAGTGCTCCTTCTCTGTAACATAACCAACTGCTACAAGGAGAACTTATTCCAGGCAGTGTTATTTATAGACAGGCTGTGCCAGAATAGCAAAAATCCAAGAGTTTAAGAAATAATGTAGAGCATTTTGCTTAGGAACTGTCACTCACTTGAGGTTCATCCTGCCCCATTCAGCTGCTGTTCCCATCTGTACCCTCTGTTTGGTTTTCTGTTCATGTTCTGAAACTGAGTTGGTAAGCAGAAAATTTTAGTTACCGAATAAACTACTGCCCAAAATCTCTAAAGGATACACTGAAGAGCAATGAGGTTGCTGTGTGATAGGCAAAGAGAAACTTCCAGTCCAGAGAAACTCAGTACAGTTTCCCACTGGTGTGGTTAGAAGGAAAGTGCTTCACAGCCCCCCAGAGAACCTGTAACCCATGGCTTATGGGGTCACACCCCCCCCACACACTCTCTGTACCCATGCTAAGGGTGCAGTTAATTTCATTTTGCACTTGGTGGTTTCTACTCCTTCCACCCACTTGTAGTTCCTGCCTTGTATTGGTCTAGCAATCACCAGTTATGTCTGTTTTACATCCAAAATTTTGCTGTTGAATGCAGTGTATCTTTAAGAAACTCTTGACCTGAAGACACAAACACCAATATCCTTGGCAATGTTTCTCAGTGGTGAACTGCTCCCACTTGCTAAAAATGCATGCTTAATTTCTAATTTAATTTTGTCTACCATTAGCTTCCAGCAATAGGTTTTCTTTATGTCTTTTGCTGGTTTAAAGAAATCCTTACTAGATGATTTTCCCCCTCCATGAAGACACTATCCATTAAACAACTCTCCCCTCTCCTGTTTTTGATAAGCTAAACACACTGAATTCTCATATACACACACTTGTCTCTAACTGCTGTCTTCACTGCAGAACCAAGAAAACCTTGAATTTAAAATAATCTTCTTTCCCTGTAGCTTTCTAAAACGCTCTTCTTACACATCTTTCAGTTTCTATTTAGGGTTTGGGTTTTTTTCCATTTCAGTGCTGTCCTCTTGATTTTCTTTATTTGGAAGAAAGATAGCCCTTCTGAACCATCATTTCTGGTTGGGACAGCCATGCATTTGCTCATGAGCCCTAGCATCTACATACTAGGCCCAGTTCCAGGGTTAAAGTTTTTCTTTCATAGCAAGGTCTGGAAAGGACTATCCTGTGTGAAGTTTCTTGTATTAGAAAAACAGTTAATTGATGTATGGTGTAAGCTACATCTCTTCTGTACATGTCGCTGCAGGATGCTTACACTCCCAAACACCAAAGTTTTAGTTGTGTTTCCTATAACCCATAATCTTTCCACAAGCATCTCGTACCAAGTTTTGCTTGTATCCTCCCAAGCTTCATAAGCTCACATGTTTAATGGCCAGTGGATGTACTGGAAGAAAATCAGAGATGACTGCAAAGAGATGAGAGCATGAGAGCAACCCTGGTGTATAATCTGCAGTTCTGTAGGACTTAGGACATCTTTCCTGCATGAGATGGAGTGCAATACAGAGATCCCTGGGTTAGTGAAAGCTCAAGGCAGGAAAGGAACTCATGGTGAAGTTCTCTAGTGGCTCCTCAGCCTTGGTTTAACTGCATAGCCCTTGGGGTGTGTGGGAGTGACTCAGCTCATCCTCCCAGCAGATCTTATTACCTCTAGGACAGTGCCTAACCAACACCCACGTCCAGGCATGAGCTTGCTCACACCCAGCCACCAGCACAGGCGCCTCTGTCTTTTGATGCAGCATAGCAAGCTTAGATCTGATGTCTCTGCAGGCATAGACAGACCCTCAGCATCACAGTCTGTTAGGTCATGCACTTGTCCAACAGGCAGCGGGTGCAGCTCCTATCCAGAAATTAAAATGAGTTGTGCCATATTGACAAACAGTCTGTCAGTGACTGATGGGATCTGCTGCCCAGGAGCCTCTGCTACATGGCTCCCACTCCTACTGTACCTGGCACCAAGAGACAGGCAGCACGTGCCAATTGTGGGTACCTAAAGGGCTGACATTATCAATATTAAATGAGGTCTAAAAAAACCACACTTTGTGTAGAAACTGTCCTGAAAGGGCAGGATTTCTTGCAGCTGAGACTCTTGCTTCAGACTGTTTCCACTTACTTCACTGTGATACCTGAAACTCAGTTATTAGGAGCATTCAGCTTATCAGTTAAATGGATTTTTGAGTAGCTCTTCATCATCTCCCTTCAATATTGTCAGGTTTTGAGGGAAGATGTTTATAAGCCATTCTATAGAGAAATCTTCTATGTGTGCTAAAGAGCTCTTTCTCCCAGATCTTTACACTTACACTCCAATGTATAATCAGCTTTTGCAGCTATATTAAAGTCTTCAGAATAGGTGGTTGGTTTTTATAGTGGAAATCCCTGGTATATCCTTAACTACACCATTGCTCAATACAAGAGATTAGGAATATGTTTAAGATAATACATACAACATTTTATCATGAAAACTGCTATTACTTTCAACAGAACAACAGATTCCAACCAGAAAAGCTGACCTGACTGCTCTTCTCTCGGCAAATGCTGAAACCAGCACTTACACGTTGTGAAACAGAAGAGAATCTCTCCTCTGACAGGACAAATTATAAAAACTAATGCTTATACAGTAAATAGCTTTAAAAGCCATTTAATGTGGGTGTAAATTAGGGTACCATTAGAGCTATACTCATTTACGCCAGGCCTCTATATAAACCTATAACCTTGGGTAACTCTAGTATTAATTACTGGTGCTTTTTTAGTGAATGGTCTATTGTTAGTTCTCTCAGCAAAAGTTCTGTGTTACTGGGTGGATTGCCTCACATTCACCCAGTACGCTGAGAGTTATGGCATATCCTGTAACTTCCCAGCAAAGGAACACAGAAATTTTAAGTGTTGTTTCTTATTATATCTCAAAATATATTTCCTTTGTGTTTGTGGAAAAAGAAGGAAGAATGACAGTAGATTAATAATACAGAGCTTTTTACTAATCTTTGCAATCATATCTTTGGGACTTTTGCTGCCATCATACAGTGCAATCACTTCATACAAGTGAGAAACCAGCATGGGGTACCCTAATAAAGTTCAGCACATAAATCAGCTAAGCCTGGACATGCTACATCAATCTTTCTGGTTGGTACTTTATTTTGATAGCTACTGTATTTGTGTCCTTTCAGATAATATTTGCCTAACACTAACATAATCGATCTAATTTGAGAGTAAAATTTAATGCTTTAAAATCTATACCTAAACTCCATATGTTATGTGCATTCTGCCAGTATTAACCCAGCTGAATGCTGTGAGGCATATTAATGAATCTCACCTGCAATTTGCTACTTGTTTTAAAAGAACTTTGTTGCAGAAGTTCTGCAGCCAATTCACTATGCGCGTCAAGTCAGCGGAACAACTCATTTCCTACTTCAATAAGACTCCAGTCTCTGGTTGGGATGGTCGGTTACCAGAAGAAATGGCTTGCTTAGGAAAGGAAGCACACAATTACCTTTCTTAGCTGGTCTATTATTCATTGTCAATCCAATGACCTTGCCATTTGTTTTTTCAGCATTGATTTGGAGTTTTCTTTTTCCTTGAAAGGGACACATCGCCTTCTCTTCTCCCTCCCCTCAGATAATTGTTTCTTTAAATTATGTAACTACTCATTTTCACAACAGCTTCTTAACTTACACTTGCACCTTTCCCTTGCTTCTCTCCTGTATTTGTGTATTGGTCAGCTCCTCAACTAGCATACACTGACCTAATTCCATCGACTCTGACAAACCCACTCCAAATCGTCTCAACCAAAGTTTAGCATATGTTCCCCCAAATTATTAGGTACCCACCTTGTGGAAGTCAAGTCTATTCAAGGCCTCGCATCTTAGAACATGAAAAAAGAAAATCATCTAAAGCTGCTGTACATACATTAATAGTAATTAGGAAGGTCTTCTCAGGAAGACATGCATCTTCCAACAGTCCAAAACATGTATTTTTAATGAACTTGTAGAAGGTCTTATTTACTCCAGATCTTTTCCTTTTTCTTTTCCCCACAGCTATATTTCTTGGTCTAATAAAAAGATTTCATGTCTCCCTGCCAAGCTTTCTCATCATTAGTAATTGTGAGTGAGCTAGCTGATGTTATCCTTAGACATTCTAGTGACACTTGGGACATAAAGCCATAAATTAGGTCACCTGTCCTCAGCAGACTGTCCATTTCCTTTCTGTATTTTTACCATGCTTCTACTAATACCCTCAGTACAGAGAAGGAAGAAAAATAATCTCATATGAAGAACTTTTTAAATTCAGGTTAAGAAAGGGGGAGAGGGTAAAGGAATATTTGAGCATTTTCTGCATCTGTGCTTTCTGTGGCACCCATCACTGAGAGGATTCCCTGATCTGTGTTTATTTTCCAGGACATCAATTTAATTTCTCTGTTTGAGTCCACTGTGTTTTCACCTATGGTTCTTTCTCTTGTTTTGGCGTTAACTGAAGCGGTATTTTTCTACAGCTTAGGCATATAAAATAATTTTCAGATATCTATCGCTACATGAAAGTCAAAATTAGAGCATTTTGCTATAGCAGACATTTGTTTTCTTTTATAGCTTTCCTGGCTGCTTGAGGGTAATACGATTGGAACAGGAGAGGTTTTGTAGTCTTGATATTCACTTATCATTTTACTGTAAATTTTGTGACAGTCTTCTGTTACTGCATTTATCTACACGTCTGGGCAATCAAAAAACACCCATGAAGTATTCAATTCAATCCTGGCAGAAACAGCACAATGCCTTTGGACACTAATGCATATTGCACCTAGTAATATCATAATAAGACCTGAGACTACATTTTCTTCTTCAACACCCTCAAACAGCTTTAAGAGTATGGCAAGGCACTAGATCTTGTTATAAACTCACTCATACTGAGCCTTCATTTCTTTCATTCTTCAGCTTCATTGGGATGATAAAGGATTGTTTGTCTCACCTTACTCAAAGTTTTAGGTCTTTTTACCATTTTTAATTTTAATTTAAGGAGGATGCCTCTCGTTAAATACATTTTCCTTTGACTTGCTGTCCATGTGGAGGAAATGCAGCCAAGTTTGTTGAACTGAATCAACTAAATATCACGAATACACACTCACCTCTACCCCCTCACACAGACAGACCAGGCATCAGCACTAGCTACTGAGATGCATAATGGCAAATGGTATTTCACAAATAATGTTTTTCCTGACCCACCTGAACTTGTTATGCCTGCCCTAAGTGTACTGAACTTGCTCAGAGTCTTCCCAGTGGTGTCTCTAAAGCCAAGTCAGTGTGGGTATACACAGTTTGAGAGATAATGAGTGGAGAAGTGACAACTAACTCTGCTTAAAAATATGCATTACAAAAGCATTTCTCTAACACTG